>NC_136489.1:119809504-119862169 GCF_053919585.1 Euprymna scolopes | reverse complement strand
AGTGTTCAGTTAAAAAAAAGATTTATTCTCTTTATTTCATTGGAATATGCATCTGCATACGCGCTGTTCTAATAAGATAGCAACATACGAAATTCTTCTGAGGAATTCTTGCCTCTAAACCGTATTTAATGTTTTGAACGCTTTCTGATCGATGATTAATCTATTAATTTATTTTGAAAAATAAATGGCCAATCTAGCATCCATTTTTCAGACTGGGTATACCTCTTTTCTTTTTCTTAGTAATTCGACATGAGAACTCCTTCCCATCTATAAAACTACTTTGCTTATTATCTCATTAGATCTCAACTATAACGATTCCCTCCCATTTTATTTTTTTATTAATTAGGTGTCATCATCCCCATCGTCATAAATATCAAAGATACCTGGCGTCCATTAAACAGTTTTTCTTACATGAATCATTTAACAGACGATCGCGACAGACGTTTGCCCATTACCTGTATCGTTTCTGTCGGACATGTCTTGTTTTTAATGTTTTAATTTATTTATGTGATCATCATCACTATTGTCACAAACATCAAAATATCTAGCCTTAAAACGGTTTCCACTATGGATTATATAACGAAAGATCGCGACCGAGGTGTGCCCATTACGCGTATCGTTTTGGCTGGATATGTTTTGTTTTTATTTATGTATTAAATTATTAATAGCGGGGTAAAACTTATGAAGTGTTCCTGGTTTAGGACAACAATATTAAAGAAATAAAAAAAACGAATTCATTTTTGCAAGCCAACAACCTCCGGGTTTGAGATCACCGCTGAGATCAATCTTCGTCTGTCTGCCTCTCCCTGATCTAATCGGTCAACTCCTTTTATACATGTCTCCGGCGTGGTTTCACCTGATTTGGCATGACTTTCACCAGAGCATACCTTTTAAAACTATGGGCGCCATCTGGATTTCTATCTCTCTCTTTCTCTCTCTCTCTCTCTCTCTCTCTCTCTCTCTATTTCTTTCGCCCAACACACACGCGTTAAGACCTCTGCTCGTTTGATCTGTTTTTCCCTTTCTTTTTCTCGTTTCATTCTGCTAACTTTAAACAACTTCAACCAACAGAAGAAGTAAGGTATCCCTCTCATCAGCTAGCTTGTAGAACAACCTTTGACAAAGTCAAGTACCCAATTAAGCCCCGCGATCAGAGTAACGTGTAACCAATCCCCACCTGCCCGTGTTAAAAGTAATTTTATTAATCAGGGTTCTGGCTATGAACGGTGGTCAGTCTCCTAGAAAGTAATTAACACCCCGCTGCCTTGCGGTGTAGGTTCTTTTCTTGCGCCAAAATTTACGGATAAGGTCCCTGACAGAAACCTTGGAGATTCAACGCAGCATGGGGCCAGCATCATGTCAAACAAGAATATAGACCCGCCCTGGTAATGGTGAAATGCTGACCCTGCCATCGGCTAAATAGTAACAATGCGTGGGACATCCCGGCGTAGCCAGACTTCCGATAGACTATATTTTCGGCAGGACGCTGCAGTCAATCAACGGGCCAATGGTCGCCGCGCTCATCCGTGCCACCGGAACCTTCTTTTGGCAGTCAAGATGATGGACTGGTGCTTGCGAAACCCGTACACTTACATTTTTTTTTGCCCAGGTATCTTTATCTGCGGCCATGTGATAACGTGTGACGGGTGGAGGCTCCGTATAGAGCTGGAAGCTTCTAGCCTGTCTTTCACATAAGGCCGCCCTGGCAAGATGGTTACTGTTAGTTTGGGATCGGAACAGCATCTCTCTTCGGTTATAACAAAGAGACTGAGCAGTCCGATTCAGAAATCGTACGGAGGAGGGGCCTTGAAAAAGTGGCCTAAACATTGTCTATACAATATGTCTATGATGGACAGCGGCATTTATCGGGACATTTAACTTGCGGTCAACACATATAAAATGGCAAACAACAGTCTCTGACAGTCGCTACCTGGAATGTCAGAACCCTTTTAAGCTCTGTTACAGAAAATGACAATCGACGTCGAACCGCCCCAGTTGCTATTGAGCTCGTTCGCTACAGCATTGACATCGCTTTCTTTAGTGAGACGAGGTTTGCTTTTGAGGAGCAACTTGAGGAGGTCGGCAAGGGCTAAGCATTTTTTAAAGAAAGGCCTCCCGGAGAATGCCCGTGTCGCCTTAGCCATCCGGTCATCTCTGCTTGGCCATCTATCCGAGGTACCATCTACAATCGCTGAACACGTTATAGCTTCCACTAGTCAGTAGACATAATGTCACTGTGATCAGTGCCTGTGCTCCAACGCTTTACTCGGGGGAGGACGTCAAGGATTAATCTACGACAACCTCATGGCTTCCAGCAGGAGCACCTCAAGCAGTGATAAGATAAATTTGCTGGGCGATTTTAACCCCAAATTTTTCCAATTCGTTGAGCTGTTGCAAGGAGTCATTAGATTACTTGGGGTCGCAAATGAAAACAGAAATGGTATCCGACTTCTGGCCCTCTGAAGGAAGCAGGATATCATCATTACCAACCACATCTTTCAGCTAACTGACATGAACAAGACGTCTTAGATGCGCCCAAGGTCCAAACACTTGCCCATTATCGATTCCACCATCGTCAGACAACGTGATCTGCGTGAGGAGCTAGTGACCTGTGCTATGAGTGGGAAAACGATTTGGTATCCAACTGACCACATGTAAAGTGGCACGTAAATATAGATTAAGTTTATACTTTATATGAATTGATACGCAAAACATTTTACCCACGTGTAATAAGGAGCCTTCTTTAACCATCTTCTATTCATTTAGTGATTATTATTCGCTCTCTATTTTTAGCCATTCGGTTATAAGAATTAGTTTATATCGTGTGGATAATAAAATGCAATGAAAAAATAATTGTGTTATTTCACGAACATGTCTACTGTGTAGTCTTTCTCCCACACAGGCTGATTATTATAACTTAATGATATGATCAGAGTTTCCTCTTTGTTTATGGTTATTGCTTTTCTATAAAAAGTTGATCCAAATATGAAACAACAGATATTTTCAATTTCTGTGACGATATGAATGAATATTAAATAACTATTCAGACAATCCTTCATCAACAGTTTGCTTATAGACAGAACTGCCAATACACTTGATTGAATTAATACGAATTTGTAACAGCTTGATTTGAATATTTCAAACGTTATTGAAGGAACGCATAATTAGATTTCTTATTGAAAGTTCAAGACGCAATAATGTTAGCTCAGAAAACTTCTATATCATTAGATCGAGTGTTCTCGTTCTTAAGAATAAGTAATAAAGAACACATGCGCATATAAATTCATTTCATCGACATCTAGATAGGAAATTATATGACAGTCAACTTCCAATGCGTATGTAAAAGTTTCCGCGTTTTAAACTTCTTTTTAAATATGAAAAAGTGGTGGATCCTTGAAAGTGTAAATCAAGTAGACTCGTCTTACTTTATATTTAATAATTAATCAAGATAATCAGATTATTAATTCGATTTCTTTCAGTTACTATAATAACACGTTACCGAAACATAAAAGCATTTATTTAGAAGTTGTAGGTAATGTCTCCATAATATTTAATGTCTAATTCGTATTAATGCATGTGCTAAACCCTTTATTACGTGTAAAATATTCGACCTGGTCAGATTCCAGGGTCTTAAAACAATGCGAAGTTTTTTTTTTAATGGATTCGCAAAGTAATAATTAATATTGCAGAAAATTAAGAACATATGTGTACTTATTCGCCAACATTTATTAAATAAAAATGCAATTACACTACGGGAATTTATTAGAGCATCGGTTTGATTACAGACTATACATAAAATCAAAAGCAATATGTGCACAAGAAAAAAATGTAGGTAAAAAAAACTGTCCCAGAGTTTTTTAACATATGATCTGAAGTCAGCAGGGATACACTTACGTTGTATTGAGTTCCACATGGAATACATACTTGAAACACTCTATTTACAGTTACTTACGGGTTTATTGATACTGATAAAAATATGACATTTCGACATAAAGAAACACAAAATAGAAATTGAGACCAGGGATGCTGTGCGAGTCATGCACCGACACATATGAGCTTACGATTTTTGTGTTTCGATTTAATTTTCTGAATTTTATATCATGATTTCTCATTAAAAAGTATTAGTTGATAGAGGAGATATGTTCATTTCTTGTAAGCAATAAATTACAGCGATAATGAAATACCAATGTTTTTATAAAGTGGGGGCTATTCTATATTCGCTGTTGCATCGATATACATTCTGATCTAAGGATAATGTCAATTATTCGGTTGTGTAAATATTGAATAACTTGTCATAGATTATATTTAAACTAGTGCTGACACTGTTTTATAAGAAAAAAAATATTTTTCAATTCTTTAATCTAAAACTTGCTTTCTATCACGATAACATTCTATAACTCATAATCTTATTAGACAAATCCACGTCAAGAATGTGCTTGAAGATTACATGTCTATGAAGGGTTTGACGATACAAATGTATAACACTTTGTTTTAAATGTTTTACATGCTGTTAAAGAAATCATTATATTTGCATATGCAAAGTTTACGATGGTGAAGTGAGAATGGAACGATTTATTTATGATTAAATTACAAGGTGGGGTTTTTCTAAAATTAATTCCAATACATAGTAGAGCCTGTTCCGTTTGACCGTATTTGTGCGACAAAAACTTTGGTCGAATAGTGCAAGCATGCGAGATACGAATGTATTTTCTAAGGAAGAGAGAAGTTGTTAGTTATCTCTAGTAGTGTGCATTTCTCGGTAACGTCATATTATTTCGACGACATTGAGTATTGTTTTCCAAACTGTATATAAATTAACATGCATATTAGCATAGAATATAAAAGTCAGTCCGAGTTTTTTATGAGAAGATTAGATATCATTTGTGGTTAGTATTTGCAAACGAGGTGTAGTTTTAAATATGTTATTTTGTGTTTGGTTTATACTTCGGATATTATAATTTTGTAACATATCTTAAACTACATCTAGGTTGAAAGTATGTCAGCTTACTAAGCACAAAAGGATAGCTCCCCTTAATATACAAGCACACAAACGGGAGAATGGTTTTACCTCAGGTCAACTGAACCTTTATCTCTAAGTGTCCGCCCATTGGATTGGAATTGGCGCTGTTACAACTAAGAAGATGAATCGCTAACTAAAAAATTCAATATTACGTGCGTATAAAAAATGCACGATAACCACCACTCTTTACAAAAGCCTTACGAATTCCCACGAGGATGAAACGCGGAATATTCTATGTAGCTTAATTGCCATATATATTTTAATAACTTACTTCCTAGCTCTACCTATTTATTGAACAGTGTTGAAGAAAATACTGAAAATTAATGACTAAAATTATAACTTCGTATATTAATTTATGTGATTAAATGAAGTATTCACACACACATACATATGTGTGTGTTTGTCTGTATAAAAATATATGCGTGTGGGTGTGTCATAGTGTTTAAAGAAATTGCTGCATTTATACTTTCATATACATTGTTAATCTGTGTACAATTCTGCTTTGAATGTTTTAATGTTGATCAATGGAATGTTTTACTTTTCTTACACGTACAAAAATTAATACTAGTGAATACCCGGTCTATGATAAATAATGACACGCATATGTGACATTAAATAACTAAAAATCTATGATACTAAACGTATGTGTATGTGTTCAAAGCAATTTGCATTCGTGTCGACTTTTCAACATACCATGATGTAGCATTCGATGATTATTATAATTAACTTTACAGACCAGAAAAATGATTTTAAAAAATATCGGCACAATAATATATACAGATACATAGAAGCGAGGTACATTAAAGGTTCAGAGGAGCTATTTTAGAGTAAACTTTACGAATAACAATTAATTTTCTACTGGAAGGATACATCTATCTCTGTCATACATATATGTTGCTTAAGTGAAAATGAGACTGACGTATAACTATTGTTTTTATGTTGTATCTGTCTTTGCGCGTTCAATATAGTATTTTTTCTAAATATTTATTTGTCATTCTTTCTGACCTTTACCGTTCATAACCAACAATAGTAATAGCCCTTATAATAATAGTAATAGTAAAATGTATTATCGTATATAGCTTCACCACAAAAATGGGTGAGCTTTAAAATTGTTGGGATTATTTCACCAACAAGAAGAGGCGGGTAAGAAAAGGCAGTAAGGGCTTGCAACGAAATGGTGACGTTGCTTACAAGCAGTCTTTTCTTTCCTTGTAAAGGTAACAATTAACAGGTAACGTTTGCCGAACAACAGTAACGAGGTAATCAGTCTAAGAGACGCCAACCGACTAGCAAGCTAGGTAACTAGGTTCTTAACTAATCACTAACCCGTAGTGAGACAACTCTTTTTATATATACTAACTCTCAGTTGCGAGAATTCCAACGTGATTTCCAACGAGATTAGAATGTCTATTTAACATAGTGGGAAATAGACACCCAGTTTCTCAGTAACAGCAAACAGCAGTTCAGTATTTTTCTTCCCTCCGCCCCACTCCCGGTAAGTCAAATCAATTTTAATTCTTACCAAATACATGCATGTTCAATACAGCGTTTTATATAACAATAACATGATTATGTTTTGTAAGGGCTTGCATCATTCGGTGAACAATGCTTTCTATTTTAGTTAAAGATTTAAAATGCAAATCATTATCTCTCAGAAATGAACTAAAATAACAACAAAAGAAATTACCCAGTCTTCTATCGATGCTAAAAAAGATGATAGTTTTAAAGTGATTATTTATTCCGATCGCCTTCAGTAACAACAATTGTCTTCGTCGCAAAAAAAAAAAATATGTTTTGTCTGTCAGCATCAACGTCAGCATTGCATTTATAGCGAGGTCTTGTTTATGGCTCCCGGCATAAACGATTAATGTGGATAATTGTTTTGTTCAGAGGAGCTACGTGTGATTGAAGATAGAAATGCTCAAGCAAAGGTTTTAAATTTTATCTAATACTAGCTGATGTAGCCGGCGGTGTCCGGTTGTATTTGATATATTTCACTATTCTGTTCTCAAGTCTATCTGATTTGCGACAAATAAATAATTGTCAAAAAATATCTGTAAGGAATTAAAGAAAAGTGTTATTTTTCAAGCCTCTAAATAAATATTTGGATTGCACCTGCTCTAAAATCTGTATAAATATATTTAAAACCATGCAGATATTCGCATTCACCAATACAAAGATATGATGGCAAACGTTTTAAAAAATGCCTTACTGCCATCAGCTAGAATCGAAATCAAAACATTTCGCGTTTCTAGCTGCGTTCTCGAGACCAAGTTTCGAAGAGTTTAATTTATATGCGCAAGCGCAGAAATAGGTATAAACATGTCGTCAGTTGAGCATAAAAAAATGTATCTAATTCTTTTAAAAATTAATCTTTGTTTATGTTTATTTTTTATTTGGAATTAAACTTTGTTTATGCAATCGATAAATGAATAGCACACACACATTATATATATATATATATATATATATATATATATATATATATATATATATATATATAAAGACAACAAAAACAAAACGCACGCATTCGAGAGCGTAAGAATGTTTGTAGGAAAGTAATATTTGTGTATCTAATCGGTTACAAATAAATATAGATATGCATTTGTATATTTGAGTTAACGTCCGAAATTCTTATGCCTTTGTAAATAAAGGAAAACCAACGTCTAAACTTCTTAGTACTTTACAGACTTACGTTGCAGGTTAAAAAAAAAACTTTTAAAGTGGGGGTTCAGTTTTCAATTATAACGTTATACTACATTGGAATCTGCATTTTTGTTCACGATGAAAAAACAGAAACTTTCTTATATGGACGGAAGTTAGCTGTTCCATTCTTGAAAAAGAAATGTGTTATTGGTAATTTCCTTTAGATTAATGTACATTCCAAGTGAGATGGGATTATTTCAAGCGAGAGGGGGTGCTTTAAATCGATTCGATGTAATAAACAGATAGATGAATAGATAGTAGGATAGATGAGAGAAAGAGAGAGAAATAAAAGGGGGTATATACATGGATTAGATGCGGAAGTAAGAGGAGGTAAAGAAATCTCCACGTTAAAAAACGACTTGGTGTCCAACTGTCCCGTGGGGAAGCATTGTAAATAGGTAATTTCCCTTTTTAACGCTACCGTTATAACCCTGAACTTCTGGTCGCATGACATTTTTTCATCCTTGCCACAAATTTCGTGTTTAACTTAGTACAACGTTATAATTGAAAACTGAACCCCAATTAAAAAGTTATAGAAAATATTTTTCCAATTTTTTTATTTTATTTTATAATCTGAAGCTGAAGTCTGTATTAACAGGAAAAAGGTCGTCATTTTAAAGGAACGTGTTAAGATGGAAACGAAGTAAAGCGATACCGTTTAAAATAATAAAATGTTCGGTAGTTATGTATTTTAGGTACCGTGCTGAAATAATAACGTTATTGTTTGGAAAGCAGTTCTAAACATGGGAGGGAATGGCATTTTGTAACAATTCTATGTTTCCACTTTAAAATTTAATAATAAAACATTATCGTAGAATTTTAATTTAACCTGAAAATACTTTTTAAAATAGCGCAGTACCAAAAATACACAATCACCAAACTCTTATATACAGTGTTTTAAATTAAAACTTAAAAAACACAGAAATCTCTGTTTATATTGTTTAAAATTATATAAAAGAAAGTCCTATTTATCTTCCTTAAACTTTTGTTTTTAAATTCTGTTTCAAATGAATAAAAAGTGTTTATTCATTTAAAATAGGTTTAAATGTAATAAAAGTAATGTATATATTGTTTAAAATTAAAAGAAAAAGTGTTTACTCTTTATAAAATGGTTTTGATATTGTCTATTTGTTAAAAATAAGTTCTTCTAATTTAAAACTGTTAACTTCTCAATACCAATGTCTATATATTGTTGGCATAGTAACATAACGGTGATTACGGAGTTTGGTTCTTTTGATATGATTGAGGCTTCGAGATTATTTTGCCCCCTAATCACCAGCATTGCCTATAACGTCAAGGGCGGGAATGAACTTATACATTTTAGACAAAGAAATGACAACACCGGGGTAAACAATCTAATATAATAAGAAGAAACTGTTATCAAAACAAATAGGGTGCAGGAATTGTTAGCACAAATGATTACTTAATCAAAGAGCGCCAAGCTCTTGAATTAAATAAATGAATAAACACAAAATGCCCCCTAAACTTATCCAATAAAAAAATCATTACAGTAAGAAAAAGAAATTTGATTTAACGTTTCAACATTAGAACAACCGATCATTGCCGATCGTGCCCTATCCATATTTGATGGAAAGCGTATCACTGCGAATCTAATGCATTAGCATAAAACGAAAATCTCGAGTACGGGGAATAGACATTTTACAAGTAAAGTTGCCTATGAATGTGCGCGATATGCATGCATATAAAGAAAGATATTACACGCTAGAAAACATGCCTGATGCATGATTGTTATTTTCTGAGAATTTCAGTGTTATATGACCAGTAGTTCAAGAGTTTATCTGTTAGATATACACACACACAGATCTACTCTTTTATTTATATAGAAAATATGAAATTACTTTTTTAAAAATTAGAGTGGATACAAATCTTATAATAAACAACGGCGGTCATATACTCTGAAAACATCAATGTTAACCTCTTTAACACTCCTCCGCACTTATATAATAGTCCTGATTCCATTTGATATTTAGAGACCGTCAAAAACGATTAAATAATTTAACTTACACTTAATGGTATCTAATACACGTGACTTAAATTTGTCAATTACTGAATTTTAGGTACTCCTATGATAAATAATAAGTGTTACCATTAAATTGACACATTGGTAACAACACCGCTTTATATAGGAAGCTCCTTCTATAATGTAAGAAGAATTAACTTTTAATATTTTCCAACGTTTCATCATATCTGGAAATATTTAAATTTGACATCCTTCAATTACTTAATGGAAACTACATTTTCTCTGGTACAAAAAAGGAAATAAGTATGATTAATTAACATATATAAATAACTAAAATTCAGTTATTATTTATAACAAGCGAGCTTATCTCCGTATGTGATTCATTTTAAGGTAAACACGATAGACAAGTACTTTAAAGACAGGATGACTGATGCCCGAATAAAAAGTAAATAATTGAAAGATGCATCTCTGTAGAAAAGTAGAAAACAAATTATCAACACGAGTAAAACCGTATTTTAAGAATTTGAAAAAATGTACAATTGTTATAAAATGAATCTATATAAATCTGTCTCTCTATTTATCTATGCTCCTATAAATTCGTTTTTTTTGTGTATTGATATTCATATTAAACCCCCTCTTTTCTATTTATTCAAAAATAAAATACACTTTTTTATATGTATATACGTTATGGAATTGCATCCACTATCAAAAATCTAGCTAATTTGCATATATTTTAAATATTGTGTGTACATTTTCATACGCAATACCTGTCAATTTTCAGTGTAAAAACTCGAGATTTAATATACAGGGTACAGAGATTTGGATAAATTTTTGTAATCCGTGTTCCGACAGAAAGTTAGCTGTCAAGGGGTCAAGGTTCAACGATTTGACCTTTGAGAACTCTACCAATTTGTGCCCAACACAATAAATGTTAACGGGCATAATAGGGGACAAAGTTTTAAAAAGTGACCACTGAAGCCTCTACCAAATTACTCAGAAAATTTCTAGCTTAAACATTTGAAATCATACATAAAGGGTATTCAGAGATAGGGCAATATTTTTATTGGTTTGGGTCGAAAATTTGTAGCAAACAAACCATATATATATATATATATATATATATATATATATATATATATATATATATATATATATATATATATCGGCTAAATACAGACCAAAAAGCATAAAGGGTATTCGGTTATAGGGATCGCGTTTTAATATTTTTGGGTCGAAAATTTGAGCTACCAATATATAAATGTATGTATGTATGGTTGCTTGTCTGCCTAAAACTTTCGACAGCGGCGACGGATTTTTACCAGATTAGTATCGTTTTGCAGCGCGACCAATTAGTCGACAAATACCGGAAAATTAGCTAAAAACATTACTTTCTTCAACCTCAACTTAGCACTTCTCTATACGGAGGGGTCTTTTTTTCGCAGATATTTTAAAAAGTCATCCCGCTTTTCGATTGTCCACTATAGCTTAACCATTTTAACTTTAACCTACGTCACTTTTGGTTTGGCGATGGTCGTAACAGAAAATACGTCACATTTTTTCACGTTCTTTTCCTCCTTGTCGGTACAGGTTCAAGCCTACCTTACTGCTACCACTTTTCTTTTGCTCAACACACACACCTCCAAACACCCTGTCAACGCCGGCCACTCATGCTAGTATATCTATCAGATTAAAAATGTCTGCGTGTTTGTCTGTCTGTGCAAATTTCCGTACCAAATAACGCTGCCAATTTTAAGTCTAGAGATTCGAAATTTGATATACGGGCTATTGAGATTTGTGAAAATGTTTTTGATCGGGATTTCGGCCAGAAATTTCTTGTTAAGGTGTCTGTCTGCAGACTCGAAATCTGGTATACAGGTCATGGAGATTTGGGAAATCTTTATAATTCGGTTTCGTCTAGAAATTATGCTGTTAAGGGGCAAAAATTAAACGATTTGATCTTTGCGAACTTTACCAAACTCCTCCGCCAATTTTTGGTCTTAACACTTTAACTTTTATATATAGATCACTTAAATATGGTTCTAACTTTATAGTTTGATTTGAGCCCAAAACAGTTCATATTAGGGGTCAGAAGTGGAGTCATTTTTTTTTAATTGATCTCTGCAATCTCTTACTATAACTCAGCCAATCTTTGGTCTAAACATGTGAAATTTACATAACGTGTATTCAGACATAGGGCACGCTTTTTAACTTTTTTTCTGAAAATTTGGCCTATAAGTGGTTAAAGTTCAAAAGAGTTTACGTTTGAGGTCTCTAGCAAACTATTAAGCCAATTATGGGCCTAAACATTTTAGATTTTACAGGAAGGGTATTCAGACATTCAGCATGCTGTTTAATGATTTTGGGGCGGAAATGTCGCTACCAAGAGGTCCAAGTTTAAAGGGTTTACCTTTGAATACTCTACCAAATTCCTCCGCCAATTTTGGGGTTAAACACTTAAAATTTTAGATGGTGGGTTCTTGGACATGGGTCAAAGATTTTAATAAAATTTGAGCCCCAAACAATAAATGTTAAAAGGTCAAAATTGCAGTCAAATTTCGAAAAAAATTGACGCTAACAGTCTCTACTAAGTTATCTCATGTTAGTTTAGAAAGCATATTTTATAGAAAGGCATTGTCGTACATATTCACACTTTTAATATATACATATGCACATAAATTTATGACAGGTACATAGGGCTTGAGTAAAGCCAGGCGAAAATGCTAGTGTATGTATAAAAGTGACCATGTTTCTACGTGTGTGTGTCTGTGTACATTTCCCTACTAAATAACTCTGTCAATTTTCAGTCTCTGGACTCGAAATTTGACACAAGGGTAATTGAGATCTGTGAAAACCTTTTTTAATAAGTTCTGGGCCCAAATACCTGCTGTAAACGGTCAACGTTCGACGATTTGACCTTTGAAAACCTTACCAAACTCGTCCGCAAATTTTGGGTCTAAACACTTGAAATTTAAGTGTAGGTTATTTGGATATAAATCAAACTTTTTAATTTCATATGAACCCCAAAAATTTAATGACCTCGGCGGGCTCTACTAAATACTTATACAATTTCTGGTCTAAACATTTAAACTTTTACATAAAGGGTATACAGAGATAGGGAAATATTTTTATCGGTTTGGGTAGAAAATTTGTGCTGCCAAGGGGTCAAAGTTCAAAAGATTTGACCAGTGCGTTGTATAGCAAACTACTCATCAATTTTGGGTTTAAACATTTTAAATCCATGCTTAACGGATATTAAGACATGCGGTAAGCATTTCAATCAGTTTGGGGACGAAAATGTGGGTGGCAAATGGTAAACGTTTTAAGAGTTGACTTTTCCAGTTAATTTTGGGTGTAAACTTGATATTTAAGATGTAGGTAACTTGGGCATGAGTATACCTTGATATTTTTAGTTGAGACTAACAGAATAAAGGTTAAGTGTTCAAAATTTAGATCCAAGTTACAAAATAATGAACTCTGTAGTGTCTACTAAATTACTCAGAAAAGATTTGGTCAAAACATTTGAAATCTTTCCTAAAGTTTATTCACACGTAGGGCAAGTTATAAACAGTACATAGGACCATATTAAAGCCGGGTTTAACTGCTAGTCAATATATCTATAAAAGTGAAAGTGTCTGTGTGTATGTGTCTGTCTGAATACATTTCCCTACCAAATAACTCTGTCAATTGTCGGTCTACACACTCGAGATTTTACATAAGGGGTATTGAGATTTGGGAAAATATTTGTAACCTATTTTCGGTCAGAAATCTTGCCGTTAAGGGGTCAAAGTTCAACGATTTCACCTTTGAAAACTCTACCAAACTCATCCGCCATATGTGGGCTAAAAACTTGAAATTGATATATATATATATATATATATATATATATATATATATATATATATATATATATATAGCGTGAACTCGAATCTAACTTTATACTTTGATTTGAGCCCAAAGCTTTAGACGTTAAGCGAGCATAATTGGGGTCAAATCAAAAATAAAAATGACTTCTGCGGTCTCTACCAAGTTACTCAGCCAATTTTTGTTTAAACATTCGAAATTTTACCTAAGCGTATTCAAACATAGGGCAAGCTTTTTAATCATTTTTTGCTAAAAACTTTGGCTTCCAAGGGGTCAAAGTTTAAAAGATTTTACCTATGCGGTCTGTAACAAACTATTAAGCCAATTTTGGGTCTAAGCTTTTGAAATTTTACATAAAGGGTATTCAGACATCTAGCAAGCTTTTTAATCAGTTTTGGGGCAAAAGTTTGACTGACAAGAAGTCAAAGTTTACAGAGTTGCCCTTTACAGACTCTACCAAACTCTATTGTCAATTGTATGCCTAAACACTTGAAGTTTTAGATGTGGGTTACTTGCACATGGTGAAACATTTTAACTCAATTGTAAGGGCTTAAAATTGGGGTCAAAGTTTACAATCATCTGACGTTTGCGGTCTCTACCAACGTTTCTCTATGGTAGTTAAAGAATCCTATTATATAGAAAGGCATTACCGTACATATTTACACTTTTTAATATACACATATGCACAAAAAGTTACGAACAGTACAAAGGGATTGAGCAACGCCAGGCGGAACTGTTAGTATATTTATAAAAGTGAAATTGTCTGTGTGTTAGTCTGGGTCTGTACATTTTCCTACCTAAAAACGCTGTCACTTTTCAATCTATAGACTTAAGATGTGACACAGGAGATATTGAGATTTGCGGGAATCTTGGAAATCGGTTTTCGGCCAGACATTTGGCGTCAAGGGGTGAAAGTTTAATGATTTGAGATTTAGGAATTCGTCCGCAAATTTAAAGTCTAAACACTTGAAAATTTTAGATGTAAATTACTTTGACCAGGATAAAACTTTTAAATTTGATTTGAGCCTTAAACAATGAGCGTATAAGGGATAAGATTGTGGTCAAAGTCTCAACAAATTTGACCTCTGTTGTCTTCCCATAATTACTCAGCCAATGTTTGGTCTAAACATTTGAAATTTTACAGAAAGTGCATTCAGACATAGAACAAGCTTTTCGTTTAGATTTGAGCCGAACATTTTGCAGCTAAGGAGTTATTTTCAAAAGACTTTACCTTCAGGGTCTCTAGCTATTCAACCACTTTTAGGCCTAAACATTTGAAATTTTATATAAAAGGTATTCAGACATGCAGCTAGCTTTTGATCAGTTTTTGGGCGGGAATTTGGCTTCCAAGAAGCCCAAGTTCAAAGAGTTGATCTTTGCAGATGCTACCAAACTCCTCCGCTAATTTTGGGTCTAAACACTTGACATTTCAGGTGTAGGCTACTTGGACATTAGTAAAAAGATGTTATATATATATATATATATATATATATATATATATATATATATATATATATATATATAGGGTGTCCACAAATTCTGGCTGCATAATCTACACGGTGTACAAAATCTGGCAGCATAATCTACACGGTGCCCACAAAGTCTGGCTGCATAATCTACACGGTGCCCACTATATATATATATATGTATATATATATATATATATATATATATATATATATATATATATATATATATATATATATATATATATATATATATATATATATATATATATATATTGTGTGTGGCATCCGTCAGTCGAAACGACTATGGATCAGCGCCGTATTAAGATGTTGCTTGTATGCATCCTTTTGTGTGATTGTAGAGACCAATTCTTGACTTGCATAGTCTGCCACAGCCTTGACATACGAAGGTTGTTATGCAATTTGCCGCTTCGTCCGGCTGTTCCGCCTCTACACTCGCTCTTCTCCGTGCTCTCCTTGCAGCGTTTTCAACATGGAGGGTCCTCTCGTTGATGATAATCCCCTGGCGTATCATTTTCCTCCAGGCAGTTCTGTCAGCTGCAGAGGCTTCCCATGTATTTCTGTCCACCGAGAGAGCCTTCATGTCACACTTGCATCCCTGTAGCGAAGATGGGGTCGCCCCCCCCTTTCTTGAGCCTGAGGCAAGCTCGCCATAGAGAAGGTCTTTAGGGATGCGCCCATCATCCATCCTGCGCACATGGCCCAGCCAGCGAAGACGTCGCTCACGCAGTAGGGAGTAAATGGATGGGATGCCCGCTCTCTACAGAACATCAGTATTACTCACTCTGTCCTGCCATGTGATACCAAGTATCCTACGTATACACCTCATATGGAAGACCTGGAGTTTCCTCTCTTGTGTTGAGTATGTAGTCCAGGATTCACTCCCATACAGTAGAACACTGAGAATGCACGCTCTGTAGACGGTCATCTTGGTGGAGGTGGTAAGGTGCCTGTTTTCCCAGACTCTTTTAGTTAGTTTAGAGAGGGTTGTGGATGCCTTTCCAATCCTTTTGTTTAGCTCCACGTTCAATGAGAGGGTGTCTGAAGCAGTGGAGCCTAGATATTGAAACTGGCGTACGACCTCTAGTGGTGTGCCTTGGATTGTGACGCTGGGCAGAGAGGTGGTTGCTTGTCCCATGTCTTGGGTTTTCTTTTGGCTGATGGTAGACCGAACAGGCTGCAAGCATTAGCAAACCTGTCCATCAGTCTTTGAAGACCATCTTCCTGTTGCGATGCTATAGCTGCATCATCGGCAAACAGCATATCTCTTATCCGAACTGTCCTGGTCTTTGTCCTGGAGCGGAGTCTGGCGATGTTGAAGATACCACCATCTGACCTGGAGTGCAAGCAGATACCATCCGTTGTGTTCTTGAAAGCACGCTTCAGGAGTAGGGAGAAGAAGATGCCGGAAGAGTGTTGGGGCCAACACACAACCCTGTTTGACACCACTCCTCTCACCCGAACTCAGCAGACATGCCACTGTTAAATTGCACAGTGCTCCTCATGCCATCATTAAAGGATCTTATTATGCTGAGGAGTTTTGGTATGCATCCGATCAGTGGGAGAATTTTTTAATAGTCCATCTCTGCTCACGACATCGAATGCCTTGGTCAGGTCTATGAATGCAACATACAGAGGCTGGTTTTGCTCTCTGCACTTCTCTTGCAGTTGGCGTAGGGAGAAGATCATATCGATTGTTGATCTCTCTGAACGAAAGCCGCATTGAGATTCTGGGTAGATTCGGTCGGCAAGAACGTGTAGTCGCAGTAATACTATACGTGCGAATAGCTTGCCAACGAAACTCAACAGTGAGATACCGCGATAGTTTTTGCAGTCACCGCGGCCCCCTTTGTGTTTGTAGAGAGTGATGATATTTGCGTCTCTCATGCCCTGAGGCACTGGAGCCTTCTCTCCCACACTGTATCAGAAGACTATGGAGGGGCTCAAGCAGGCTAGCCTTTCCACTTTTTAAGACCTCTGCTGGAAGTATAGTCCTTTCCCGACGCTTTTCCTGATGGCAATCTGTCTATTGCCCAGGATAGTTCTTCTATGGAATACTCGAGTACTATGCTACTACTCACTACGTTGTTGTAGGACTAGTACTCGAGTATGAACACATACATCATCTAGATCTGTTGCCAAGGACGCTAAGAAAAATGGTGGAGCCTTCTACCGCTCCAGAAATATCTCACTGCTGATGCAATTCTCTTGATCTGTATAAAGCCAAGTACGTCCAAGGATGGAGTACTGCTGCCACACTGGGCAGGAGCTGCTAAAAACAGCCTATCCTGCCTTAACAGAGTACAAAAGAATTTGTAGTTATAGTGGGGGATGCCCTTTTCTCTTCCTGCAACCTCTCTCCCACAGAAAAGACGTTGCGAGCCTGTCATATTTTTATCGTTATTTCCATGGTAAGTGCTCATCTGAGCTCCAATCTCTTGTCCGCCTTGCCAATCTTTCACAAGAAACACCCGTCTGGCTGAAACTACTGTCAATAATTTTCCCCACTCTTTATCTGTGCCTAAATCAAAACGTAGATTCCATGAACAAAGCTTCTTTCTCAGAAGTGCACAACTGTGAAACTCTCTTCCGTTTGCCTGTTTCCCACCTGACTACAACTTGGATGTCTTCAAGTCCAACATAAACAAATTCCTGACAAACCCGCCCTCTTAAGTAAGACACTCTATCAAATCTCCAATACTAATAATACTACAATACCATCTCATTGATTACTGTACATGCAATAACCCTTATCCCTGAGTGGCCTCCGGGCCTTGATAAATTTGTGACCTCCATGTAAAAAAAAAGAAAAAAAAAACCTTTGTTATCCAATGTATTCTATACTGTTGTCACTGGTCGCCATGTTTGTTTTTGCATGCACATTCAATTTTTGCGTGTTTATACATTAATTCTGTATACTCACTTACATTTTATATTCTCCATTCCATAACTAGCTATAATATTTACTGACCCAATGTGCCACAGGTAGTCTAGTATAGATAGATATAAACAGATAGATAGGTAGATAGATAGGTAGATAGAAAAGGTATAAGGTAATATTATTTATGGAAAAATCATTTACTTAGGCTCCAAGAATTCAATATCAATGATCAATCTGTGTACGATCGTTTCTGAGACTACAGAATTTTTTATTGAAATAAAATTTCTTCTTCATCACAGAGATTAGACACCAAATAAAAAAGTCAAACATATGATCAAGACTAACTAGTAGGACTAATTAATCTTTATACCCATAAAATTTATTGGCTAAAGAGCGCTAATTATTACATTTTACAGAGAAAAATTCTATAATAACCATACGTGGTATTTTATTTATTTGTTTGTACAGGTCGACGATTAACTTCTGATGAGTTTGTTGGCGAAAGGGCCCCCCCCCCGGGTTTTGCCGGTTATGTATATATATATATATATATATATATATATATATATATATATATAAAGGGGATTAGAACAGTAATCTAGAGAGCAGAGTGTATTTTAATGTGATAGTAAAATTACTAATTTAATTAAAATACAAAAAAAGAACAGTGCTCGTTGTAATTCAGATATATAATAAGCTCGATAGGCAGATATCCTAGAGCTACTTTTTATATATATATACATACGTATATATATATGTATAATTCTTAACTTTTATTAAAAATATATTATTATAACTTTATATTTAAACCAAATTCAGATTTATAATTTTATTCTATTTTTATTTTTTATCCTCAACCCATATTAATTTGCTTATCAAGTAAATATTTTCCTTTTTATTTTAATTTTTTCCAGATACATCTGCTTAACTTAAAAATGCTAAGTTTGTTTATGGTGTCTTTTACATATATTAAAAAAAAAACACCCAATACTTTTGCTGATGAGGAAACTTTGTTTAAAAAAAACTATATGTCAAAATTATTGTCCGTGGCTTAATGTCTATCACAATAAAAACATCGTTTCCGAAACGATCATACAAATTATTGACTTTGTTGTTGTTCCTTCTAATGAAACAGATTTTTAATTTTTAATTCTAATTTGAATTTTAAATTGTCAATCACATTACTATATATATATATATATATATATATATATATATATATATATATATATATATATATATATATATATAGTGGACCTCCGACATACAAGATTCATTTGTTGCCAGATGAAGCTAGTATCTCGAATTAAATGGCACCATTTAGGAGCCCACCTGACTACAAGTTGGATGTCTTCAAATCCAACATAAATAAATTCCTGATGAATCGCCCCTTAAGTAAGACACTTTATCAAATCTCCAATACTAACGATTACTACGATACTATCCCATTGATTACTGTACATGCAATAACCCTTATCCCCGAGTGGATTCCGGACCTTGATAAGTGGTGACCACCATGTAATAAAAAAAAAAAACAAAAAAAACATGCACACTCGACCACGTAGTGGTTGCATCTGGAAAATCATAACTTGGATTTTCGCTTGTGTGTAGGGGAGGATTTTATCTCTGAATTTCTCGTGACTCGGGGTAGCTCGTATGTTGAGAGTCCACTATATATATATATATATATATATATATATATATATATATATATATATATATATATATATATATTAGTGATGGGATAATCCCAATATTTTTCCAGATTCCGATACAATTACCGATTCCATAATAAATTTCTGATTCCGATATAATTACCAACTCCGATTCTTTATTATTTCTGATTCTGTATTAGTTCTGATTTTCTCCGATTTCTGTAAAAAAATAATAGATGTAAAATATGCAGATATTTTCCTGAACATAAAATTACATTTGTGAAGAATGAGCTATAAATTTTAGCTTTACTAGTATTTTAAAATCAATAAATATTTATTATAATTTATTATTATTACAAGTAATGGAAGATTTTGCTTCATACAAAATCTAATAAAAAAGACAATTAAAAGAATCATTTTGGCATCGGAAAATAGGCACCGATTATTTTGATTCCGATACCAATTTTGATACCCCCACATTTGCTGATTTTCCCCATTCCCGATTAATCGTCCCAACACTAATAAATACATATATTAAGCGATGCGCTTTGTGTAAACAAATCGAGCTTAGATATTTGGACAATGTCAAAACATCGTTAATTCACTACCCGCACAGCAGCTGCCAAAGCCTTGACTTTGTATGGGCGGTCGGGTTTCGATCCTAGCTTGAGATAGTTGCCTGTCTAGCCGCACTTATGAGCTGTGATACAGCAGAATAGTACTGTATGTGGATGACTATAAATATACAGTGCCGGCAAAAAGAAAGTCCGCACTTGTAATTTTTGTTCAAAAACTGCAAATTTAAGCTAAATTTAATGTAACTTTTTAAACAAACTATACTTCATTTGATTGGCCTTTTATTCTTCTATGATTTTACCTGTTCATATTTGACTTTTAATTGAAATATGCTAGTGTTTATGTCAATTTAAAAAAAATAACTTCGAATTGAGGAGGCAAAAAGAAAGTCCGCAGCAACAAATTCACTTATAACCAGCTTAAATTATCACCCCTAAATCAGTTTAAAATATCCACCAACAGGCAACAAAGCATCTCTAATCGTAATTGTTGTTGTTCCAGGTTATACAACATAACATTTAGTCCATATGACATGACCTTCTCTTAGTGATCGTCAGGAGTTCATTAATCTACACCTTTCTGGTTTATCCAATCGAGAAATCGGCCGCAGTTTGAAATGTGATGAGAAAACGGTACAAAAGACTGCAAAAGCACCAAAACACCGGCAGTGTTCGTGATGCCCCTAAATCTGGTTGTACTAGAGTTATTTCTAACAGGGAAGATAATGCTATCAAGATCTGCAGCCTCAGAAACAGATTTGAAACGGCTCCCCAAATCCAACAACAGTGCAATCTTGTTAAAATGTGGTCTCTTTCTACTGTCAAGAACAGAGTAAAGGAATTTAATTTGCGAGGATATGTTGCAAGACGCAAGCCAATGATTTCTGTAAAGAACAGAAAACGCCGTCTGGACTTCGTCAGATGCAATGAAGATCATGACTCTTCATATTGGTCAAAAGTGCTTTTTAGCGACAAAAGCAAGTTCAATAGGCTAGGCAGTGATGGTAGGCAGTACGCCCATCGGAGGAAAGACAAAGAATTTAATCCTAGGTGTGTGTGTGTGTGTGTGTGTGTGTGTGTGTGTGTGTGTGTGTGTGTGTGTGTGTGTGTGTGTGTGTGTGTAAACGACACACATTTTTCAATAGTTATTTCGTATATGATAACCTCTTTCATTCAAGAACTTTCATAATCTGTGTATGGTTTGTTATTTTGACATATATTTTCGCCTGATATCATTTAAATAATTGTGGTAATTATTTACAAGACCTGTTTGAAGATTGCCCTCATTCAGTCAGCATTTCAACCTCCTTTCTTTCTTTCTTTCTTTCTTCAATCATTGAAATTATCAATTGTTCAAGTCGGCCAATTCCATATCATTTTACAACTATTGATTGCTTACATTTCCTGCCGTTCCATCATTTGTTGAGAACAGAGCAATTATTATTGGTATGTAGTTCAGGTCACTAAGTACTATGGAAATCTGGAAAGTACCAAACTTTTACTCTTTCTGAATATGATTAAAAGTAAAAGACATGGATGATTCTCATGAAGAACTAATTATAGTGCATTGACATATTTATATTTATCTATTTGATTCAATTATTTTTATTTGTTCATTTTTCTTTCTTTTCAATACATGCCTGTCTTGACTCAATGAATATGTGTGATGCAACTGTGAAACATTTCAATGAGCGAGATCCGAGATGCGCTGCTGTACAACTCATGTTCTCTACAGACCCAGATTATGACAACACGACCGTTGTGTCAGCATTTGAAACCGTTGATTGAAACTGAAAACGCTAGGTCATTGAGCGCCCAGTTTTTTATTGTTTTTAACAATTCATTTAAATACGATTTATATAATTGGGTCTCACGTCAGTGAAAAGAGGGGAGCGATGCACAAAAAATGGCTGTCAAGAGGAAAACCTGGACGTATTCTCTCCTAATAACCCGACATTATTTGGAGGGCGAAATGAAATACCCCACACGTGAAAAAAGATCATAAACACACTGATATACAGGTCTACAAGTGAATTAACTAAGAAGAGGAAGGCCGTGAGACGGTCCCTATTTTCTCCTGAAGCCAAAATGAAATACTTCACACGTGAAAACAACTTGAAAACATGATTATATACAAGCCTATAAGATAAGCTGTTTTTTTTTGTTTGTTTGTTTGTTTGTTTGTTTTTATTCAAGACACAATATCTTTTGTTGTTTGCTTGTTTCACGGCGAGCTTCTCCTACTGTCATGGTAGCAAATGTTATTCTATAAAGACATGGATAGTCTGTTGACTTTCAGGAATAGATTGAATGATGATTGGGAATAGACCAGCGACACCTGAAAAACAGGGGACGTTGGGAAAGACCAAATAAACTCTTCAGGTCAGCAATCCAGAGTTAGTATAACATACGCTACAGAAACAAATACAGAAAAAAAAATGACCCCAAGATCCACCAAAATGGAGAGAGGATTATGGATAAAAACAGAAACTATTGGAAAACAACTCACACGTACCAATGGATAACGATTTAAAAAAAAGCATACGAAATCCATCTGTGAACGGAAATTCGACTGCCAAAAAGAAATGAAGATCAAATGAAGCAAAATGGGATGTGTTGCTCATCTGATGACTCATGTTCAGCGTTCTGATATCACAGATTAGCATTTTCTGATATGCAATAAAACATTTCTATACATTGGCATTGTTACCATTTTTGGATCGCATTTTGTTAGATGATGCCCTCTTCCTGTTGTTGTTATGCTAACTGTCATCCGACTGTTCACCAGCCATAAATAAAGACTTATTTTCTCTTGCGGATAAATATCCCTGCTGTACGATTTGGCTACACACTGACTAATCCGCTTCCAGCGTGTATTAATTTCATTTTTACCTAAAGAATTTCTTCAGTCCCTTTGCGAATCACAGTCGGTCAATAGAGATAACTCTGGAAGCAACGAAGAAAGACATCCCCCTCTTGGACAGTCTTCCACTTAAATAAATCCTTTCATTGTTGTTATACTAAAAGGTTTTGTTTTTGCTTCACACGACGGCTTTTATTGCATATAAATTTATATAGAATTGTATCTCATTTCTATAACCGTGTCTTAGTTCTGTGGTTCGAAAACTGTTTAAAATTGAAATCAGGTACATTGGGATTTGTTCCTAAATCATCATGATCATAGCACGGTTGGGACTCTTACAGACATGCGTTTCCACAAATTTGTACGTTGAATACTTCCATGCAACATTCACTATCCTGGCCTTTTTTGGCTAGGAACAAAGTGTAGTATCTGTTCTGATACTAAACTTCGCCTTTTCTGACCTCGATCAGTGAAGGAGACATCCTTTTAGACTGAGGCGATTTTTATTTTTGTTCCTATCCAGAGTGCCCCGTTTTAGGAAGCTGTATTTTCCCCACATTAAAAACCGACCTTGTGTCCAACTCTGCCCTCGTGGGGAGGCAAGTAAATAGGAACATTCACTATAGCAAAAATAGAAATGAAAAGAAATGCAGTTTTCACATGTTAATGATCATTTTGTTTTTCATCTCTATCTTTTTGGAGTCAAATGTTTATGACCACATCCACATCCACTGCTTTTGATTATCTCGGTTCAGCAGCAGATAACACACTGGGACCCCATCACTGGAAATAGTTGCGCTCAATATTGCTCACCAGAAACCAGCCAGCTAGAAATCACGCTGTGTCAACCTGACTTGATTTCATGAAGATGACCTATACTTGCTACCCTGACAGCTGACTTTTTCAACAACAAACCTTCTCCTTTCAACTACTACCGAAAATTGTAACCAATCTTCCCGACCACAAACCTATCATTTTAAACTACTACAAAATTGCAAATAACTTGCCTTCACGCACCACCAATCTTTGCTGTTCATATTCTAGTCACACTTGATGTCAGACTGACAAGCTATCCAGGGCCAATGAGGAAATCACATCAACGTTGATTGACCATCTATCCTAACGAACCCATATATCACAGACCAAGCCTGAGACATCCTTATATCTTGTATCTATCCATCATTAATACACTCTTTTAAAAATTTAAATTTCTGTGTTTGTTTTCCTTGGTAATATTTGCTTTTTATAACAGTTCAGTCTCTGAAAACTACAGAGTTGTGCTCAGGACACAAAATTTGGATAAGTAAGTATGGGAACAAACAGTTATGTGGCGTAATGGATAAAGTACTTGGTTAATTCAGTTTTCATTTACACTCTACAGGAGGGTGAAGGCTCAATTCTCAGTGTGTGCGAAACTCAAAATGCAATTGCAAATTATTTAGGATTTCTACCCAGTCATGGCTGACGGAATAAGATCATGCCACCACCGTGGATTAAATAAAAGGTTCTGTTCAAAATTCTGTGCAGATTACAATATTCGATAGAAAAATTTCCGAGTTTGACAAGACGACAATAACATCTGAAAAAGGTCAGAGATTACATCGACTGAAACGTGAAAATAACACAAAAGCTGAGAACAGTGTTGAATAGCGGGAGTCTATATATATATATATATATATATATATATATATATATATATATATATATATATATATGTATATATATATATATATATATATATAGTCTATATATATATATAGTCTATATATATAGTCAATATATATATAGTCAATATATATATATATATATATATATATATATAGTCTATATATATATATAGTCTCTCTCTCTCTATATATAGTCTATATATATATATAGTCTATATATATGTATATAGTCTATATATATATATATATATAGTCTATATATATATAGTCTATATATATATAGTCTATATATATATATAGTCTATATATATATATAGTCTATATATATGTATATAGTCTATATATATATATATATATAGTCTATATATATATAGTCTATATATATATATATAGTCTATATATATATATATATAGTCTATATATATATATATAGTCTATATATATATATAGTCTATATATATATAGTCTCTCTCTATATATATAGTCTATATATATATATAGTCTATATATATATAGTCTATATATATATATAGTCTATATATATATAGTCTATATATATATATATATATATATATATATATATATAGACACACGTGTGTCTTGTGTATATACATGTCTGTCTTTCTTACATGTGTCAGTCAATATATATTATATAGGCTTATGTATCGTCTAGTGATGTATATAATAGAGTTATTGATATTTAACGAATGCGTGTATACAGAGTATAGAAATATTCATTGTGTCCTGCATGTATATAAAATGTTCATTGTGGTTGTGGTCGCTTCTTCGCAAATGCTCGTAGTAAACAAACCTGACACATAAACTTTTATAGACAGATATTCTTGCAATCAAACGAATAACATATGTCTGCTTGTCTCAGACCAAAAGGCACACATACCTTCTTATTTGTCCAAACCCTGAAAGAACGACATAACAAGTTCTATTTTACGCAGGTTTTATTCATCTTATGGATTCCCTTTTCGGAGTTTGGTACATTGAGTCTCTTTCTACATTTTCACTGGTTCTTTCCCTTACTACGTCCAACGTGGGTCGCCCACATATTCTCTTGCTAATGTGTTTCTCACCAACTCTTCAGTTTGATCTCTGCTGACTTAACTACCTATTATGTCAGCAAAACCCCAATCTCGTGTCCAAGGACACAAATTGGTGACCTCTCACATAAGCTAAAATTTATTTACTTCTGACCAAATTTCTCAACTACTCTGAAAATTCCTAAATCAACTTTGTTAATTTTATTTCTGAGTTAAATTCCTGACTAAACATTCCAAGCTGTAAAATCCACATTTTCCAAAATAATTGTTTTATTTTTCTAATGATAATAATCGACCAAATTACGTGGCGTTGCCCCAGCATGCTAATATATTACAATAGTAGTCTGAAAAGTCCAAATACTACAAACAGTTACTCATACAGCCACATACAGCCAAACATTTATCTTCATGTCAATTGGAACGGCAAGCAACAATGGATATGGTTCCAGTGCCATTAAAGGAGTTGCTTTATACAGTTTTACACTGCTTTAGCGATTTCAAATTTTTCATCAGGACCGACTATCAAAGCTATTGTGGTGTTAGTGTTTGAATAATTGGCAAGGAAGCACACAGTAACAGTTAAATAAATATGTATTAACGAAAATACATGAAAAAATGGTAAATTGAGCAATATCTTTGCTTAACTGCTGGACTAGCGGGTGACGACCATACTCTCCACGTGTCCATCTCTGACTGACCTGGTAAACCAGTCTGTGTAAACAAAAAGTGACATCATGGACAGAAGTGATGTCATGGAATAGTTCATTATTCCAGGAATCCCCAACAATTATGTAGCCAGATTTTGTGGGCACCCTGTAGATTATGTAGGCAGACTTAATAGACACTCTGTATAGAAGTGATTTAAATAGTTTAAAAGAAAAATGATTCGGTGCCATAAGCTAGAATCGAAACAAAACCATATTGCTTCCCTTACTGTAAGATGTCCTAATGCATATAAAACTAAAAAAAGAAAATTGTAAAAAGTATGAATGTATATTTAGCATGCACAGAAGAGCACTTTAAGTTGCAATTCTTTTTTCAATTTTGACTCGTTAGTAGCTATGTTTACTGACCTGGCGGACCTGGTAAACCGGTCCGTATTACCCGGAAGTAACGTCATGTATGTAAGTGACGTCATGGAATAGTTCATTATCTCAGGCAGTAGAGGTGCATTCCCAACAAAAGCCTTTTCCTGTCAGTGAGTATGGATATAAGACAGCAGAGTTGTGAGATCATAGTTTTCTTTCTCTGAAAGTAGATTTTTTTAATGACATTTTCAAATGAAATTTTATATTCTTTTCCTTAGACAACTTTTTTTTTTTTTACATGAGGTTCACCACTTATCAAGGCCCGAAGGCCACTCAGGGATAAGGGTTATTGCGTGTACAGTAATCAATGAGATAGTATTGTAGTAATCATTAGTATTGGGTGTTTAGATAGAGTGTCTTACTTAAGGGGGCAGTTTGTCAGGAGTTTGTTTATGTTGGACTTGAAGACATCCAAGTTGTAGTCAGGTGGGAAACAGGCAAGCGGCAGAGAGTTCCACTGCCGTGCAGTTCTAAGAAAGAAGCTTTGCTCATGGAATCTACGTTTAGATTTAGGCACAGATAAAGAGTGGAGAAAATTATAAGACATGAGTCCACAAGAACTAATTGATTAATTCTGAAAATATGCGAGTAGAAATTGATGCTTGGAACAATTTTCATTACTATCACATCTTGATTCTTGATTCTTGCAGCGACCCAGAAAATTTCTTGCGTTATAAGCCATGTTTAGTTTCAGAAGAGTTTCCGATGGGTAGTTATTCTGTACAAGTCCTGGAGATGACGAATTCTCAGTGAGCAGCTGTTCTGTACATGTATTATGCATGTATAATTTTGCAACTAAAGAGTGAAAGATCCTTCTCGTGTTGACACGAAAAGAAATATGTGCAAGATTGCTAAAAAGGTTTAATTTTTATGGAGCAATTCTGGTTTCTGATTGGTTGATAGCAGAACGTGGATTAATTTGATTCGTCAGTTCCTAGCAGCATCGTTTATAAATAGAATCTCCCAACACTGAGGGACCCCATTACACATCCAGTGTGATGGGATGTATCTCCTAGCGGCTTCGGCGGCAAGGAGACAGGGTAGTACACGTCAAGGATTCATCACTTGACACTCAGCCCAACAGGTGAGGGGCCGGGAACCGGCCTAGCACCTGTTGGGACTGAGGTACGCCGCCTGGGTAATACCTAGGAGGTCCACCCTCCCAGGCCTTGCCACCGGGCTTTCCGGTGGGGCAAATTTATTGCTTGCTGCCTGAGGCGCCCTGACTGGGGAATGCTGACGGGGTTACTCAGGCAATTTTTAAAATTGCAGGAGTGCCCCTTCTTTAGGGGAGCCTGCGGGGTCCCCACTTTCCGGCCTTGTGTCACATATTGCTGATGTGGGCAGCAATTAAATATATACCCCACTGTGAATCAAAAATATTGCAACAACTTCTTACAAGGAAGTGTTGAGTAAAGTTAGGAGAGATGTTTTCTAAGTTTTCTGAAAAGATTATAGAAACCAGTAGAAGGCAGGAGAGGGGGATATGTCAATTCATTCCGGCTATGAAGATTGTTAAAATCAAGACAGTTTTCACTAAATTAAAAATAAAATGTTTGGTTATACAGATTATAAAATCATAAACTGAACCCGAGTACATTCATAATTATGTTTAAATTGGCACCAGCTTGTTCCTGTTTCAAATATGAAAGACCATTAATAAAGAATTTAGTTTAAGTTTCTGAATTTTTTTTAGATGAGGATTGAGTTTTCATACTACAGGTTGGAACAATAAATTTATCGCCCTAAAGAAAACAACACTGCAGCTTTATTTTAAAACTTTTATTGAAAAAAGTCAATTCAGATAACTTGATTATGTAGTAGACCTCACATCTATTCAATGTAGCTGCCTTCAGCCTCAATCACCACCTTGATACGGGTTTGGAACTTTTCCATAAGTGCTGATGGGAGCTCTGCAAATACTCTGCAGATGGCAGTGATCAGGCTGGCTTTGGTGTTGTGGGAGGCTATGTTGATGTTCTCCACGTATGACCAAACGAAGTAGTCCAGCGGGTTCAGGTAGAGGGAGGAGGGAGCCAGTGAGAGAATCTGGGAAAGTGAGGAGGGCTTCTTCAAGGATGTACACGTTCACTACTCTCTCAATGAATGAGGAAACAATGTTCATTTTATTTAGGTGTTTCAGTTTCTTCTTTCATGCTGGTCCATTTTCCTTCTCCTCCCTCTCTCAGTATGATGTTACCCACTCTTTCTCTCCCGTATAAAACTGCCTCACTGACAACAGGCACAAGGCTGACATTGACTATAATGAGAATATATAAATTCTCAAAATTGAATTTAACTTTCCGTTTCCATGTACTAATCTAGAGATTGCGGAACCCTTGGACTGTACTAGTGGAACCACAGGTTTCTGCGGAACCCCGGTTGACAAACATTGCCTTAGTCCATCATGTTGCATGTAGATTACATGGGAATTTGTTAAATTCCCGCTTAATAAACTGGGTTAGGTATGTGCAAAATGAAAAGCCAATGTTCAAAATGTATAAACATTTTGAACCCTGTTTTTACTTGAAAATTCACCAAAAATCAGGAAATTAACCAATTTTAATGAGATTTTCAGTATTTATCAAATATTATCACAGAATATAAAGAACTCATTATTTTTGTTTTTATTTTGGTGGAAATTTACTATTTTGTTTAAACAAAAAATACTTTTAGTAAAGGTTTGTTATGGTTTTCATTAGTAAAAAAAATATGAATTACTTTATTTTTGCCTTTTTATGAAAATAAAACATCGTAAATTATAACAAAAAAAAGAAAAATGAAAAATTAATTTTTCGAACTACCGATATTATCATTGAATTAAGCATTTTTTATTTAATAATTTCACACAAGAATTATAGTTGCAAAAATATTTCTACTTTTTTAGATTATATGTTTCACATAATTTTTATACGTAAGATTCTAATATTTTACTCACTTGAACGGATACGAAACTTTCGGCGTAACATAATTTTTATATAATCTTGAAAAATAAAATTAACTTATAAGCAGGAACACAGAAAAATAATTAAATTAAAAAAATGGTAAAACGTTTATGATAGGAATGTACGACTGGGGAAAAAAAAGAAACCAGCATTATAACTACCTGACATAATTTTCAGACAGCCTTTTGACTTACTGACGTTTTGGTCTTCCATAGAATCTATGCTTAGACGATTTAGCTCAAGCAAAAGCAAACGAAGCCAGAATCTCTCACTTGGGGCGGGGGGGGGGGGCTAATTAAGCTTTTTTTTTCTTTCTTTTTTTTTTTTTTCAAAACAAGGTGGGGTTTTTTTTTTTTAATATCTTAGGACTTTACTTTACTAATTATCTTTGAAATAGACCCAGGAAACTAATATTTATCTTTTATAGGATTTTTACAATGAATTTATTTAACTTCAAAATTTAACTGAATTTTGTTGTGAAAACATTTTTCATTAAACTTTTTTTTCACGTGTACAAATATGTTTTCCGTTTTGGAAATTAACGTCAGGCTTTAATCTTTCAAATACAATCAAAACGTAGTCGGAAACCTACAAAAAAAAAAAAAATTATGATAAATCGGCTTTTAAAACTATGTCCCTCTCTATTTTTTTTCTGTCATTATTACCCGTCCCTAATGTAGGTAGAATAATAGATTTAACAAAATAATGAATAATAAGAAAACTAAAAGAATTTCGGTAAAGATTTACTTTTAATAATTTGATTAAGTCGATTAGCATAAACTAACCATATTTACTGTCACGTTAAATAAAGATTATAATTCAAAATTTTACGTCACTTTCTAGACAGAGTTTGCCTATATGTGAGTGTTTATATTAAACTAGCAGGGTTACCCGGCGTTGCCACGGGCCATATAAAACAAATAAAGGAAATTAAGTTGCGTTTAAACATATCTGCTATTCTTTGGATGTTGAGCACTTTTTGATGACGATATCACTTCCTACCCAGGGCAAAGCTGACGAGATTTTATTGCATAAAATAATATAACAAAATAAATTGATTTTGGATTTTCTTAGACAAATCGGCCGTTAAACATACCTGCTCTATCCAGAATATTAAGCACTTTGAAATATGGTTTTCATATAGCTACTTTCCAAAGCAGAGAGAAAACACTGCGTTTAAACACACATGTTGTGTGTGTGTGTGTGTGTGTGTGTGTGGTAAAGGGAAGCCACTAAAAAAGAAATTTATTGAGTTATTTCCCTTAGACGTTTTTAACGTTTTAGTTTCATCCTCAGAATTGATGATTAATGATAGGTACGGGCAAAATGAATGCCGATGCTCAAAATGTATAAACTCTTTGACCCCTCCGTTTGCTTAAAAATTCACCAAAAATCAGGAAATTAACCAATTTTAATGAAATTGTCAGTGTTTATCAAATCATGATAACGGAATATACTGAACCCATTACTTTTTCTTTATATCTTAGTGGAAATGTATTATGTTGTTTAAACATAAAATACCTTTACTAAAGTTATGGTTTTCAGTAGTAAAAACAAAATGCATGAATTTAGTTTTTGCTTTTGTGTTTTTGTTGCTTTAGTTTTAATTTTTATTAGTTTTGTTTGTTGTTGTTTTTTTATAAATGAATTTTAAATTTAAATATCAATTTCTTAATTAAACAAGGAAAATAAACGCGTTTTGCTTTCCTGTTTTTATGTTGTTTTCTTTTGTAGGACTCAACGAGGAGTTACCAATTGTAGGTACTGATTGTCGAGTCACTAACTTGTAAGGGTGTGAGTCGACTTTAACCAATCGGGATTTATCAATTTTTAGGATCGAGGTTTCAGGTGCAGGAATCTTATTGAAGTCGAAAGTAAGAGTGTATCCGCGGGGGCGCGGGACCGTTAAAGGTAAATTTGATGAGATCGCCGATCAATAAAAAGGTTTCACCAATCCACATCCTTACATAAATAATATATATATATATATATATATATATATATATATATATATATATATATATATATATATATATAAAGCTGAACGTGTGTGTGTGTGTGTGTGTGTGTGTGTGTGTGGTCACGAATAGGCTCCTATATGCTTGACTATTTTAAAAAAACTGATTACATATAATGATAGATGTATCGAGGATCAGGAATGGGGATGTTTGATCTGGCAGAATGGTGGTTCATAAAAATTGTAGGGTCTGTGTTCGCGCCTGCCCCCCCCCAAAGTATGGAAATAAAAAATGGAAAAAAAAAACGTTTACAAGGGTTTTTGATATAGATTTACATAATAATAATTTGATAAGTACGTTTCAACTTAAATAGGGATGCTATAATAAAATTGTGGGGTCTGCGTCCGCGCCTGTACTCTATGGAAATATGGCACAAACTTTAACAAAGATTTTTCATATCTATTTGCGTAAGTATACTTTGATAATTATGTTTCTGTTTGAAGAAATATGGTATAATAAAATTATTGGGTGTTCGTTCGCGCCTGACCTCCATAGAATGGAAATATGTCACAAAGTTTAACAAGGTTTTTTAAAAGGAGCGAGGGTCCACAATAACACCTTAACTTTAATTTTAATTCACGTTAGCTTTTATTTATTTTTTTTAGTTGAATCATATTGTGTCGAATAAATTCACCACATAAATTCACCTCAAAAATTCATGTTCTTATTAAAGTGAAAGCCAAAAAACAAAAGTCGGAACTTTAGACAATTCTCAACACACATTTTGCATAACTCTGTTTTTTCCTTCTTCATTTGCATGTGGCATTCTTTCGAAAATAGATAAATAATAAAAAATAAGAACGTTACTTGTTATCGTGTCAAAAGAAGAAAAAAAATCCTGCTCACGTGATTACGTGTCTTTTTAAAAACATTTACATAACCTTTTTATTTTTATTTATTTATATATCTGTTTAAGCTTTTTTTTTGTCAGTGTACTAGAAGGAATTCAGTTAATTGCAACCCTTTCTGCGTGTTCTTTACATTACAATAGTACAACCCTGAGTCTGATGGCGCAATACTACACCGTTCAATACTGTAAAACTGAAACGAAGCTGTTCTGCTTGAAAAGGGCGCCATTTTCTTCTTATTCATATTTATATCGATTCTTTGCTTTAAAAAACTGAAGTAATTACGTGTTTACTTTTATAATATCCCATTTTGCTGTTTCGGATTATTTTACTAAATTTTAAGTAAAGCTTCATTATTTTTCAAAACTGTTTTTGTTTCTTTGTTTTTCGATATTTCGTCGATATTATTTAGTAACAGTGTTTAGCAGAAAAGCCAACAAACGACTACCCGAAAAAAATAAATATACAAGAAATAAATGTTACCATAGTTAATAAAAGTTCAGTTCATGTTTTTTTAAATAGTTTTTAATGCTCTGAAAATAATTTCAGCGAACCGAAATTAAAACGAAATTCGAGGCGATAACTACTTAAATGAATTTTTATATAAACTACACATGCCATAATCGAATATTCCCCAAGCACAAAATAACAGAAAACATTAAAATATGTTTATAAATACTCCTTACGTTGACAGAACTCTCTTAAATTGTAAACACAGAATGCTCAGGTGCCCCTCCTTCAAATTGAAAACGGAGCTCTCCATTTCAAAGTCGCTGCCATTTTGATTTTTTTTAAACCGGTTCGTGAATTTAAAAAAAAAAAAATTTTTTTTTACAAACTACTTAAAAATACAAACCAATGAACTTTTCTACCATAAAAGTAACTTTTATTTACTATGGCAACATTTATTTCTTGTATATTTATATTATTATATATATAACGTTTTCTCTTTCTAAGGAAACATCATTTTGTTGGTCACTCTTGGCTACGAATGGAAACAAAGTTGATATAAAAAAATATATTTTCGCGAAAATTATCTTTACTTTCATCATATTTTGCTTAGGGTAAAATTTTTGAGTATCAAAACCTATCTCTTTACAACCCCCTCCTTTTCATAACCTATCATACTTTCATCAATCACAGTCAATTTTCTGTAGGCTGTTTTTGACCCAGTCAACGACGGGTACTTCTGCTAGTATATATATATATATATATATATATATATATATATATATATATATATATATATATAAATTCGTATTCCTGTCTGTTTGTTTATTTGTTTGTTCACAATTTGATTAATATATACAAAAGGTCCATTAATTTAATACTTCATTCATTCCTATACATAGTATGATTGCAAAATAGACGATTAAGATATGACTTCATTTGTATATCACATTAAAGGAAATCGATTTATTAAATAGCGATGTGTTAGTTATAATTTATAGTGAGAGGATTGTTTTAAGTGTTCTATTTAAGTTTATTATGTAAATTGATTTATATTGAAAACATATTTAATTTAATTTATTTTTACCAACATCGAATTTTTTTATGAACTGATTTCAGTTATTGGAGTTTTGAGTTATTTCCCTTTGACGCTAACTTTCTTCTTTTTGTTTTCGTTTTCTTTTTCGGCGGATAATCAAACTAAAAATAATTCACACAAACTTTCAAGCATTATTTTTGGAATCAGTTCAAACAAAATAATTTCCGTGATTTCGCAATCGTAAATTTTAAAATAAACAAACAATCCAATTCAACTACGATTCTTTATTTAAAATAAAAACAAACAAAAAACTTTCATTTACGCTGTTTTGCCAGTTTTTTTCTTCCCATTTTTTTGACATCGTAACTGCTAATTTTTTTCTTTTAATAGCACAATAAGTAAAAATTCATCATTTTTATAGCATAAAAACGTGTATTTCGGTTAACACGAATTTTACTTTGATATTTTTGAAACTGAATTATTTACAGTTTGTTTTCGTTGCCACAAACCGTAGTAACAAATCTTTCTAGACTGCGGGTGCATAAAAGAAATTCGCTTAAACTGGAATATAGTCATAAAAGGTGTTCAATATTCGGAGAATAGCTTCTCTTCGTATCCCTTCTGCCGAAATGTCTGGTGGAGAGTTTGTCACGTACTTCTGCTTTTTTCGGGGGGGGGGGGTACATTTTCGTGTTTTCATTCGTTCTTTTAATTTTGAAATTTTTGTTGGGGTAACGATGGAGTTGACATATAATAATGGAAAACTAGTAAATATTCTTAGTATGTGTGTGTGGCCAAACCGAACTTCATGTCGACCCTAGCAACGCTGGGTATCTATGCTAGTATATATATATATATATATATATATATATATATATATATATATATATATATATATATATATATATATATATATATAAAATCTGCAAAACAACGACACTTGACGAAGAACTCGAAATCACTGCATTAACATGAAATAAACAACATTTATTTACGTGTCATATTAGTTTAAATTGTTCCAACATAAGTGTTTTCTTGTGTGAAGTGTTAACAATACAGAAATAATAAAGTAAGGATTTCGTATGAATCACACGAGGTTTGAAATTACTCATTTTTATGCTCAGAGTGCCACGCGTGACTTGGAATTAGTGTAATTATTTTCTGAGAAATTTCAAAGTGTTTTTTGTTTTTTTGTTTTTTTACATGGGGGTCACCACTTATCAAAGCCCGAAGGCCACTCAGGGATAAGGGTTATTGCGTGTACAGTAATCAATGAGATAGTATTGTAGTAATCATTAGTATTGGGGGTTTTGATAGAGTGTCTTACTTAAGGGGACGGTTTGTCAGGAGTTTGTTTATGTTGGACTTGAAGACGTCTAAGTTGTAGTCAGGTGGGAAACAGGCAAGCGGCAGAGAGTTCCACTGGCGTGCAGTTCTAAGAAAGAAGCTTTGCTCATGGAATCTACGTTTGGATTTAGGCACAGATAAAGAGTGGGGAAAATTATTGAGAGTAGTTTCAGCCAGACGGGTGTTTCTCGTGAAAGATTGGCGAGGGGGGACGAGGGATTGGAGCTCAGACGAGCACCTGCCATGGAAATAACGATAAAACAAAGACAGGCTCGCAACGTCTCTTCTGTGGGAGAGAGGTTGCAGGGAAGAGAAAAGGGCATCCCCCACTAAACCACGAAGAAGTTCTAAAAAAATAAATGTGTCGATATGATAAGCCACAGCTTTGTATCATAAGTAATCGGCCAAGAATATAAAAGTAAATTTAAGCGTCAACAGGAATTTTTTAGAAATACAAAAAAAAAGCAAATCTAGCCTCATTAAAGTGTTTATAATCGCTCAAAAATCGAATATCAAATATTGGTAACCATAAAAGAAATATTTTTAGGGCCGTTTTGGGGTGGGTGAGTAATGGCGTGTCGGTACTGTGTGCATATTTTACATTCCCAAACCAATGCGGTGTTTACATTTTGAGAGTGTTCCGTCCGAGCAAGGAAAGAGCAATACATGTTTAACTCAATTGTATGTTAGTTCCGTGTGCTGAGGAAAAAGTTAGCAATGCGTGTGGAAATGCCAATAATTCTGAAACCATTTGTTAGAGTTTCAGTATTTCATGACTTCATCAAGACTTCATCAAGACGTAATCAAGAGGATGCATATGTTTTCAGCAGAATTGCATCATGTGTAGAAATTGATTTAATTTTATATGTTTGTGCGATTATCGAGTGTTAAAGATGTTATGTATATATTTTTTTTTACTGCTGCATGTATGTCAGCATGCTGAATTACTAAAAATAAGTTGCCAGTATTTATGAAACATTAGGATAACTTTAAGATTATCGGTAGTTAAATTTCTGTTTTCGAGCGATTATTATGGTTGTGTTTGTTTTGGGTTTTTTTAGCACTATTGCATCCTGTAGAGAAGTGTGTTTTTTTTCTTTACAGCATTTGTTATTAATTTGTTAGGTGAAAGTATGCATTAGTTGCAAAACACTATCCTCTCCTCACGTTTTAATGGGTTTCTAAATAATCACATGATTATTTTAGTTCGCTTCAGTAAATGCTAAGTTCAAAAAGAATATAATGAATGTCTAAAAGGGAAAAGTATGAATACAAAAACAATAAGTGAACATTATTCATCAAACCACATAATACCTGTTTTGTGCAATCATCGTCCGCCACTTGTAGACAATCAGAATGAGAAAAGAAAGTTTTATCCTAATAAATTAATTAATGGGTACTTCTGCAGTTTAAATCCCGTCAAAACTTATTAGGCGAAGGAAAAAAATAAGTTGATTATCAATGTTTTAACCCGGCTTCAACAATGCCAGGTTTTGTCATAAAAAAATAACAAACTAACTTTCCATACAAAACAAAACAAGAACTATATTTGCTCACCAATTCGAAGAAATAACCCCTTTATAAGCAAGAAAAAATCCAGAAAATAACAACTGCCAAAAAAAAAAAGAAAGAAATGAAGAAAAACAGTAAAAATAGAAAGAAATAAAAACAGTAAAATTTATTAATTTATTACGGCAGGTTGTTTGTTGTGACGAACACAAAGAAATAAAGAAAGGAAGAAAGAAGAATGTAAAAGGTACATTCAATACTATGTTTGTGTATGTTTTAGTCTTAGCAGAGAATTCGTTCACTGTTATTATATGTTGGAAATTAATTGTCTATTAACTGAAACTGATGCTGTGTGAATCAATATTTTTATAGCAACGCTATATTGTAATGTTCTGAAGTGTTCGTTTCAATGATCTAATTCAAGAATAAGAGAATTAGTGAACAACCAATCAGAAGCAGCGGACTTTCACGGGGGAGACTTTATTATTTTTTTTATTCTACTATGGGAAAGTAAATGGTATATCTCTGTTTGTATGAGCCAGTTACGGGCAGTGTAAATGTAGAATATGTGGAACATGTAGACTTCCGACTGGTGGCGGTGGTAGGACTAAATATTTAGAGAGAAATATAAGTACCGTTTTCCTCTAAAGATGTTGCGATTGTGATGGTGTTGCTCCTATGTAGTATTTTATTATCACGATTGAATGTGACTGCAAAGGTGTTATAAAGTTACATAAGATGGTGGCTATTAGCCTTGCTGTATTGATTTTATATGTGGCATCTGTTGTTGCAAAACCTACAATACGATATATATCATTAGTCATAGCGATATTATATAACATAATAAATAACAGTAAGGTTATTTTACATTGCTTGGTCTTTTATTATGCTACTAGCAGGCGTACCCGGCATTGCCCGGGTGTGTGGCGGCGGTTAAGTAAGGAACCGGGGGAGGGGGATCAAAACAACAGTAGGCAGTTTGAGTGAAGAGAGGTGTTAAAATTTTTTTTTTTTAAGTGGTAATAGGCAGGCAGGCTTGAACCCATAACGTGAACGAGGGAAAAATAAATGTAAAAGGTCTTAACTGATGTCTTCATTGCACAACCGGAAGTCAAGAGCATTAAAATTAAGTGGAGTCAATCCAACGGGGACAATGACTTGCTAAAATATCGGCGAAAAAAGCGACCCATCCTTGTACAAAACTGCCCAGTTGAGGGTGAAGGAATGAATGTTTTGGGCCAATTTTTCGATATTTATTGTCCGAAGGATCATGCTTGAAAACGATACTGATCTCACAAGGATCCATGCATTTTTTGCGAGACATACAAACACACACACACACACATACATTTTACCTTTTATATATCAGGGGTAGATCAAAAAAACCCTCTTTAAAAAAAAACGTTCGCTGGGTGTTTGGAGGTGTAAAAGAAAAAAGGTAGGCTCGAACCCAGAACCCCTGCCGCAAAGGTGGCAACAAAAGGGGGGGAAAAAACTGCAAGCCAGTTTCTGTTTCCCACATCATTCGCTTTTTTTTATACTGAAAAGTGAAAAAACATGCGGCGATCGAATAATCTGGAAAAAATAGTGCGTCAAAGTCGAGCAAATTAAATACACACGCAACCCCTGTTCGTAACTCGTACATTTATCATTTAGACAGCATATAAAAAGTTTTAAGAAGGAACGAGCCGACCGAGAAGCTCGGCGAAAAAAGCTTTTTGTGGACATACAGAAAACTGCACACACACACATACATACATACATGAGATGAGAGATGATTGCAATGTCTTGTCAGACGAGTTCCACTCCCTCAGACACTTAAAGTCCATGAGCCCAAAAATGACTTTTTTTTAGTCCTACCGGTGAATTCATACGCTCAAGCAGGCATGACACTGAAGATCAATTATTCCATGCTTCCAGCATTTAAAGCCTCCAAGCGTCACAACTTTTCCATCGCCACAGGCCACTTTTATAGACAAATGCCTGAGGGAGTATCTATACACAGATGATGTTACAGAATCTTAGCTTTGTACGACCGCTAAGTCTCTCTCTCGGTTCCAAATGTTGAGATCCAGCAACAAGCAAGAGCAAGATAGCCAGCAACAAGTTAACCTGCAGACCAGCTTAATGCCGGTACTGGTCTCCCGCTTTATGGTTTTTTTAAATCAGAGATTTGCTTCTCCTAGAAAGGCTGCCTTCACCACGGCTTACAGGAGTCCTCTCCACCCCAACACACACACAAACACACATGGTGCTAGTTAATCGTTGACCCCGAAAAAGGGTTCATTCGCCCTTTGGAAAGTCTTGTTCTTAATCCTTCAGGGAGACTAGCCACCCTCCTCACCAAACAAGTCTGGTGGGGGTACCAGTTTAGTCGCCGGGTGACCCGACCATGAGGCAGGTAGTACTGAGTTACATGGTACCAGTAGCATATGACATGACCTGACATACATACATACATACATACATACACTTCGCTTTTATATATCAGATTATATATGTTTGAACTGAAATAACTAAGGAAATTACATTATGACCCTATGACCTAAGGGACTTTAAAGATATTGTCTGATTCATGAAGCGATTTTCGTATATACGTGTGTAATATAAACAGCTAAAGTTGAATTCAGTCCAGTCTAGTCAGTTGAGACCAACCAGTTAGACTGGGCAGACATGTGGGAAATTCCCCACTTCTGCCTAGGTAGTTGGAGGGGTAGCAATCCACCTACCTTTATTATAGTGCAATTTCTTCATCACTCCAACTCTCCTATCCTCTTTCCCTCCCTATTTCTTTCCTTTTTCTTTCTTTTTCTCTATGAGAGTTTCATTGCAAATATTAACACACACACACACACACACACACATACCGGTTGTATCGATTGGTTTCCTAGATTTAAATCCAATGAAACTCGTGTGATTATTAAAGAGTGCTCAATGCAGGACAGAGCTGGTATACAGTCTGTTTGTTATACAAATATTATTGGTTACATAAAATTCTTTTTTGGTTTTATTAGGTGTTGTCCCTGAATTGGGACTCCACTGAAATATGTATGCATATATGTAACCAATAATTGTATAATAAACAAACTACATATATATATATATATATATATATATATATATATATATATATATATATATATTTAGTAAAACTGGTAATTAGTAAAAACCTGAAGAGAGTGCTCAATACTATTGCAGAGCAAATATGTGTTTTATTTTTTTATTACCGTTTTATCTGTTTGGTTACATATGTTTCGGATGTAAGACCATGTTTACGATCCAACAGCCTCGCCAGACCTTTTTTTCTGTAAGGTTTGACGAGACTGTTGGATCGTAAACATGGTCCAACATCCGAAACATATGTAACCAAACAGATAAAACGGTAATGAAATAAATAAAACATATATATATATATATATATATATATATATATATATATATATATATATATATATATATAATGGTATAAAGCAAAATAATTCATGTGAAAATGTTATAGTTGAAGAGTTACGAAGATGGGAGTGGTACCATATTATAACGAGCGAACTTTCGTGTACCAAAATTTATTTCTATAGATAGTCACCACCATTCTTAATGCGATGAATGATTGCTGTGGATGGACGTCCAGAAAACGCTTTGTTATGCGAGGGTCGTTCGAAAAGTAAAGCCTCATCTTTGTTTTCTTTAACTCAAAAAGTTGAAGAACGATAAAGACGGGAGTGGTGTCATTAAAACGAGCGACCTTTTGTGCTTCAGAATTTCTTTTTCTACATAGTCACCACCATTCCCACTGCATTTTTTCCAGGAATTCAATGACTCATTTGTGCCCTCTTAGAGCCTCACACCGTCAATATCTGCAACAGAAAGATGAAACTTTCAAGTCATGAATGCATAAGTTCATTCATCATAGCAATGCAATTTGCAATCCCTATCTGATTCATTCTGCTGGAATAAAAAAATAGGAGGCACTACTTTTTGTAAAATCTCGGATCAGCAGTTAAAGTTGAATTCAGTCCAGTCTAGTCAGTTGAGACTAACCAGTTAGACTGGGCAGACATTTTTATCAGAAAAAATCTGGCTGAAAAGAACGGCTCCAAATGTTTGACCAAGAAAAAATACGGATTGTGCTGCAGCCACCAGCCATAATTGATCACAGACCAAACCATACTTAGAAACGATTGTTTTCCTCCTGCCTGGGTACTCCATTCGTACTCCTGCAAAGTGTCAACATTATCTAGAGCTTCAGAAATATTATAATTCGTTGCAGCCATCAGATTTTCAACATCCCTTTGCCGATGCATGTGGCAGCTATCATTGAGTGGGATGAATAAAGGGAACAGATCCTCCGCACTGATGTTGACAAATATATCAGATTCATTGACAACTGGCAGTCGACAATGATGTTCAACTATGCGTGTCACAAATATCATGTTGTAAGCGACCCATGTCATCGTGACACCAACTGCAAAGGTAAGATTGATCTGGAGCTTTTGGTGCCGTCCATACTCTCCAGCACTCCGAAGTAACTCATCGTATTACATAGTTTTGTATGTTGTTGTTGAACAGCGTGAAAAGCAAAAGTACGAATGAAGATGCTCACACACTTTTAGAAGACACTTATTTTGAATAAAATTTAAATGAGTAATTTGAAAGCTTTGAAGTGTCGGAAATTATGAAAAAATCATTTTATTTACTTTTATTGTTGTTGTAAGTCCAATATTTTACTAAAAATAGCCTCATCAGGGTAGGCAGTCCGCTACGTGGTATTTTTTTTTTCTTTTCTTTATTTTGGTGTTAAGGAGGAGGTAATGCCTCGGAGTAGAAGACAAGAGAAGTATACGTCTTGATCCGTTGCTTCCATGTGTGTTTTGCTCTAGTTTTGAGCAAGAAGTTTAAAGTAAAAGAAGCTTACACACTTTTAGAATGAACACACACACACACACACACACACACACACACATATATATATATATATATATATATATATATATATATATATATATATATATATATATATATATATACTAGCAAAAGTATCCGTCGTTGACTGGGTTCAAAAACAGCCTACAGAAAATGGACTCTGATTTATGAAAGTCTGATAGGTTATGAAAAGGAAGGGTTGTAAAGAGATAGCTTCGAATTTTGGGACATAAAAACCAAAACAAAATATGATGAAAGTAAAAATAAAATAGATAAACCCCATAAATTATTATACCATACCTGTTCACACTGAAACACTTATCACAATATTCTGTGGATCTATATTAAAAAACCTTGTTAAACTTTGTGACATATTTCCATTCTATGGAGGTCAGGCGTGAACGAACACCCTATAATTTTATTATACCATATTTCTTCAAACTGAAACATAATTATCAATGTATACTTATGCAGATAGATATAAAAAGTCTTTATTAAAGTTTGTGCTTATTTCCATTCTATGGAGGCCAGGCGCGAACGTAGACCCTACAATTTTATTATACCATCCCTATTTAAGTTAAAACATACTTATCAAAGTATTATTATATACATCTATATCAAAAACACTTGTAAACGATTTTTTTTTTAATTTTTACATTTTTTTATTTCCATACTTTGTGAACCAGGCGCGAACGCAGACCTCACAATTTTAATGAACCACTGTTCTGCCAGATCAAACATACCCATTCCTTTGTCTCGATACATCTTCTATCATTATATGTAATCAGTTTTTTAAAATAGTCAATCATATAGGAGCCTATTCGTGACCAGACACACACGCACATTCATACACACACAGACATTCAGCTTTATATTATAGATATATATTTGATCACTCTTTTGGGGAAAGAATTCCATTAAAGTGCTCGATTACAAAGAAAAAATTTCAATATAAGAGCTTAATATTTATTTATTTAAAACTATACAGAAGGTCAGAAAAACATTGGTACCGTCGGTTTCAAGCCTAACATAAGGGGGACCAGTTAATGGTGAATAATGTTAGGCTCTCGGCAGCCACATTGTTACATATTGTTTTCTCAGAGAAAACAGTATGGCTGACGAGAGCCTAACATTATTTACCATTAACTGGTCCCCCTTATGTTAGGCTTGAAACCGACGGTACCAATGTTTTTCTGACCTTTTGTACAGTTTTAAATGTATATATATATATATATATATATATATACGAGAGGTGTTCAATAAGTTATACTTTTGATCCACTTTCAGTTCTCTGATCTAGCTGAAATTTTGTATGTACTTATATCTCTATGAGTTATGTAGCAAATTTAAGCTATGAACTAATTGTGGTTTCTGATGTACAGGTGATTGAACTCAGCGTGAAGTGGAGAATGTGTGCAATGATCTGGTTTTTGTATTTGACAGCCTAAAGAGTGGATGTATATTTCTACCCACGTAGGATGAGAGATGCTCTCAAAAGATTTTCAAGTATAAATACCATCTACAGTTGAAAATAACATCTACAATCAGGTAAATAAATAAAAGTATATATATTATTGGGGTGTGTATTACTGTACACATAGATTCGAAAAGTTGTCAAAAAACAAATATATAACAAATAAATATTATCAAAGGCAAGATAAGTTACTTTTCTACCAAACAGGATACATTTTTTGTGTTTTTATTCAATGTAACATGTTTATTCAGCTCGAAAAACATGCAGTGTTTACCGATGTATTGGAAAATTCAAAATGGCGCCCGACACTCTCTTTAACATGGTAAGTTTGGGAAAAGGTGTTATAAATAATAAACTAGACAAGATACTATTAAAATACACCGAATATATGTCAACTTATGTCACGGTAACATATATTGAGCGAATTTCTAACAGTATTCTATCTTGTTTATTATTTATAACATCTTTTCCCGAACTTACCGTGTTAAAGAGAGAGTCGGGCGCCATCTTGAATTTTCCAATACATCGGTAAACACTGTATGCTTTTCGAGCTGAATAAACATGTTACATTAAATAAAAACACGAAAAATATATCCAGTTAGGTAGAAAAGTAACTTATCTTGCCTTTGATAACATTTATTTGTTATATATTTGTTTTTCGACAACTTTTTCGAATCTATGCGCACAGTAATACAAACCCTATTATTGAATTATTATTATTATTTATTTATTTATCTGCTTACAACAACCGTACAATTTCTTCAAAAATAATTAATTATTTTTTTGTTTCTCGGGCTTTCGGTGATATACACCTTTTTTAAGGAAAAATTTTCTTTTTTTTTTCCCCCTTTATTTTGTAAATAGTAGGCAGAGAATGGAGAGAGCAAAGTATACATTCAATTTTGTTGATGATTATTGTCAAGTCGGAATCCGATGTATCCATATGGTTATTGCAACTTCGAATAGGAGCTTTACAAACTAATATTTTCAATAATGTGACCAAACTACTTTTATTTAAAATTGCAGCAACCATGCAAACCCATTGAATTCAGACTTTAACAAGTGTCAACAAGATCGAAGACAAGGGACCTAACTTTCACGGTAATACCACAAGCAGAATCAAGCAAAAAAAAAAGAAAAAAAAAAAATTGGAGCTTCTGCACTATTGGGACGAAATTTCGAAAATCGTAATACTAAATTTCACATGAAAACAGTGGTATCTACATATTCCAATGGTATGTACGTATTTTTTAAAGATGATTATATCCAAAAGTGACGAAAATTTATAAGGTAGAAAATTATTTATTAAAGAAAATAAAAAATAGAATTTGATGAAAACGATCGTAAGAAACAGGCGAGTTCAAAAGGGAGGTAATTTTCCGTTTTGATTTAAACAAGATGGCGGCAATTTTTTCACCTGCTAACACGATTACAGTTTTTTTTGTTTAACAATTCAGTAATATTCAGGTAATTTCAACTGCATAATTTAGAAGCTACCATTGAAACTTATTAGAATTGACAAAAAAAATTAGTTGAAACCATTTTTTTTTTTTGTTATGTGAAAACTCCAAAATCTACAAAACTTCAAACTACAAAATCTTGTCCCGATTCTGTAGAAGCGCCGAAAAGCTTTTTTTAAAAAACGAGTATACCACGGAAAATCTCAGAAAAATAAATAATTAAAAAGACATGATTTAATTCATTTAATAAAAAAAACAAGTGAAGCATGCATGGTCCCCCATGAGTGCACAGTGAATGAGGCATAAAAAAATGACTAAGTTCAGCATTTGCCCCCCCCCCCCCATCTAACCCCAAAAGTCCCCGGGGGACGTCAAATCCTGGTGAAAATGTACAAACGATGCAGTTTTAAGCCTTAACATATGTAAATTTGAGTTCTGCACCATGCAAAAAAAAGAAATGACTAAGTTCATCATTTGCACCCCCCCTACTCATTTAGCCCCAAAAGTCCGCAAGACCTTAAGATATTTAAATTTGAGTTCAGCACCATGCAAAACTGCTAAATAGACATACACAGAAAATTTTAGACAAATATGGTTAAATAGTCCCAAAAATGAAGTGTTTTTATTAGCCCTAAAAGACCCCCTGGGGGCACACTCAAAAGTTATGAAGTATAGACAAACAAACTTATATAGAAATCAGTTAGTTACAACTTTTCAGAAAGTTTTATAAAAATCTAAGGCATCAACTTTTCTTCTTTTCCCGGAAAATCCGTTCTGTTACTTTTTTTTTTTACTTATATCATGTTTAATGTTTGTGCAAAATTTCAAAAAAATTCCAAGGTGTAGTTATTGAGAAAAGTGCGGTCAGACGAATGGACGAACGGACTAACGGACAAGGGTGAATCTACAGGTCAATCTGTTGGGAGACCTCCCCCCCCCCAAAAAAAAAAAAAAATTATATAACATTATTTGGTGTTTTAAAATTTCTCAAACAATCTTCCTTGTATACATTGATAGAGACGAACCTGATTATTTCTGGTCATAAATTGCCTGGGATTGGCAAATGTCAAATGAATAAGAAATGCTTAGTATGTGGGTGTAAATCATCCGCTTGTAAATTTAAACATGTCTTTCATGCTGTGATATGACCACAAGATAATTTCATATCAGTACATGGTGTCTAACATATCTAAGAAATAAAATGAAATGTCTGTTCGTTTAATAAAGTCCCGGAAAATACCAAACAGATTTACACCAAACTTTGCATATAGAAATACGTCATAAACTATGTAAAATTGATTGAAGCCTGTATTGAAGATCATAAAAGTTCAAGAATAAAATTTAAAAAGTCAATTCTCGTTTTGTTTTTTTTATACTATTTTCCACCTCAAACAAGGCATATTGCCATTTGTAACATAAGGGGCTACTATTTGAGATTGTGTCTAACTGGAACTCTGTGGGGAGTTAAGCAGTAAGATGTCTGTTCACATTACATTTAAACTTCTGCAGGTTAGTACAGTCATGGATGCAGGAAACAGACAGGGAATTCCAAAGTCAAGCAGTCCAAGGGAAGAATCTACTAGAGAAGAAGGCTCTTTGGTATCTAGGGACCTCAACAGTCCAGAGGTAGGATTTTGCTATTTGTTGGTTATGTCCGGGGTATGTACGTAGCAACGAAGTGAGCTTACAATCAAAACGTTTTGTTCGATTAAAAAAAAAAGATGATTTTTCAGAATAGCTATCGAAACAGAAAAGAGGTAAAAAAATAAATAGACAGCAAATAAATGTTACTAAAGGCAAACTAAATGACTCGACCTTTATTTTTAAGTAAAAAAAACACACTTTAAAATAAGTTTAAACCCAAAAAATTATACGGTTACATAGAAGAGTAACATAGCTTGCATTTGGTAACATTTATGTGTTGTGTATTTATTTTCTCACCCTTTTTTTTTCTTCCTTTGCTTTGCTAGCGATTCTGGAAAATTACTGAAAAAAATACTACACAATCGGTGAAACATTGGGTCAATCTTGGTACATCTTGAGTTAATGCACACATTTCTTGCATACACAATCTTGTGTCATACATGTAGTAACGCCACCATTACAGAAACATTCAAGTATAGAATGATTATTCATACCGTGTTCATTGCTCGTTCTTTTTGCCTTTGCTATGGTCTGCTTAGCCCGAGGAAACGCCTGTCTTAGTAAAGTTTCTTATTTATATCTTTAAAAATACTAACTCGCTACAAATCTGATGGAAAAAAACTGGGTCAATTATTTAGCATGATCTTTGTTCCAAATCACTGACCAGTGACAGAGTAAAAGACTGAAATCAATAATTATTCATATCTTGTCAACCCATGTTCTTGAATGCTTCCAAACAGACAACTACTTTCTATAACCTCTTTCTTTAAGCCGTAAGATATATCATAAGAAAACAAAGTTGTATTTTTTTAAAATACAATGTCATAGCCTAAGTAATTTTATACAGCATAATCGTATTGGCATATTCGACAAAAACGTCACTTAAGGAATGTGAGAACTAAAGAATAATAAAAAGGGGGAAGTGAGAGTTACAAGACTGTCGAAAGTAAATTCAAGGCCCACTTTCTACTCTCCTTAATAAATTGTCTAAAGTCAAAAAATGGAGTAGAAAGAAAAAGAGACTTATAATATAAGTTTACTTCTTTTTGACGCTTGTCGGAAAATTTGAAAAACTTGTCTTATAGTGTGGTGTGGCACTGTATTTCAGTGCCACAATTGTTAACACACTCTTCAGCATGGCCAGGTGGTGATTTGGTCATAAGCGCAGAGATACACAAAAATTCAGCCCCATAATTCCCTCTTTTTTCTTCCGGGCAACATGGGGTAAGCACGCATATTTCTGTCTCTCCGTGAACATGAGGGGCACCCCCTCCCCCTCAACACTAGCTAAGCATAGTTAGTTTAATAATTGTAGGATATGTAAGTGTAAATTGTTTTTATCATATATATTGTACACATAATGTAAAATAAAATAGTTAATTATGTTTTTCATATACTATGATTGTGTCGTGTTGTGTGTTTTCTCGTGTCTGCCATAAATGCCTCCATTAAACAACGAAGCGGTCCGGAGGACGAAGAAACAAGATTCCAACCAGAATGCCACCAGGGTGAAGAAGTCATCTTGGGAGAATGAAGGAGCCACACCCACATCCAACATCTCAGGTAGGCTTTTCTTCTTACAGACACTAATGACTGGCCCATCTTCACATCTTCATGAGACCGTTTTTGGGACATTTGGTGTAACACGTGAGGCCGGTCACATACCAGTGACCGGTTGATAGTGCTATAAATGTTGCCTTTAGACGAAAAAATGACTCTTAAAAATAGTCCACGGCATAACCAAAAATAATAGCCACCGACATCTTGACCCGTTTTTGTTGATGTTTCCATGTGCTTATCTGTGGATATCGTTTATTCCCCCGGGGAGCTGGTTGCGTTCCCAGAACGTTTCTCGACCAAGTAACACACCCCGGGGAAGCGATAGTACCACAGTGGTTGCTTCTTCTGAACTTCCGAGAAGTAGCAACCGTCTGTCTAATGTAACAATTTCCTTTTCTTATGATATAACTTATTTTCTCAAAAGGTTCCCCATTTCACATCTGCTTACCTTTGTCTACAATACATCCTGTTTATGCATACGATTAGATGCACTTGCATAAAATCTATTTCGTTAATAGTTGTACTAGCAAACGTACCAAACAATATAAGTTCTTTTTTTTTTTTTTACTATTGGGTCACCACTTATGAAAGCCAAGAGACACTTGGTTTAATAAGATAGAATCATTGCCACTCGGGAGCTGAAGAACACTATGACAGTACTAACGTTAATCAAAGGTATGAACTGCGTTTAATGGGGTGAGGAAGGGAGAAGTGAGAACAAATTGTCGAGACACATATCTGCCTGAGTAGGATCCAGGAGGTAAAACAAAGAAGATGAGACAGGAAGTATAAGTGAACTCATTACATTTCTAACTCTGACATCTTCCTACAATTCGGTTAAAAACAGTAGCTGTAGGAAGGCTAGGGAGCTCGCTTTTCTTCAATTGCGGTAGAAGTTGATGAATAAAATCTTCAGGTCGGTGTGGAAAAGTAAGAAACAAAGAACCAACAAGCTTCATTGCACAAAAAATGTTGGAGACTTTATTGATGCATCTGGTATGAATGAAGAAAGAAAACTATCAAAGGCTTTAATGGAAATGTTGATCATTATGCAACATTCGCAATGGATTTTATATTTAAATGAAATCCTTTCATCTATTGATAAGCAAACACAGAAAGCATTCATGATCAAACCTACTTGTTAACTTAACTTTTCTAATTTATAAATATTTCCAATTCATCGCTATTATTAAGGATTGTATATGTGTATCTATCAGCCCGTACACTAATGATATTTACATTTTTTTTAAACTTGTTCTCCTAGACCTTATTTTATTTACTGCCTAATGTGGTTTTGAGAAGCCAGGGTACTAGTATTAGCACACTTTGTCCTACAAAAAAAAAAAAAGTGCCTGCACATCTCCGTCTGTATTTCCCCAAAAGCGCCTCTGTTGATTAGTAATTAACTAACCCCTCTTCAGGGAAAAAGTAAAGCCGGTGAGGATGGACGTCCTAGAACAGAACAGAACAGAACAGCAATCCTGCAGCAGTAAAGCCACTGTTGGACTGTTGATGCATTATTCAGAATAGACCTGCGACAACGGTCATAGAAACAAATTTCCAAGGGTGGCGTGTACGTATGGTAAAAAGTCACCGACACTCGAACTCGAACCCCGACCGATAGGAAACGAAAAGATTACATATGCCAATTAAGACGTGATCGAATTTGAGCATATAAAAAGCTGGTATTTCTTTCATTGGTTAAGACATTCTTTTTTTTTTTTTTTTTTGACTTGGAATCGTTTGAATGTACGGCTAATTCACATGTCGGTGAGAAGAAAAAAATACGAGAACATTGCAAGCTGAAGAAAAACATTTTTTTTTTTTATATTTGCACGAACATTTAACGGTATTCGCAGTTCCAAGGCAAACTTTAACTTTAACTTCAAATTGCAGAAGGGCTACACTACTAAATATTAACTATTTCATTGTGTTCCTGTTGTATTTGTGTTGCATAAATATCCTAAAGTTACATTTATATAACAATTTTCCATTGTGCGGACTTTCTTTTTACCTCCTCAATTTGAAGTTATTTTTTTAAATTGACGTAAACACTAGCATATTTCAATTAAAAGTCAAATATGAACCGGTAAAATCATAGAAGAATAAAAGGCAAATCAAATGAGGTATAGTTTGTTTAAAAAGTTACATTAAATTTAGCTTAAATTTGCAGTTTTTGAACAAAAATTACAAGTGCGGACTTTCTTTTTGCCGCCTGTGTAGTTTTGCAGGACGTATATTATCACATTGTTATACTGTCTTTGCAAAGTTTGTAAAATCTATTTATTGGGTCTAAAGATAGCATTTTTATTATTATTATTATTATTATTATTATTATTATTATCGTCTGTATAAATGAAGTAGCAAATAGTTACTCTTCTTATGGCATCGAAATGGACATCGGCTGCCCTGTTCCCTTGACCCCTACGACCAGGATAAAACCAAGATTCCCAAAATACCTAATCCTGACACCATTGCAGTGCACATCAACTGAACGCCTCTTGTTTGTTAGGTGTGATTCGAATCTGTCGAATGTTTACTGAATTCACATGAACAAAAATAAACATTGCGTTCGATGCAGACATTTTTTGTTGTTTGTTTAAAGTTAAATTTAAACATAAGTTTCGATCAGTTTATATTATTCACATGTTTCAGACTCGTATCTTTTTTTTTTTTTTTTTTTTTCCCCTTGTGTTCACAATATTACGGCCGTTGCACTCCCTGGCTTTCTCTAAGTACCTTCTGACAAGCAATAAACGGCTTTTCTGTTTTTATCATTTGGATTATTTGGAATACTGGTCTCATCCTCAGTGCTATTTTCACAACGTTTTAGTCGATGTTACCTCCGACCTTCTTCAAGTGTATCTTGTTGAACTCGTGAATTGTTTTGTTGCAATTCTGAATTTTTGAGATGCTTATGTTATTTTGATTAATTGGACTATTATTCTCATCTTGGGTGTTATTAGCACAACGTTTCGATTGCTGCCACCTGCGACCTTCTTCAGGTGTTGAAAACATGCTTCTTTTTAACTCTACTGGGGAAAAGAGGGTTGGCTCTGCAATACAAGAATTCAAACCGTGGGTTTGAGGGAGAGTCCGTAGATCATAAAGAAGGTTCAATCTCCAGGGGTCACTAAGATATTTTTTAAAGGCTTTGCTATGGCTCAATTTTTCGGGATATCTATACTAATTGTTAATATTAGTGAAAAAATGTTTTACGAAACAGAGGATCGATAGCCATGCGTATTTTTTTTAAACACAATGCACAAAACACAAATTTAAAAAAATAAAAATATGCATGCATATCGAATATGTATATACAGCTAGTATATATATATATATATATATATATATATATTAGTGGAAATGGTAATTAATAAAAACTGAAGAAACTGCTCAATACCGTTGTAGAGCAAATATGCGTTTTATTTTTCTGAGGATGCTACAGACGGCAAAAAAAACGGCCAAGTAGCTGAAATAATAATGTAACTTAACAGAAAGATACGGTAATAAAAAATAAAACGTGTATATATATATATATATATATATATATATATATATATATATATATATATATATATATATATATATATATATATATACTAGCAGGGGTGCCCGGCGTTGCTCGGGTGTTTGGAGGTGTATGCTGTGCAAAAAAAGCAAAAAAACAAAAAAAAATGCTTAATTTTTTAAAACTTTGACCCTTAAAATTTATAGTTTCGGGCTCAAATTTATTAAGTTAGATCCAGGTTCAAGGAACCTATATCTAAAATTTCAAGTGTCTAGACCCAAAATTGTCGGAGGAGTTTCGTAGAGTTCTTAAAGGTCAAATCGTTGAAATTTGACCCCTTAACAGCCAAATTTCTGGCTGACACCCGTCACATCGATTTTCCCAAATCTCAGTACCCGGTATTTCAAATTTCGAGTCTATAGACTAAAAATTGACAGAGTTATTGCGTAGGGAAATGTACACAGACAGACAGACACACAGACACACAGACAGACAGACACGTTCACTTTTATAGATATATAGATATATATTTCTGCATAACAAACCAGATCTGTAAAAAATGTACCGAAATTTAATAATGCTGAAGGAGCTATTTTGCATGTTCGATATATACTTGGATTTTGGAATGTAAGTATACTGTTATTCTTTTATATTGTTCTGTTGTTAGAGTTAACATACAGTGATCTTCTATGAAAGAAGCATTGGTATAGACAAATAGTGAAATGTAAGTCAAAATACATATATTACCAGAATACACACACACACACACACATATATATATATATATATGATGAGCTGTGATACAGCGAAACAGTACTGTATGTGGATGACTATATCTATATACATATATATATAGTTATATAGTCGTTGAAGTTTTTAACCTTTAAAACTATACAAAAAAATATTTTTTATCATTCGTTAGAAAACCATCTAGTCAGTAACTCATTCAATCACCTGAAATCACTGCATCAACTCGCTCTCGAATTTACTATAGTACTAATAATTTATTTTTTAAGGGATCATCACTTGTTTGCCATGAAACACTGTTTCGGGGATTTAAAAACAAAACAGTATATTAACATCATGGCTCCCCAGCAGTGTTGA
>NC_136489.1:119782004-119804504 GCF_053919585.1 Euprymna scolopes | reverse complement strand
TTACCCCTACATTGACCAAGGTCTTATATGTGGGGTCGCCCCCACATATGGTCTTTGCTTGCAGTATCTGCCGGAACAGATGGTATTTATTTGCTCCCCCACCGAGCAAATTAGGCACAAGGCCGATTTTTAATGTGAGGAGTGAAGGGGAAATGGGGACCAACTCCCCGGGGAGTAGGGGAGCTGGATAGTGACAATTGGTATGAAGGGTTGCCCCTACATTGACCAAGGTCTTATATGTGGGGTCGCCCCCACATATGGTCTTTGCTTGCAGTATCTGCCGGAACAGATGGTATTTATTTGCTCCCCCACCGAGCAAATTAGGCACAAGGCCGATTTTTAATGTGAGGAGTGAAGGGGAAATGGGGACCAACTCCCCGGGGAGTAGGGGAACTGGATAGTGACAATTGGTATGAAGGGTTGCCCCTACATTGACCAAGGTCTTATATGTGAGGTTGCCCACACATATGGTCTTTGCTTGAAGTATCTGCCGGAACAGATGGTATTTATTTGCTCCCCCACCGAGCAAATTAGGCACAAGGCCGATTTTTAAAGTGAGGACTGAAGGGGAAATGGGGAACAACTCCCCGGGGAGTAGGGGAGCTGGATAGTGACAATTGGTATGAAGGGTTGCCCCTACATTGACCAAGGTCTTATATGTGAGGTTGCCCACACATATGGTCTTTGCTTGCAATATCTGCCGGAACAGATGATATTTATTTGCTCCCCCACCGAGCACATTAGGCACAAGGCCGATCTTTAATGTGAGAAGTGAAGGGGAAATGGGGACCAACTCCCCGGGGAGTAGGGGAGCTGGATAGTGACAATTGGTATGAAGGGTTGCCCCTACATTGACCAAGGTCTTATATGTGAGGTTGCCCACACATATGGTCTTTGCTTGCAGTATCTGCCGGAACAGATGGTATTTATTTGCTCCCCCACCGAGCAAATTAGGCACAAGGCCGATTTTTAAAGTGAGGAGTGAAGGGGAAATGGGGACCAACTCCCCGAGGAGTAGGGGAGCTGGATAGTGACAATTGGTATGAAGGGTTGCCCCTACATTTACCAAGGTCTTATATGTGGAGTTGCCCCCACATATGGTCTTTGCTTGCAGTATCTGCCGGAACAGATGGTATTTATTTGCTCCCCCACCGAGCAAATTAGGCACAAGGCCGATTTTTAATGTGAGGAGTGAAGGGAGGGGGAAGGGAAAAAGGGGACCAGCTCCGAGAGGTGGGAAATGGAAGCTGGTTAAAGGTCAGGCATGTGGGGTTGCCCCCACATCTGGTCTTTGCTAGTCATAGCTAGTCATAGCTTGCAATATCTGCCGGAACAGATGATATTTATTTGCTCCCCCACCGAGCACATTAGGCACAAGGCCGATCTTTAATGTGAGGAGTGAAGGGAGGGGGAAGGGGAAAAGGGGACCAGCTCTCGAGAGGTTGGAAATGGGAGCTGGTCAAAGGTCAGGCATGTGGGGTTGGCCCCACATCTGGTCTTTACTAGTCATAGCTAGTCATAGCTAGTCATAGCCTGCAGCATCTGCCGGAACAGATGGTATTTATTTGCTCCCCCACTGAGCAAATTAGGCACAAGGCCGTTTTTAATGTGAGGTAAAAACCAGCTCCCCTTAAAGTAGGCAAAAAGGGGGCACTCTGGTTACCAAAAATAATAATTGTCCCAGTATAGAGGGTTTCCCCTCCATTGACTGGTACAAATTATCTTAAGTGCAGTATCTGCCGGAACAGATACTACACTTTGAGATATTAAATCTTTTATTCATGTTAAAAAAATACAGTAAAATTAACGGTGAACAAAAAACTTAGGCACATGGCCAACTCAAAAGGGGGGATTTTGGGGGTCGTTGGTCATCCTTGTCACTCCAGAACTAAACAAAGTCAAAAGTTTCTCCCAGCTAGTATCTTCTTTCACCATAATACCGCATTCACCCTTTCGTATTGGGGGACGTCCTAGTAACTCCCAATTTTTAAAACATTTTTTATTGACGTGTAAAAACAAAAAAGATAACAATAAAATGGTAACAATAATTCATTTGTGTCGAGGGCGGGGGAAGAAAAAACAAAAGGTGATTAGTAGGACCCTCCCAACCCCGTCTAATTGATAGACTGCCCGTTCCACTAGGTTTGTAAAAGGAACCTCGCTTCTGCGGGTCAGTCTCTAGGTGGGGATGCCCTCTAGATGGGGGTGGATGGAGAAAAGAAAATTTTTGTGGGTAAGGGATGGAGGTTAGTTTGTATTTCTTTTTCTCCAAGATGGGTAAAATTTAGAGGAAGGGGTGAGAACAAAAATTGCAGGTAAGAGGGGATGGGGATCTTGGAGGCTTCCTAATCGGGGAGGGATGGAACACACACTCAGCTAGCTGAGAGACTACTTGTTTAATTTTACTTTACAGAACTGCGCGTTCCACACCTAGGCGGGGAACACGTATTCAAATTTGGCTCCTCTTCGTACACACAGACTTGCCACATGTATCCATCTTCTGTCAAATGCCGCGCGATGCAGCCTTCTTCTATCACATCTGATCTTCACCCGTAGTTGGTGTTTAAAGAAAGCGATCAGATCTTGATCAGAAAAAGACAACACTCCCCGGCAACCTTGCAGATCACCATTCTCGCCACGGCCAGGATCGTAACGTAGACCATTTGTCTTTCCCGGTCCCACGGCGGCCTCACGTTGTCCACAACATTGGATACAGTAATTGGGCGAGGATGCTCAGGATCGATGCGAGCCGTCACCCCACTGACATACGACCAGTAATGGCGGAGTTCGCGGCAATCGAAGAAAGCGTGATCCGTAGTTTCCACGGCCGTTGTCCCACAACGGGGACAATCAGGCGACTCCAAAAACCCAGAACTGCATTGTATGTTGTTGAGTGGAAGTGCATTTCGGGCCAATCGCCAGGTCAGAGAGAACTCCGAATTGTTCAGATGACTCGAACCTGGCGCCCAGCCCCACGCGGAGCGGATCTCACACTGCTGCCACCCCAAACGCGCGCATAGCGGGTCGTCAGCGGCCCCCTTCACTAGATCCCTGTGGAGTTCCCTACGGGTAGCAGTCACAAGGTCACTGGACCTTGGTAGTCGTTTTAGCGCGGCTCGGCACTCTTTCATGTAGGCAGATTCTCCCCGCGGCCTGCGACGGCTCTCGATGGAAGGGTCGAGAACGAGGTCGGGGAAGGCGGCAGTAACCACGGGGTGCCACGGTTGGTCCTCCTGCATATAGTGGCTCAGGAAGGCCAGCCTCTCAGCATCTCGATGACACTTCAAGTCCGGCATTCCCAAGCCTCCCTCACACGGACGTTGAATACAGACCTGTCTGCTCACCCAGTGTCTTCCTCTGTCCCAAAGGAGCGAGGACAAGAGTTCGACAAGAGCTTTTAGGTGTTGTGCAGGCAGGGGAAGTACGGCCAGTCGGTAAAGGATGAGAGGAAAGACGTAAGTGGCGCACGCCTCAGCTCTACCCTTTAAGGAAAGTTTCCTAGGAAGCCACGAATTGACTGCAGCCTCCACCTTTGACCGTACCTCCAACCAATTCTTGTCAAGCTGGAGACCCGGTCCGAACCACACGCCGAGGATCCGGACCGGGCCATCTGTCCAGCTGAAGGGCGCAGGGAGGTTTGCGTTGCCACTCCATGCGCCCAACCGCAGTCCTACCGACTTGTTGCGGTTTATCTTGGCCCCTGTGATTCTTTCGTACTGTGTGAGTGCCTCCGACACGACCTCAATGTCTCTGAAGCCCGACACGAAGATCGTGACATCATCGGCGAACGCGGATACCTTGGCAGCTGAGCCGCCAGGCAGAGCCATTCCGCGCAGGGCCGAATTTGCCTCCCCATGTCTCAGCTTGCGGAGAAGAGGCTCCAAAGCCAGGACATAAAGCAGGGGCGACAGCGGACAACCCTGACGAACCGACCGAGAGATAACAAAGGGTTTCGAGCGCTTTCCGTTGACTTGCACGACAGCCATGGGCTGTCGATACATTATGGAGATCCACTTGCAAAAGTCCGGTTTAAAACCGGCGGCCTCTAAGACAGATGCCAGGAAACGATGGTCGACCCTATCGAAAGCTTTGGACTGATCTAAGTTTATCAGCGCGGCTTCCGTGTCGTCATCTATTCCCCCCTCTAGGATCATGCGGATCAGGTGCAAGTTGTTCTGAATCGATCTCCCCTTCACAGCGTAGTTCTGTTCCGGTTCAACCAACTCGTCGATAACAACCTGCAGCCGATTCGACAGGACCTTGGCCAAAATCTTCAACTCTGTGTTTAGCAGAGTTATGGGCCTGTAGTCGTCTAACTCTTCCCCTCCATGCCCGTCACCTTTCTTCAGCAATGTGATCACTCCCTTGGTCACCTGCCCTGGGATGGATCCCTGAGCAAACCAATGGTTGAACATATCCGTCAGAAGAGGCAGAAACATGGGCGACAGCCTCAAGTACAGTTCGTATGGCAGACCATCAAGTCCTGGCGATCTGTCACAGTTGACCTGCTTCAGCGCAGTAAAGACCTCCCGCTCCGTCACCCGGCCCTCGCAACTAGCCGCTCTAGCCGCCTCGAGGCGGGGAGAGTCGGCCAAATAGTCGCTAAACTCAAGGACCGGAAGATCGGGCTGCTGCGTAAAACGCTCCTCGAAATGTTCTCGAAACCCCTCGCAGATCTCCCGAGTCGATTCCAGGGTGCGTCCATTCGGATGTTTGATTTTTGCAATGTATTTGTCCGAGCCACGCCTAGAAACCTCACGGCGCACGTCTGCATCAGAATTGACTGCTTCGTTGCCTATCTTTCTAAGCCTAGCTCTAACTACTTGGCCTTCGTAACGCTCGCTAGTCTCGCGTAGAAGGTCCTGCTTAGCTAGTTCCTGACTAACCCTATCACCCTCCCCCGTAGCCTGGGCTAGTTTCTGCTCTAGCTTCTTCTTCGTCTTGGCCTTATCTAGTGCGAGGCGCTGGGCATACTTGACGGAGAAGCTTCTGATCTTGGCTTTGAGACCTAACCACCACTTACTCCCGGTAACCGCCCCCACTAGTGCCTTTTTAATCAATTCTCTTAACTGATCTTGGAAGTCTTGTATCTCCAGAAGGGAGGTGTTTAACTTCCAGTACCCCGCTAACTTAGGCCTATTTCCTAGCTTCAGCCGAGCCATAACTAATTTATGGTCCGTCTGGCCTAGCCAAGTGAACGTGGGACAAGATAAGAAGTCTACTTCGCCTCTCCTAACTAACATCCTGTCCAAATAGGTATTTGGATAGGAGGAAACGCTATTGGTCCACGTCCACATCTCCCGCCCCGGATGCTCGAACCGAAACCTGTCGACCAGACCGCATCTAGCCATCAGATCAGCCAGGCTGGACTCGCACCTCTCCGATCCTCTAGCTCCGCCTCCTACCTTATCTATGTCGGGGTCTAAGATGGAATTCCAATCCCCCATTAGCACTACCCGCTTCCGACAATCTACAAACGCGTCAAGCTGACTGAAGAATGAGACCCTCTCACGAGCGGTGCTGGGCGCATGAACCGCAATCACCCGAAACACAGAATCTTTTACGGCAACATCGGCCACAACCAGCCTGCCCACCGCATCTCTATGGACAACGTCGACCGTCGCCGACAGGGTACGTTTAACCAGCACGGAAACTCCCTTCCCCCGCGGGCTGCCATATGCTGAGAAAACCTCAACATCTCTGGCCAGCACCTGACAGTCCACAGAGGAAACGAAATGCGTCTCCTGAATCGCAGCCACATCCACTCCCAGGGACAAGAGGTCGTGCCGGAGGCGAGCCGCCCGGCCCGGTGATCTCAAGCCCCTCGCATTCAAACTAGCCAAATTCAAAGCCATGGTACCTACCTTAGGGTGTGTTACACTCAGCTCCGAAGTCAGCCGGGGAAAGGACACCGACGTTATGTGCCATGCTCAAGGTGGTCAGGTTTTTCATATCCTGACCTTCTCTCGCAATGCCGCCGACGTCCAAAGGATAAATTAATTTTATGGCCCTGTAGAGTGACGGATGGACCAACACGGGGACCCTTCCCTTGCATTGTTTTGACAGTTCATCAAGAGAAGGGTCATTTTTTTTCACCAGTTCAATTCCCGGAAACGTCCCTTCAGCGGCCTGCAGCCTTGTCCACAAGTTGGTCTTGCAGGCCTCTGGAGTTCTGACAAAAGTTATTAGGAGTGGGGCGTCCGGGAAATTTGAGGGGATATTTACATCTTTCCCCTCTATCTGTTTGTAATCGAGCAGAGGTTTTAAGTTTTTCCTCTGCCGATGGGAAATGTCTGTGGCCACAGATAGAGGGTCTACATTACATAGTTCCTCGGGGGCAAGGACCTTTGGTCTGCAAGAGGCAGAGGAGTCTCTCCTCTCCCTCGGTTCATTCTTTTCATTTTCTTTTTGGGGTAGTGGCTCAGTTTGCCTTGGTGTGGGGACGGGTGTTTGTGTGGTGCCTGGTGTTGGTGTTGGTGTTGGTGTGGTGTCTGGTGTTGGTGCGGTGTTTGGTGTTGGTGTGGTGTCTGGTGTTGGTGCGGTGTTTGGTGTTGGTGCGGTGTCTGGTGTTGGTGTTGGTGCGGTGTCTGGTGTTGGTGTGGTGTCTGGTGTTGGTGCGGTGTCTGGTGTTGGTGCGGTGTCTGGTGTTGGTGCAGTGTGTGGTTTGGGGGTGGAAGTGGATTTTGTTGTTAGGGGTGGTGTATGTTCACAGGGAGTGGGGGCCACCTTTTCTTCCTCTTTTCTTCTTTTGTTTTTCTTTTTCATTCTTTCGAATGAACCGGGGAGAGGTGAGGTTGAGTTCCTCTCCCTCTCACTTGCGGATTCATCCTCAGAGGAGCAGTCTTTTCTCCGCTTGATCCCCGTCTCGATTGGTGTGGGGACCGTTGGTTGTGTCTGCTCCTCTATTTGCTGCTGCAGCTGTTTTTGTTGTTGCTGGTCTCGCTCGTGTCGTTGCTGCTGCTGCTTCTGCTGCACTTGCTGATTTTGCTGCTGCAGTAGTTGTTGCTGCAGTTGTTTCCGCGGCATTGGCTGCGGTGGCTGTTGTTGTTGCTGCATTTGCAGAGGCTCCTGCCTCGATTTTTGGGCTGGTGGTGGGACGGTGGCAGAAGGGATTATGTGTTTCCGCTTTTGTCTCACCACCGTGCTCCATTCTTCCCCCTTGGCCTCCTGGGTGGTTTGGGTTTTCCTTGGAGCTGGGGTTGGTGCTGCAGTTGCAGGGGTTGTTGCCGCCTGTTTTGGTGCGGGCGTTGTCTCAAGGGTTGTGACCGCCTTTTGGGTTGTTGGATTAGGGGTTACCCTTTGGGGGCAACTCCTAGCCATGTGGCCCTGCTTTTGGCAGAACCAACAGTGTGGACGACGGCCCTCCACCACTACCGTTATGCTGGCGTCTTTGTATGTCAGCAGCGGTGGTATTGCCCGAAAACCTTCCCTCTTCAGCCTCATTGCTATTGTGTAGCAGCCCAGGTGAGTCCCAGTTTTTGACCGTACTGGGGTCACCTGTTCTACCTCACCGTACTGGCTGAAGAGGCATCCTAATACTTCCGCAGGTATTTGGGTTGGCACATTAAATACCTGCACCCGAGTCCTTCTCTTGCCCTGGTATTCAGGTGTTAGTTTGACTCTCCCATGCTTTATTTCTTGGAGGGAGAGTCTCTCCGCATCATCCTTGGTGGGTAGGAGGATGTCCCACACAGCAAAGCTCCTCTGGTACAGGTATAGTACTGGGATGTTAAGTTTGTGGAGAAGCCCCGCCATGTCTTCCTTCTTCATTCCTAGGAGCCGGTTTTCCGGTATATCGGAAATGGCAAAGGACAGGACTCTGCCCTCAATCGCCTCCCAGGCACCCGGTATGGGTTTTATATCTGCCCCCTCTATGTATTGTCTGTACTTTGTCAGGTACAGGTCTCTATACTCTTGAGGGGACAGTTGTTTTTCTACGGTCTTCCCCCACGCACACCCTCTTGTTGGTGTTGGTATGGGGTCTTTAGTGGGGTTAGACCGTTTTTGGTCTTTTATGGAGGTCGCCCCTGCCTGTTTCTTGGCGACGCTTCCTGCCTCCCCAGATGTCCTGGTCAGTCCTTTTGTGGGAGTGTCACATTTTTGAGCTGCGGCTCTCTTTTTAGTGTCTTTTTCGGGAGCAGCTTCCCGTTTTGGGGAGTCGGCCTCTTGGGGAGCATGATCGTTTTTGTTTACTTTGAGGTCATCTGCCCCTTCCTCGTTTGTGAGGTCCAGGCGGTATGCCCCCTCATTTTCTTGATCTGCTCCCCTTTTGGGAGAGCAGCCCTCCTGGGGAGCGCTGTCCCCTTTATTGTCCTTTTGGTCTGGCACCTCCTCCTTTTTGTGGTTGGAGTGAGATGCTACGACCGATTTTGGTTTTTCTCCCCTTTGTGGGGAGTCGCCCTCGGGGGGAGCTGTTGTTAAATTTTCCCCCTCCTTGGGAGCGTCCAATGGTGTCATACCCGGGCGGTACGCCCCATCAGCAGTTGTTTTTTCTCCTGTTGGGGATTCGTCCTCTTGGGGAGCAGTAGCCCCCTGGCTGGGGGTATCCATATTGGTGGGCCCCTGGCTGAGGGTATCCATATTGGTGGCCCCCGGGCTGGGGGTGTCCGTTTTGGGTCCCTCTTTTAAAAAATTCACTGAAAAAAGTGACGTGGAATCGCCGTCCAAAGTGGGGAGCCGACTTTGGCGCCAAAAAGAGGTGGCGCCAAAAGGCGGCAAGAGGGGAGATAGAACTGAGAGAGGGAGTGGGAAGTTAGTGGAGGGAAGAGAGAAGGTGTTTCCGACCCTCCCTCGCGGGAAGTTCGTAAATTATCAGCTCGGATCCCCCCCGTGGGGGAGGGGGGAGAGCAGAGAAAGACAGACAAAGTGGGGGTGCGGACAGAACGCGACCCAAAAAGCTTGTCAGGTGTTCCGGGCACGAGAATGTGTCGCCAGAACAGCACTGCCTCGCACGATGTAGGTATCAGAACAGATGGTATTTATTTGCTCCCCCACCGAGCAAATTAGGCACAAGGCCAATTTTTAATGTGAGGAGTGAAGGGAGGGGGAAGGGAAAAAGGGGACCAGCTCCCGAGAGGTGGGAAATGGGAGCTGGTTAAAGGTCAGGCATGTGGGGTTGCCCCCACATCTGGTCTTTGCTAGTCATAGCTAGTCATAGCTTGCAGTATCTGCCGGAACAGATACTACACTTTGATCGCGGCCCGAAGGCCAAGAACATTGCACGATGTTACAATGTCCGAGAAAGACGAGATATGATTTGGAGCTGATTGAGGTAATGATTTGTTAAATAACATTATATAAGTGACTGATTGCATACAGGTCAACCTTAAGATAACTTCTGAATTATGTAACAATGACTTTTCTATTTTAAAACTTTTTGTTGTGGGTGTAAGGCGCATAATGATTAATGCTGGTGCATTATCAGGAGAAAGTGAGGGATTTGGCAAAACTTGATAGTTTTGTTCTCAAAGTTTATCCACATTAACCTGTCATGTTGAAAACACTTCAAGATTGCATTTTCTGAACTTCGTTAAGTTTATGTGGGGTCCATTGGTGTTTGTTTCTTTGTAGATGACAAGACATGATTATTGTTGAAGCAAATCATCAAACTGTTTAGTTATATTTTTATTTACTAACTAGTGTACACTCTCCGTTAAAAATCATAGAAAAAAATAGGCTTTCCCAGTATTCGCACTAATATTTATATAAAATAATGTCTTCATAGGTGAAGTTAAAAAAAAATAATGAAAAAGACAGAAAATCATTTCAAACTAAAAAGATTTTTGTAAAATCTATTTCATATGAATACTAGCAGTTCCGCCGGGCTTTGCTCGGGCCATATGTACTGTTCATAAGGTTATGTGCATATGTATATATTAAAAAGTGTGAATATGTAAAGTAATGCCTTTCTGTATAATAGTCTTCCTTAACTACCATAGAGAAAAGACAGATATTTTCACTTATATATATATATATATATATATATATATATATATATATATATATATATATATATATACAGAGAGAGAGAGAGAGAGAGAGAGAGAGAGAGAGAGATTGGATACAATATATAGTAATGATTTTAAAAAGTATATAAAAAAAAAAGGCTCGTGCGCCACCTCCGAGAATCGAAACCAAAACGTCCAGCTCGCGATTTATTTTGCCTCTGCCGTTAATGACTGGACTATGAAAACATGTTTACTGCAAAGCTAAAAATTAAAATATGAACCAATAGCTACTACGTTATGCATTCGTAATACCGGCGTTCGACCTTCACCTGGCAAATTTTTTTTTTTTTTTAATTTTCATACTTTTGCACTGATTTTTCCGGGCTAAAACACAAATATAATGTTTTGCATGGATTCAAATACCTTATATATGAAGTTTCATGTCTGCAGACCAAAAACTCTAGGAGGAGTTTGGTAGGCAAAATTTGTTAAACAAAAATATATACGTATACATAAATATATATGGAAACAATTTTGTGTTTACTATAAACAGTTTACGCAAATATTATGAAAGTATAAATCATGTAGAATATCTGCATGTAATAGTTAACTAAAGATGATCATCCCATAAGAAAACCGAAAAAACTAATAGGGAATTAATTAAAATGAATATTTAAAAGAATATGCAAATTAGCTAGATCTTTTGCAGATGAATGCAATTTCACAACACATATATAAGAAAATTGTATTTTCTTTTTAAATAAGTAGAAAAGATTTTTTTTTTTTAATATGAACATCAATACACACAAAAGAAAAACGAATTTATAGGACTATAGATTAGTGTGAACACTGGCGAAGCATAATTATTTTTTTCTGTCATTTTATGTAACCATATTATTAAATTATTCATAAAATATCAGAGAATTACATCAGCAATTTAATTTTTATATTTAAATTATCATTATTTCTGATGATCTAAATAAAAATATTGTTATTTAGAGTGAGGATTTATTTCCGAATTCATTTTGGGTGGCGGCAATTTTCTGACTTCCTAATTGCAATGTTAGTTTTTCTAATGTTTTTTTTTTTTTTTTTTTTCAAACTAATAGAATAGGACAGAACTATAACGAGCTGGAAAAAAAAAAAAATGATGAAGATCTAAAAAAAAAAAAAAGAAAAAAAAAACGCCAATTTTGGCTTTTATTTTTTTTAATTTCTTCCTTTGATTATTGGGAGGAAGAGGGCGGCTAACCATTAAAAAAAAATGACGCTGGATGTTATAAACATCAAAAACGTTAGCGAAAGTAGAAAGGGTTTTAAATGAAACTGAGAGAGAATAATTGCCGCTTATATAAAGACAGAAGAAAGAAAGAAAACGTCTCAAACTGGAAAGTTAAATAAAAAATCGGAAGAAAAAAAACATAAATATGAAATATGAGTATAAATCAGTATAGAAAACAGAAAAGGAAAACAAGGAAGAAAACGTCTCATTATGGAAATAGATTTGTGTTCTCCCTTCCCTTATTTGTTCATCAGACGTTTGTGTGACGGGACAGATATATATTTACAAATAAATATGCACTACTCTTTATTATAGAGTGAAGGATGTTGGCATTCATGGAAGCTAAAAGCTGCTCGAGGATAAGGGTCAGTGAAATGGATAGATTTTCGGCTGAATGATGGAGTATATAATGAGAGGAATTTAAATGATAAATGGGGTGAAAACTTTGATGACATATAAGACAGGTTTATGGCAAATATTTGAGTTTAAAGACGACCATGTTGTAACCCTCAGAAAAGCATTCCCATACTAATATGTACGATAGATGGAATTTCTTTGGAAAAAAAACTCTACTTGAAAATTCTGGCCAGTACCAGATTGATGACCATTTGAGTATATATTAAGTGCTGTATATATTCAGGTTCTGGGAAGTTAATGGGGGGGGGGGTAACTTACAGTCAGTCAGAACTCATATAGAAAAATAGATAACTTGTAGGCATATTTATTGATACAGTTGTATATTTTGTCCTAATAATCGTGTTATTGTTTTCATCTCAATTCTCTACATTTTGATCAGACCTTTAAAGGTATTTTAATTTATTTTACTACTTTCTTCACCCCAAACGGGGTACAGTGTCACTTTAACATAAGGGGATACTATTTGGGACCAAATTTGCACGGATACTATGTAGGGAGTTGAGCAGTGAGATGTCCTCTAGCCAAAATCACTATCAATAAATTCCCTTATCGTTGTCTTTTTCTTTTTCTTTTTTTTTACAAGGTGATCACCACTTATCAAGGCCCGAAAGCCACTCAGGGATAAGGGTTATTGTAAGTACAGTACGTTAATGTGGATATTTTAAAGTGTCTACTTAAGGGGGCGGTTCATCAGGAATTTGTTTACGTTGGACTTGAAGACATCCAAGTTGTAGTCAGGAGGGAAGCAGGCAGACGGAACAACCTAAAAATGGATTCCATGAACAAGGTGTCCCTATAACTGCCCGCCTGTGAAACTCTGTACCACTGTTCTGCTTTCTAGCTGACTACACTATCATTATCTTCAAGTTCACTGCAAACAAGTTCTTGTTCAGCGTCCTCATAAAGGATCAAATTATGCTAAATAACTTCTTCTACAAACGATTATTATGCAACTGTCCCAATGACTACAATAGAATTAACTGTTATCCTCAAGTTTCCTCCGGGCTTTGATATGTGTTGACCCCCTTGTACAAAAAAAAAAAAAAAAAAAAAAAAAAACTTCCTCGAGAGATGTCACTGCAACCAGACGCCATATTGCTGTTTTCGTCCCTTGCAATGGTGTTGTGAAATGAGCTGAGACTCAAGGACTCAATTTCCTTTCTACAGGCAACATCATTACGAGCCTGTCACATATTCTTGTGTGATTAACTCTTTCTGGTTCCAATTCCGTGTTAATGAAAGCTGTTAAATAAAGTTAATATAAGTTGTAGAGAAGTGGTTTGATATTTTAATTGGAACCTGGTCCTTTTCCTTTCTAATTTAGTGAAGCCAGTCAGATGAACACACATGTAGCATCGTTAGTTGGTTTACACGACTTTCCAACCAGGTATCATACCTTCCTGTTATGAAAAGCATGTGAATAAGGAGGTATAATTTGGTTCTTTGAGGCCATCTTTCCAGACATTACCCCTGCTGTTAGAAGGGTAGTGATGTTTATGCTTATTTTATGGTGGACTGAGGCACCACTATATAGGGATACAGACAATTTTTTTTTTATCTTTCCAGAATGTTACTTTAGGAGAGTTAAAAACCTTGCGTTATCTATTGCTACTGTAGAAACAAAATGATGCCGGACCAACCTGCCTGTTTAATATTCTTGAGTTCTTGTGTTGAACCTATTAAATAAAGTTAATATAAATTGTAGCAAAAATGATTGTCTTTTTAATAGGATCTCTGGTGACTATTTTTCTTCTTCATCTAAAACAAGTCTGGTTTGATGAAAATAGATGCAGCAACACTACCACAAAAATACTATATACAACAAGTATCTAATAACTAATAACTCAAAAATAATTGTTTTTGTTTATATTATTATCACACTGGAATCTTCAATTACAATTATAGTACAGATGCCAACGTGATCAGACATTATCTTACCGTATCTCTTACAACAACTTGGTTAGACAATATGAAGCCTCTGGACCGAGTTTTTTTTTATAGCACATGCTCGTTTATCGGACAAATTTGTGTTATATTCCTGTGTTCCTCTGTCGATGAAACTGTTAATTAAAGTCAATATAAATTGTAAAGAAGATGTTTGTCATTTTAATTGGAACTCCGGTGATCCTTTTTTCTTACTTCATTTCAAGCAAAGCCAGACAGAAAAATAATGTCCGTCCATCGTTTGTGAAGACGACAGTGATCATGCAGTGCTTCTGTGCGTTCAGAGATGGTTTATTTCTGTAGGGAAAATTATAGTGCACATGATTAGCGAGAGTGTCATTCGCTAAGAAAGGAAAGAGAAAAGGTCTTAAACTCGAAACCTGAACGACACGAGACAAAAATGTGTCTTATGAAAATTGAGACGTGGTCCGGTTTGACAATATAAAAAGCCAGCATTTCTTCGGTTGGGAACGATTCTTTTTTGTCGGCTCAACATCAGTATGGTGTACTTTGCAATCTGGTGTCAGTTGAAGAAAGCTTGTTTGCGATAACGTCAAAAAGGGAACAGGACAGATTTTTGTTATGCGTGTTTCGACGTGGTGAACTTGGTAATCATTCTTCTTTTTCTTTAACTCAAACATTCAACGATTAGAATTTCGAACTCTGAAGTATTTCCTGGATGCTGGACATCTGTGGGATAATTCTGTAGCAGAAGTACTGACTGCTCTTTTTATTTATTTTTTTTTTATGTCACGTTTCCTTTCTCGTTCTTCATTGCATGCGGATTTAACCCCTTTGTGAGTTGCAGCATGCCAGAAACATCTATCTTCGGTCAGTTCTTCTCGTGAATAAGATAACAACCGAACTCTGTTAGAGAACGGATTGTCATTGAACAGGCAGATGAATACAGACACAACGTTGCTATTGCAGAATGGTCATCTCAGGCAAACATCTCACAATCTCACCAAAAATCTCTATAAGCTTAACTAAAAACTAATTGTACATGAATAATGCATACTTTAAATTGTCTTTAAATAACAATAACTCTGCAATAAATGAAATTCTTCAAAATTGTAAAGAATTTGGAAATTCATACAAAAAGTATTAAAATATTGTATACATCCAATCACTAAAATAATATCCAGCAGCAAAACTTAATTTTAGTCACACAGTTCTTGCAGAGATGAGATCTGTTTGCTGCAGAAAAATATTTTTTGTTAAAAAGCTGTTGCTTTTTTTTTTCAATCTACCTACTTCGAAAATGTTGTTTGAAGACGTCTGATTAGAATGTAACAAAATGCCCCCTCGTGATTCGAAACATTTTCATTCTCCCTCCCATTTGAAGTATATTTATATATATATCTACAAAACGCTTTGTGGTGAATAGAAATGTAGTTCGAATTGATGTTACATGGAAAGGCTGTCCCCTTTCCATGTAAATAAGAAGAATATTATATAAGTGAAAATGAGATTAGGATAAGCCTAGAATCGAACCCTGTAGGCAAAGTTGAGAAATGGAATGTGAGAAATTTGGTCTATTGCTAAATTCTATTAGAATAGTTAAATATTGTTTATATCGGAATAAAGAGTTGATGGTCCATTCTTTAGAAATCTGAATATTAAATATGTCAGTAAAAGAATGAACAATGAAAATTAAAAATATATTGTTAAAAAAAAAATAGGTTAGGCTAAAAAAAAATAGGTTAGGAGAGGATTCTTTTGTTGCAGAAGTGTGTTTGGACAAACAGCCACGTGAAATTAGTCACGTTTGAAAAACACACTTCTGACGTCATAGAAAAAGGACAATTCTCCATATAGTTCTATGGGTTCGACAGTCAGAGAGAGAGAGAGAGAGAGAGAGAGAGAGAGTGAGAGAGAGAGAGAGAGAGTTGAGAGTCAGTCAGTTGGCAGTCAGTGGTGAGTTAATCCCTGGGAAGCGAAAGGGTAGAAGATTAACCATGTAGATACAAGTGAATTTCTGACGTCGATCCGATAAATACAGAAGTCATCATCATGTTTTGTATGTGTTGTCTCGTGTCGTTATTCAGTTACAACAGAAAAGGTAATGTGTTTATCATCTTGTAATGAACATTGTAAACCCTTCCAAGATATGTGTCCTCCCCACCACCACCATAAGTGAAGTATCTCCCTCTCCTCTAATATGTGTTAAAAGAACTTGTATACATCTCCAGTCAGTAATTTTTTTTTTACATGGGGGGTCACCACTTATTAAGGCCCGAAGGCCACTCAGGGATAAGGGTTATTGCGTGTACAGTAATCAATGAGATAGTATTGTAGTAATCATTAGTATTGGAGGTTAGAGTGTCTTACTTAAGGGGGCAGTTTGTCAGGAGTTTGTTTATGTTGGACTTGAAGACATCCAAGTTGTAGTCAGGTGGGAAACAGACAAGCGGCAGAGAGTTCCACTGGCGTGCAGTTCTAAGAAAGAAGCTTTCAGTAATAATATATATGAAGTCCCAAGCATCCCAGAACTGTATAAATCTCTTCTCTCCCTCATCATCAGAATCGTTACTTCCATTATAAATGCACCCGTTATATATGAGCCGCGTCATCTCTTTAATATGTAACCCTATGCAACATTAATGCCAAAAAGCGACTGGCTTGAATAGTCACCCTTTTTCTTTCTCTGTTAGCAATACACTTTCCTCTTCACTTCCAAAAAGCAAGTTACAGCTTTCCTAGGAAGATGTTACCTCAATATTTTTTCAACCAATGCAAATCGTTTTAAACCCAAAATCCAGTCGGTGTGAACTTAAAAACCCTTATAGAAAACTTAAAAACCCTTATAGAAAACTTAAAAACCCTTATAGAAAACTTAAAAACCCCTATAAAAACAAGGAAATAGTCAGACAAAGAAGATCAAATCCAGCGCACATCAAAGAACCTAAGAACATATGCTCACAACACCACCACTGTGGATTGGGCCGGGGAGGGGGACGAAATAAAAACAAACACACTTCAAAACTCATGCGTAAGCTCCATCGCATTTTCATATTCGCTAACAAGAGGTCCGGTGAACAGAAGCAAATTGCCACCCACTACATCTACTAACAGAACAAGGTAAACCTACTCACACACAGTACCACGCTGCTTGATACTCACATAAACATAATACTGTATTATGCAGATTCACACTAACTAATATATAGGCATACATATCTTTAGCCCTTGTGTCTAGTATTCACAAATCATTTTTGTACCAAAATACAAGTTTGCGTAAACTTTCCCAAATGAGCATTCTGACTGAAAAAGACTTTTATCTTTTCGTAGACTTACAATTATATAAATGATTTGTTATTTAATCATGTTTTTTGACAAAACCCAAAGAGACTACCATCGTCTGAAATGACCTCGGCAAGGTCAGGGACCATGCCACAAACCGAAGACGAGACATGCGCATTAGAACATTTAGTTGACTCTTCCAAAGAAGTCCTGATATAGAAATAGTGTCAATATAATTAAAGGGAGATAACCCATAATTTATAAGCTAAGAATATTGTCTCTGCTGTGAAAGAGACTCCAAAGTGATTGGCGCACTTAAACTGACTATTAACTATATCTCTGTCTCTCTCTCTCATTTAAGGAGAGTGAAATTTGGATCATGTATTTTTATTTATTGTAAAGCCATCTTATGAGTAAATGTGCTTTTATTTATTTTAAATTTAGTATTTGGTGCATCGATTTTAATCTGTGATGCTTGCATGCAGAATATATATAACTTGATATATGTTTTGTTAAATAAATTTCTTTGTCATTAATATCAAGAAATGCTATTCCTTTTTTTTTTTTTTTTTTTTTACACGGTAGTCACCACTTATCAAGGCCCGGAAGCCACTCGGGGATAAGGGTTATTGCAAGTACAGTACGTTAGTGTGGAAATTTATTGAAGTGTTTACTTGAGGTGGCGGTTCATTAAGAATTTGTTTATGTTGGACTTGAAGACATCCAGGTTGTAGTCAGGTGGGAAGCAGGCAGTTCCTTTCCGTTTTACTTTACCCCATTTCCTTATCATAGCATGAAACACATGTTTAAAGGTCGAATTTATCTTTTTACTTTTAGGTCACCACATATCAAAGCCAAAAGCCACCCGAGGATAATGGTCACTGAAGGCTGAATGATTGCCAGCGGAAAAATAAGGAGCACTGCTTTATAGTCAAACAGGTTGCAATCAGATAATGTCATGAGTTACCTCGCCTGTTGAAGATTGTCTAAGATGATTTCTTTTTACTACCTAGTCACAACTTATGAAGGCTAAGAGCCACTTGAGGATAAGGATTAATGAGATAAATGAGTTGAGTTTAATGAGTTGAGATGAAAATAAATTGGGCAGATGTAAACGAGTTAAGTTCATTTTACAGTGTATTTGCTTTCTTGCATGAGAGAGAGAAAGAAAGAGAGAGAGAGAGAGAGAGAGAGAGAGAGAGAGAGAGAGGAGCGAGGAGAGGATGGGTCAGTAATCTCAAACACCAATTATTCAGCAGTTTTTTCCAGTGGCTAATTATCTTTTAAACTGGATTCTCCTGGTATGAATTGTAAACATCAGCAACTGTTTAATTATCTCTTGTTAATGAGGCGTTTAAATGCTGTCTAAACTCGCTAATTGTTAACATAGGTAATTGACGTTTCAAGCTATTTAGAAAGTGATCGAAGACAACTTTTAAATAAAATCTTTAAATGTATTTATAAAAAAAATAGAAGTAGACGGACCACCTGAAAATTATCAAAATCTTGGTGGACCCAGAAAGAAAGAAAGCATTCCAAACTGGAAAGTTTAAAAAATTAAATTAAAAACATAAATATAAATATGGTTCATTAGCATCAGTGAAAATTTTTTGTGACAAATTTCACCCTTTTGTAATCAAGGTTGCCTACACTCAGAATTTCCTTGTATGACCGGAAAAACTCTATGCAATATTCCAATAACTGTCCAGAATGTCGCCAAACTTTTCAAAAACCTCAATGCTTACAAGATAATTGATTCCAAGAACATTTCGGTCACAGTATTCTTACAAGGAGCAATTGAACAGCTTTTTAAAGAGAAGGTTGCAATTTCCTGAGTACTGTGACCAAAATTCTTACCGTCATCTTGGACAACATTGTTGGTTTACCCGATATTTGAAAAACAGGAGATTGATCCTCTCCATCCTGCTACAGTCGGATTAGTCTCCTCTGCATCATGAGTAAGTTGCTTTAATCGGTAATGAATCAAAATGCTGTCAACCACCTCAGCAAAAACAATCTTCTTAATAATAAGTAATATGGATTTCGTCCTGCAAGCTCTACAGCTGACATGCTGGCTGTGATATTGGACAAGTCAATGAATCTATGAGGATAGTTCTAAGAGCACTTTTGTCATGAATTCAATGACGCATCTCTGCTTTTAATACACATCCATGACAGGAGTTGCCTTTTTACTCACACACCATCAATATCTACAACAGAGAGATGAAACTTTTAGGTCATGATTCCATAAGTCATCATAACAATGCAATTTGTAGTCCACTCGGAATAAAAAATAGGAGGCATTACTTTGGAACGCATGTCATGCCAGTGTTTGAATGTACTTCTGTGGTCATAATATCTGCTTTTAAAGTCCAGGGAAATCATATCTGCATAATATTTTTTTATTCTTCAGGGTTTTTTTTTTTTTTTGGCAATATTGTGTCCTGATTAATGATGCTTTTGGTTAGGCATTTATTTTGTAGTGGACAGAATATCTAAATTACAATTTTCTGCTCGTTGTTAGCATTTTTATTTCTATTAGGGTTTCGGTTATTATTATTTCTAATAATTATATTTTTAATCATTGTTATTTTGTTGTTGTTGTTGTTGTTGTTGTTGTTGTTGTTGTGGTGGTGGTGGTGGTGGTGGTGGTGGTGGTGGTGGTGGTGGTGGTGGTGGTGGTGGTGGTGGTGGTGGTGGTGGTGGTGATGTCGGCCACTTACTAATTTTGTTATTTTTTTCTTTACTGCTATCATTTGATATTTTTGATATTTTATTATGTGATTTAATTATCATCCCTAAGTTTTAATAGCAATTATAGGACAGTTTTAGGTTGTTTTTATTAAAGATCTTGTGTAAGTTTTTTTTTTTTTTCAGGGAAGTGTTTTTCGATTAGATTTAAGAATTTCTTGTTAAGTTTTGTCTTATATAGTTGGTTATAAGGCGGTGTATACCAAATTATATTTCTTTTTCTTCTATTTTTAGTCTCATTATAACTATTGGTGCCATATAGTAGTAGTATTAGCAAATGTGGATAAATTTATTAGATTTATTTACAATATTAAGCTCATTAAATTTAGCAGATATAAGACTATTTAATGGTGAAGGGATCCAGTTAGCGTAAATAGATGTTAGCAAATAAGTATTAATGATGTAACACAAAGTATATAAAAAATATATCTATTGGAAAAAAAATTATCATAACATGCTGGAAGGATTTAAAAACTTAAGTTCAATAATCCGACTAATATTTGTACAATGAGATATGCATAGTTAAATACTAATTAAATATAATGTAGGAGTCACAAAGTAAGTAACGTGAAAAAAAAAATAAGTACCTTTACTTTTATATGATCTATAAGGACGTTACAGAAGTAATGAGATTTATTATTTTTAGTTATGCAAGAAGAATGCCTTAACAGATATTTCACAGGTTATCAATTTCCGAATGAAATCAACATAGAATAAATAGTGTTAGTGGTTATGACCCAACGGGTCACTGGTGCATCTACTTATTTATATAAGACATACAGCGATCATATAGATGAACATTTCTTTCTTCCTGTGGTGAGCGGCACCTGTAGGGTGATTTGATCACATGAGGATCAATCAGCCTCCAGGACGCATTGTTTTGAACCGACCCTTGAAGGACTACTTCAAGACCCCCATAGGATTTGTACAACAGCCCCAGAGAGTTTCCCAGCACTAATGAAGAAATACACCTTCCCTCCTCCCTCCATCACCGACACTAAGCAAAGCTATCTTCACTTAAAAATACATTGGTCCAAGAAGGCATCTACTTCACCTACTGTGACACTCTCTTAATTTTTGGCAACCTACACCCAATAGTGTAGACCACTTATATAACTATATCATTGTTATTTATAAAAAGCATTTGTTTTCCTTTCATTTGACAAATATTATACGAGTTTGCCTTACAGCTTATGCTAGGATAAGATTAAATAGATGAAGTTCTACGGCTTTTTTTTTTTTTTGTTATTTATGACTACAGATAATATTTGTTCATAAGTAAACCTTACACATCTATTCAGATCTGAGCTCAACTTCTAAATTCCACAATCTGCATCGATAACCCTTGCACTATCTACATTTTCATTTCCTAATGTCATATAAAGCCTGCAAAAGCCTTGATCTGGTATAAAGCTTTACAGCCATAGTTACTGAAATATCAATTAAATATTTCTCAGGAGAAAATAAATAAAAAATAAATAAAGATTGTTTAATTTTTGTTGCAACCATTTTATGCCATTTAAATGCGATCACGCGAAATAATAAAATGGTTATTTTTATGATAAAAGAAGAATATTTAATTTGCGGGTAATTTTATTATTTAGACTGTTTAATTTGTTTTAGTGGCAAATCAACACTTGGATCATAGTCTATAAATCGTTTTATTCTCATGTTTTACCCCCTCCCCTCACTTTTCAACATACTTTCACCATTTACAATTTTATGGAGAATTTCATTACTTCTTTCCAATTATACACTATCCTGTTTTTATTTTTGCCCCCCCCCCCCGCCCGCTAAAAGAAAAGTCGTCTGTCTACACTTTTCTCAATAACTACGCCTTAAAATCTGTTGAAATTTTGCACAAACATTAAACATGATATGAGTAAAAAAGTAACAGAACGGATTTTCTGGGAAAACTCTGTGTCCCCCCCCCATAGGGGTGCCTTTCGAGTTAAAATGGCTATAATTGACACTTTTGTGCATATTAAAAAAAAAAAAATTGATGTCATGAATTTTTATAAAACTTTCTGAAAAGTTGTAACTAACTGATTTCTATATAATTTTGTTTGTCTATACTTCGTGATAACTCTTGGGTGTGCTCCAGGGGCTCTTTTAAGACTAATAAAAACACTCCATTTTTGGGATTATTTTACTATATTTGTCCAAAATTTTCTGTGTATGTCTATTTAGCAGTTTTGCATGGTGCTGAACTCAAATATAAATATGTTAAGGCCTTGGGGAATTTGGGGCTAAATGGGGGGGGGCAAATGATGGACTTAGTCATTTCTTTTTTTGCATGGTGCAGGACTGAAATTTACATATGTTAAGGCCTAAAACTGAATGCAGACCCCACAATTTTATTATACCATCCCTATTTAAGTTAAAACATACTTATCAAAGTATTATTATGTACATCTATATCAAAAACACTTATAAAAGTTTTTTTTTTTAATTTTTTCATTTTTTATTTCCATACTTTGTGGACCAGGCGTGTACGCAGACCACACAATTTTAATGAATTATCATTATGCCAGATCAAACATACCCATTCATGTGTCTCGATACATCTTCTATCATTATATGTGATCAGTTTTCTATAATAGTCAACCATATAGGAGCCTATTCATGACCAGACACACACACAGACGTTCAGCTTTATATTATATATATATATATATATATATATATATATATATATATATATATATATATATATATATATATATATATATATATTTAAAGATACCACGTTAATAGGCACAGATAAACAAGTATATTTACTCATTTCTGGAAAATTTTTCATTCATTGATCACAACAGTGCATACAATCATTTCATATAAAATATAACTGCTCATCAAATTATGATTTGCACAACCTTGGGCTTCATCAGCACGTTAGAAAAACTAATATTTCCA
>NC_136489.1:119547004-119777004 GCF_053919585.1 Euprymna scolopes | reverse complement strand
GATTCAGTAGAGTCATAAATATTATTTATAGGAATTAAATACAAGGTCAGACTAAAATAATAAACTTAATCACGCTTTAATTTAAACTTTAAATTAAAAGGGTCGAATATTTTTGCAACATCCATATTTATATTTTTTGTAAATATATTGATATATATTATTAATCTCGAATTACTTTTCCTCATTTATTGTTGAAAAATATACAATTTATTCATAATTAGCCGTTAAAAGGCGTTATGAAGATTTTTGAAGTATAGATTCAACGAAACAAGAAAATTTAGACAGGGGTCGAATATTTTTGCACACAACTGTATATATATATATATATATATATATATATATATATATATATATATATATATATATCTGAGTTCGGATATGTCTAACTGCTGAGACCAAATGAGGGCGAAACACGAGTTTTGAGCTTCCGGTTTGTTGGCTGTTATGACTCGTATGAGCTGAGACGTTGTCTGGCTGTGGGAATAATTATATATTCTCTTACATTCTAAAGGTTATATATATATATATATATATATATATATATATATATATATATATATATATATATACTAGCAATATTACATTACATATAAGTCTATATATATATATATATATATATATATATATATATATATATATATATATATATATATGTACTAGCAAAAGTACCCGTCATTGACTGGCTTCAAAAACAGCCTACAGAAAATGGACTCTGATTTATGAAAGTATGATAGGTTATGAAAAGGAAGGGTTCTAAAGAGATAGATTCGAATTTGGGGGTATCAAAACCAAAGCAAAATATGATGAAAGTAAAAATAAAATAGATAAACCCCATAATTTATTATACCATACCTGTTCACACTGAAACATTTATCACAATATTCTGTGGATCTATATTAAAAAACTTTGTTAAACTTTGTGATATATTTCCATTCTATGGAGGTCAGGTGCGAACGGACACCCCATAATTTTATTATAACATATTTCTTCAAACTGAAACATAATTATCAAAGTATATTACACAGATAAATATGAAAAGTCTTTATTAAAGTTTGTGCCTATTTCCATTCTATGGAAGCCAGGCGCAAATGCAGACCCCACAAGTTTATTATACCATCCCTATTTAAGTTAAAACATACTTATCAAAGTATTATTATGTACATCTATATCAAAAACACTTGTAAACGTTTTTTTTTTAATTTTAAAATTTTTTATTTCCATACTTTGTGGACCAGGCGCGTACGCAGACCCCACAATTTTAATGAATCATCTTTATGCCAGATCAAACATACCCATTCCTGTGTCTCGATACATCTTCTATCATTATATGTGATCAGTTTTCTATAATAGTCAACCATATAGGAGCCTATTCGCGACCAGACACACACACAGTATTTATTTGCTCCCCCACCGAGCCAATTAGGCACAAAGCCGATTTTTACTGTGAGGAGTGAAGGGGAAATTAGGACCAACTCCCCGGGGAGTAGGGGAGCTGGATAGTGACAATTTGTATGAAGGGTTGCCCCTACATTGACCAAGGTGGTATTTATTTGCTCCCTCACCGAGCCAATTAGGCACAAGGCCGATTTTTAAAGTGAGAGTGAAGGGGAAATGGGGACCCACTCCCCGGGAAGTAGGGGAGCTGGATAGTGACAATTGGTATGAAGGGTTGCCCCTACATTGACCAAGGTCTTATCTATGGGGTCGCCCCCACGTAGGGTCTTTGCTTGCAGTATCCGCCAGAACAGATACTACACTTTGATCTTGGCCCGAAGGCCACGTCACGTTCATGACCAGACACACACACAGACGTTCAGCTTTATATTATAGATATATATAGATATATATATTTAAAGATACCACGTTAATAGGCACAGCTAAACAAGTATATTTACTCATCTCTGGAAAGTTTTTCTTTTATTGATCACAACAGTGCATACAATTATTTCATATAAAATATAACTGCTCATCAAATTATGATTTGCACAACCTTGGGCTTCATCAGCACGTTAGAAAAACTAATATTTCCAACGTTTTCCAGCCCACAAATAAGATCTTTCCAGTTAATAGAGCCGGCATTCATTTTTTTATCAACAACATATATATAAAGTTCTAAGCGGGCTTTATCTGCATTTTTAGATTGAATGCACTTGCCTTGTAATACAATGGTCACTTGAATTCAGTAGTGGTTGGTAGCCAGTACATTTCATCTGTTCAGAGAGAGAGAGAGAGAGAGAGAGAGAGAGAGGCTGCAGTGAGGAAGAAAGGGTGGTTGAGTCAATGAAAATGACAACAGTACTCTATAGATGGTTTGATAGTAGATTTGTAAAATAGGTAATAGCCTTCGGTGTGAGAAAGGGTTCAGAGGGATAGAGAGAATCGATTTTAAGAGAAGCAGGAAGAGCAATGGATTTAATATATGAACTCCAAGAAAGATTTTGATAAGAAAGAAAAACCAAGAAATTTTAGAGTCGATTTCTCATCGAGAACAGAGCCACCCATCAGAATCTCAGAAGGAAAAGGGACACATCCATTAATGAAAGAATATAGCCTAGCCTTAACACGATTAAAGGAAACAGGCTATTTCTTACTCCAATCTATAACTGCAACCAAGTCAACTTCTAGATCAATTGTATATTTCAACTGACTCAAGGAAGGTGAGCAGAAGCAATATGCGAATAGAGGGTAGTCTCATCAGCATAAATGTTAACTTTCTGAATCATATTATCTTGAATATCATTTATATAGAGCAGAAACAGGGTTGCATCCAGAATAGAGCCCTGAGGAATACTGGCATTGATAGGAAAAGAAAACGAAGGTACACTATAAAAGGCTCTTTTTACAACTACTGTTATTACGTTCCACCATTTTTCATCCGAATGCACATATTTGCAAACTCTCATTCTGCATATTTACCATTTTATTATTTACTAGCGGAGTTACCCGGCATTGCCCGGGCGTGGAAAGGTGGTGTAGTAAAGAGTCAATACAACCAGAAAAAAAAAAAAGATAGACGCAGCCTGGGTGGAGAGAGATGTGAAAAAAAAAAGTTTAAGCGAACGGTAAAATAATTCAGTTTTTGTTTTAAAAGGGAAAAAAAATCCCATTACGTAAGCCTCGAAATAAGTAAAAAAATAAATAAATAAATAAAAGAGAGTAGGCAGGCAGGCTCGAACCTGTAACGTGAAGGAGGAAAAGGAGGTGAAAAAAAAAAGAAGCAAACCGCTTAACCCCCGCGGCCACCATGACATACGACTTCGCTGTCATTCAAATTAAGGCTAGTCATTGCAAGTGCGTATGATGATTAGGTCTATGACAACAGCATATTCTTTTCATTGTTTTTACAATCGAGCATATATCCAACACAGTTAGACATAATTAATCAACCGAGAACTACATCACTCTACATAAAAACATAAGATATCAAAGGATATCTATACCTAAGAATTAAAACAAGGAAAAGAATATGCTGTTCTCATAGCCCTAATGATGACTTTGCAAAAACGTCGGCGAAAAAGTGACCCCTCCTTGTACAAAACTGCCCAGTTGAGGGTGAAGGAATTAATATTTTTGGCCAATTTTTCGATATTTGTCGTCCAAGACATCTAGCTTCAAAACGATACCGTTCTGGTCAGAACCCGTCTCTCTTTATTCAACTTCAGCGTCTTCAAGTACAATTCCTATTTTCTCTTGCTTTCTCTCAGCGATAGAGCTTTCTCTCAGCGATAGAAATCTCGACAATACTGGCAAACTGGCACTGCGAATCTGCTTCTGACTGTAGATTTTTAAATCCCCAGTCGTAACATGTTCGGCTTATTCTTAGATCAAACGTTGCGTTCTCCTAAATTATGGTCAGATTTTTATCAGGCCTAAATATCTCAATACATGCATCCACTCAGTGTAAAACGTGTGTGACATTTACTGTCAAATAAGAAAATTAGAATTAAGCGGATAAATGTAGTTGTTATTAACAGGCAAATATTTGTGTCGTTAATAATTGTGATGTCAGTGTACTCACTCTTTCTGTAATTAGTCCGAGTGGAGTAGATATGTAAATATTCATGTATTTTGTTAATTGCTATTAAAGAGAATGGACTTAATTTACAGAAGTCATTTTTTTTATCAACTACAAATGTTTGATTTGGTTGTTTTCCGGCATATCAATCCTGTTTTTAGTTATTTAATATAGAATCAGATCATTTTGGAAAAAGGTTTTATGCTTGAAAATTTTTGTATCGTCAAATATTTATTTTTGATGTTTGGTTTGGTTGTTTTGTTTTATGGCATATCAATCCTTTTCAGTGTTATTTAATGCCGAATCTAGTATTTTTTTTTGTTTTTTAGTTTTTATGTTTCAAGTTCTTTTTATTTGCAAATATTTATTCATGGTGTTTGATTTGGTTTGGTTTGGTTTGGTTTGGTTTAGGAAAATTGTTTTTTTTTTGTTTGTTTATTTATTTATTTATTTATTTATTTTTGCTGGACATGATTGATTTTTGCCAAGAGAAAGAAAAAAATAAACAATAACATCAATGTTCGGTACATTTTAGATCAGGTAGCCAGTACTTTCAGACAACCAGTTCTGGCCACAATGTTTAAATGTCAGTCCATAGTGTTGAATGCCGACTAGACAACATCCTACGCTCTCTTGATACATAGGTGTCTCAAAATAGCTTCATATGTGAATACTCCACCCATTAAGTAGATTCTGATCAAGTATTCCAAATTACAGAATATTAGGAGGACAAATAAGATCTTTTCCGCATGGTTATACACTTGCTCATATGAGGAATGGTGCATCTTTTCCCAATACAGCAACCTCAAAAGCTACTCCACTACTCCAAAAGGATACTCCACTAGACCAGATGAATTCTTCTCTTAGAATTTAGTAAGAGAAGTGAAATGAAATGCAATAAAATTGCTGAAAAATTAATTTTACTTTATATTTAAGATAACATGGTTCAACAATAACAAATTAAAATTGGCTAGTCAGAATCAAAGTTTATTTCATCAACTGAAATGCTGTTTAGGTTCAACATTTAAAACTTGGTGAACTTTATTTTAAATACTAGCAAGCCACCCGTTGTTGCCCGGTTATAAAATACGCATAAATATTATATTTTAATCAATGCTGATTTTTATTTATTATAAACAAAAACACCGAAGGTATAAAACGCAACGCTAAATTCCTTTAGAAAGAAATGAAGTAAAAAAAAAAAGAAGAAAATTGGAATAAAAACAGACTTGTGCATGCGAGTAATATATTTTTTCTAAACTGTTCACTTCTTGTAAGTAGTATATATATATATATATATATATATATATATATATATATATATATATATATATATATATATATATATATATATATATAAAATTACAATTAAATTTACCAAAATGATCCAAGATGGTAAAATTAAAGTATATTATAAATATTAAAGAATTAATATTTATAAAGTTATCTCAGCCAGATGTAAAAGCTCGATAAAACCAAATAGGAGATAGAGCTTATAATACGAGCAAACAGTTAATAAAACATGTTAAAAAAACACTTTGAAATGAGTTAAAAACATATTTAATCTGAAAAGGAAACACTACATAAGTGGATAGTCCTTAATCCTCGGAGTTTCGAAGAAATGCTTTCCTTCTCATCAGAGGGTAGGAATTAGCAAAATGCGGGATCGGATTTTGCATGCAAAAGTATTTGATGAAACAACAAGTAAGTCAAAGATCTTACTTGATAACAAAAAAAGGTGAAGCAGAGGGAATATGGTGAAGAAAAAGGTGATTACACATGAATGGATAGTCTGGTGGAGGATAAATAATCCAATGACGGTAAAATCCAAATATATAACTTCAAGAAATATATATATATTAGCACTAAGATCGAAACCAAAACCTAAAGACAATGAGTTAAGTACATTAATCATTAGGCCAGATTGGCATGACCTTTAAAAAATGTTTTTCTAACCTACATATTCTTAATATAAAGAAGCTATTTATGCTGATGTTTCACGACTGCGCATGCGCAGTCGTGAAACAGTTGGCAAACAGAAAAAAGGTCCAATGACTGCTAAATACGAATTTTTCCATTTTAACCCCTTAGCAGCCCTTTTTTCTGGATGAAAACCGTTAAAAACATTTCCACGTCTGAATACACTATATACCACATGTTATGTCTGTAGATCAAAAATATAGTATATAGGTTGAGAAGTGTTCACACACACACACACACACATTCTCACTTTTATATATATAATAGATTAGATTAACTTTCTATGAAATTATTCATCTATCTGCTTGATGGAAGCCAAAAGGCGAATATTTTTGGCAAAACATCTTCTTTAACATACACTTCGAAATTTGAGAATACATTTTATTTATTGATTTAATTTTTTCAATTTTCTTATCATTCCAGCTGGGGATTGGGTATTCTGCCAGATGCCATTCACCTACTATTTCATTTATTCCAACCGAGAGATCTATTTAAGATTCTAATCATTCCTCGTTTGAACCACTTGTTTGAACCTCTAATGCACTTGGTTCACCAGGTATATTTTCCAAGGAGTTTTTGAATTTTATTTTTTTTAGTCCGGATACTCCTATAATTACTGGAATGATGGAGATCTTCCTAAGATTCCTGTTTGTTCGGTGTGTCAACTTTATCTCAAACCCTCTATACCAAACATAAGAGTTCAATTGTTCCTATAATAAGAAGAAAGCACACGGGTTGTAAACATATGTACGAATGTACTTAATATGTAATGTTTACTTTGATAAAAGGTTGAGAGAGGTGTCACACAACTTGAAGAAAATTGTAGCCGTAAAAGATCCTCTAAAAGATGTCCTTTGAAATTTTGAGAATATACTAATTATTGGTCCAGATATGATCTTTTGTGTCGTTTCCAAAAAGTATCAAATTTGTGCCAAACACTGTATAAATGCTTCTTATAAATCTTCCATAATATTTTTTTTTAATTTTTATTCAATTTTCACTCCAAACAAGGCACGGTGCCATGTATAGATGTAGGAGGCTACTATCGGGGACATAAGTTGCAGGAATATTATGTAGGAAGATGAGCAGCAAGATGTTTGTTCACATTACATTTGAACTTCTGCATGTCAGTACAGTTGGGAAAGGAGAATCCCGGAAGGGGGTTCCAAAGTCTAGCAGTTCTGGGGAAGAAACTATTAGAGTAGAAGGCTTTCTTACATATAGGAATTTCTACTGTGTAGAGGTGGGATTTTGCTGCTTCTAGGGTTTGTCAGGGCTATTTACATCAAGGGGTTACAAGTGCTTGTAGTTCGTCAGAATATTCGCCATTATATGTGTGTGTGTGTGTGTGTGTGTGTGTGTGTGTGTGTGTGTGTGTGTGTGTGTGTTTAAACAGACAGGGTAGATTTATATTGTAGATAACGGAGTATTGAAATCTGTATTGATCGTAAATAATTCATTGTATACAATACGTTTGAAGACAAATTGCATTTTACTTGCACAGAAATCTATTTTAAAAGTCTATTTAATAGAAAAGAAAGAAAAAAAAAGAAAAGAAGCAATTGTGTTCGAATTAGAACAGTCATTATAGTATATATCCACCGCCTACACAACTTGCAAGCGTACTCGACATTTTTTCCTCACTATCAGTCGATGATTTTCAGAATTAGTCACGCAAGATTTCCCACAATGCTCTTCTATTTAACTAATCAGACATTCTGACCGTTTCAGGCTGTCAAACTGGTTCCATAGTCAACAAGCAAACATCTAGATATTTTTACAACAGATTTACGTAATTTGCATTGTTTTTTTTTTTTGTTGTTGTTGTTGTTTTTGTTTTTTTCTGCTCCCCACAATTATAGCCACTATTGCTATGTATTTCTTTTGATTACGTTACGTTGCTCCATATTTAAACACTCCATTCATATTAAGTAATGGATTTTAAAAAAAGATCGTGAGAACCGAGATGGAAAAACATCACCGTAAGGTATTCAATCTTATCTCCAAGATGAGCACGTTGTTTATGTAATAGAATGAAGCCTTAATGAATGCAAAATGCTGCTGCGATTTCTTTGGATTTTATATATATATATATATATATATATATATATATATATATATATATATATATATATATATATATATATATATATATATATATATATATTACAATAGAAAAATGCGAACATGAAAAATAATATGGTTAAGCTTCAACAGGGAAAAGTAAAGGACTAGTTGTTAAAACTGGGAAAGAAAATGATAAAATATTCTAGTAAAAAATATAAGTTTATAACTTCAAATATTGCAGTATTAAGAATTAATTATATAATGTTAAATTGAATTTAAAAAATAATTTAATGCGGCAATATTTTAAGTTATAAATTTATCATATTTTTTACTTGAATGTCCTTGTCTTTTCCAGTTTTAACTTCCATGTTTAAGCTTAACCATATTACTTTTCATGTTCGCAATTTTCTATTGTAATGCATGATTTTGCTAGGCTTCCAATAAATTCACTTGTTCTTTGTTTAATTTAAGTCTTTTTTGTTTTGCCCCCATAAACATAGCATACACATACGTAATAACAATGTATGGCACTCGTCTGTAAAATCACCCCAACTATCTCCCTTTCATTCTTTCATTCTGTCTGTTTCACTTGTTACTTCTCTTTGAACGATAGCAGTTAATTAGTAGCAACACTAGTTGCTGAAACGACGTGGTTGCTATGGCAACCAGTCATAAAAAACGTCGCTCACCTCCTTACGTCTTTTTACGATGTTGAACACCACTAAATTGATCATAACTTTTGCTTTACTTAACGAAAATTGAATTGCCATTACGATATAGCTGAGAAAGTGATCTATAAACTGTAATAATTGTTTGAAATTTGGCCGAAAATGGGTGACCGGCGAAGTTTTAAAGCAGTTCTAAATGACTAAAACTGCCACTTAACCATATATTCAAACACGGTAGTGTTTGAATGAATATATATATATATATATATATATATATATATATATATATATATATATATATATATATAGTAAGTTATAAAATATATATTAATATATATATATATATATATATATATATATATATATATATACTAGCATTTCAGCCCGGCGTTGTCCGGGTGTTCGGATGTGTATGTTGAGCAAAAAAAAAAAAGTGGTAGTAGGAAAGCAGGCTCGAACCCGTACCGCAAAGGAGGAAAATAACGGAGTAAACCCTAACATTTATGCTGTTACGACCACCGCCAAACCGGAAGCGACATTTTTTTTAAATTAAGCCTAGACAATCTAAAGGAGAGAATAACTTTAAAAAATATCGGCGAAAAAAGTGACCCCCCCCTATAGAAAAGTGCCTAGTTGAAGGGAAAGATATTAATGTTTTTAGCCAATTTTTCGATATCTGTCGTGTATGAAAGGTCGAACTTTAAAAATATACTGATCTTAGTAAAATCCGTCGCCTCTATTGAAAGTTTAAGGCAGACATGCAAACATACATACATTTATATATTGGTAACTAAAAATTTTCGACCCAAGCTGATGAAAAAGCTTGCCCTATCACTGAATACCCTTTATGTAAAATTTCAAATATTTAGACCAGAAATTGTCTGGGTAATTCGGAAGAGACCGCAGAGGTCAATTTTTTTAAACTTTGACCCCTATTATGACCCTTAAAATTTATTATTTTTGGCCCAAATCAAGTTATTAAGTTATATCTATGTCCAAGGAACCTATATCTAAAATTTCAAGTGCGTAGATCCAAAATTGTCGGAGGAGTTTGGTAGAGTTCCCAAAGATCAAATCGTTGACTTTGACCCCTTGATCGCCAAATTTTTGGCCAAAAACCGATCACATCGATTTTCCCAAATCCCAGTACTTGTATATCAATTGGCTACAAAAATATCGATATCAAATATCAAGTGGATACAAAAATATCGATATCAAATATAAGCAACAAAACACCAACAACTATAATAAAATTAAAAATAGAAGAAAAAGAACTATAATTTGGTATACGGCCCCATACAATCAAATGTTAAAAATAAAACTTGGCAAGAAATTTCTAGATCTTATTGAAAAACACTTTCCCGCAACCAATCCCTTACACAAAATCTTCAATAAAAATACCTTGAAGTTATCTTACAGTTGTTGCGAAAATTTAGAAATGATAATTAAAGCACATAATAACAAAATATTAAATAAAAACAATGTAAACAACAACAAAATAAACAATAAAAAAGTAGACACCATGACAAAAATAAAACCAACACTAGCAGAAACTATAATAATAATAATAATAATAATAATAATAATAATAATAATAATAATAATAATAATAATAATAACAATGATAATAATAATAACAAACTAACCCCGGACAAGAACAACCATACCATAAATAAAAACACTAATAACGAACAAGATAAATGCAACTGTAGACACCGGACATTTTGCCCAGTTCAAAATAAATGTCTAACAAAAAGCGTAGTTTATCAAGCAACAATATTTGCGAAAGAAAACCCGATTAACAAGAAATATTACGTAGGCATGACTTCCTTAGATTTCAAAACCCGATACTATGACCACAAAAGTACATTCAAGAATAAAAAACACTATAAAAACAACACTAGCGAATAAATACTGGGAACTCAAAGAAAGCGGACATTCGCCGGTAGTCGAATGGAAAATAATAAGACAAGCTACCACGTGCAGACATTTCGACGACCCATGTAAATTATGCCTCCATGAAAAATTTGCTATCCTGTACTTTAAAGAACCCCAAAATCTATTAAACTGTAGACGAGAAATAGCAAACAACTGTGTTCACAAAATAAAACTTACTCTAGGATAGCGATACAAAATAGCCTTAAAACTAACAAAAACAATAGAAACAAACAAATAAATAAATTAAATAAACATGAATATACATAAACGATCACACATATATATATATATATATATATATATATATATGTGTGTGTGTGTGTGTGTGTGTGTGTGCATGTATGTGTGTACACATATGTATATTTATATATATATAAAAAAAAGAAAGGAGGAAAATCGTCTGCCTTAAACCACTAACCTAGTTCTAAAACAGATCCTTTGTTCGATAAAATGCATGCCCATTGGCTGATAGGAAGGGGCGAGACTAGAAAGCTGATTGGCTAACTAAAATCTTCAACATATATAAAAACGAGAAACAACCACAGAATTCGTGCATAAGCCTGATGAATCCTATAGTGGATGAAACGCAGAATATTCAGTGTAGCTTAATCGCCATATATATTTTATAAATTACTAACTAGCTCTACCTATGTATTGAGCACTTTTGATGTAAATACTTAAAGTTTACGCATAAATGTATACTTTCGTATATTAATTTTATGTGAGTAAATGAAGTAGTTATATATATATGTGTGTGTATGTGTGTGTGTGTGTGTGTGTGTGTGTGTGTGTAGTGGCACTAACTCTATTTGGGTTTAACCGGCTTCTTTCAAAGGAGGAAGTTCCATGGTGTGTCAGCGTGATTATGCCATGTGAAATCAAGTATAACTTTGACGCCTCGCACATTAATAGCTATTTAATGTCCTTACAACTCATTTGTCATTTGACCTATAAAAAAGTAGGCCAACTTTTAACTGGTGAAGTGATTTTTCTGGTTTTGTGGTGTTAAAAGCAAACAATAAATTCCTTTCTTTGGAAATCAGGATTTCTACTTAAATGCAAAAAAAAAAAAAAAAAATACAATTCACATGAATCAGCAGATTAGGATCCTTTGATTTGATTGATTCTGTCATGTATTCCCCAATAGAATTAGATCTTGGCAGGATGATTACTTCTCAAGGTTCAAAGGTTACTCGAGGATAATGGTTAATAAGTTTCGGGTGTGCATTAATTTCATATTAACCTCCTCCCACTTTTTGCCAAAATATTTGAGACCTTAATTAACCATGCTCTAGTCCATCACCTTACAGATGCTAAACTTCTGACTGACCAACAATATGGATTTAGACAAGCCCGTTCCACAGCAGACATCCTAACTGTAATCTCTCAACGTATATACCATTCACTGGACAAAGCGGGAGAGGGCAGAGCGGTAGCTCTAGATATATCTAAGGCTTTTGACAGGGTATGGTATGAGGGTCTCCTCAGGAAGATTAGATCATACGGTATCACTGGTAGAATACTTAACATAATTAAATCCTTCTTAGATAAGAGAAAAATCCAGGTTGTCCTCGATGGTCGTACATCTAAACAATATGATATAAATGCGGGAGTGCCCCAGGGGTCTATTCTTGGACCTCTACTGTTCCTAATATTCATAAATGACCTCCCCGACAAAATTGCCTCTGAGATGGGTATATATGCTGATGACACTACACTCTATGGCAGGCACAACAAGAAGACGAATGAACACATTTCTAAAGAAATGGCAGAAACACTAGAGGAAGACCTCCAATCAGTTGTGGAATGGGGACAAAAATGAATGGTCACGTTCAATGCCGCAAAGACTAAACTAGTTTCATTCAATAATTACAAGAAACCTTCTCTACCACCTATAGCAATTGCCAATGACTCTTTATCTGAGAGTACATCTTTCAAGCTCCTTGGCCTAACGTTCGCAGGAAACATGAGTTGGAACAACTTCATCAAGGGCATTGCCAGGGCCGCTGTAAGGAAAGTGGGCTCTCTCTACCGTGCTAGAAAACTACTAACACCCGAAAGTATCCTGTACCTCTATAAGGCAACCATTCGCCCATGTATGGAGTATTGCTGTCATATTTGGGATGGTGTATCAGCTACTAGTCTCTCGCTCCTTGACAAGGTTCAAAAGAGAGTCGCAAATCTGATAGGCCCTAAACTGGCATCAAAGCTTCAGCCTCTGTCCCATCGACGAAATGTTGCATCCCTCTGTGAATGCTCTGATGAACTGCAATCACTTGTGCCCCCACGACATGAACACCCTCGACAGACCCGACAAGCTGCAAAATCCCACCCCTACACTGTAGAGATCCCTAGATGTAAAAGATCTTTCTACTCCAATAGTTTCTTCCCCAGAACCGCTAGACTTTGGAATTCCATTCCAGGTCACTGCTTCCCCAACTGTACTGACATGCAGAAGTTCAAGTGCAATGTGAACCAACATCTTGCTGCCCAAATCCCTACATAGTACCCCAGTAGTTGTTTCCGCTGATAGTAGCCCCCTACACCAAAGTGGCAATGTGCCTTGTTTGGGGTGAAAATGTAATAAAAAAAAAAATTAAAAAAAAGAACTTCAACTCCTTTTTGGTATCACAGTCAAGGAGTATAGAAAACTCTGGAAGTAGCGACTAGACATCGTTTTTCTCTCTTTCCTTTTCTTGTCTGCTGGACATCGACGATCTGTGTCTGAAGATAACTGATGACCGGCAAGTGACCCCCTTAAGAACTTTGTTCCTTTTTTTTTTCTTTATTTGGAAACCATCTGACTTTCTTCCAGTTAAATAATAGTGTCCTCTTTCTGTTGTTTTTTTTTTTAATAAGTCACCACTTATCAAAGCCTGAAGGTCACTCGAGGATAAAGGTTCATGAGTGTAAGGTGGTCAGTGAGACAACAGCATAATGATCGGTAGTGGTGGAAATTAGATAGAATTTAGTTATTTAAAAGGACGGCTCAACAAAAACTTGTTTACATTAGACTTGTAGAGGATCATGTTGTAGTTAGTTGGAAAGCAGCTCCATGGAACAGAATTCCAGAGACAAACAGTTCTAAGAAAGAAGCTTTGTCCATGGAATTTGCATTTAGATTTGATTTAGACACAGATAGAGAGTGGGGGAAATCGTTGACAGTGGTTGTAGCTAGACGAGTGTTTGTTGTGAATATTTTGTAAGGAGTCACCCTAGCTCAGTTGAACATTTGCTGTGAAAATAACGATAGAGCAGAGATAAATTCGCAACGTCTCTTCTGTCAGAATGAGATTGCAGGGAGGAGAAAAAGACATCACCTACTAGGTTGTGAAGGCGGTTTTGAACCCTGTTAAATGAGGAAGGGGTGTGCTCCGAGTAGCTCCTCTCTAGATGTGGCAACAGTACTCCATTTTAGAAAGTATTTAACGTGTTAAAAGTAATTTTTGTCTACTACTATTATATAGAAGTGTCGGGCCAAGATCAAAGTGTAGCATCTGTTCCGGCAGATACTGCAAGCAAAGACCCTATGTGGGGGCAACCCCACATATAAGACCTTGGTCAATGTAGGGGAAACCCTTCATACCAATTGTCACTATCCAGCTCCCCTACTCCCCGGGGAGTTGGTCCCCATTTCCCCTTCACTCCTCACTTTAAAAATCGGCCTTGTGCCTAATTTGCTCAGTGGGGGAGCAAATAAATACATCAAAGTGTAGTATCTGTTCTTTAGATGCTGCACTTCCATTTTTGTGTTCTCTCTCGGTAGAGGAGAAATCCTTCACGACTGAGACAATTTTTATTTTTGTTCCTTTTCTCCAGATTAAAAAAAAAAAACGACTCTGGTGTCTAACTCTGTCCCGTGAGGAGACGTTGTAAATAGGTACTACAATTATATATATATATATATATATATATATATATATATATATATATATATATATATATATATATATATATATATATATATATCGCATTTCTATAGATTAGTGTGTATACCGTGTCTGAAAGTAGCGTTCCTACTGGACGTTTAAAATTAAACTCAATTGCGATTTAACAAGATAAAATTCTCTTCACATCCATGTGACAAAGGACATTTCACTTGCCAGCCATCAACATAAGTTTCGTTGCGACATACTCTCATAGAAGATACTACGAGTGCCACCGCCTCTGTTTAGCCTGTCAGGTAATGAGATCGCAGAAAGAAAACCTAGAAAAAGGGGGAAAAAAGTTTGTAGATTAATTTTTTTATATACATATAGCATTAATTTGCATACGAGGAGAATAGCGGCTATAAGAAGGACGAATTGAAAGGGTCGAGTTTTGACAGCTGAGAAAAAAAAAAAGAGAAAGAGTATAGATGTTGAGAGTTGGTGTTGTGAATTACAGTTTTATTTAAGAGAAGGTGGTACGAATACGTTAATGAGAAGTGTTGACTTTTTTTTTTTTTTTTTTTTTTTTACAACTCATTCCCAGTTGTATGGAGTCACCGTAGGTTGAAGCTCAGTTGAACATTTGCCGTGAAAATAACGATAGAGCAGAGATAAATTCGCAATCTCTCTTCTGTCAGAATGCGGTTTGCAGGGAGGAGAAAAAGACATCACCTACTAGGTTGCGAAGGCGGTTTTGAACCCTGTCAAATGAGGAAGGGATGCGCTCCGAGTAGCTCCTCTCTAGATGTAGCTACAGTACTCCATTTTAGGAAGTATTAAAAAGAGATTTTCGTCTACTACTATTATACAGAAGTGTCTGGCCAAGATCAATAGTTAAATACTTCCTAAAATGGAGTACTGTTGCCACATCTAGAGAGGAGCTACTTAGAGCGCATTCCTTCATTTTTTTTTTTTTTTTTTTTTTTACAACTCATTCCTAGTTGTATCTCCTTTTCAAAAGACAAAACCATTAACCTGCATCTCCCACCAAGCCACTCCTTTTGCTAGAAACACAACTGTTCGCAGAGGCAGCCATTATTGCCCCAGAAAGCAAAGATAAACATTTGGTCAACATGATAACCTTGACCTTAATAATCGACCAAAGGTTAAATGCTTATGAAAAAATAAATAAATAAAAAAAGTTTAAAAAATAAAACAACAAAATCACAGAAAATGCATTGTTTTTTTGTTTTACTTATTATTTACGATTTTATTTTTTTTACCATGAATAAAATCAAATATTTGGTGGGGAAAGAATTCAACAGTTTGAATTGAACTATTACAAAAGTTTTCAGAAAGGGTTCCTGAATTATATTTAAGCTAGACTTCTTAGCCAGTTAAAAAAAAAAAAAAAAAAAAAACTAATATAAGTTATAGACCGTTGATTTAGAATAAGTACAGGGTGGAACGATAAAACTGTCGCCCTAGAAAAGACGACATGATTCCATTTCCGTTGGATGAAAACCGGTTTTATTTTTATTTTATTTATTTTTTTCTGCAGACAATCTACTAGTTGGCCAGTTGTGTACAAATCCCAATAGCGATAGGAGCCTTCTATCACGTCTGAAAGTGACACAATGTTCAACGAGCGAGATCAGAGATGTGCCGCTGTACAACTCATGCTCTTCATTAATCAAAGTTATGACAACAGGACCATTGCCAGCATCCTCGAAATTCAAATCCTAACGGTTCAACACTTGAGGACACAGCTCAAGTTTCCTGCCACGGTTATGGTCTTTGGTATGGTTTCAAGTGAGAGCCACATGAGGCCACCTCACATCTTCGAAGTCGGCTTGAAAGTGAATACCAAAGTGTACCTGGATATGCTGAAGAGTATGGTGATGCCCTAGTGCAATCAGGTGGCCGCTGGCAGACTCTGAGTGTGGCAGCAAGACTTGGCACCGGCCCACAAGTCTAAAGAGACCCAGGCTTGGCTTTAGAAGGAGTGCTATAACTTTGTACCTTTCTCTCAATGACCCTCTTTCTCTCCTGACCTGAACACACTGGACTACTTTGTTACGCCATACGTCGAGAACATCACCAACATGACCTCCCACGACACCAAACCCAGCCTGATCGCAGCCATCTGCCAAGTATTCGCTGAGCTCCCGCCGGCGCTTGTGAAAAAGGCATGTTCCCAGTTCCGAACTCGTATTGAGGAAGTGATTGAGGCTGAAGGCGGCTACATTGAATAGCTGTCAGCTCTACGACATAATCAAGTTACCTGAATTGATTTTTTTCAATAAAAGTTTTAAAATAAAGCTGTTGTGTTTTTAGGGTGACAACTTTATCGTTCCACTCTGTACTTTGTCAAATTGAGGGTTGAATATGGTTAAATGTGTGCTCACGTTTGAATTAAATAAATGGCTCTGTTCAGTCTTGTCAGACTATGGATACCCACTGAATGGTGTTTGTGCATGAAATTATTGTAGTAAGAGTTGTACAATCTCTAACCACACCTCTCCTGAGTCGGCACTGTTTTAATTTCAGTTGTAAGTAAGGACGACTGGAAACAATGTTGAGATAAGTGGAGAGCGCATACAGTGCCTAGTGTTCCCAAATGGTTACCCATCTGGAACTGACCAGGCTCATCGTTATTTAACTTTGGTGATCTTGCAAGAACCGGTGTGTCAATGTGATTGTGTCAATTAAATACTAATCCTTATTAATCTCTAACTGTGCATTGAACGAGTATCATAATAATAATGCCTTAACAAATCTTGCTTTCCTGGCTGCTGGAAAACTGCTTCTGTGGTACCAGTTTACAAAAACTCTGGTGAAAGAACTGATCCATTAAATTATCACCCAATTAGCCTCCACCCTCTTTTCGCCAAAATATTTGAGTACTTAATTAATCAAGCTCTAATCCACCACCTTACAGCTGCTAAACTTCTGTCAGAACACCAATATGGATTTAGGCAAGCCCATTCTACTACAGATATTCTAACTGTAATCTCTGAACGTTTATAACAAGCCCTGGATAAGGCAGGGAAGGGGAGGGTAGTAGCCCTTGATATATCTAAGACTTTTGATAGGGTATGGCACAATGGTCTTCTAATTAAATAAAATCCTATGGTATTACTGGACAAATGTTTAGCATAATTAGATCCTCCTTAAATGAGAGAAGAATCCAGGTTGTCTTCAATGGGTGTACGTCCAAAAAATTTGATATAAATGCGGATGTGCCTCCAGGATCGATTCTTGGACCTTTGTTATTTCTGATATTCATAAATGACTTATCTGATAAAATTGTCTCTGAGATGGGTATATTTGCCGACGACATCACGCTCTATAGCAAGCACGCGGGGAAAACTAATGAGCACATATCTAAGGTAATGGCCGAAACCCTAGAGGAAGACCTTCAGTCTGTAGTGGAATGGAGTCAAAAATGGATGGTGACATTCAATGCTGCCAAGACAAAGCTTATTTCCTTTAATAATTACAAGAAACCTTACCAACCACCAATAGCTATAGCTAGAGATACTTTACTTGAGAGCACTTTGTTCAAGCTCCTTGGCTTAACATTCACAGGAAATATGAGTTGGAATAGATACATCGAGATTATTGCTAAGGCTGCTGCAAAGAAGGTGGGCTCTCTACCGTGCTGGAAAGTTACTTACGCCTGAAAATATCCTGTACCTCTACAAAGCCACCATTCGCCCATGTATGAAGTACTGCTGTCACATTTGGGCTGATGCATGTGCTACTAGTCTCTCGCTCCTGGACAGGGTCTAAAAGAAAGTCGCCAACCTAATAGGTCCCAAACTGTCATCTAAACTTCAACCCCTGTCCCGCTGACGAAATGTTGCATCCCTCTGCCTGTTCTACAAGTATTTTAATGGTGAATGCTCTGACGAACTACTAGTACTTGTACCCTCTCGATGTAAAAAGCCCCGACAAGCAGCAAAGTCCCACTCCTACACAGTTGAGATCCCTAGATGTAAGAAAGCCTTTTACTCTAATAGCTTCTTCTGCAGAACTGCAGGACTTTGGAATTCTCTTCCGGTTTCCTGCTTCCCCAACTCTACTGACATGCAGAAGTTCAAGTGCAATGTGAACAGACATCTTGCTGCTCAACTCCCTACATAGTATCCCTGAAACCTAATTAAGGTATATTTTATGCATTAATTTGGGACCTTTAATAATGTATACCATATTTCCAATTGTTTTTAGAAAGACGAGTGCTTTTGTAAGTTTTGTAAAAAAAACTTTTTCACTTCAGTCATAGCGTTTCTTATACACAATAAGAGATCCTTTTCAATTTTGTTTGCTTTGGTCAGTACCAGATGGGTGACCAGTTGAGGATACCGGGCGTTGTATGTTGAAAAATGTTGACAACAAAACCTAACATCGTCATCTCCTCTGATCGACTGGGATATATATGCGGCTGGGAATCACTTGTAAAGTGGGAAATCGGTTCAACCCACCTTGGGTGAATGCCGCTTGTATATAATCACTGTATTAGTTTGCTTCGAAGAATTTTTGCTAGTCCTAATATTATTGAAGGGGTCACATAGAGTTTACGATGGAAAATTGCTTTGTCTCGGCAGCCGTGTTAAACACATATCTTTTTTTCTTTTATTAATATTATTGGAATTTTTTCCCCTTTTCCTTGTACATATTTGTGAATTAATCCACGGATTTCGGCCTTTTGAATTATTTTGGATCATCTTCCAATTACGCGATTTCCTTGGATTTTACTTGTGCGAATGGAAATTTAATTAATTTTCTTGGATTTATATTTTTGGATTTTACCGTCATTGGATACTTCACCTTTTCACCAGACTATCCATTCACGTGAAATCACCTTTTTCTTCACCATATTCCCTCTGCTTCACTTTTTGTTATCAAGTAAGATCTTTGACTTACTTGAAGTTTCATCAAATACTTTTGAATGCAAAATCCGATCCCACATTTTGCTAATTCCTACCCTCTGATGCGAAGGAAAGTATTTCTTCAAAACTCCGTGGATTAAGGACTATTCGCTTATTAAGTGTTTCCTTTTCAAATTAAATATGTTTTTAACTCTTTTTTTTTTTCAAAGTGTTTTTTAACATGTTTTATTAACTATTTGCTCTTATTATAAGCTCTATCTCCTATTTCGTTTTATCGAGCTTTTACATCTGGTTGAAATTACTTTATAAATATTAATTCTTTAATATTTATAATATACTTTAGTTTTACCATCTTAGATCATTTTGGTAAATTTTAATTGTAATTTTTATTTTATATATATATATATATATATATATATATATATATATATATATATATATATATATATATATATATATATATGTTGGGGGATTGGATGATTTTAGGCCCATCACATTTTTGAATACGGATTTAAAAATCCTGGCCCGAGTTCTTGTGAATCGTTTGCAGGTTGTTATCGCTGACTTGGTTGAACAGGATCAGAAACTCGCTGTGAAGGGGAGATCTATTCAAAACAATTTGCATTTAGTTCGTACAGTCCTAGAGAACCTAGAAGATGACACCAAAGCCTCACTGATCAATTTAGATCAGTCCAAGGCATTCGATAGGGTTGATCATCGTTTCCTGATGGTTGTTTTAGAGACTGTCGGATTTGGGTCCGACTTCTGCAGGTGTGTTTGACCACTGGTTTGACAATGGATCATTTGTCAAACCAGTGGTCAAACACACCTGTCCCTCTGGTCCCGCGCATCTTATCTACCCTGGGATCAAGGATGGCATTCCAATTACCCACTAAGATTAACCGTTCCGAACACCCGAGAAGCACCTCTAACCACCGGAAAAAGGAAATCCGCCCCCGTATGCAATTAGGCGCATACACCGCGACGACTCGAAACCATGGCAACATCGCCCACGATCAGTTTACCATCAGTATCCATGTGAACAACGCTAACCGTTACAAAAAGGGTGCGCCTAACTAACAAAGAAACCCTCTACTTCGGCGATCACCATATGCTGAAAAGACATCATAGGGTTTACGATGGAAAACTGCTTCGGAGATTTATGTATGATGATCGTCAATGGAATCGTAGTGAGTCTCCTGGCTTTTCTGTGGATGTTGGTTGGGGGTTCCGCTTAGAGCAATCACTCGCCATATATCCTATCTGCTCGCAATGCCAACAGTGTGGTTTCCGCCCCTCGATGATGACACTCATCGTCCAAGTGTCACTTTTGAGCAGGGTAGGGAGTTTTTGAAAGCCCTCCCGGTCTAGCCGCATTTTAACTGTGTAGTCCCCTACCATAAGGCTACGGGGGGGGGGGCACGGGCCAGGAGGACAGCTTCGGATTCCCCATATTGACTCATGATGGCTTCTATTTGCATCGAGTAAGGAAACCAGGGGACGCCTAAAATGTATATATTTGTTTGTCTCCTGCTTAGATATTCCGGCTTGAAGCTCAGATGTTTCCACTTTAAGTCGGACTTGGACAATTTAACCTTGTTATCGGTGGTCGGTAGCAAGTCCCACATGGCGTAGCTGCGACGACAAATGTACATCACAGGGATTAGGAGATCTACACGATCTTCCCAATGATATCTGTCAGACTTTTTTTCTTCCAGTCCGTGGTTACTTTTTGATAGTTTTTCCACGACTCCTAGCAGGGGTTTGATAATATTACCGTCAGTATATTCCTTATATTTGGAGTTAAATAACTGACGGTAATCGTCCAGTGTCAGTTGGGCCTGGGGACACGAAAAGGGCAATAGAGCGAGTAGTACTAGCAGCAGCATAATATAAGGGTGCGTAATAAGATTAAATAAGTAAAAAAAAGACATAAACAAAGAAGAAAATAATGGGTCATAAGTTGTCTACTAATATAGGTTGGTGGAAGCAAACAGTGGCTTATACACTTTTACAGCATGTACAAACGAATCAATACTGCTTCTTTTGCATCTTTTCTTTTTTTTTTTCATAGAAATCACTCCAGACAAGGCATGAAGCCACTTTATATAAAATGCCTAATAAAGCACTTCAAGGTTATAGATTCCGACCCAGAAGACAGCGAGTCTTATCTCTTTGTCAGATACGTTGTTCATGGAATGTGAAAACTAAAGCACAAAAACAGAGAATCAATATCCACTTTCCACTTTCTTCTTCTGACCTTTGCATTCTAAGAACATTTATTTCAGTTTATAATAGACAACTCCCTGTTTACTGCCTTCCTGCGATGATTGGATATGATCTTAAAAGCAGTTTTGGAGGGGATACCCAGCAACTCAGTAAGGGGCATTATGTATAAGACAAAACTAAAACTTCTCCCAGTCGAGACGGGTGTCTTCTCTTCAATTCTGAAATGAAGGCCCAAATAGCACATTTTAACAGACAAGTTAGCAAGCGATCGCCTTGTCAATTGTCAGGCAATTTTACTTGCGGGTTAACTTTGTAATAAGTGCCCACTCCTTGCTTTTGAAAAATTATGTTGATATTTAACTCGACGACGACGATGTCACTCTAAGAGACTATTTCTAGGTGTGAAACGGCGAAAGAAACAGGTTATCGGAGTTATTAGAGCAGTACGTGTCCCAGGGTGGCTTTCATCCACCGCCTACGTAGTTGGCAATGTTAAGACTGTTGAAATTGAATATAAAGCCGGAGTAACACAGGTTTCTATGTTACAAGTAAAAAATTGTGGGTTTTTTTTTTATTATTACTAGTCTAGGTGTCCGGAGTTGCCCGGGTGTTTGGAGATGTGTGTTGAGCAATAAAAAAAAGAAATGCGGTAGTAGGCAGGCAGGTTTGAACCCGTACCGCGAAGGAGGAAAAGAACGTGAAAAAAGTGTCGTCTTTGCTGTTGCGTTCATCGCCAAACTGGAGTAGCGAAGGTTAAAATAAGGCTAGTCAATCGAAAAGAGGGGATGAATTTCGAAAATATCTGCAAAGAAAGCGACCCCTCCCTGTAGAAAAATGCCCAGTTGAGGGTGAAGGAATCAATGTTTTTGGCCAATTTTTCGATATTTGAAGGGTCGAGGTTCAAAACGATACCAATCTTGTGAAAATCCGTCGCCTCTCTCGAAAGTTTTAGGCATACATACATACATACATACATACATACATACATACATTTAAACAGACAGGTGAGATTTATATTATAGAAGATTACTCAAATATGTACATCATCATCATCATCATCATCATCAGTCCGTTTTACATGCTGGCATGTGTTGGTCGGCTTTTAGAAATTGGCTTCCAAATTAACCTATCTCTGGCTAAGTTTTTATTTATTTATTTCTCTTTCTCTCGAATCAAATCTTACCACTTCTTCCTATGTTTTCCTTGGCATTCTCCAATGAAATGAACCTGTTAACTCAACTGTTCCACATCTACTAACCCAAGAACTCTTATCAATTCTTTCAACGTGACCATACCATTAAAGTCTCATGTACACCTCCCTATATGCTCCAGATGTAATTTTCTTCTGAGATCTAAGCTTGTCTTGAAGACCCACATTTTCTGATCATTAATGAACATGGTGTAACCAGTGACAATGAAAGGTAAATAGAGCAAAAAAGTGTTGATAAAAAAGGAATAGTTGAAAGAGGTACGTATTAAAACACAATCGTCTCATAATCTTACACACACACACACACACACACACACACACACACATATATATATATATATATATATATATACTTGTTTATTGTTATATAAACATGCTCACATCCCGCTGCTACAAACAGCCACTTGTTTCAATCAAACAACAGATATCATCAGGCAGCGACTTGACTATTCAAAAGTTCAATGAATAATGGATTTTTATTTTAGGTAGGAACTCTTTAGAAGTTGGAGTTAAAAAACTTAAAACACAGGACTTTAATTAAATAAAAAAGTAAAAAGGGAGAGGCAATTTAAATAAAGTAAAAAGATTACAATGGGGAGAGAGTGATTGAGAAGAAAAAAGGAATAGAGACAGAAATAGAGAAAGAAAATATAGAGAAAACAAAATAGAGAGAAAAAGAAGAGAGAAAATATATATATATATATATATATACATATATACACACACACACACATACACACACATATATATATATATATACATATACATATATATACATACATACATATATACATACATATATATACATATATACACACATACATATATATGATATGGAGAAAAGAAAAAAGAAATAAAGGGTTACTTTATTTAAATTGCCTCTCCCTTTTTACTTTTTTATTTAATTAAAGTCCTGTGTTTTAAGTTTTTTAACTCCAACTTCTAAAGAGTTCCTACCTAAAATAAAAATCCATTATTCATTGAACTTTTGAATAGTCAAGTCGCTGCCTGATGATATCTGTTGTTTGATTGAAACAAGTGGCTGTTTGTAGCAGCGGGATGTGAGCATGTTTATATAACAATAAACAAGTATTATCAGCTCTTTTTATTGAGCACTATCTAACAACCTCGTTGAATTCATTAGTCCATTACTTTTGAATATAAAAAAAACCCCGAGTATATATATATATATATATATATATATATATATATATATATAAAATAATTAGTTATATTTTTTTTTTTTTGTAAAAGAAATCCAATAGAGTGCTCTATTATGAGAAAAATCCGAAAATAAGAGCGTATTATTTATGTTTTGTTTACAGAAAGTTTAGAGGAGATAAGTCATCGGTACCGTAGGTTTCAAACCATACAATTAGGAACCATTTTAGATACATGTATCAAGCTCTCTCTCTAGCAGAGAGATGGGTATTGGCTGAAGCGACCTTGATATGGGTATCTAAAACGGTACCTAATTATCTGGTTTGAAACCGACGATACCGATGACTTATCTCATCTAAACTTTCTGCAAACAAAACATATATATATATATATATATATATATATATATATATATATATATATATATATATATATAATTTAGAGCTTTTCATTCAGAAAAAAATATAATTTTCAAAACAAAAACTTATTGTTTGGACAATGTTTATATTCATTTCCTTAATCCATGGATTTTCGATGTAGGCTCATCTTCTCAGAAGAAAAGTCATTATCAAAATATTAATTTTGGTTTGACATAATTTTGCTATTCAGCACATACATAGAAAATATATTTTAAAGATTAAATTCCTTTAAGCGACATAGAGAGGAGAAGAGACTACATCGAACATTAAGGAAATTAATATAAATATTGTATTCTTTGTCCAAACAATAAATTTTTGTTTTGAAAATTATATTTTTTCTGAATGAAATTTAAATATAAAAACTGTAATTTTTTTAAATTTGTTTTATCTAGTACATTGAGCAATTTTATTTGGCTGGAATTGTCTTATATAAAATATTACCTCCAAAAAAGTATTTTGTAAGACTTGAAACCACAAAATTCATTAACCTGATCTAATTCTTCTCATTATTCTGACATCATTGCAGTTCTGTCTCACGGACACTTGGCACTTAGTAACCCTTATCCTCGAGTGGGCTTCAGGCCCTGATAAATGGTGACTCTCACGCAAAAAAAAAAAACTTTGAAACTAGCGCTTCTGCTACTTCTTTTAGCGTCTCATAGTTTATATATATATATATATATATATATATATATATATATATATATATATATATATATATATATATATATATATATAATAAACGGATACATTAATTCACCATTAATGGCATGCACAGCAGTCCTGCTGTCGTTTCTCCTTCCTGCGCATGCGCAGATAATCGATTTGTGTTCATTAGATGTATATACGGAATATCTAATACAGTCAATGAGAAGCTTGAAACAGAATATCTAGTATCGCTCTTTAACTCAACTCAACCAAGCAAGACGTATTATTTGGATTCATCGGACTACTGTTCTAATCTTGAATGTGATTTTGACAACGTTTCGGTCGATGTAACCTCCGACCTTCTTTAGATGTATCTTGTCGAACTCGGAAATGTTTCTGTAAAACTGGGGAATTTGGACGGAATTTCGAGCGGAACCCTTTGTTTACTTCACGAGGTAGTGTGCTCTTGTTCAGTCAGCCATGACTGAATAAAGGTCCTAAGTAATTCACAATTGTATTTTTTGGTCACCCATACTAAGGCCCAGTGGCGCAGTGGTTAGAGTACTTGGAAAAATCAATTGTAAAAAGTGATATTCTCCTGAAGGTTGAAGGTTCAATCCTCAGTGTGGGCGACCGAAAAATACAATTATTTATTTATTTACGGACTGTTACTCTCATCTTTATAGTTGCTGTTAACCACCTGACGAAGGCCAGAGGATTAGTTTGCCGAAATGTTGTGAAACAACAACTATGAATATCTTTGTATATTTTGAATCCATGCTAATATTACCACAATTCATATTTTAATTTGTTCGTCCAGATCAGGCTGTCTGAAGATACTGGCTTCCTAACCTAAAATGCATCAAACATCGATGTTATTGTTTTTTTTTTTGTTGTTGTTTTTTTCCCCCTTTGCAAAGCTCAATCAGGTTCAGCAAAGGCGAAAACAAAAACAAAAATCTCCCCCATAAAACGATCCAACCAAACACTATAAATAAATATATGAAAATATAAAGAAGTTGAAGTATAAAAACTTTTCTCCAAAATGATTGGATTCAACATAAAATAACTTCAAAAGGGTTGATAACCAAGCAATCAAATCATATTTTAAACTAGCAGTTCAACCCGGCTTTGCTCGGGCCCAATATACTTTTCATAACTTTATGTGCATGTGTATATATTAAAAAAGTGTGCATGCGTGCGGTAATGCCTTTCAGTATAATAGACTTCCTTAACTACTATAGGGAAAAGTTAGTAGAAACTGCAGAAGTAAAAAAATTTTAAACTTTGACCCCAATTTTGACCTTTAACATTCATTGTCTTGAGCTCAAATCAAATTGGAATGTTTGACCCATGTACAGGTAACTTACATCTACAGTTTCAAGTGTTTAGACAGAAAATTAGTGGAGGAGTTTGGTAGAGTCTGCAAAGGTCAACTCTTTCAACCATGACCTCTTGACAGCGAAACTTCCGCCCAAAAACTGATTAAAAAACTTGCTGCATGTCTGAATACAATTTATGTAAAATTTCAAATGTTTAGACCCAAAATTGGCTGAATAGTTTGCTAGAGACCACAAATGTAAAATCTTTTGAACTCTGACTCCTTGGAAGCCAAATTTTCAGCAAAAAAAAAACGATTAAAAAGCTTGCCCTAGTTCTGAATACACTTTATGTTAAATTTCAGATATTTAGACCAAAAATTGGCTGAATAATTTGGTAGAGACCGCAGAGGTGATTTTTTTTTTACTTTGACCCCAATTTTGACCCCTTAGCATTTATTGTTTTGGGCTCAAATCAAATTATAAAGTGTGATCCATGTCCAAAGAACCTATATCTAAAATTTTAAGTGTTTAGACTCAAAATTGGCGGAGGAGTTTGGTAGAGTTCTCAAAGGTCAAATCGTTGAACTTTGACCCCTTAACAGCCAAATTTCTGGACGAAAAACGATCAGAAAGATTTTCCCAAATCTCAATATCCCTTCTGTCAAATCTTGAGTCTGTAGACCGAAAATTGATAGTTATTGTGTAGGGAAATGTACACAGACAGACACACACACACACACACACACACACACACACACACACATTTTAACTTTTATAGATGTTAGTTGTATTTACCCGTTTCTGCATAAAGGCTGATCTAACACCTGTCGGCGTAGTCGCCTGATAGACATCCTGTGACCGATAATAAAATTTATACAATTTTCTACACTTTCTTCAGCACTCTCCCTTACCTTGGGACAATGAAACTGCCCTTCCCAAAGTAGGTATTGAGTGGGAGGATGAATTCCAAAGACTGAGGTCGTAAACGTTGAACGATAAGTGCAAGAAATGTATGTAAAGTATCCAATGTGTGGATACTCGCCAGCCGAGTTTTAGATCGAAAAGAAAAAATCCCGAGTCTTGAAGTGAAAAATGCAATCTAAAGTATATACATTATAAAACATTGTTCTTGTAAGGAAAGAACGGATCCAAAAATAATGAGAAATATATATATATATATATATATATATATATATATATATATATATATATATATATATATATATATATATATAGTGAATAAATGAAAAAACTATATTCTAAAATTCATGATATTGACCATCTTATAATTTATTCTTTTTAGTCAGTTGACATTTACAATTCGTGACAGTATCTGTTTCGTAGCGCAAAATCTGTTTCAATTTTCGGATTTTAATCATGTCAAATCATACTTTATTTCCTTTTGACGGATTGATTGTTGCTATTTTTTCTGATGAGTTTAGGGCATAATAGTGATGGGACGATTTCTATACTTTCCCGATCCCGATACAATTACTGATTCTGTTCTAAATTATTGATTCTGATACAATTACCACTTCCAATTCAGACTCAAAAGGCTGAGTTTTAGATCGAAAAGTAAAATCCCAAATATTGAGATAAAGAATCCAACGTAAAATATATATATTGTAAAACATTTTGAAAGAACAACATCATGAGCAATATATATATATATATATATATATATATATATATATATATATATATATATATATATATATATATATAATCCCCGAAACAGTGTTTCATGGTAAACAACTGATGATCCCTTGAAAAGTAAATTATTGGTACTATAGTAAATTCCAGAGCGAGTTGATGCAGTGATTGCAGGTGATTAAATGACTTACTGACTAGATGGTTTTCTAACGAATGATAAAAAATATTTTTTTGTATAGTTTTAAAGGTTGAAAACTTCAAAGACTATATATATATATATATATATATATATATATATATATATATATATATATATATATACATATATATATATATATATTCAAAGACTATATATATATATATATATATATATATATATATATATATATATATATATATACTAGCTGTACTCTGCCATGCGTTGCTGTGGCTCGTGTGGTGAAATGGAAAAAATCCGAAAGAAAAGAGAAAAGGTATGTTTTATGTATGTCTTACTTTCTCTTTCTCAGTACTTGTGGATACGCAATATATTTTGTTGTTTCATTTTCTGAGCAGATATAGGGATTTTCTGGTTTGCTGACTCCAGAAGACGCAACATACAATTGTCCATGTGAGAAACACTCAGTATGTAGATGTAAGCCACATAATTATAAAGATTGTTCCTGAGCTTTGTTTATGGTGATTGCAAACAACAGCTGAATTAAGAATTGCAATCTCCTAAATTGAAATAGCGTATCCAATGGAATCATAAGAATGCATGGAATGAGGACATTTTCACCTTTGAATGATTGTCGCTTCTATGATGTTTTTCATTAATTTTTTTTTTATTGCAAGTTGAGTGCTATTACAAAGCTTGGGCTGGTTGATATTTCGTTACATGATAATTGGTATGCCAATTTTCAATTTCAGTACATGCGGTGGCATCCCTGCCAAATCTAGTGCATTGAAAATTCTGTTTGATAATTTACTGCTTCATCTGCTTCCACAACCGTGTCGACGGACTTGTATATGACTATCTCGCTTGGAATTTTAAGCTGAATGTTAAGTTCATGAACATCTTTGTTTTGAGCAGCAAGAATATCTTGTTCACTCAGCCGACTGGAATTCTTATAATTGATTTTAATATTTGGAAAAATCTTTTTAACAACTTTACTTTTGATCTAACTAAATTACAGAAGTTATGAGGCAACGAAATTCGCCCTGAATCGGATCAGCCAGCACTTTTCTATTCCCAATTTATAACAATTGATGCAAAAATATTTCTGCAAATCGATCGTTTTGCCGTTGGAGTTAAGTTTAACGTCTTCACATGACACCAAAAAGTAGAGTATTTGAGGCAAACATTTATTTCATTTTCTGGTGTTGATCGAGGAATTACAGATAACGTTTGTCTGAAATATCTTGCAAGCAATATTACTGCATCCCCGAATGGTCTGAAATTGACATGAAAATCTTATAAAGATCGATCAAGAGCCTCAAGTGTTTTTTGTGTGCCATTGCGCATTTATCAATAACAATAAATTTGCATTTCTGCAATATTTTTCACATGCTGGATGTTTTGGGTATATTGCACATGGGAGTTTTGATAAATTGAATGTTTAATGGCAATTTCAAAGCAGAATGAGCAGTATTTCCACCTAGTAGTAAGGTTGAAGCAATTCCGGATGAAGCAAGAGCTAAGATTATGTCATTTTGTGATCAACTGGCTGCCAAAATCAATTTAATTAAGAAGCTATATATATATATATATATATATATATATATATATATATATATATATATATATATATATATATATATATATATATAAAAGACGAATGTGTTGTATTCCAAGTCACATTGTTTTATTTATCTTCAATAATCTTTCTTTCATTTAGTAAAATTGCGGTACATTTTACAGACCTGTTTCGTTTCAATGGAACAATCAAATATATTTATGATAATATTGAATCTTTCCTGCATATATTAATAAGAGAAAAGCAGAAATTTTCTTAGAAATGATGACAATGAAATGTTGAAAAAAGAAGCACAAAAAGGAAAATGCTCACATCGTCTCTTTATTTACTTTATTTACTCATATCTTTATTTTCGTATAGATTTTAAATGATCTATTATTTCTATTTTGTACTAGATTACAAAACAAGTTTATATGAAAATTTTTATTTTCTTATAAACTATTATATTCTATTTTAGAGTTTGTGTTCCTTTTATAGAAGCGTTGGTTGAATTTGAATAAAATGAAATACGTATTAGATACGTTTGAAGCCAAAACAACGCATTATTACAAAATAAACAGATATTTATTTTGTTAGAAATTTATATTGATATACATGGCAATATCAATGTATATTTCAAACAAAATAAATATCTGTTATTTTGTAATAATGCGTTGTTTTGGCTTCAAACGTATCTAATACGTATTTCATTTTATTATATTTTATGTTAACTGGGCTTAAAAACCTGCGAGGGTTATACTTAAGTTGTGCGTACGAAACTAACATCTGTTTATCTGCTAAATGTATTTCCTATTTTGAGACGGCCATCTTGAATGCTTTGGAGGGACGTTATCGAATCGTATATTAGTCATATACGCTTAAATTGTTGAGTATTTACTTAATGTCCATTGGACCAGTTGGAATTGTAAACAAGGTTCTGATAATAATTGTCTGTATTTTTGAGATGAGTTGTTTTCATTGATTGAGATTGTCGGACTGACTTCCTCATCTTGGTTGTTATTGTCACAACGTTTCGGCCGTTTTGCCCTCCGGCATTCGTCAGGTGAACGGTTTGTTAGGAGTCTCGAACCCAACCCTTTATTATTCTTACGGGGGTACCGTGTTCGGACTCCAGCTAGGCTTTGGGACATAGTTGCTGATTCTCTGTTTTTCAATGTTACTTTTTCACTGCCTTCGTTCAGGATTGAACTCAGCACCTTTGGGTAACTGTAAACTTTGATACAACGTCTAGGACCACTCGGCCATGTGTCCTAGTGACATATGGCCGAGTGGTCCTAGACGTTGTATCAAAGTTTACAGTTACCCAAAGGTGCTGAGTTCAATCCTGAACGAAGGCAGTGAAAAAGTAACATTGAAAAACAGAGAATCAGCAACTATGTCCCAAAGCCTAGCTGGAGTCCGAACACGGTACCCCCGTAAGAATAATAAAGGGTTGGGTTCGAGACTCCTAACAAACCGTTCACCTGACGAAGGCCGGAGGGCAAAACGGCCGAAACGTTGTGACAATAACAACCAAGATGAGGAAGTCAGTCCGACAATCTCAATCAAGGTTCTGATAAGAATTTACTTTGTAATTAAAAACTAATTCAATTTTCCTTCAATATGTTAACCTTATTAGCTTCTGTTAGAAAATTGAATATTATTTGAATATACTTAATTGTTAAATCATATAACCTGCTAAATGTTAACAAAATCTCAATGTATTGTCAATTGCCGGAGAGCAATTGTTTTTACCCAGCGAGCAATTTCTTATTAGCCAGTGGCAGGTGACGATTTGTTTTTGTTTTTAACTTTTACACAGATCTACTTTATGTGTTTGGAAGTGTTTTTTAGGAAGGCAAGATAATTTATGTATCTGGAAGTGTTTTTAGAAAGGAAAGATAATGATTAAACGTCTTAAAATTTGTACAAACCTGTTTTTGTACAGCCTGTAGGGTCCCATTCAGACAAAGAGAATGAAGAAAAGTGAAAAAAATGGCCGTCTTTTCTCTTTATACGCTTGCGATATTGCCACCTAATATGCAAATGAGATGCTTCCGGTTTGAAATAAAAAGCCTGCTTATTTTAGAGACTGGATTGGTTTAAGATTTAAATGTTGGAGTAGTAAGTTTTGTCGACAGTGCATCGTGTTTTGACAGCAAAGTGTTGAGTTTTGGGGTAGCGAGTTTTAACAGTAAAGCGTCGAGTTTTGGAGTAGTGAACTTTTGGCAGCAGTGTGTCGAATTTTTAGTAGTGAATTTTGACAGCAAAACTTACGTATGCCGTAGAACAGCTGATAGAATGTCTTCTCAATGGTTCAAGAAAACCGTTTCGGTTGGTGGCGGCAGTGTGATTATTTGGGTAATGATTTCATCTGCAAGAGTTGGCTCTATCATCCGCATACATGGCAATAGAAAAAGGCTTCTTCAACGGCATGTGGTATCAAAATTTCACCATAATCATTATGAATCTCTTATTTTCACGCAGGACAATGCTCAGTGTTACAAGGCACAGAAGGTTACGACTTTATTTGAAGAAGAATGGATCGCCTTAATGAAGTGGTCAACGGAGAGACCTGAATCCAATAGAAAAGGTTTGGAAGATAATTTGTTAAAGGATAAAAAAAAAAGCTAAAAAGACAGGATCATATATCGGAGTTATTGAAAGACTAAGGTGGGGGAATGACTGCTGATTTTTCTTGAAATTAATTAGATCATGTGATCGACGATGCAGAGAAGTCATTGAAAATAAGTGGATGTTTATCAGATATTAAAGTTTGTTGATATTTTGTTTCGAGCCAAGTATTAATAAGATCATTTCTTAACTTTTGTCCAGTAATTTATTTCCTTTGTTCTGTTTGTTCCCTATTTTTAAGAAAACAATTATTTTAAATTTTATATATTTTTTTATAATATTTATGCATTACAACTTCATCTTTATTTGGTAAAAATTTTCGTTGCTAATGTTACGGGAATTTCCCCAATTCACTCATAATGGACTCTTCTAACTATTATGAAATACTCAAGAGTTAATCCTCTCGTGTGGAAATATTGTAACATATCGGAAATATCGATAACCGTTCTTTTTATTATTCTTACTATCTAAACTTGTTGTTCGCGTTTTCATTTATTACTCTTTCCTGGGGCTACAACAACTGGCGACGAGGCTTCGAGAACTCATGAGGGAAACCCGAATTTTAAATGCCCTAGTGTTTCTACAACAACGTGCGATAAGGATGCGAGAACGCACGTTGAAAATTCGAATTTAAAATACCGCAGTGTTCCACAACAACTGGTGACAAGATATTCAAATCAACAATGTGGTATTCAAAGGATCCACCTCAACAACTGCGACGGAGTATTCAAACGAGAAAATAGTGTTCCCAAAACACTAGCAACAAATCATTCAGTTCGATATCGCAGAGTCGTACAACTAAAGCAACTTTTAAAGTTGCACTGAACTCCACAGGATGTTGAATGATTGTTTTCTAAGAAACACCAACTCTCTGTTTGACGTACCCAGTATAATTTCGCCGCACCAATTAAAAAAAAGATAACAAGATTGTTCAACAGGCTTATATGTTATAAATGAAAAATCTGTAAGTATTTTATTATTATTATTATTGAGCTAACTCAGTTTTCGTTTTTATCCCGAATCTTGTGACAAAAACAACCTGATTTTAACTTTTTCTGCTACGGAAAAAGTGAACTTTGAGATAGAGGGGTGTAATCAATTAATTTTTTTTTTTTTTTTTTTGCTTAAAGATCTACATTGTGTTGATCGTTAAGCGAGGAAAAAGATGTCACATGTAAAATCGTAAATAAGAAATAATGGAAGATTTAAAATCAACTTTGGCACAAATGTGAAAATATCAAATGGATTTACAGTAAAAAAGAGAAGAAAGACTGATGCAACAACAGCAAATAATGCATAAAGACAGGCTAAATGCGTCAAATCTCAGATGGAACAACAACAGAAGTAGTACAAGACGAAGAAGACAGGCTCAATGGACTAAATATCAGATAAAACAACAGAAGCAACAAAAACAAAATAATAAACGAATAAAGATATCAGAAACAACAACATAAAATGGCAGAAAGATTTTAGAAACAACAACAAAGCCAAAAACAGATGCTACATGGAACAACAAAGTAACATAGCGTTTTCACAAAACACAATCTGGAACGATTGATAATTTCATTTACACACTGAACTAAGACAAGATTTTCGCCTCATATTTTAGATAATATAATGACCTGATTGGGCGGACTCTTAAAAGGTCCGTTTATTGCTTCGAAAACTAAAATTCACAGAACACAACAGATCGGTGGATTACATTTTCTGCGAAAAACGTGTGACAACATAAAACTCCACAGAACTGTTCAGCCCGAAACCGTTGTTATTTCATAAATGATGGAAATGCCTGAATTTAACCGAAAAAGATGACGAGTTCTATTCAATATCTGAATCAATAGTCAACAAGCCTTGCGACGATTTTAAACTAGCTGAAGTGAGTGCTGGCGATTTCAAATGCTTGATATTCGTGCAAGGATTGGTATCGGTAAAAGGCTGGAATTCGACGCAGACGTTAAACTAAATTAGAAAGCGAACCAAACCTGATACTACAAAAGTCGGCCGAAGACTTCCAACGAGTGATTATCGTTAAAAAGTTTCCAACAGACATTGAAGAATCCAGCATCGTGTATGTAAGAAAAATACATTAAAAAAATCAAGATCTTATTCTGCATAGAAAATAAAAAAGAAAGGACAGTATCCTCCCCTACATACAGAAAAACTCAAAATAAGTTACTACCAAGTCCTTGTTATCGATGCTGAATCCTTCATCGGGGAAAGGGCTGTCCATACTGTACAAAACTTGCCTGATTGTGACAACATTTGACATAAAATCTCCTTTTGCCGAGCAAAGGACAAAATTAAAATCTGGTACAGTTCACGAGAAAAAAAAAACGAAAAATAAGATGAAAACATATGGAAGTATGTGCTGGTGAAAATATTAAATAAGAATGTGAAGTTTCAGTTAGATTCGGAATCAGACTTATCAATCATAAATTTGAATATGTGGAGGAGAGTAAATAAACTTACCATACTAAAGTCTTTCAAAACAATCAGAACGGTGACTGAGTCGAAAATAAATATGGAAGATGAAATAATCACTAATCTGGAAGAATTAAAATATCATATTTAAGCGTATTTTACGACCTGGCTATGCCAGGCGTCCCCACTAGCTTGGATAAATACTTTTGCAGTTTTAACAACAAAGCTACGATAATATCAGAGTGTCACTATTTACGTCGAATATCTACAGAATGCCAACATCAATATATTACATATGAATCAGTCCCCTGTGGGATTTCCACAGGCCCTGCTAGTGTATTTATTAAAAAGAAAATACTTAATTCGGCCCAGATTAGTGTTAAAATGAAACACTTTAAAATAATCATCTAAAAATAATAATCAACAAAAGATACGAGGGGCGTGTCAAAAGTAATGCCTCCTATTTTTTATTCTGCCCGAATGGATCAGAGGAGATTTCAAATTGCTCTGTTATTATGACTGAACTTATGCATTTATGATCCGAACATTTCATTCCTCTGTTTCAGATACTGACGATGTGAAACTCTAAGAAAGCAACCCCTGTCATGGACGTGCGTCAGAAGCAGGGATGCGTCATTGAATTCCTGGCAAAAGTTCATTGAGAATCGTGGTGACTATGTAGAAAATAAATTCTAGAGCACAAAAGGTCGCTCGTTTTAATGATACAACTTCTGTCTTCGTAACTTTTTAACTTTTGGAACGGCCTTCATATAACTCATTTTAAATTGGAAAAAACATAATAGGAGTTGTCTACCTCAGGTTTTAAGTGCAAACAAATAACAGTTTTAAACTAAAATGACTTTGTCGCATTCCGAGCAACGCCGGGTAGGTACAGCTAGTAAACTATAACGGTAAAAGAAAATATCATTTTTTTAATATGGAAATCGCTCCAGACAAGGCATGAAGCCACTTGATGTAACGAGCTAAAATAAAATACTACTTCGCGATCAAAAACTTGCCAACGATAAACGTTAGATGTAATAGATTCCGACCCAGAAAACAGCAGTTCTTCCCTCTTTGTCAGAAATATCTCCTGTGTGAGAACTCGCCAAACATTCACAAGAAACACTCGTCTGGCTGAGAACACTATCAATAATTTCCCCGACTCTTTATCTGTGCCTAAACCTAAACGTATATTCCATGAACAAAGCTTCTTTCTTAGAACTGCACACCTGTTGAACTCTCTTCCGTTTACCTGCTTTCCAGCTGACTATAATATGGCCGTCTTCAAGTCCAACGTAAACAAGTTCTTGATGAGCCGTTCCCCTTAAATAATCCAATTTACCAAATTTACACTTCTAATGATTACTATGACATTGTTCCTTTGGCCACTGTACGCTCTTTAACCCTTATCCTCGAGTGGCCTCTGGGCCTTGATAAGTGGTGATTCCCTTGTAAAAAGTAAATAAATAAATAAGAGAAGCGAGAGTTCTGAAAGGTAATCCCAAATGTGCCCTTTTCTGGTCCTTCTATTTTTCACATCAATTGGAGATATCCGAATCTTAAATCTAACTTCTTTGCATAAAAACTAAATTAAACCAAATATAGCTCACACTACACACCCATTACTCCTAGCAGCTGTGTTTCAAAATTCATATTGACCGCTTAATCAGTTTAATGGTGGATCCTGCACATACAAATATATAAACAGATACACACTCCTAACTTTAAATGTGAAGGATTATAGATAATTTATGTATTACTTGTTTAAATTTTTTGTTTGCTTGTTCTTCGATTCTGGGACGAGGAGGACTTATCTAACAGGATCGCATCGTCACCATGACGTCACAGAATAGTGTCATTGGGCGTTTGACAAAGTTGAGTTTCCTGAGGTGCTACTGAAAAGGAAATGGGACTGATGAGTTCGCCAAACTCCTAACATCCAATCAAAAGCTAACTCCAGACAAATAAAGGTATAATTGAAATTGAAAGCTTCGAATTTGATCATCGATATATATATATATATATATATATATATATATATATATATATATATATATATATATATATATATATATATATATATATATTCAAGCATATATTATTGAATGCAACGGAGACATTTTGCTTTGTGGTTCTTTTTTTTTTTTTAATTTTTCGATTTTCCGTATAATCTTTTTTGTATCAAAATCAAAAATATTAATAAAAGTTCCATAATTGTTGCTGTCACGAGCGCTTTCGATTCGTCCACGAATCATCATCAGGTGTTGAAGTAAAAGTCCGAAGGAGCGAAAATGAGAATTAAAAGTGAAAACTAAAATAACGACGATGAGTTAAAATATATAGAGTCGATGAAAAGTCGATTAAAAATATAGGTCGATTAAAATTCGAGTATTAAAATCAGCATGTTCGTGGACACCGTTAACAAAATCCGTCCAATACGAACTACGCAAAACATTTTAGAACGTTACTGCTTTTCTCGAATGCAATATCATTTATAGTGGGTTGAAGGGTTCTAATATATGACGCTTCAAGAATTTTTAATTTTTTAATGTTATTTTCATGTTGTATAATTTTTATGTTGTCAACGAGGACCTTTCTAAGATTGGAGGACAGTTATGTTCTTTTATTAAATGTTTATATATAGAACTAGAATTATTTAGATGCGTGGTTAATCACTGCGACAACGTTGTTGTTGTATGCCCAATGTATGTATTATTTTCGGAGTTACATTCTTCCATAGAGCATTTAAATGTATACACTACATTCGTTTGTTCCAACATTTTTATAGCCGGTGATGCGTTGTTTCTAATCACAAGGTTTTGTGTTCTAAACTTCTTGTAGCAAATAATAAATTTAATTTTAGAATTACTGTCAACAGACGTCAATTAATTGCGTTTTTTTTTGGGGTTTTTTTCGATTTTGAAGTTCGGTGTCATTTGATTTTGATAAAATATATTAATGTGGTTTACATTGCAATGTTGGCTGTTTTATTTGTTCATCAACAATATAATTAGGAAAATGATTATTGATGAGTACTTGTTTAATGTTTTTTTATTTCAATTGGTAATCCTTTTATTTTAGCGATATTTAATAAATTTTTTATTATGGCTATTTTCTACCTATATATATATATATATATATATATATATATATATATATATATATATATATATATATATATATATATATATATATATATATAAATTATAAATAAATTAAATCCCCGAAACAGTGTTTCATGGTAAACAACTGATGATCCCTTGAAAAAATAAATTATAGGTTATAATACCTATAATTTATTATAGATTTATAATACCTATAATTTATTATAGATTTATGCGTAAATGCGAGAGCGAGTTGATGCAGTGATTGCAGGTGATTAAATGACTTACTGACTAGATGGTTTTCTAACAAATGATAAAAAATATTTTTTTGTATGGTTTTAAAGGTTAAAAACTTCAAAGACTATATATATTAGCAGGGATACTCGACGTCTTCCGGGATTGAATGATAATCAACAAATATTTCACACTCCTATAATTTTATTGTCATCGAAATCCGTGAAATCGCTCGAGAGGCAGCTTCACATGCCTCCATGCAGTATCTTAATCCAAAATATGTGTTATTCTACATTGCACTCTAGAGAACCTACTGTTTCTTTTATAAAATTATTTTATATAAACTTCTTTTCAGTTAACGAAAAAAAACATTAAGAAATTTACGTGCGGGGTTTGAACCTACAGACCACGTCATGCAAAAAAAAAAAAAAAAATTCAAGTCTCACAAAATTCTTTGCAGTTAATGGAAAAATAAATTAAGGAATTTACGTCCGGAGTTTGAACCTTGTCATGCCAAAAAAAAAAAAAAAAAAAAAAAAAAAAACAAACAAAAAAAACAAAAACAAAAACAAACACTATCAACTTACCCACAGTAGAATTTTCACGGCCCGTTGTTCTATCATTGTTGCTAAGCAACGACATGGAAAAAAATGGCTTTACCGATGATAGATAAATTAAAATAACAGATTTGATTATCGATTATCGGTAATTATCAGGAGTATTCTGAGACAAAACTTAACTAAGATCACTCCCAGACTTATACACTAATGTTTTGTAAATTTTAAAGAAAATCTGTTTAGCTGTTTCGGAGTCTATAAGGTACGAACTCACGCAGACAAAGTTGCATTTATATAATTGTATATATATATATATATATATATATATATATATATATATATATATATATATATATATATATATATATATACTTAATTTACTCACATAAAATTAATATGCGAAAGTATAGATTTATGCGTAAACTTTAAGTATTTACTTCAAAAGTGCTCAATACGTAGGTAGAGCTAGTTAGTAATTTATAAAATATATATGGCGATTAAGCTACACTGAATATTCGGCGTTTCATCCACTCTAGGACTCCTCAGGCTTATGCTCTCGGTTGGCTACAATAAAAAGCAGGGCAATGCTAGCAGCTGGTTTGGCTGCCTCATGCCAAGCGTTACAATCTTCAAAGGAAGCCTGAGGAGTCCTAGAGTGGATGAAACGCCGAATATTCAGTGTAGTTTAATCGCCATATATATTTTATAAATTACTATATATATATATATATATATATATATATATATATATATATATATATATATATATATATATATATATATACAAACAAGTGCAAAAGAAATCCACACAGTTGCACTTAAGGGAACAACGAGGACACTAAAAAGAGCTCTCGGTTGGCTACAATAAAAAGCAGGGCTATGCTGACAGCTGGTGTGGCTGCCCCATGCAAAGCGTTACAATCTTCAAAGGAAGAAAATTAAAAAAAAAAAAACGAACAGAACTGCGTGCGTCAATAACATCAAGCACAACATTGATCTAACAATACAAAGGACAGGCACTTTTTTTTTTTACTTGCGAGAAAAAAAAAAGAAAGATAACTAAAAATAGACTTTTTTATTCTTTGGAGAAGGATGGTTTAATTCGAAATTAATAAAAAAATATTTCAATAAAAAAATTACAAAATGTTTGCATCTTAACGTGTTTTCCAAAACAGTTTGTTTATTCAAAGTTTTTAAATTTTTATTTTAAAGATGCTTACAAGAGCTTATAAATTTCAAGTTATATATATATATATATATATATATATATATATATATATACATATACATATATATATATATATATACATATATATATATATATATATATATATATATATATATATATATATATATATATATATATATATATAAATGGGTTAAGAAATTCCAACGAAAGAAAGATGTATATTTAAATAAAGGTGTAGTCACCAACAATGTGTATTTTTTAACATTATTTTATTATTCCGTGTCTTGGTTTATCGTTGAGAATTATGTTTAGATCATCGTAATAATGTTTTTAAATCATTGAAATCGTTTTTAACGCGTTTCAGACGTTCTGTGAAGCGTCTTCTTCAGAAATTATTTTCAAATGTGTTGGAGATGTAAAAATAGCATTTTCGTAGTTCATTTGAAGTGTTTCCAAGGGGTGGAAACGTGTGTCTACTATTCATTGGAATGTTCAATTTTTATTACTCTTTTATTGGGCTGTGGCGAGGCCGCCGACCTCGGCTGTGGTCACTCCTGCGTTGTGTTTCTCTCTCTCACTCTCTCTTTCTACTTGTGTTTTTTTTTCTTTTCCTTTAGGGTAGTGTGTGTGTGTGTGTGTTTTCTTTTATTGGTTTGAGAATGTGTGTACTGTTTTATGGTATTATGAGGTTATTTGCTTCCCTAGGAAGGTGACTGTGATCCAAGGTCGTTACTAATGTGTATGTGTGAGGAGGGTGGGTGGAGAACCAGCTCTTCTGAAATAAGGGTAGGGGTGCTTTCATTCTATTTTGATATTTATTTTTTGGATTCTTGGATTTTAGTATTGTGATTTTTAGTTTCAGTCTTTTCAGGTATTCTTTATATTATGATTGTTATGATAGAAGGGTGTATTTAAAAATATGTATAGGGGATTTTTTAATGTTTCTATTTATTTGTCTCCCCATGTGGGTATGGCCAAACCCAGGATCGGTTCCTAGTGTGGGGAAGATCTTGTTCCCCAGAGGGGAGGGGCCAATTGGAGGGGGTATAGGTATGGGAGGGGGTGATAGAAGGGATGATATTTGTCTCAGTCATGAGGGATTTCTCCTCCACTGACTGAGGGAGTAGCGAGGTGTTGGAACAGATATTATACTATGGTTCTAGGTGTTTACTAGTGTTGTTGGTTTCGAGGTTAAGTAGGGTTCGTATTGTTCAGTGTGTTATTAGAGATAGGAGTGTTATGTCTGTGTGTGGTTGTATGCGTGCGCGTGTGTGTGTTTTAATGTGTCGGTTCTGATTTATGTGTGGGTGTGTATATGTATATGGATGTGCATGCGAGTGTGCCTTGCATTTCATGTTTTTGTGTGTTGATATTAGGCTCTGTTCAGTTCAGGAGTGAATCTTGTGATGAAGTTTTTTTCCTGTGTAAGTAAATAAAAATAATTGTCTCTTTGGAAGATTGGCATTATTTTGAAGCTGTTTCCACTGCATGTGTGTACGTGTTTTGAAACATAGAGGTGTCTGTTATCTGCAATTTTGATGTTGCTCTTATGTAAGGCCACTCTATTGCTGAAATTTTTGGTGGCGTCTATGTAGGATTTGTTGCACGCTGTGCATCTTAGTGCATATACTACATTTCTGGAGGTGCAATTTAGATCCTTTTTTATTTTGAATGTTTGTGCTGGGTTTTTGAATGTGTATGTGTTTCCTTCTATTATTATGTCACATACTCCACATCGTGGTTTGTTGCATTTTATAACCCCTTTTGTAGTGTGTGGAACGAGTTTTGAGGAAGTTAGGATGTGTTTTAAGTTTTTGGGTTGGCGTTTGCTTTTTATTATTTTTGTTGTTTTAAGTATGTTGTTTAGTTTGTCGTTCTGATTGAGGAGGATAAGGTTTTTTTTGTTATCTGTGTGAATAGTTCTGGGTTGTTTGTGTTGTGTGTAGAGACGTATGCTAAAATTTGTTCTTTGTTGTGTTCTTTTGGGATTCTTAGTTGGTCTATTGGAATTTTTTCAGCCAGTTCAATACCTTTCTGCATTAGTGGTAGTGGATATCCTCTTTTCCGCAGTGTTATCTGTAGTTCATTCAGTCTAGTCGAATGGAGGTGTCTGTCTGTTACTATGGTGCAGATTCTACGTGCTAGGGAGTAGGGTATTGATTTTAGACAGTTTTTAGGATGGCAGCTTTTGAAGTGGAGGTATTGTTGAATGTGTGGGTTTGTGGTAGATGTCTGTGATTATTTTGTTGTTTTTTATTGTTACTAGAATGTCTAGGAAAGGTAGTTCTGTGGGGCTTTGTTCTAGTGTGAAGTTTATTTTTGGGTGTAGATTTTTTAGCAAAGTGTGGAGTTCTCTGATATCCCCCCATGTGGTTTTCCAGAGGATAAAGCAGTCGTCTAGGTATCTTTTCTAAGATTTTATGAAGAGTGTTTTTATATTGTGCCCATACTTTTGCTCTATCCTTTCATAAAGGTTCTTTTCTAGGAAGGCACGTGTAAGGATGGCATATGTCGGTGCCATTTTAGTACCCATTACTGTGCCTAGTATTTGGATGTAGTTGTCTTTATTGAATTGGAAGGAGTTGTTATTGAGGATTATCTCGATGCTATCAATCACAAATTGTTTATTGAATCTGGGGTGTAAAGTCTGTGTATGTTTGTCAATCCAATATGAGATAGCTTCTTGTCCAATCGTCTACTGTTTGTGGTAGGGAGCTAAGGAAGTGTGTGTCATCTCGTACATATGAGCAGATAGTTCATATTTATAAACTGACACCAACTAGAACAGGTGATTGTTGAACGCTTGCTCAGCATTATACATGACATTTCATAATCTTTAAACAGTTATTCAATTTTTTATTCAATCAATTAGTACCATCATAAAACAAATATTAAGAGTAATATTTTCGAGAAATGAGATACCGAGAACATTGGTGACAGATAACGCACCAGAATTTGCGGATGCTGATTTGCATGAATGGTTAAGAAAAATAGGATGCAGACCTTACAAGACCCCTCCCTGCCACCCTCAAAATAATGGGATAGCAGAAAGTATGGTCCAGACGGTAAAGAAGGGCATAAAAGCATGCGTGCAACAGACAGAGAAAATCGATGCTTTCCTACCAAGATTATTACAAAGTCAATTAAGGTCCCCTTTGACTATGTCATATGCCACAAATCAAAAGATGTGGTACAAAAGAAATAGGAATACGGAGCCGAGACAGCAGAATTTATTATGCAGAAAGGACATAATACTACAATATTAAATAAAGAAAATGGGAACATTGTTCTAGCTCATACTGACCAAATAAGATCCCGAGGAGAACAATCGTATAAGGAAATGCCTTCAGAGCTGCCCATTATTGACATAACAGAAGAGTTACTACAGAATGAGACTGCGGAGGAAGAAGTAGAGAGGGACAAGGTAGAAGAGGAAGAAGTAGAATGCGACAACGCAGAAGAAGAAGAAGTAGAATGCGACAACGCAGAAGAGGAAGATCAGAATATGCAGGAGGAACACTGTGATTATAGGGAAAGACATGATAGATCCAGATCTCCAAGGAAAAGGAAAGACATAAAGGAAGATGTTTAGGAGGACACGATAAGTACATAAAGTACTCGCTGCATAAAGCCCCTCTGTTATAGGGAGATGTAGTGTATTGCAAATTAAGTATAATTTACATATGAGCAGGTAGCTCATATTTATAAACTGACACCAACTAGAACAGTTTGTTTGTTGAACGCTTGCTTAGCGTCATACACGACATATCAAACGAGATCAGTAAACAATATTCAATCAAAAGTGGTTCCTGGTATTAAAGACTTCTTTTCTTTTGGTTAAAAATAAATAATCAAAGAGATATTAAAGTAAATCTGGAAAAATTTTGTACAAATTTTTATTTTAAATAATTGCTTTTACATCGAATATATCAAAGGCTACATGTCTGTCTGTCTCCATATTTTTAAACTCTATTTCCTCCGAAATTAAAAGTCGCAGAGCGGCACTGGGGTCCTCAAATGATGAGATTTTTTATGAGTTTTAACTGGTTAAAATAGTTTTTAAGGGCTCAAAAATGGATAAAAGTTGACAAAAGTCATCTTAGTTTATTTTTAATTTTTAGTCAGTTCATATGTGTGTCACGTTGGTAGAGTGGTAACGTCACCAGCTTTGAATGCTATAGTTTGTTTTGATTCTAACTGATGATACCTAAATATATTTTTTTTTGAGGGGGGGGGATCATGGCTCTCTATTAATATATACAAAACCTGGACAAATTAAAATATCATATTTAAGCGTATTTTATGACCGGGCACAACCCCCCCCCCCAGTAATTAAGTATTTGAATAGGTGACCTAATTTTGTTTTTTTTAGAAAATATAATCAAATATTCTCTTTTATTCGTAATAATTTGTATTTTGAATAGAAGTATGGCATAATCACGTAGCGCACATGTTCCCGCTAGTCACGGAAGTAAAGTGATGTTGAGCCTAGTCAATACTAAATGGGTAACCATTTGAGAATCCAGGTGCTGTTTACGCTCTCTGCTTATCTCCGCATCGTTTCTGGTTGTTCTGGACTTCTCTCTGCCACTGGAATCATACAGTGTCGATTCAGGAGAAGTATGGTTGGAGATTGCGCAACACTTGCTTTACAGTTACATGTGCAGAGGATATCCATTGTTTCTCAAGATAGAATAGAGGCGATTTTTAATAATTTCTTGTAAAAAAATGAATATTCACATAGATGCTTTCATTTTTTTTTCGGATAATATAAGAAAATTATATATTTGATTTGGGCGGGGGTGGGGATAATCGAATGGGTAATTTGATTTTCCTTCAGAAATATAATAAAAATTTTTTTATCTTTTTTATTTTTAAATAGGAAATAATATTTCTAATAAACATTATACTGTTGGATCACATATATGATATAGCCAAAGTATTTCTTTTTAAACATTTCTTTTACAAAAATATTATTCAAATAGGTAGCTTGATTTTTTTTTTTTTTTAATATAATAAAATGTTTTTTTTTTTTTATTTATACTAATTTTTATTTTATTTTATTTAATACAGAGAATTTTAAGATCTCACTAGAAGTTATATTACGAAGGAAGCTTAATATCAGGAACACATTCTTAATTGGACATCAGTTACTGTGAATTAGTTCTTATTCAAGCTTAGGGAACATGAGTTGGAACAGATACATCAAGAGCATTGCCAAGGCTGCTGTGAAGAAGATGGGCTCTCTCTACCGTGCTAGAAAGTTACTTATGCCTAAAAGTATCCTGTACCTCTAGAAGACCATTATTTGCTCATGTATAGAGTATTGTTGTCACATGTGGGCTGATGAATCTGCTACTGGTCTCTCACTCCTGGACAGAGTTCAAAAGAGAGTCGCGAGCTTGATAGGTTCTGAACTGTCATCTAAGCTTCAACCTCTGTCTCACCGACGAAATTTTGCATCCCTCTACCTGTTTTACAAGTATTTTAATGGTGGATGCTCTGACGAACTACACACCCTTATACTCCCTCAACATAAATACCCCCATAAAACCCGACAAGCAGCAAAGTTCCACCCCTACACAGTAGAGATCCCTAGATGTAAGAAAGTCTTCTACTCTAATAGCTTCTTCTCCAGAACTGCTAGACTATGGAATTCCCTTCCGGGTTCCTGCTTTCCCAACTGTACTGACATGCAGAAGTTTAAGTGTAATGTGAACAGACATCTTGCTGCTCAACTCCCTACATAGTATCCCTGAAACTTATGTCCCCCCTAGTAGCCTCCTACATCAAAGTGACACTGTGCCTTGTTTGGGGTGAAAATGTAATAATTAATAAAAAAAAGAAAAGTGAAATGAGCATACCTCTTTCTGCTGTGCAATCTCTGCTCTTCATCTTAAAGCTATCTTCACTTATATTTTTTTTGTATCGGTGATGAAGAAGCAGCATTATCAAGTGGAACATTTTTTTTTTTTTTTTACATGGTAGTCACCACTTATCAAGGCCTGGAAGCTACTCGGGGATAAGGGTTATTGCGTGTACAGTAATCAATGGGATAATATCGTAGTAATCGTTAGTAATGGAGATTTGATAAAGTGTCTTACATGCAGGGGGGGGCGATTTATCAGGAATTTGTTTATGTTGGACTTGAAGACATCCAAGTTGTAGTCAGGTGGGATACAGGCAAACGAAACAGAGTTCCACAGGCGTGCACTTCTAAGAAAGAAGCTTTGTTCATGGAATCTACGTTTTTATGTAGGCACATTCTGATTAAATAAAAAAGGGGTCTTGTTTATTTTTTTCTCCGTCATTAAATCTTTTCTTTCTGATAGGTTTATAAAAGTTGTCGTTGATGGGCAGCAATCTGAAACACATAGCACCAATGCCGGTATGCCTCAAGGATCCATTCTGGGCCCAATCTTCTTCCTGATTTTCTATCAAAGATCTCCCAAATCACATTCTAAGACCATTTGTTGACATTTACGCAGATGATACAATCATCTATGGCAACACTTTGAAGAGCATTAATGATCAAAATCTATCTGATTCTTTCTCTTCCAACCTAAATCACATGATGCAAATTTGGGGGGAAAAAATATCCTACATCACTACAAAGCCACCATTTACTCATGAATGAGGTATTGCTGCCACATCTGGATTGATGCATCAACCACCAGTCTTTCCTTCTAATCTAATAGGATTCACACTGTCTAGTAAGCTCCAACCCCTGTCCCATCACTGCAATATTTCATACCTGTGCTTGTTTTACAAGTACTACAACAGAATAAAACTTGCTGCACTAATTCTCAGTAGTTTCCTTATGTCAAAGTAGCAATGAGCATTGTTTGGGGGGGGGGAAATATAAGTTAGAAATTAAAAAAATAATAATTTAGTCGTTCAATGATAAGGTGCCAAAATCTCTTCCTTTATGATTCCTCGAATTAAACTCTACGATCATCCATTGCAATTTATGCAGATGACACAACCATGGTGACACTTCGAGGACCATTAATGCTCAAGATCTTTCTGGTTTCTTCTTTTTACTTTTTTTAATGTTCTACAATGGGATAAAAAAAAAAAAAAATGGCTGGTAACTTTCAAAACATCTAAAAACCAAGCTCTCCTTTCACTACCAATGCTCGGGTCCTCGCTTTGGTCCAGTTGAAATGAATCTCTCTCTCTCTCTCTCTCTCTCTCTCTCTCTCTCTCTCTCTCTCTCTCTCTCTCTCTCCATGAAGAAGATCACTGCTTTCAATCCACATCTGTAATAGAAGACTTACATCAAATCTGTTGCTAAGGTTGCTGGAAAATTGGTTGGATCATTCGACCGCACTAGAAAGTACCTCACTCCTGACATATTCCTCTATCTATATAAAAGCCAGATACATCATAAAATGAAGTACTATTGCCACACCTGGAGAGATGTAGCAATAGATTGGAGCTCAGGCAAACACCTACCATGAAAATAGCGATAGAATAGATTAAGACTAGCAACCTCTAGGATGAGAAAGGGGCAATAAAAAAAAGAAGAGGACATTCCCCACTAGATTTCAAAGTCGGTTTTGCAGTTAATAGGGTTGTTTGAATTACCCATAAATTTATTTGTTGCTGTAAAAGTGTCCATTTCTTACAATCACCAAAATCTGAAGTAATGAGTCACAAATGTACTTTGTCCAGGATACTAGCGACACTAGTGTTTCATCCTTTCGGGAATCATCAGTGCAGGGCGTCATGATTAACACTGGTTGATAGATTCGAACCAGGCAACAGAAGCCATCTGTGGCTTCATTGGCAAGGACCTAATCCATGTGTGTGTGTGTGTGTGTGTGTGTGTGTGTGTGAATATATATATATATATATATATATATATATATATATGAGCAAACAGTTAATGAAATATGTTAAAAAAACACTTTGAAATGAGTTAAAAACATATTTAATCTGAAAAGGAAACACTAGATAAATGGATAGTCCTTAATCCGCGGAGTTTCGAAGAAATACTCTCCTTCTCATCAGAGAGTAGGATCGGATGCAGGATCGGATTTTGCATGCAGAAGTATTTGATGAAATAACAAATAAGTCAAAGATCTTACTTGAAAACAAAATAAGTTAAGCAGAGGGAATATGGTAAATAAAAAGGTGATTATACATTAATGGATAGTCTGGTGGAAGATAAAAAATCCAGTGACGGTAAAATCCAAATGTAAAACTTCAAGAAAGTTAAGAGTTTCCATTTGTACAAGTAAAATCCAAAGAAATCCCGTAATTGGAAGAAGGTGGTCCATAATAATCCAAACGCAGAAATCCGTGGAATAATTCACAAAAAAGTGTGTACAAGGAAAAAATAATATTAATAAAAGAAAAATAAGATGTGCTTTTCACTCTACTTCCGAGACATAACTATAAATAAAAATATATATATATATATATATATATATATATAATATAAAGCTGAATGTGTGTGTGTGTGTGTGTCTTGTCACGAATAGGCTCCTATATGGTTAACTATTATAGAAAACTGATTACATATAATGATAGAAGATGTATCGAGACACAGGAATGGGTATGTTTGATCTGGCAGAACGGTGGTTCATTAAAATTGTGGGGTCTGCGTTCGCGCCTGGTCCACAAAGTATGGAAATAAAAAATTAAAAAATTAAAAAAGAACGTTTACATGTGTTTTTGATATAGATGTACATAAGAATACTTTGATAAGTATGTTTTAACTTAAATAGGGATGGTATAATAAACTTGTGGGGTCTGCATTCGCGCCTGGCCTCCATAGAATGGAAATAGGCACAAACTTTAATAAAGACTTTTCATATCTATCTGCGTAAGTATACTTTGATAATTATGTTTCAGTTTGAAGAAATATGGTATAATAAAATTATGGGGTGTTCGTTCGCGCCTGACCTCCATAGAATGGAAATATGTCACAAAGTTTAACAAGGTTTTTTAATATAGATCCACAGAATATTGTGATAAGTGTTTCAGTGTAAACAGGTATGGTATAATAAATTATGGGGTTTATCTATTTTATTTTTACTTTCATCATATTTTGCTTTGGTTTTGATACCCCCAAATTCGAAGCTATCTCTTTACAACCCTTCCTTTTCATAACCTATCATACTTTCATAAATCAGAGTCCATTTTCTGTAGGCTGATTTTGAAGCCAGTCAACGACGAGTACTTTTGCTAGTATATATATATATATATATATATATATATATATATATATATATATATATATATATATATATATATATATATATATATATATAAACTACTGCACCTGTTAGAATTAACAACATGAAATGTTTTTACATATTTATTCCCCATTGGACAAGCGGTCAAATCAGCAGTTTATTTTAGCCAATCACAGTGTAAAAATATTCACTTCCAAATACTAGTGTGTAATATAAAAACCCAAACAGTATTTTTTTCCCCGCTTTTTCCTGTTTACTTTCAGAGACAACACACCCGCATACGACATATCCTGCCTAAGCCTTTTGAAGCTAAATGTCCTTGACAAGCACAAGAAACACACATGAACTACTAAATGTAGCGACAGCATATACATACTGCTTGTGGAACTCTTGTACACAGTTTATACACACACTCTCCCACTAACAAAAATAGTGAACATGTACATCTGAATGTCTCTCTCATTTACATACACTGTCACATGTAAACGCACACGACGCCAGTTGAAATGAATATGTATACTGAATTTTTCTTAACAAGTTGTCATTAAAAATTGATTATTTTTGCATAGATAACCTTTGTCATGTTTTCTTTTGATATTGTCTTTACATTTGCTAAATACGCTCTGTTTCATTAGGAATTAGTATTCTACATTGGCTCGCTAACTTTATCGTTTCAAACGAGTGGGAATCGTTTTCATTGGTTGCAAAATGTTGAGCTAAAACTTCTATTTTTTTTTTTTAGCGAAAAAGAAAGTAAACGAAGCGAACGAAAAAAAGAAAGAAAGCAGCTTGCACACATTAATGTAACAACGTCTAGGGAAGACGTCGCATTATCCTGTGTCATAGGACTAATTAATGTACCTATTTACTATGCCTCCCCACGGGACAGAGTTAGACACCAGGGTCGTTTTTTAACGTGGAGAAAAGGTACAAAAATAAAAATTGTCTCAGTCGTGAAGGATTTCTCCTCCGCCGAAAGAGAACAAGAAATGGAAGTGCAGCATCTGAAGAACAGATGGTATTTATTTGCTCCCCCACCGAGCAAATTAGGCACAAGGTCAATTTTTAATGTGAGGAGTGAAGGGAGGGGGAAGGGAAAAAGGGGACCAGCTCCCGAGAGGTGGGAAATGGGAGCTGGTTAAAGGTCAGGAATGTGGGGTTGCCCCCACATCTGGTCTTTGCTAGTCATAGCTTGCAGCATCTGCCGGAACAGATACTACACTTTGATCTTGGCCAAAAGGCCATGTAACCTGGCCGAGAAGGTTGTGTTGTCAACCACAGTGATGTTAACCCTAAGTCCTAGTGGCTACACTTTTATCTTTATGGACTCTTCAAAATGCAATTAGACACTCACTCAGCCCATCCATCCATCGCCTTGAGCCCCTGGAGAGGCATAGGCCATCCACAACTTTGTAGATGTTTTTATAGTGAGGAGTTCTTCTTTTTTTGTGTTTTTTTGGAGTGAGGATGCTGACCTCACGCCTAACCTTCCCAGAAGGTACATACAGTGCCTAGCCTTCCCAAATGGTCACTCATCTGATACTGGCTAGGCTCAACGTTGCTTAACTTTAGTGATCTCATGAGCACCAGTCTGTCAACATGATTGTGCCATACATTGGACACTCATTGGAATTACTATTCTGATGTCCTGAGCACACAAAATGTGCATGACCCTAAGTCCGCGTGGCAATACACTTAACACGCTGGCGATTCATTGTGAGTTGTTGGGTTGAGTTCTTCTCTCACAGGTGCACTAATCAGAAAACATAGGCCTCTCACAGCTGCAGTTTGGGTGTCAGGTTTCAGGGTACATCTGGTAATTAACTGGATTATCTTCAAAAGATCAAAGCAATCAATAATCAATAAAACCTTTAGAGATCACTTCCTTATAAACGAAAATAATTATTGCATTAAATAATTTCAGGTACAGTCGTGGTAGAAAAAAATTAGATTATCCGGGTTTCAGATGCAAGATTTTCAGTTTTAATTCTTTCAGACAGCTTCTCGGTTGGAAGAGGAAGAAAGGGCTTTTCAACTTAGCTCTTTCAGGGAATCTCAACCCTGGGCAGTTAATCCAAAAATCTGAGCTGCCTCATTCGAGGCTAGCATGAAAGTCTCTCCTATCTGCTAAACAAAAGGTTTTATGAAAACCCTAAAACTGCCTCTCATTTCTCTTAGATTAGCATTTCCTCCTCTGTCGTTTGGAGATTGCCTTTTCTTCTATTCTCTTTTCCCCTCTCCTTTACTTTTGTTCTAAAAAAATCTATTTTCCCCTTTCTTCTTTCTTTCCTTTCTGAACTCAGTTTTCTCTCTCTCTCTCTCTCTCTCTCTCTCTCTCTCTCTCTCTCTCTCTCTCTCTCTCTCTTGTCAACCAAGTAATCTGTTATCATCTGCCTGACACAAGATACATGGCTTATTTCTAAAATTTTCTGGTCACTCAGCAAGACTCCTGACGTCAACTTGCTTTTTTTTTATTTCGTTGGGAAATCAATTTTTCTCCACGATTTCTCAACAAAAACATATTCTATCATTTCTCTGATACTTTTTTGGCCAAGTGTCAACACCTCCAAACATACCTAACTTTTAGCTCATAAGAAAAGTAATTTGATGCTGCCCGGTGCATGAAAACAATGTTATAATTAGTAACAGTTTATGCTCATTCGCATCATGTCTAGCTCCTCACACATCGTTATCATAATTAAGTTTGCCTTTAATCTTTAATTATAGAAAGAAATCACTTTCTATTCATGAGTTCAATGATTTCAAAATCACTTTTGAATTTCAAAGTGTCATGGTAGTAAATAAAATCCAGTCATGTTTTATCTATTATGGCTGAATTGTGATTATTTATAGAGATGGCTCAACAAAAACTTGTTTACATTGGACTTGAACATGACTATCTTGTAGTTAGCTGAAAAGCGGGCCAGCAGAACAGAGTTCTATAGTTAGGAAGGTCTATGAAAAAGACTTTGTTCATGGAGTTTGCATTTGATTTAGGCACCGATAGAGAGTAAGGGAAATTGCTGAGAGTGGTTGTAGCTAAATGAGTGCTTGTTTTGAACGTTTTGAAAAGGGAGGATCATAGATTGAAGCTCAGACGAGCATTGAGCATGAAAATAGAGATAGAGACAGGCTTGCAACGTCTCTTTTGTGGGAAATAAGCAGCGGGGAGGAGAAGGGTATCACCTTCTAGGTTTCAAAGCCAGTTTTGATCATTATCAAGGCAGGATAGGCTGCATTGAGCAGCTCCAGTCTCGATATGGCAATAGTATTTCATTTTAGGATGTATTTGGCTCTAATGAAAGTAGAAAATTGCGTCAGGAATGAGGTTCTTTCTGTAATATAGGGTTTTTAAGTTAAATCCAATTTTTACGCTATTTTTTTATTCTTAAATTGTTAGGTGAAAATACAGAGTACCTAAAAAATGCCTCCTATGTTAAGAATGGCTTTCTAAATAATAGCGTTATTATTCAACGTGATTCTTAAACTGAACAGATATCGGGATTCTGCCCCCATAGCTTTGTTAGGAGGAGACAACTTCCATTGTATCCCCAAGTAAATTTTACATAAAAATATGCTTTTAGTTTTTATGTAAATTCTCAAACCTTTCTTTCTATAGCAAACACATACAGATATTAACAATCCTTATCGATTGACTTATAAACTAATTTATCGATCATTTGGAATTTGGGAACACTTATCCTAGGCGTAAAGGGATCTAATTGTGGGCTATATTTAGTTTAATTAAGTTTTATGCAAAAGTGGGTGCAAAAATAGTGCAAATCCTTTGCAGGAAATTTATATACTCCAGATTTTTGTTAAATTTTTACAACATTTTTTTTTTTTTTTTACACAGTGATCACCACTTATCAAGGCCCGGAAGCTTTGTTCATGGAATCCACGTTTTGATTTAGGCACAGATATAAGAAATCAATTAATAAATATTGACCAAATTACATTTTCTTTGAAGTATTTTAAATTGATTTTAAAGGGGCATAGTATGAACACAGTCTCTCATTTTGAGCATTCAAATTGAATTTGGTTCATAGTTATTAGACACCTATAAATCAAGATTCCCTGAATTTCAGTTTATTTTTAAGATCCCTTCAAAAAATCTAAAAAGAAAAAAAAATCTTGCGCTATCCCGATGCCTCCATTCAGTTTCGAAAGACAAACGATACCCCCTGTAGGGGCAGCTGCATGTGTAATTATGAGGCAAGGGTTACGCAATCTCTAACCACACCTCCCCTGAATCGGCACTGCTTGAGTCCAGTGGCAAGGACAAGTCCACGACGACTGGAAATAATGCTGAGATAAGCGGAGAGCACATACAGCACCTGAAAGTCGCAAAAGGTCACCCATTTAGTACTGACCAAGTTCAACATTGCTTAACTACAGTGATCCAGTGGGAACCGGTGTGTCAGCCTGATTATGCCATACCCACATCAAAAAAAAAAAAAAAATGGCCATATTGAAGAACACAATCCTTTCCCATAATTAATCCTTATTTTTATTTTATCTTCCATGTCTGGCTCCCACTCCCACTTAAAGACGCTTGTTTTTGTTTTTTGTTTTGTAAAATCCGGAAAAGGTTTTAAGAACCTTACTAACCTCATTTTATGTTTTTTTCTTTTTTTTCTTTCTTCATGAAGGTATTTAGTTCTCTCCTACTGCAAGAACTGTTGTCGGAAATTTATCTTGCTTCCAGATAAATTTGATGCTAAAGTAACTAACCTGAAAAAAAAAATAACAGCATGAAATAAAAAGGGGGGGGTAAAGAATAAAATATAAAGGTCTTGCTTTGAAACAAAGAAGAGATTTTATTCACAATAAAATTAGTTGCAAATTTTTCCCTTTGCGGGCATTAAATTTAAAAAACGCCAAGGTAACATATAATGAAAAAAATAACACTGGTTCTTATAATGAAGATGTCGTATCCATGAACGAATGCAATAATAAGATTCAAAATAGTAGTTTCTAATCACACTCTCATATGTAATAAATTTTAGGCGCGTACTCACAAATTGAAAGCCAATCAGGTACGTGCCTTTTTCTTTTTTCTTTTCGTTTAAACTTTTTTTAGAATTTTCTCTCTTCCATTTGCGTGCAAACCGTAGACATGCAGATGGATTTCAGAAGTATGGCCGCGTTGCACATCCGGGGTATTCTTGCTGGGTTTTCTTCTTTGTAGGAGGTTCCAAAATTCCTTGTCACGTAAAATAAGGTCTTTTCTTAAAATAATTTCACTCCTTCTAAAATACGTGCAAAACCGTAGCCACATAGATATTTTTCAGAAGCATGCCTCGTCGCATACCTGGGGTATTCTTGCTGGGTTTTCTTCTTTGAAGGAGGTGCTTCAAAATTCCATTTTCAGCGCCGGGCAATGAAACGGGCAATGAAACGAACGTCGGCGGAATTTCAAAAGAGGGCAAATCTCGCGCTGGACTTGTGACATCATCACGGAGCTAGCATTTCCCTTTTCTCCAAATTAAAGGGAGTTTTGTACAAACCCAAAATGTACGAAACTAAGAATCAAAAAAGATACGAAATGCAAAAAATCGAATGCAAGAACCAGATAAAAAATAATAAATGTAAACAGGGGGGGGGATGCACCGTTATTGGTACAAAAAAAATTCTAACACTATGACTCCAAGATCGATAAGTGAGATTAATAGGTCAGTGCCCCGAGGAGGTGCACATTGACCTGCAAGGAGTGCCTGGACTGCCCTGTCGGTATTCCTTGGTAAGTGCACCTCAGACGACTAGCAATAAACTAACCCCTTCTCAAAGAGAGAAGGGAAAGCCTGGGAGGATGGACCTCCTAGAACTGCACAAACCCAGCATTACACCACAATCAACAGGAAACAGGTCATTACAGGAATCGTCTAATCCCTGTTGATTTTGGGGATCCGAGGTTAAAAATCCTAAGCTGGATTTCTCCATGAATGTTTGCAATTTGTGTCACTCCCCATCATCTGTCATACCATTATTTTTTTTTATAATAAAACACATTAAAATGTGGTATTATGATGACTGAATCTAATTTTAGGGTAAATTTAGGAAAATTATGAGATAAAATGTCTATTCCCCAAATAATTTTAACCTCGCGCCTAATTTGTAATTGTTATCTTCAATTTATTGTTAATTTTTGTTGCAAATAAAAATATTAAGACTCCTTAAGCTTAAGCCTTAAATTTGAGACATTTTCTAGAATCAAAATCATCTAGTAGATTATGATTAAAATTAGAATAAGGACATAAGGTTTAGTATTATCTTAATATTTTTGTTTTCATCTTCACAAAGGGACATTAAAAGATGTGCAAAACTTTTCTAAAAGGGGGAATTCATTTTACCTGTCCTGGGACGGGTATTCATCTAATCTATATATACAGATTCTACAATGTCCCTTAATTTTGAAAATTTTATTGTATTTATTTTTTTTTTAGATTGTACAGTTTACAAACTGCACTATATTTTAAGTAGGATTTTCGAGGTGAAGTACAAAATACTTAAATCTCTCACGCCGTGTTAAGGATGGCTTTCTAAAAAAATAAATAATAATAATAATAATAATAATAATAATAATAATAACAATGACGACGACGACGAACGACAACAACAGCGGTCCGTAAACTGCACAAGTACTTTTTTTTTCTTTTTTCCATTCATTCAATTATTGTTCAACGTTCATTTATTTTTCTACATTTATTTATTTTTTATTTTTTTTTTAATTCTTGAAGGTTTAATAGGTTTTTCGTTTTCTTTTCATTTTATTCATGGGCAAAGTTTGATAACAAAGTCTTCCGGTGCGTATTTACTTTTTCTGGAGCAAAGAAAAAGAATAAACTTTTGTTGTTGTTTTAATAATTCATTTTAAAACAATACAATTTTCCTGCTTCGTTAGACACACACACACACACACACACACGTTATATCTCGGTCGAGATGGTTTTCTTATTTACTTCTCAGTGAAGCTAGCCTCCCCCGTGATAAAGCGCGACTATCACACCTACAGACGTGCAACCAACCCACAGTTTTAGGCGTTAGTCGGCCGAACAACCGACGACGCACTGGTAGACGTTGTTGCTACTCGTTTCACTGACACACAACTAGTCATTGGAATGTGTACGCTACAAAGGCGGAGACTGCAGTAGTAATCTATCAAAATAATTTACTAAATAAATAGCAACTTGCGATTTAGTAAGTTTAAAGAAAAGTTTACTTTTTTTTCACATTGAGTTCGAGCAACTCTTGGAGAATCACCTTTTCAGGTTTTTCCTTTTTTTTTTTTTTTTTTTAAACCAACGACGGAGATGTACCATTTAGTCTGTTGGAATTAATTTCTATCTTTCTTCAAGATGACTTCTTTGGACGTAACTGTGATAAGCGCCGACAAATTGCCAAATATTGAAACATTTGGTAAATTGGATCCTTATTGTACGGTGCATTTCCAAGGTATAAAGATTGTATTTTATTATTTTTATCCGTTTTTTTTTTTCTTTCATTAATAGAATCACTCCCGTCTCTAAACCTCAGTTTAGGGCTCTCAATGTCAAAATAGTTCTTGAAAAATAAAAACTCTCTCTATTTGAGACGACGTTAATTCTATAAACTTTTCTTATTTCTTTTCATTTGTTTTAATCGTTTATATATACTTTGTATATTCTTTTGAGCTAAAAACTTTTCTAGTTCGTTCTCTCCCTCGTGTATATATGATATATATTTGTTGAATGAGTCTAGTTTTTACTTGAAATAGACTCTAATTCTAAGCATCTTATTTAAATTCATTTTCATAGTTAGTATATAATGGTACTTATGCGGAGAAGGTACCGTGCTGAAATAACTTTATTTCAAAACCCATTAACATGAATGGTGTTTTGTAACTTATGTACTTTCACCTAACAATTTAATAAACAAAAATACCGTGAATCTTGAATTTAAATTGCAAATATTATTTTAAACATAACACGGTAACTTCTCTGCATAAGCACCACACACACACACACACACATACATATATATAATCTTGACTATATTTCAGAGTAATTCCTAATTTATTTTAATTTCAGGACAAAAATTGAAAACTAAAGTGATAGAGGATAATGACGTACCCATATGGAATGAAGTGAGTTTATTTTGAGACTTATTTTATTTTTAGGCTTTGAACAAGTTACACAAGTATATAAGTTTGGAAGCTTTCCTAACTAACCTCGTTTTTTTCGTTTAAATAATTAGCCTTTATCACTTGACAGTCTCTTTTTGCCGGGAATATATGCAACACTAATTTTTTTAAACGCGATTTCAAGATGTATTTACATAAAACCTGTTTCGTTCCGGTATTTTGAGGTGCTAGTATAGTTTAGTACACCCCCCCCCCCAAGCAAATTGCCTTTGTTTTAAGACTTCTAGGAAGTTAACAAAGCTTCCCCCTGTTAAGGATGGTTTTCTAAATTTGCTTAGGGCTGTTAAACTGCACAAGTGTCCATTTTTAGATGAGGAATTTAAAATTTAGATTATTCGATGTAACTATAATTTTGGTTGTTACACTAGCAACGTTTCCACCGATGTAACAGATTAAAAACTTAAACGAGAACGTTGCTAATTTTAGAAAAAAAAAAAAAAAAAATTGAAGTAGGTCGGATGTTACATCGGCCGAAACGTTTGTGTATATAAAAACCAAGGCGAGAATAATAGTCCGTCTAATCCAAATAATCCTAAAGCCTTTTATTTTGTTTACAAAAAAATTGCAGCAAGATGATAATCTTACCATCAGATTAAAAATTACGAAATCCTTTGTTTCAAGAGTTGTGGAGGGGGGGGGGCGTAGGAGTAATTCTGTTTGGTATTTTTAAAGAGGAACTTTTTTTTTTTTTTTTCTATTCTGTTTTAATTTGGAAGTAAGTGATAAATGTATGAGAAACATTTTATTAGCAACCGTTTCTAAGGCGTGCATTTTATTGATTATATTAGACTTATTTATTTGCTTCTTCGCTAAAGCAAAATGTGACACAAGGTCGTTTTTAATGGAGGGGACAATAGCTCCCCAGAAAGTGGCACTCTGGAAGTAGGCAAAAAAAAAAAAAAAAAAAAAAAAAAGGCTTAGTCAGTGTAGGAGGGCCCCTCCCTACACTGACTAAGCCACTGTAGGGGGAAACTAAGGGCAAATTAGCTTAAGTGTAGCAAGCACCGAAACAGATACTATACTGATCTTTTTATATTAGATGGCAGTGTCTTTTTAGTTAACTCCTTCACACGGGGGGGGGGGGTAGAATTATACGCCAGATCGGTTTTTAATGTGTGTGTGGGTGGGGTGTACTCCCCTCCTCTGTGGATTCAAATAAAAGATACTTATGCAGTTTTCAGACAGTGCTGACTGCTGAAATAACATTAAAAAGCCTTCCTTAGCATATTGAGGGTGTGACTGAATTTGCCTTGAAATTGAATTTATTTTCAAAATCATATTTAAAATAATAATAATAATAATAAACACTGCCCTAAAACTACATAAGTACCAATAAAATCTCTCCCTCTAGAAAGACTTCTCCTTCCTTCACTGCCCGAAGACGGAACAAACTGTGACAGAACAGATACTACGCTTTTTTTCCTTGCAAAAAAAAAAGGCCAAGATTTTATTGTTCCTATTCACTTACCTCCGCATGAAAGCAAAATCAAACACAAGGCCAGTTTTTAATGTGTGGAAAATTAAACCCCTCCACCCCCACAAAAATTGGCACTCTGGATTGGAACACAAATAAAACTTGCCTCAGCTTAATAGGATTTTTTTTTTTTTCATTGACCGAAAACAGATGAGTGTGGTATTAGAACAGATACTACACGTTGTCCCTATCCAAAGTATTGTGGTATTTACATATTTACCACATCAGTATGATGTTGGATAAGGTGAATAAATTAATCCCCCCCACCCCCACCAAAAAAGGAGTATCTGGCCTTTTAAAAATGCCTGGGCAGCCATGTAGCGATTCTCTGGTCAGAGCGCCTCAGGCAGATAGCAATAAACTCATTCCCAAAGAGGGAAGGTAAGGCCTGTATGGGTGAAAACTTCATTAGGACTACCTAGGACAAGATTGTTGCTTCATAGTGAAAGCCCCCCCCTTTTTTTTTCTCCAGGAAGGGGGTAGTAGACAATTTTTCTTTAACCTCTCTTCTCTCTAGCACCACGCCCAACAAGGAGACTACTTTTCTTTTTCCGCTATCCACCCACAAACTGGCCTGGCCACTCCGTGGTAACTGAAGTTTTTTTTTTCTTTTCTGTATGTTATTTTCATTTTCCCATGAAAGAGACGGACTGATATAAAGTTTCCTACCTTATTTCTTAATAGTGACGACTACAGTCTTTAACTTTTATCTTGTGCCCGTAGATGTTGAATAAAATATTCGTTAATTCGTATCTACGTTTGTATATAAATCCATTATGTGTGAAATGGATTTCCACATTATTTGGGGATTATTTCCAAACAGTTTATTTTTACTTAAACTAGTATTTGGTGCGTACTCGCGCACAAGAAATATTAATATGATGAAAAATAAAATGCAAAAATTTACAAAATTTAAATCAAGTGTTCAAGCAAGGAATATTAAAAAAAACAAAAAAAAGCTTTCTTTAACCCCTGGGCTTTCTAAGATAAGCTCTTAAAATAAATTATTTGATAGCATAAATGTTTTAAATTTTCAAGTAAACATGAACTTTTAACATTTAACTCTATTGGAATCCTTCACTTTATTGCTTGGTTCTATTTTACCATTTTCAAATAGTTTCTTCGAATATTTGCATTGATACAATGTTTTTTGGGTTTTTTTTTTTTTAGTTTTGTTTTTTTTTGGTTTTACAATTTTCAAACTTTCATTGACACTTTTTTTAAACGGATGCTAAAAATTTCTTTGCTTGGAAATTATCAAATTTATGTTAGCCAATAATTTATTTTATTGGACTTTTTTGCTACTGATAAGAGCTTGTCTCTGAAAATCCACGGATTAAGGGTAGTTTGTTTTGTTTTTTGTTATATATATATATATATATATATATATATATATATATAGGAATATATATATTCCTTAATTAACCACTTGATGATTTGGAAAAATTTATGAATTTTCCAAATATGTTTCATGATTTCTCATTAATGATCGGTCATCGAACATCCTCCTTATCACGATAGGATCTGATATGAAATATTTTATCTTGAATACAGTTAATTGTTGCACTGACCATATTAAAAGCCCACTTTTCTGTTTAGAAAAGTGAATCCAACTTTTTATTAGCAATTTTAAAAATAACTGGACTTGTACAACCATCACCCCTATGCGTAATTTCTATACTGCTAGGTTTTTTGAAATTTTTTCACTGGATTATTATTGATGTTTTTTTTTTGTTTTTTTTTTACCCCAAACAAGGCAAATTGCCACTTTAGTGTAGGGGGCTACAATCAGGGGCAACAACTACTGGGGTACTATGTAGGGATTTGGGCAGCAAGATGTCTGTTCATGTTACACTTGAACTTCTGCACGTCAGTACTGTTGGAAGCAGGGGCCTGGAATGGAATTCCAAAGTCTAGCGGTTCTGGGGAAGAAACTATTGGAGTAGAAAGATCTTTTACATCTAGGGATCTCTACAGTGTAGGGGTGGGATTTAGCTGCCTGTCGGGTTTGTCGAGGGTGCTCACGTCGTGGGGGCGCAAGTGATTGCAGTTCGTCAGAGCATTCACCACTAAAATACTTGTAGAACGGGCAAAGGGATACCTTTCGTCGATGGGACAGAAGCGGAAGCTCAGATGCCAGTTCAGGGCCTATCAGGTTTGTGACTCTCTTTTGAACCTTGTCAAGGAGCGAGAGACTAGTAGCAGATGCACCAGCCCAAATGTGACAGCAATACTCCATACATGGGCGAATGGTGGCCTTATAGAGGTACAGGATATTTTCGGGTGTTAGTAGTTTTCTAGCACGATAGAGAGAGCCCACCTTTCTTGCAGCAGCCCTGGCAATGCCTTCAATGTAATTGTTCCAACTCATGTTTCCTGTGAATGTTAGGCCAAGGAGTTTGAAAGATGTACTCTCAGATAAAGAGTCGTTGGCCATTGCTATAGGTGGCAGATAGGGTTTCTTGTAATTATTGAATGAAACTAGTTTAGTCTTGGCGGCATTGAACATGACCAACCATTTTTGTCCCCATTCCACTACAGATTGGAGGTCTTCCTCTAGTGTTTCTGCCATTTCTTTAGAAATGTGTTCATTCGTCTTTCTGTCGTGCCTGCTATAGTGTAGTGTCATCAGCATATATACCTATCTCAGAGGTAATTTTGTCGGGGAGGTCATTTATGAATATCAGGAACAATAGAGGTCCAAGGATAGACCCCTGGGGCACTCCCGCATTTATATCATATTGTTTAGATGTATGACCGTTGAGGACAACCAGGATTTTTCTCTTATCTAAGAAGGATTTAATTATGTTAAGTATTCTACCAGTGATACCGTATGATCTAATTTTCCTGAGGAGACCCTTATACCATACCCTGTCAAAAGCCTTAAATATATCTAGAGCTATCGTTCTGCCCTCACCCGCTTTGTCCAGTGAATGGTATATACGTTCAGATTGTGGACATTAATTAACCAGATTATGAAAAGGAAATTGAAAAAATCATTTCGACATTTGAAAGGGGTGCTCACTTTTTAGTTACAACATTCTGGTAAATAGGTCACCCATTTTTTTCTTTTTTTTTTTTCCTAAATACGGAAGTGGCTTCGGGAGATGTGAAATACTCATGTTGACGAAGCTATGTATCGGGAGGCGTACGTTACGAAAATTGACAACGGGATGGAAAATTATGAAACATTTCTCCAGCATGTTAGTGAAATTTGATACTTAAAAAATTAAAAACATGTTACATTAAATAAAAACATTAAAAACATATCCAGTTAGGTAGAAAAGTAACTTGCATTGCCTTTGATAACATTTATTTGTTATATATTTGTTTTGTTTTTTTGTTTTTTTTACAACTTTTTCGAATCTGTGTGTTCAGTAATACAAACCCAAAAAACTAATAAAGTTAAAAAAAAAAAGAAACTCGAAACTTTATTTTCATAAAAACAAAACAAAAAAAAACGTTAATTCTCTTTTTTTTTTTTTTTTTTTTTTTTTTTTTTTGAGAAACAAAAGTATTTCTGACTACAAATGCGGTAGGCTTATGTCATTTTTACTTTCTATGGTTTTGATATACCCGCGTTTTTATTGGTTACAAAATGAGTGACTGGTTTACCAGAACGTTGTAACTAAAAAGTGAGCACCCCTTTCAAATGTCGAAATAATTTTTTTCTTTTTTTTTTTTTTTTTTTTTTTTTTTTTTTTCATAATCTGGTTAATTAGCGTCCAGTCAATAATAATCCAGTGAAAACTTTTTTAAAAAACCTATCAGTATACAAATTACGCATGGTGGTGATGGTTGTACAACTCCGCCGGTCCTGGATATGACCTTAAACTATATCCAGTGGTGAGGCCCCAGCTTGCGGGCTTTGGGGAGTGTGGAGCCACCCTTTAATCGCCATTGCTCCCAGGTCCACTCTGACCCGGAGTTGTAGTACCCGTTAGGGTCTCAACTATGGGTTAAATAGAAACTGACTTGAAAACAACAAATATATGCTATTAAAAATTTTTTCTTCAAAATATTTGGATTCGGCATTAAATAACCTGAAAACGGTTGATATGCTGTAAAACAAAAACAACCAACCAACAACTCCGCCAAATAAATTGCTTTGATCTATTCACTTTTTTCTGTGTTCTTATTGGAATTGGATGATTGGTTTCATTTCACTATTTTATGCATATTTTCTACATTGTGTATCAAATTGAACAGCATTTGGAATTGTATTCAGAGTAAATTTCTGACAATTTTTGGCCTACAGACTTGAAACTTGATATATGGGGTATTCGAACCGTGGAACAAATTGATTTTTTTTAAATTTTTTTTTTTTACACACACTGGAATCACCACTTATCAAGACTCGAAAGCCACTCGAGCATAAGGGTTAATGGGTATACATTAGTCAATGTGATTATGGTGTGGTAAACATAAGGGTACTCATGCACTTATTGATCCGTGCTGAAATACTAACGTTATTTTAAAAGCCATTCTTAACATGGGGAGGGTGTTTTGTACCTATTCTGTACTTTAACCTTACAGTTGAATAAAAAAAACATAAAACTTGGAAATACCACTAAAAAAATAGCGCGGATCAATAAGTGCATTAGCACCAACATAAGTAGTGGGAATTTTGTAAGTTGGATTGCTTTTTTTTTTTTTTTTTACATAGGCATAACGGTTATGCCATAACCTCTTATCAAGGCTCAGACCACTCGAGGATAAGGGTTAAGCGTGTACAGTAGACAATTGGACAATTTAGTAATCGTTAGTAATGGAAATTCGGTAAATTTGTTAACTCTATTGGAACGGCTCATCAAGAACTTGTTTACGTTGGACTTGAAGACAACCATATTGTAGTCAGCTGGAAAGCAGGAAAACGGAAGAGAATTCCACAGGCGTACAGTTCTAAGAAAGAAGCTTTTGTTCATGGAATCTAGGTTTAGGCACAGATAAAGAGTGGTGGGGCGGGGGAATTATTGATAGTGTTTTCAGCTAGACGAGTGTTTCTTGTGAAAGTTTGGTAAGGGGGGGACCCACAGATTGACGCTCAGTCGAGCACTTGCCATGAAAATAACGATAAACCAAACTCGCAAGATCTCTTCTGTGAGATAGAGGTTGCAGTGAAGAGAAAAGGACATCTTCTATGAGGCTACGAAGTTTATTTTGAACTCTATTTATTTTTAGCTCAGATGGTAATAAATACCACTAGAGAGCTGATGTTTTGGTTTTGTTTCTAGCTGATCGCACCCAATTCATTTTTCTAAACTTTTGAAATCACTATCCTCATATTGGGCACAATATAACATTGTGTGACACTCGCAAAAGTACAGGACGTCTGTGGCCTTATTATATACATAATGGCATGCAAAATCCATTTCTGGCCTTTTTGTCGAATTTGGTACAGTTTGCAAAATTGTCACTTTCGAGAATTTTGCAAAGAATCTTAGTGATGGCAAGAGATTCCATCAGGATATTTCAATGATTGGGAAACTTAGAAAACTGAAGTCTGTCAACATGCCAGACTACTGCTGGAGTATAAAAGTGTAGTATCTGTTCTGATACTACACCAGTTTTTTTTTTTTCTCAGTTTGCGGAGAAATCCTTCACAACTGAGACAAATTTTTATTTGTTCCTTTTCTCCACGTTAAAAAAAACGACTCTAGTGTCTAACTCTGCCCTCGTGAGGAAGCAAAGTAAATAGAAACTTTTTTTACTAACTCTGTTTTTAAAAGTAAAGGAGAACTTTAATGGAACGTTCGAATGCCTACGTATCTCATGAAGATAAAGTGCCAGCTCCAAAAAGGGGACGCCTTGATGTGAAAACTTCGAATAAAGTAAAATAAAACACGTTGGGGTTTATGTTCATTGATAGAAGCGCTGGTTGAGTTTGAATAAAATAAATACGTATTAGATAGGTTTGAAGCCAAAACAACGCATTATTACAAAATAAACATATTTATTTTGTTTGAAATTTATAAATATATTTCGAAGATACACTTCTTCAGAATTTTTTTTTTCTTTCTTTTTTTTGCTATGTTGTTGTTGGAGCAAACTCAACCGGCGCTTCTATCGAGGAACACAAACCCTAACGTGAATTCCGCGTGACTAACGCACAGTTTCGACATTTGAAAAGACTACAGTAAAAACAACAAACGAACTTCAACTGATTCTACGCTCCAATAACATGGAAAAAAAGACATACTGATGAAGTGTATCTTCGGAATACATTTATAAATTTTAAACAAAATAAATGTCTGTTTATTCTGTAATAACGCGTTGTTTTAGCTTCAAACGTATCTAATACGTATTTATTTTATATAAAAAGTTATTGGGAATTTCATTGTACACTCAAACATGGAAACTAAAAATAGTCACTAACAATGCAGCTAGCTAATATAGAAAGATGACTCGAGTTCATAACTGTCTTTTAACTATATAAATAAGCGTGGGTTACCGATATTCTGTAGCTAGCCTCTTTATCGGCTTGTTTGTAAAAAAAAAAAAAAAAAAAAAGTCTCGGATTTTTTTTTTTTTTTTTTTAGCTAAGATTAAGACTTGTTTATTTAAACTGGTAATTGGTTATTTTCATAATGTAACCTCCGGCCTTTTCTGGTGGTAGATTGTTCTTGTCTCATTAGGCAACTTTGCTAATTATCTCTTGTAAGGATTAATCCTCCATCAAAAGCTAGTCATTTAGAACTGACTAGCGAGGTTACCCGACGTTGCCAGGGTGTGTGGAGGTGTAGTAAGGAACCCGGGGGGAGGGTGAAAAGAAGTGGTTAAAAAAAAAAAAGTGGTAGTGTCTTGGGGTTCTCCCCGGTGTGTCTTGGGTCGAGTAAGGAACCCCGGGAGAGGGAGGTTAAATAAAAAAATAAATTGATAGTAGCGGAGGGGGCAAAAAAGCAGTAGGCAGTTTGGGTGGAGAGAGCAGAAAGTTGTAGTACCTATTTACTATGCCTCCCCACGGGACAGAGTTAGACACCAGGGTCGTTTTTTAACGTGGAGAAAAGGTACAAAAATAAAAATTGTCTCAGTCGTGAAGGATTTCTCCTCCACTGAAAGAGAACAAGAAATAGAAGTGCAGCATCTGAAGAACAGATGGTGTTTATTTGCTCCCCCACTGAGCAAATTAGGCACAAGGCCGTTTTTAATGTGAGGTAAAAACCAGCTCCCCTAAAAGGGGTCACTCTGGTTACCAAAAATAATAATTGTCCCAGTATAGAGGGTTTCCCCTCCATTGACTGGTACAAATTATCTTAAGTGCAGCATCTGAAGAACAGATACTACACTTTGATCTTGACCAAAAGGTTGTAGTAAGCAGGCATGTTCGAACCCGTAACGCAAAGGAGGGGGGGGGGGGTGACGTCTTTGCTGATGTCTCCACAGTCCGTTCGGAACGTTCAAATTAAGTGAAGTCAATCTGACTTGCAAAAATAGTGACTCAAAACAACGGGGCCCCTCCTTGTAGAAAATTGCCCGGTTGAGGGTGAAGGAATGAATGTTTTTCGCCAATTTTTCGATATTTGTCATCCAAAGGGTCGTGCTTTAAAACGATACTGGTCTCGTGAGGATCCGTCACCTCTGTCAAAAGTTTTTGCGAGATATATAAACACACACACACACACAGATACACGTGCACATTTTGCCTTTTATATATATATATATATATATATATATATATATATATATATATATACTAGCGAGGGGTATCCGGCGCTGCCCGGGTTTTTGGAGGTGTGCGTGGGGGGGGGTAAAAAAAAAGTAAGTATGAGGATCGAACCCGAACCGTTGAGGCAAAGTTGTGAAAAAAAAATGTGTGACGTTAACCATTACCCCACCGCGACATGCTTACGGATGCACGTTTGAATTTATTTAATTACTTGGATTTAGCAGGTGCTCGTTTTAATGAGTTAATGAGGTCAGGTTTGACTGCGGGATAGTATTTACTGCTGAGCGCTCCCTCCCCCCCCCCGAAGATATTATAGGAAAAAGACTAACCCACACGCGGCGAGCAACAAATATTGAATATTTATCTTCCAGAAATCGAGCAACTTAAATAGACAGGCGAGCTTCGTTGTTAACTGTGAGATATTATGATTTGTATGTGATATAAAAAGTTAAGTGAGTGACCGCTTCTCTGAAAGAAGCCTTTTGTAGACACACAGAAAAAGCGAACACACACACATACATACATACATACATTTTCACTTTTATATTTATAGATACTAGTGGGGGTACCCGGCGTTGCCCGGGTGTTTAGAGGTGTGTGTGTGTGTGCTCGGGCGGGAGTGGGGGAAGGAGGTAAATTAAAACAAAAGAATAAGCGAAGTAATAACCCTGTTTAAATAATATATAAAAAGAAACAGTTAAAACTTCTTTAAAAAAAATCGTTGTCCGGGTGTTTGTGTCGGGGGGGGGGGTAAAAAAGTTTTGGTAGGTAGGTAGGATCGAACCCAAAGCCTTGAGGCGAATTTGGAAAATAAAGTATGAAAAAAACGTGACACGTTAACCGCTCGGCCAACAAAAAAGAGTAATTGAAACACGTTTGAATTTATTTAAGTATAAAGAATTGACAGGTGCCCGCACTTAATGACTTAATGAGGTCAAATATTAGTAGCGGAATTAACTTTTACTGCGGGACAGTTTTTTTTTTTTTTTTTTTTTTTTTTTTTTTTTGAGCTTGTTTACCCAACTTTGGTTTTGTTTCTCCAAGATGGGGGGGACCAGCTCCCCATAAAAGGGGATTGTCCATATTGAATAGCTATTGTCTGGACGTTCCCGGTGCAATTGCTGGGAACAATGCGTTAGCTTCGAATTAGTTTTGCTTTTAAATGAAAAAGCTGTATCAACACGTGGCGATCGAAAAAAAAAAAAAAAATCTCAAATAGTGCGTAAAAGTCGGGCAAATTAAACATAGACTTGACCCCCGTTCTTAAGTCGTAGATATTATGATTTAGACAGCATATAAAGTTTTAAGGAGTGAGCCGACCCCCCCCCCCGGAAAAAAGCCTTTTGCGGACATACACAAAAAGTGCACACACTAACACACATTTTCGCTTATATATATATATATATATATATATATATATATAAAGATAGATGGTAAATGTTGATTGAGTAGGTTATTAGTTAAAAGGTGCAAAAAGTACGTTACCGGAAACGAAGCGTTTTAATTATAATGATAATATATTAACGCACTGACATTGATAGTGAAAGCCTACTTTTTATATTTAAAAATTATTAAAACGAACTTAATAGTCTCTGTCATGGGTATGCAAGCGACTTCATAATGGTTAACAAATTCGCATATTCCATTGAAAAACAAACGTTCATTAATTATTTATTATTATATATTATTTATAGATAAATTATTTTAGTTTCTTATTGGATGATTGGCTTCATTTAATTATGCTCATTTATATTCATGCATATATACTACATTGTACATAGTTGCGTGGCATTTAAGACGAAAAGTTCTAACACGCATGTGTGTATATATATGTGTTTGTGCAGAACGATCTTCTCAATTTTCGTATGAACAAAGCTTCTTTCTTAGAACTGCACGCCTGTGGAATTGTTTTCCTGCTTTCCAGCTGACGACAATATGGTTGTTTCAAGTCTAACGTAAACAAGTTCTGGATGGATGAGCCGTTCTACTTAACAAATTTACCGAATTTCCATTACTAACGATTACTATATTGTCCAAATGACTACTGTACACTCTTTAACCCTTATCCTCGAGTGGCCGCTTGGCCTTGATAAGTGGTGATGCCTATGTAAAAAAAAAAAAAAAAAAAAAAAAGTTACAACTAAGGCTGGAATACTAAATGTTTTGGTTTCGATTCTAGCTGATGCCACCAAAGTCTCTTTTTTACTCTTTATGAACTGAATTATGTAGATGATTAAAAGAAATATTAATTTTGGATGGCGGTATACTGAATGTAAGCAGTGGACAGTTGCAATCTGAAGGTATCTGGCAGCTACCCAGATACTGAACAAATACGTACAAGGCGTGCTCAAATCAATTTTCACTTTATTTATGCCGTTATATTCATTTATTTACAACTGAACGAATTAGTTCAACCAGATCATAAAGGGTTAACTTTTGAAAGCATTGGATACAATATAATAATAAAGAATTGGCTCTATAATAATAAATATGAAAGCTACATGAATTAGCATATCATATTTAAGCATATTTCACGATCAGACAACGCCGGGGGGGGGGTTATATATTGGGTACAATATAATGATCAATAATCTGTTAGCTTATGATAGAAACAAGTTAAAAGGAAAAAAATATTTTAATTTTGATATATTGCGAAAATATTTCCAAGAAAAAGAACTTAAACACTAATCTATAAGAATTCTTAATTGTGCATACCGTAATACTTAGCTGTACCTTATAACAGAGGTCCATACATACTTTCAGTCAAATCGGCGGAGTAGTTTCCGAGAAAAGTGGAGGTGTGTGAGAGAGTGTGTGTGAGAGATATGTACACACGCAGGTGAAATGACACAATTAAAACTCTACCGGAAAAATACTCTCGATCTTTATAAACTATTCGTGAACCAGGCTTAATGGCGATAATTCAAATTTATAATGTTTTTCGTTTAGGACGGACCCCCCCCCCCATCTATTCTTTTAATAAGAAATTTAAGTTTATAGAAGGCAGAACAATGCATCGTTCTGCCTTCTATAAACTTAAAATTTCTTATATACGCATTAAACAATGCTTAAAACAAACTATTTTAATAGATTAAACTTTTAATGCTGATTAAATATACTTTTATCCTGTATTTTGTAAGGTAGATAAATTACTTGTGTATTACTGTCATGGCACACCTTTCTTTTTTTTTTTTCTTTTTTTTCATATTGAAGATCGCAGAACAGGGGAAGACGATGCAATTTCAGAAACGGGGGAAACGATTCAAGTATCAAAAATGTCAAAAATACAATAACGCTTTATGTTCCAGAACAAAGTGTAGTATCTGTTCTAACACTACATTTCACCTTTTCTGTCCTCGATCAGTGGTGGAGAAATCCTTCGTGACTGAGACAATTTTTATTTTTGTTTCTATCCAGAGTGCTCCTTTTCGGGAGCTGGATTATCCCCACATTAAAAACCGACCTTGTTTTACTCTGCTCTTGTAGGGAGGCAAGTAAATAGAAACAATATAATAACGCAAAACAAAAACATTATCCAAACATCTATTGAATTAAAATAGAATTAAGATAATTCTAATAGCAAAAAAAAAAAAAAAAAAAATTATTACAAATTCTGAAATGAACGAAAATTGTCAAAATGTAGATGCTACACTTTGTTCCGGAACAAAAAGCGACTTTTATAATTTATAGTTTTCAAACAGCCATTAATGGAATACGTATACTTTTTTTTTTTTTTTTTTTTTTTTTTTTTGAGAGAGAAAATTTTTTTTTCAAGAAAATTTAAGTAATCCAATAGAAGTTTATTTCAAGTTTTCCTTTACACCAAAAATTCTGAAATGAATAAAAGATGTCAAAATGCATTATCCCCTCCCCCTCCCGGCCGGCAATCTTCAAAATGAAACAAAAAAATGCACAAGTGCCAAAATGTTTATAGTAAACGATAGTGAATTAATGTGAACTTGTGGATGTGAAATTCCTTAAACGTTGTATCCAAATACAAAGCTAGGTAAACAACTTGTGTGAATACCTGAACAGCCTTGAACTGAAGAAAATCAAATAAGGCTTTTCTTCCATTTTTAACCCAATTGTCAATTCGATAACCTACGTCAGCGCTTATTTTTGTCTTAGACCTTTCGTAAGACATGTAATAGTTCTTATGCAATATACGCGCATACTTTAAAAAGGAGTCAGTAAAACTTGTGGATTACATATATTTAACCCACCTACTGTTTCTTCTAATAGTGAAAATAAGTACAGGATAAAAAGTATTCGTTACCAAGTTTAATTTAACGCAACATTTTTATTTTCTCTAATTGTCATTAAATCAATATTTAAGTCTTGGATTGCAAAAAATTGGGCGATTTCACATCGACTCATCTTTGTTAGTTTATGGCACTGCTTTGGTATGAAAGATTGAAGAAATTTGTATTTTAGCTTATCCATATATTAACGCAGCTGTAGTTTTTATTTCGGCACCAAAGCCCCCAGAGTTTAAGCCATTATTAAAATTATCCATAAATTAATTACATCACCGAAATCTGAGAAGTCATTTTAAATTTACACATAAGATTCTCAGTTTGTATTTTTCGATTTGGGGGACTTATTTAATTTTTGGTCCCCGGATTTATCGGAGAGGGACCTATGTTTTCAGCCTGGACGATTGCCAGATAACCGTCCATTGTTTTGTTTTTTTTTTTTTTTTCCTGAAATTTTGCCACAAATTTTATTTCATTAAATAGATGTGCACAGTAAAAAAAAATTTGCAAAAATTCCCGTTGCATCCCCAGGGGCTCAAGAGGTAAAACTTCCCCAAAATGGCCAAAAATGACACATTTTGCCCCATAACTTTTGATCCATCCATTAGATTTTTCTGAAACTTGGCCAAAATGTGGAGCCCATTGTTCTTAATATAAATCCAGTATGGGTGACCCTGGCAAAATTCTGGTTCACATCGCTCTGAGACTTTTAGATAAAAAAAACATGCCTTTTTGGAGCTCTTTTTTACTCAAAAACTTGATATGTATGTCTATATAATGGTTTTCCATGGTGTTGAATTTAAATATACACGTCTTAATGTGTGAAACTGCACCGTTTGTGGATTTGGCGCTTCCAGGAGCTCAAAAGGGGTCACAAGTTTTGCATCGCAGAATTGAAGAAACAGGTGTCCCCATTGTTGATGAGTCTACAGGGGGAAGCGTGTTTCTTGGAACGATTGAATTGCAATCGTGAGAAACGTTTGGGAGAGTACCTTGAAAGCACCGTAATTTCTTAGGACGGCGAGGCACCATGATTGTGGCGAAAAGAGCGAAAAAATGTGATAAGTTCAAATCAAATTACTCCATTTTTAACTATGACGGAAGTAATATTTGTTTTTAGGACCAACTCAACCTTCACACTTCTCACATTCATCATTTCTTCACTATTTTTTTGTGGTATCATCTCACATGCAGCCTCAGAGGGGGACCATGCAAGCACGGCTTATTTTATGAGCAGATTTAAGCAACTGTGGACAGAACACCAAAGAGACATGAAGATTTTGATGGGAGATTTGAACGCCAAAGTTGGCATGGACAACAGACACAGACCTTATTATGGGCAGACATGGCACTGGAGAACGGCGAGATGTTCACCGAATTCTGCATTTTCAACAACCAGGTCATTGAGGAACCCTTTTTACACATAAAAACTATCCGCAAGATCACATGGATTTTCCCCCGATGGAAAGACAGAACGAAATCGAAAGATTAAAGCATGAAGTTAATTTCCAAAAGGTGAAAAAAGTATTTGTACACGTGAAAAGAGAAAGTTATTGTGAAAAATATTTTCACACCAACATTTGGAAGCTGACAAATTCAACTAAATTTTGAAGTTAAATAAATTCATTGTAAAAATCCTTTGAAATATGAATGTTAGTTTTCTCAGTTTATTTCGAAGATAATTAGTAAAGTCCTTAGATATTGAATTAAATAATTAAAAAATCGCCTTTTTTTTTTTTTTTTTTTTTTTTTTTTTAAAAAGGAAAAAAGCTTAATTAGCTCCCCAAAAGCGAGAGATTCTAGTTTCGCATAAGCAAAAACAAATGAAGTCGTCTAAGTATGAATTCTATGGAAGCCCAAAATGTCAAAGTCAAAAGGCTGTCTGAAAATATCAGGTAGTTGGGGGAGATATGGAGTGCTAGTTTTCTTTTTTCTCCATCCATGCATCCGTATCATGAACATTTGTATAAATTTTACCATTTTTAATTTATTTTCCTATGTTTCTGCTTTTAAATAAAAAAATTTAATTTTTTAAATTATTTATTTATTTATTTATTTATTTTTTTTTTTTTTTTAAGAGTATATAAAAATTGTTGTGCCAAAAGTTTCACGTTCATTCAAGCAAGTAAAACGTTAGTCTTACAAATAAAAATTACGCGAAACACAATCTAAAAAATAGAAATATTTTATTTTCAATTAAATTTTTTTGTGTGTGAAAATATTAAATAAACAATGCTAAATTCAATAATAATATCGGTAGTTCAATAAATTAATTTTTCTTTGAGTTATATCGAATTTGTTGATGCGGGCTTTAGGGACTCTTTTTTGTAATGTTCTTGAAAAAGTTTTTTTTTTATATACAATTTACGATGCTTTATTTTCATGAAAAAAAAAAACAAAGAAAAATCAATTCATTTTGTTTTGTTTTTTTTACTACTGAAAACCATAACTTTAAACGTTTTTTTTTTTTTTTTTTTTAACAAAATAATACGTTTCTACTAAGATTAAAATAAAAATAATCGGTTAATTATATTTTGATAAATACTGAAAATTTAATTAAAATTGGTTACTTTCCTGATTTTTTAAAAAATTTTTTTTATTTAAAAATTTTTTTTTTTCTTTTTTTTTTTTATTAATTTCTAAGTAAAGGGAGGGGTCAAAATGTTTATACATTTTGAGCATGGGCTATTCATTTTGCACGTACTTACAAACTATATATGCCAATTTATAAAGATCACGTTCATGATAGAACGCAAAAAAATCTTTTTAGGCATTAAGGTTTATTTTCGTAATATTAATAAGGAATAATTTCCATTACAAATCAAGTTAGTATTATGCAGTTAACACTGAGAAAAGCACGCTTGAAATTTATTATTACATTATGCAAAGAAACCGAAGTAAAACAAAATGGCCACCGAATTTAAACTGATATTGTGTTTTGGATAACAACACAATGAAACTCTAATTTTAACTAAAAATGATTCCTCATTTAATTATTTATTAATGAATTCATATTTAAGGAAAATAACTTAAAATTACGTTTAATGCTTACAGACTTTTTCACGCGTTCTTCCGTGACTACGAACGATCTTTTCAACCTGGCCCAATTTATTTAGGGTTACCTATTGATGTGTGACGTATTTGCGTTAAAAGCAATTTGATAAAAAAAAAAAAAAATGCTTATGAAAATAATATTGATCTTTTAGTATTTTGTCATGCGTTGACCAGGTTTTTTTTCTTTTCTAAGTAGTTACTATGACCACTAAATACTATCGTTAGATTTCGTTTTTTTTTTTTTTTGCAAAGGAGTCATCAGTTATCAAGGACTGAATGCCACTCGAGGATAAGAGTTAATGAGTAAGTTTGTCAATAAAACAGCATAGTGATCGGTAGTGGTAAAAATTGAGTAGAATGTAATTACTTTACATTGAACTTGAAAACGACCATGTAGATTAACGAAATTTTGGTATCAGCAGAAGCACACACGCGCGCGCGCACACACACAGTTCGTTAGCAACTTCCTATTTAGTAATAACCATATGACGAGTTGTCGCCCTTAGTTGCATAATTCTTATCACCACTGCTCATACTTATATGGTGCAAATAATTTCTGTTTTATCCAACATATTGAAAAAAAAAAAAAAAAAAAAAAAAACGAAACCTCAAACTCTATCCTTTTTGCAAACATGGGTTTTTAAGCTCTGGCTATTCTGATCGATGCCTTGAGCATTTCCCCACTGTTGTCACCCAATGCTGTCTTCAAGGTGAACGGGTCATAATTGTACGAGCTAAGGAAATTAGCAATTAAATCAGGTTTGATATTCGAACATTTACAAACTGTAAATTTCATTCATAAGTAAAATGTATTGTATTTGTTTTCGCTATGTATACAATAAAATAATGCTTAAAATAAAAATGCTTTTAAATTTCCTTTATTCTCGTATCTTGTTCTACCACAAATGGTAACACCCACATGATTCCGGACACAACATACAAATTGGCGCTTATTTTGACATTCGAGTTTGCCAGCGTTAGGACGCATTTTTCACACACCACATGCGTGCAGTGGAGAAAGGAGTGAATAACAAACATTAATATTTTTTCACCCAACATGAAAAAAAAGAAAAACACATGCAAAACGGCTGGCAGGTAAGATTACGAAAATGGCAACATGATCCTTGAACGCAGGCAGCAGCTGGCAAAGATGATGTTTTGCCCAAAGTTGACCAACTATGACTCTTGACCATCTCAACAAACCTATCCTAGAACGAACACCAAACTCTCGATTTCATACTGGATGTAAAAAAAAAAAAGCCAAGCGTACCTACTCTCTCCGCCAGCAGGCGCAACAACCAAACCCTCACGGGCATTCATCAAGCACCATAAAAATCCACAGACCTCTCAAACCACCATGATAAAAGAAGTACTAGTTCAAGATGAGTTAAGCTGCAGCATGCACACTGAAAAACTCAACAACTGAATGTTTGATGATTCAAGCAATACACAAGAGACTCTATCACTTTGAACAATGTGCTGCAACACCAGTACACTCACTTGCGAACCTGGCACAACTGACTTCGACCATAGTGTAACAATTCACTCAACAAGTGCACTCACTTGCAGTCATCTCTTGGCTCTGCAGAACACTAAGAATGCAAACAATCGTGCAAACCCACTTACACTCGCTCATCACTTTCAACCAACCATTCAGAGACATGAACAGCATTGAATTTCGCACATTTCAACTACTGCCTATCACCCTTGTGCCAACTGCATGGTGGAATGCTTTCATCACCAGCCTAAGACTGCCCTGACTACCCAGTCTAAACAGCATAGGTAAAGTGAACATTTACCATTCATTCTTTTGGGACATCAGTCCATTATTAAAGGACACTTGAACACTATACCAGCTGAAATGGTTTTTGGACTTTCTTTTCTCTACCCGACAAGTTTTTCACTGAGGATCATTCCATACTTGCCACCACTTCCGGTTATGCAGCCCATCTGAAACTTACAATGTCAGAAGTACTGTATACACCACCTCGCACTGCTACTTCCAAGACTTCAATCTGCAAAGTTTGTTTTCATCCGTATTTACTCTTTATGAAGGACCATACTTAGTGTTTGAATGTGCCGATAAATATTTTATCGACCGCAACAGCAAATGAAACTTGGTTATGATAAATCGTGTCAAACTAGCCTTCCATGAAAACTCATCAGATTCTGCACCTAATGCAACCAGTTTTTCTGATCTAGAACCTGTCATCGCAACAGATTCTGAATCTGACTCTTCTCCTTTACCAGAACCCGCTCTTGTCATCTATCCAAGTGGTTGGTGTGTACATTGGCCTTACAAATATGCAGACCTTTACACTTCCTAATTCTTTTCGTCTTTTCTTTGTGAAAAACTTGTGCTAATTGTTCACCCCCTTTTTGTTTTAGTCTCTATCTGGAAGGGAGGTATTGTAGGAAACTGATTCAGAAAATTCTGGTATCAACACACACACACACACACACACAATCCGCTAGCAATTTCCAGTTTAATAATAACCATATGGCGAGTTAGTGGCAAAATTCTTATAACCACTGTTAATACTTATGTGGTGCAATTAATTTCCGTTTGCCCGGCACATTAAAAAAAAAAAACAAAAAAAACCCAAACCCCATCTCTTTGCAAACATGGGGTGTTAAGCTTAAGCTCTTCTGATCCATGCCTTGTTGTCACCCAATGCCTTTTCCAAGGTTAATGGGTCGTAATTGTACGAGCTGAGAGAATTAACAATTGAATCTAGCTTGATATTTGAACATTTACAAACTGCACTTCATTCATAAATAAAATGTATTGTCATATTTACAGGCTTTTCACTATCTAAAATAATACTTGAAATCAAACTGTAGTGATCATTGTTTCTAAATCTCATCTATCCTCTCACTCTGCTTCACATGATTTCTGTTAAATTCTTCACACCACATGAATATATAAAATCAAATTGTTTTGGATTAATTTCTCAAGTATTTTTTCTTTAAAAGTCACTTATTGCCCCCCCCCCTTTTCTACTGTAATTCTGAAGAGACAGGAATCATGTTAGTAGCTCTTGTGACAATTTCTGATGTGAGACCTCACGAGAACTTATCACAAATGTACCAGAGTTGAAAAATCCCAACACAACAAACATTCAGAGTAAAAACTTGCCTTTAAAGATATTACTATACTACACTTTTTGTTTGTTTTTCAAAGTCAATTGTTTCCCATATGGACTTAAGTTAATAGGGCTGTTTGAATAAGCCAATTCATTATAGATTATTGTGAAAGGAAAATGGAATATAAGATTTAAATTAATTGAAGGAAAAATATAAAACACGTCTGGAGTTTATTTGCAAACTGTTATCCTCATCTTCATAGTTGTTTCATCACGTTTTGGCCAACTATTCTACTGGCCTAAGGTGGTTAACCACGACAGGAAAGGGATGCTGAGGCTCTTAACTGTATTCTCAGTAATTACTGAATTCCATAGCTATTACCTCAACATGTTTTGACCAACTAATCCTCTGGCCTGCTTTGAGTAGGACTGAAACCGCTATCTTCAAACAATGCTCAACTAAAACCGCAGACCCACAACTCTATCCACTGCGCCAACTCGCCCGGTGAGTGCACCTCGCCCGGCCTGGGCCCTACGAGGCCTGGGTTACAAAGTTCAAGCAAAGACCATATGTGGGGGCAACCCCACATATAAGACCATTGCTCTTGTAGCAATCATTTATTGGTCAATGTAGGGGAAACCCTTCATACCAATTGTCACTATCCAGCTCCCCTAATCCCCGGGGAGCTGGCTCCCTTTTCCCCCAATCTCTCCACATTAAAAAACGGCCTTGTGCCTAATTTGCTCTGTGGGGAAGCAAATAAATACAAACTCTATCCACTGCACTGCACCCCCCCCCAAAAAAAAAGATATATATATATATATATATATATATATATAGTTGACTGTCTGAAGTTGACAGTTTTATTGCTGGAATTGAAGAAAAAGAATAAGAGTCGGTAGCCACTGCCAACAATCCTTCACACACACACATACACACACACACATTGTCCCTCTCTTTACTAAAAAAAACAAAACCAAATTCTTATCTGTGGGACCAGGTACTACAAGTTTGCATCTCAACTGACTACAACATGGTTGTCTTCAAGTCTAATGTAAACAAATACTTGCTGAGCCGTCCTCTCGAATAATCAATTCCTCTTCAGTAATCTTCTACCTATCCCACCCTTTTGTTTTTTTTTGTTTTTTTTTTCTTTATCCGTTTGCAAAGGGAAGTAGAGGCGAATATAATCCAAAGGTACAGGCAATAATGGCGAAAAAAAGATAGGGGACATAGTTTTGAAAGTTGGTTCATTATAATTTTTTTGTAGGTTTCCGACTATTTTAGATGGCTGTCTGAAACTGACGCCAGGTAGTTGGAGGTAGGTAGCGAGTAATTGTTTTTTTTTTTTTTTCCCAGCCGTGCATATATACATTCCTATCGTGAATGTTCACATAATTTTTACCATTTTTTTCTTTTTAATTTTTGTGTTTCTGCTTTTAAATAAATAATAATAATAAAAAAACATTTTTCAAGATTATATAAAACTTGTATGAACGCGAAACTTTCAGCGTACTTAATATAAGCAAGGAAAATATTAGAATCTTACATATAAAAAGTAATCTAAATAAAATATTTTTTGCATGAAAATATTAAACAAGCAATGAAAAACGAGCATTCATTTTTGATTTATTGAATCCTTGGTTTCATTTAATTATTGTGCTTAATTCTTTTTATGACTAGTTTTTACATTGTGCATACTTGTGGAAAATTTAGGATGAAAACGTTCTAGCACACGGACGTGTGTGTGTGTGTGTGTTCCACTCTCCCATATGTTAATTATTATCAAAATCTGTGAAATCACCTTTTTAAATCAATTTTATTGACTGCCTGCTCTAGTTAGTGTTATCCTCCTCCACAGTGTGCCGGGAGGAAGCTTCACATGCCTCCCCACAGTGACTTAGTCCACGATTTGTAGTCTACATTGCACTGTAGAGAATCTACTGTTAATTTTATAAGATTATCTGTAAATAATGGCTTCACTTAGTTTAAAATGCAAAAGTCAAGTATCATGGTTCAATTGTGCTTTACAAAGAAACATTCATTTCGAATGCGCTCGTCTTGTAAAAGGATCTACGGTTTATTTTTATAGGCTATGCATTTCTACTTGTGCGGCGATAAGTGTTAATGATAGTCAAAATGGAACTGGCCCTTCTGCTTGTGCAGTGATAATGGCTTGAGGTAAAGTTTAAAATGCAAAAGTCAAGTATTATGGTTCAATTGCGCTCTCAACAGAAACATTTATTTCGGATGCGCCCTTGTCTTATCAAAGAATCTACTGTTGATTTTATACGTTGGGCCCTTCTGCTTGTGCAATGATAAAACTTCTCCGATGCAGTTGTGATATTTTTTATAGTTATCTGACGCAATTTTATAGAAATCACCGCTTATCAAGGCCCAGAGGCCGCTCGAGGATAAGGGTTAATGGGTATACATAAGTCATTGTGATTATAGCATAGTAAACATAAGTAGTAGGAATTCTGTAAATTGGATTACTTAGGGGGACGGTTCAAGAACTTGTTTACGTTGGACTTGAAGACAATCAGATTGTAATCAGCTGGAAAGCAGGCAAACGAAAGAGAATTCCACAGGGGTGCAGTTCTAAGAAAGAAGCTTTGTTCATGGAATCTACGTTTAGGTTTAGGCACAGATAAAGAGAAATGATAGAGGTTTCAATCCTGGGAAAGTGTTGATAGTGGTTTTGGCTAGACGAGTGTTTTTCGTGAAAGTCTGGCGAGTGGTGGGGGGGGGGGCATAGATTGAAGCTCAGATGAGCACTAGCCATGAAAATAACGATAAAGTAGAGACAGGCTCGCAACATGTCTTCTGTGGGAAAGATGTTGCAGAGAAGAGAAAAGGGCATCCCTCACTAAGCTACGAAGTCTATTTTGAACTCTGTTCAAGACAGGATAAGCTGCTTCTAGCAGCTCCTGCCCAGATGTGGCAACAGTGCACCATCATTGGCCGTACCTGGCTTTTACATAGCCATCAGGAGTGAGATATCTGCATAGCATGAGGAGTCGAGTTTATTGTAAACAGAAAAAATATGCGATTTAAATATGCTAACATTGCTTAAAAACTAACATGGCCGATATGAAGCGTCTACAAGATGGCGGTGTTAGTTTTTTAGCAATGATATAAAATAAACATTGACTCAAGTGACTGCTCATGTAATAATATTTAACATAAAACATTTTTTAATGCCTACACAGATTTTTTTTCTCGTAATTCAATACTAGATTTAGTGACATTCCCGTATATTATTCTTGGTTGCACATTGTGTGCTGAAGAGTAATACACTTCACTAGGATAGCGTGTTAACAGAACACGACTGATCTAGAATAGTAAACCTTAAATAAAAATCTTTTTTTTTTTTTTTTTTCATATAGTTTTAGTTTCTCTGACGACCACCGATCAATGGATGCATCAGCAGAGAAAACAATTTTGAAAAAGACTATTGTTGACAAGAAAATGTAGTGCTGACCCTAACTACTCCATAAAATAAATAAAAAGGTTTGGCAAGCTGTATCCAGAAGATGCCTTTTTAGAAAGTATTTCAGTATAAATGGCCAACTCACATTTAAAGGCATAACAGATTAATCGAACATTGCTTCAAGACTAGAATGGGTGGCGGAATTTTGTTTCTAAGTGATGAAGCTCTTCAGAGTGTCTATATGGTCTAATCTAAAATATATTGTAAGAAGGGTTGATTTTATATTAAAAAAAAAAAAAAAAAAAAAGATTTTCCGAGAAAAGGAATTCATTAATCATATTATTTGGATTCATTGGGCTACTGTTTTCATCTTGAGTGAGTTTCACGTTTCAGTCGCTGTAACCTCCGACCGTCTTCAGGTGTATCTTGTTAAACTTGAATGTTTCTGTCAAACTCTGGAATTTGGACGGAATTTCGAGCAGAACCCTTTTACTTCACGTATGCTGTTCCGTCAGCCATGACTGGATAGAGGTCCTAAGTAATTCACAATTGTCGCCCATACTGAGGATTGAATCTTCAACATTCAGGAGTATATCACTTTTTACAACTGATTTTTCCAAGTACTCGGACCACTGTGCCACGGGTCCTTGTGGACAATTCTGGTACGAATTTTAGGAGCCTTAAACTTATTTCATTTCTAGTTGTAAATATTACTATTTATTACCAATTATTTCTATCTATATATATTAATGTTTTTACTTATTGTATACTAGCATTTCAGCCCGGCGTCGCCCGGGTGTTTGGAGGTGTATGTTGTACAAAAAAAAAAAAAAAAAAAAAAAATGGTCAATTTTTTAAACTTTGACCCCTATTATGACCCCTTAAAATTTATTGTTTTGGACTCAAATCAAGTTAAGTTAGATCTATGTCCAAGGAATCTATATCTAAAATTTAAAGTGTGTAGACCCCAAATTGTCGGAGTTTGGTAGAGTTCTGAAAGGTCAAATCGTTGAACTTTGACCCCCTTAACAGCTAAATTTCTGGCCGAAAACCGATCACATCGATCTTCCGAAATCTCAGTACCTTGTATATCAAATTTCGAGTCTGTAGACTTAAAATTGACAGTTATTGCATAGGGAAATGTACAGACACAGACACGTTCACTATATATATATATATATGGTTCTCATGTCATATTAAATTGTATACTAGGTCTACTTAGTAATTGGTTATTTCCCAGCATATGTGCTGCTTCTTTCAGTCGTCTTACTCTCCACCGTTCTTCTGTCTATAATCTTTATTTTTTCCTATGATGGTAGATGGTTTTTCTTTTCCTTCCAGATATGGTCAGCTATACTTGATTTTTCAAGGAATTCATAAGATACATATTAACAACTTGTGCATTGGTAGAAACGTCACCTGTTTTTATGTCTTCAGTTTTTAGTACTGGTGTTACTATATAGATCGGGCATACTGAAGATACCGTTTTCCTAATTTGGAAATGCACCAAACATTAATGCTTTTTTTTTTCTTTCCCTTTGCTAAACTCAATCATGTTTTGCAAAACTCAAAACAAAAATAATTTTCCTGTAAAAAAAATAAAATAAATAAAAACAAAACGCATACATAACTGAACCAAATGCCATTCAATATTTGAAGACAAAAAACTTGAATTCCCCCCCCCTCCCAAATGACCGGATTCAGCATTAAATAACCTGATTAGGGTTGATATGCCATAAAACAATCAAACCAAGTCATCTAGTGGCATAATCAAACAAATATTCAAATACGAATTCAAAAAAGTAATCAAATTGTTATATGCTCCTAATTCCAAATGTAAAATCACACGCAGAGGATATAAAAACACTTCCTATACATTTTTGATCCCCCGACAAAAGGAGGGTGGACCTGTAAATTCACCCTTGTTCGTTTGTCTGTCCGCACTTTTTTCTCTATAACGACGCTTTGGAATTTTTAAAAATTTTGCACAAACATTGAACATGATATGAATAAGAAAAAAAAATCCCAAAACGTACCAGGAAAACTCCGGTTACACCCATAGGGTTGCCTTTCGGGTTAAAATGACTAAAATTGATACTTTTGTGCTTATTAAAAAAAAAAATGATGCCTTGGATTTTTATAAAACTTTCTGAAAAGTTGTAACTCACTGATTTCTATATAATTTTGTTTGTCTATACTTCGCAATAACTCTTGGGTGTGCCCCAGGAGCTCTTTTAGGGCTAATAAAAACACTATTTTTGGGACTGTTTTACCATATTTGTCCAAAATTTTCTGTGTATGTCTATTTAGCAGTTTTGAATGGTGCTGAACTCAAATTTAAATATGTTAAGGCCTTGAACTTTCGGGGCTAAATGGAGTGGGGGGGACAAATTATGGACTTAGTCATTTTTTTTTTTTTTTTTTTTTTTTTTTTTTTTTGCATGGTGCAGAATTCAAATTTACATACGTTAAGGCCTGGAACTGCTGTTTGTTCATTTTCATCAGGAATTGACCTCCTCTGGGGACTGTTGTGGCTAAATGGGGGGGGGGCAAATGCTGAACTTAGTCGTTTTTTATGCTTCGTTCACTGTGCACTTATGGGGGACCATGTATGTTTCACTTGTTATAGATCGTGTCACTTGAGTGAGCACTCTCCTATAGAATCCATTACACAGCAAAAAATCGGTCAGAAGATCACGTCATGCCTAAATGTTTCATTAGAAGCTGGAAGCCTTTGGTAATAACTTATTCTGCCACATCATGTATTGCTGGCAGACGGACAAAATTCCAACTGCTGTTTTCCACTAACCTGCAGCCTCTGCAGTCCATCTTGTTGTAACGACTCATTTCATTGTTCGAGAATGCAGCTTCTCGCCCAGAGGAAGAATTAATTTGCGATGTAATCCTCTCTACCTTTATTCCTGGATGGCAGATGTATATTGATGGCCAGCTCGACCTGAACAACTATCAGGGAGGACTTAGCCGAGTGCTTCAATCCACAAGTAGGCAATCTTCAACGTGGAATCGCAAACAGTTTACCACCATGCATGAGTTACCATGATTCAGGATGTGATGCAGGACGGTGAAGAAATCTACTAAAGCTGACCAAGATGAATACTTTCCTTGATCCACTTTTAGGAGACTCTAGATGACCTGGTTGGAAGGAATACGTTGGGAGATTAAAAAATCTTAACCTCATTAGTGTATTATTTGGATTATTCCGACTATCACTCTCCTCTTTTTTGTATTTTAACATTTCAGTAAATGTAACCTTCGATTTTCTTCAAGTTCCCGTAGTATAACTAATAAAGCATTAGGTAAAACTTAAGTTTAGGTGACGCTCTTCTGGGTTCAATCCTCAATGCAGGCGATAATAAGAATACAATTGTAAATTACTGAAAAACTTATACCTAGTAATGACTGGCAGAATGAGAGCATAGTACCCCCATAGATTAATGAAAGGTTTTGTTCAGAATTCTGTGCAGACTCCCGATTTCGTTAAGATACACCTGAAGAAGGTCGGAAGTTACATCGGTCGAAACGTTGTGAGAATACCACTGAAGATGAGAACAGTAGTCCAAATAATAGAAATTGTGAATCCTTATCTAAAAAAATTCAGAAACAGTGATTGTAAGTTTCGGAATTTGAGATGAGGGTTAATAATAATTGTATTATTTAGATTACTATTCTCATCTTGGATGTTATCACATTTCGACCGATTTAACCTCTGACCTTCAGGTGCATCATGGTGAACTCTGGAATCTTTCTGTCAAACTGGAAAATTTGTACGAGTTCAGCAAGAAGCATTTGAAGGTCTGATTACATCGGTTGAAATGTAAGAATAGCATCCATGTTTGGACTACTGTCCTATCATTAGATGTTATTTTTACAACGTTTCAGCCGATGTAATGCACACTGCTTATTAGTTGAGGTGTAAAATAGTTTCCAACCATTGCTACACGTTTATAAATGATATCCATGCAAGAGCACCTATGAGATGTTCATCTTTGAGACCATTCACTTTAACTATTTTGTGTGTAAAAATATAATGAGAAATTGCGTGTACCTACCTGATGTTCTCCAGGATACCGTGAATGACACGTTTTGTTATATTAACAAGTAATTAATTAGACGATACCGTAATAATCAGATTTAGTGTTAAAAATTCTATTTAATAATTTTTAAATTGGAAAAAAAAAAAAATAGCATAGTTTAAAAGAAAGATTTGCTTACATATATATATATTTTTTAACTTATACAGAAAAACTAAAACAAATTTAGTTGCAAGGGAGACAATGCTTTATATTTGTCAATTAAAAACGAGTTATTTCTTGTACAAATTTAGATTTTTTTTTCTTATAACATGTGTCTTATCGCAATGGGAACGATTTTAGTCTGTTTAATACTCATTTCTGGAGTCATTTCATTATCTTTTTATGTATTACATATACTTTATCTTTCTTTTAGATTAATTGTCGTCGACAAACTGTAATAGACGCACGTTCTTGATTTTAACTATTTCTTACTATTCTTTACTATTTCAGATACTCGCATGTTATCCATGTTAAGTAACAAATAATGGTAACTCCCATCCCATGCACCGAGAATATATTTGCAGGAATCACAAATATTCATATTTTACCCATTTTATCTAATTTTCCTACACCTGTCACTTTTGACATTTAATGTTGATGATAGCTCTTGCCCAACAATAGCTGTCTATTCGTATTATTTGAGATCTTCTGACTACTGGTCCGATCTTGAATGTGATTTTCACAGCGTTTCTTTCGTCGATGTAGTTCGACAAGAAGGTCGGAGGTTACATCGACTGAAACGTGAAAATCACACTCAAGATGAGAACAGTAGTCCAAATAATACGAACAACCAATCCTCATCTCAAAAATTAATGACCATCTACTTAATTCGGTTATAAATTTTGGTACACGATTCATATATCTTCATATATATTTCCAAATTTTGCATAAAAGAATAAAAATGCCTTCATACAAAAAGAAACAATTTATAAAATGTAGGCAAAATCAATTTAGAAACTTCTAGGAATTTCGTTTTGTTTATATTGTATGTTGGTTAATCGTCTCTGTCATATTTGTAATTCTTAAGTGTAGACATTAGGTGATTGAATCGGATTGCATTAAACCAGAGGTCTCCAAACTATAGCCCGCAGGCCAGATCCGGCTCACCAATATTTTGATCTGGCCTGTGAACTTATGAAAAATGTAGACATGTTCAGGAAAAATTTCAAAAAACGGAAATGTGTGAAAATTTTTTTTTTTTTTTTTCTCTCAGAAAAAAAAAAAAAAGTTTTAGAGAACCAGTCTCTCACTAACAAGTAACGCTCATGAGCAAAACCGTATAAAACACGTCCAGGTCATTTATTTTGGCCCATGTAGCTGTAAAAAGTCAGCAATATATGACCTCCTATTCAAAAACTTTGTAGACCCCTGCATTAAACTATTCCACATTTTGGCAAGTTTGTTTGCTAAAAAAATATCTTGATTCTTTGGTGCATTTCATTCAATATCTTGATGACTTAGGTCATCATACCTGCTGTTAAAACGCATATTGCCAAAATACCACATTGCAAAGAGCACGATCATCTGACGCTAATATACCTCTGACTCAAGGGGAGCTCAAGAATGTTGGGTGCTGTTATCAATACTGTTGAGGCTACTTAGGGTTTTATTTTTGTTTTGTCCTTTTTCTTAAAGTACGAGAAAAATTTTCTATTTTAGCAGTAACATAAAATTATTTCTAAGTCTACTAATTTTATCCAAAATAAAATTTTTTAAAAACTTTTTGTTAAATCGCTGTTAAATTTAAAAACATGTATTCTTTATTCTAACTTGTTAAATAAATGCTGAAAATTTAAAATTAAACACTTCTGATTTTTTTTTTCTTTTAATTAAAAATACATTTGTATATCTCTAGCATTTATCTATAAAATACATTTGTATATCTCTAGCCAAGAGAACAGATTCCATTTTTATTTAATATATATACAAGTTACATACCTGTAGATGTTTATATGTACAGGATTAAACTAATTAGCCAATCATAAATTTGAAACAAATCTGCTAAGCTTAAGGGGTCCAAATGTGGGCTATACTTAATTTTAGGCAAAGTAAGCCGTTGGTGAAAATTCAGATACTTCCGATTTCTTTGAAATTTTAACAATAGATTATTCCCGAATTCCATGAATATCAATTTCTTTAGATTCCTTAAGCTTAGATCTTAAATTTGAGACATTTTCAAAAATCAAAATCATGTAATGGATTTTATTGAAAATAAGAATTCTAAGCATAAGTTTTAGTATCGTATCTTATTTTATTTTAATCTTTATAGGAGAAATAAAAACTGTAAATTGTTCAGGGTATTAATCTTACTCGTCTTGGGGCGGATAGAATATTAAATAAGTTTATTAACTCTGGGAGTGGGGTGGCAAGGAATGAGAAAAGGTGTGGAGTTTGTCTGCAATTGTTTGCAAGAGTTTGACTTGTGTCTTTTTTTTTTAATCTGACACATAAGTCGGACATTTTTCAGACAACTGTCCACCTGTGCTACTGTTTATATATATCTGTAAATGTTTTCCCACTCCCACAATTTTTTTTTTTTTTTTTTTTTTTTTTTTTTGCTAAATAAAATCCTTTTTAAACAAATTGGAGATCATTCATCTAAGTAAGATCAAACTACAGACAATGAATGTGGTATTTTGGCTAGTGTCTAGCATAGGCGAAGTCCTACAGTTTTCAACGAAATTAGATTTCTATCAACTCTCTCCATATAAAAATATAATCTGGTTTCATTTCTAAAGCAAAAGATGCACTTTATTTTTTTTCTTTTAATTGTGAATGTACCTATTTATTTAAGCAAAAACAAAATATATCAGATATTAAGAACTTAAAATATGGAAACTGTTATCGAAATTCACTAGATTTGTCATGTTGAGAAAAGGAGTTATGCACCATGTAGCACGTCTGTAGCGATCATAATTTTATGTACTATTTTTTTTTCTTTGCTGTAAATAGACAGGTGTTATTAGCCCACTAGCCAATCAAAGATCTTTGCGTAAGAACACAAAAATCGTCTAGTTATTTCTTAGAGCAACCAGGCAAATTTGATTTCCTGGTAAGTTGGAGTTAAGATGCTGTCTAGACAAAGTTTATTTCGTTAGCTTCTCCAAACCACCAACGCTATGATAAATCTGTCAAGGTGCATGACATCCTTCATAAAGAGTGGCTCAGCGTGGCCACGCTCTTAGCCATTTAAATTCCTTTTCAACAGAGCCCAAATAAAAGATATTTCTATGTAAACTTTAATGCTGTTTATTGTCTATCGACCCATCTATGGGATTAGATGAAGCTTTCCTCACAGCCCACTATAATTATGAAGATTGGATACCATTCAAAATACCATTATGAATTAGAAGTGGGTGAAGTAAGCTTAAGAAACTTCTGTCATTAAGCAAAGTATCGACTGAGGGAAGAATGTATCGAGCATGGAACTTGGCCAGTGAGAGTTGAGGATATGTGCTGCATGGAAAGAAATATGACTTAGTATTACAAGGTGATTTTTTTTTTTAACTATTTATCCACTTAAATGAGAAAAACTGCATAAAAGAAGCTCAAAATCATTGAAATGTTTCAAATACCATAAAATGTTTCAAATACCATCAATTGTTCAACAGTTATAACAATTTAAAATGCAAAAACTTGTTTTTCATTGGACAATTTTTCTAAAATAATTTTTAAAAAAAGAAAAAAAAAATGGGCCACAAAATAGAACTCATCATTTCAAGAAGTTTTGTAATTTCTCCACTATTTATTGTTGAGCCTATTTTCATGCTTATATATTTTATCCCTTATTTTTAATCAGTTTATTCTAACTGGGGATGGGGCATCCTACTAGATGCCAGACATTCACCTGCTATCTCATATATTCTACCCGAGAGATTTTAAGATTCTGACTGTCCCTTTGAATGCAATTGTTTTAATCTCTCTTGCACTTGTTTAATCGGATATATTTGCCATGTACTTTTTGAAGTTCTTTCTCATGAGTTCGGTTGTATGACCAACAAATGGCTCAAATGCACACAAAAAAAAAAACATTCAATTGGTTGAAAACACTAGAAAGATAATTTATGATGTCATAAGGAATGACGACCCATGACCCAAAGGATCGCAGTTTATCAAATATGAAACGGACACTTAGTATAGGAATTTTTTTAAGTCTGAAGAAATTTGAAAATAGTAAGTTAGCAAATCAAGAAAAGTAAAGGAGAAAGTGAGCATGAACTTTAGAGCGAAAGAGCTGGCAAGAGATGTGTTACTTTGAAAGTTAATTTCTAAAAGTCGTCCAACACATGTCAGCATGTAAAACGCCCATTAAACCAAATATATGATGATTATTGGTATTTTAATAACTCTAAAAAGGGTTGATATTTTGTAAAACCAAACCAACCAAAATTGGATTCAACAGAAAATGCAGTTGATTATGTGATGCGTGTTAAAGTTATGTTCAATCCTGTATATGGTTGCACTTAAAATAATTGTGGCCGCATTCAGGCACTCCTGGACCTGGACAGGAAAGCAGCAAAATTATAATTTGGCCATACTTCCGATCTGAAAGTGTTAAAATATTTCGAATCTTTCTGGATTCTGCTATGTTTTGTGGTTGCTAAACATAATTTTGTTCAATATATACTATTAAGATCCCCTATTAATTGGGTACAATGTTTGTTGCACGCCACTATAAATTTTAATTTAAAAAAAATTTAATACCATTTTCTAAATACTGACCATACCTGAATATGATACTAAATATACTGAAGAGCAAGGTTTTTTTTTTTTTTTTTTTTTTTTTTCACATCATAAATTATTTGTCCATTACATTATATATTGTATTTGAAATGTAAAAAAAAAATACAGTGTGGTAGTTAGAAAAGTACGAAACTGGAGGTAAATTTCCTTGCATTGATTTGCATGAAGGACATTTTGAGCAACTGAGTGTATTGTATTCATTTTTGAAAAATTTTATTCCAAGAACAAAGTTTCTTTCTTAGAACTGCACGCCTGTGGAACTGTCTTCCGTTTGTCTGCTTCCAAGCTTACTTCAACTTGTTGTCTGTAAGTCCAACATAAACAAATTCTTAATGAACCGCCCCGTTAAGTAATCCCGTCTACCAAATTTCCATTATTAACTTGATTACTGTACACTCAATAACTCTTATTCTCGAGTGGCCTCCGGGCCTTGATAGGTGGTGACTCCTATGTAAAAAGCTATTCTTTGTAAAATAAATAAATTACCGTTTTTTTTTTTTTTTTTTTTTTTTTTTAATTCCATTTTCACCCCAAACAAGGCACAGTGCTACTTTGATGTAGGGGCCTACTATCGGGGAAAAATAAGTTGCAGGGTTGCTATGTAGGGAGTTGAGCAGGCAAAATGTCTGTTCACATTACACTTGAACTTCTGCATGCAAGTACAGTTGGGGAAGCAGAAACCCGGAAGGGCAGTCTAAAGTCTAACAGTTCTGAGGATAAAACTATTAGAGTAGAAGACCTACTTACGTCTAGGGATCTGTGTAGGGTGGGATTTTGCTGCTTGTCGGGGGGGGGTATTTACGTCGACGGGGTACAAGGGCTTGTAGTTCGTATTTGAAACCTTTCCTTATTTTCTAGCGATCATCTGGTATATTAATATAGATAACTTTTGTAATAAAAAAAATAGCTACTCAATGAATGAGTTCAAAGAATCAAAAGAACGTCTGACTAAAATGTTTAACATGTAATAAGTTGAATACATATCCATTTCGGCTGTCGTCGTGTGCGTTTCAGTGTATGTTAACATGCTTATTTTGTTAATGAGTATATGTATTAACAGTATAAGTTCGGTGAGTGGTATATGCTTGCTTCACAAAGTGTACAAAAGTTTGTTTGCGTTTCTCATTGCGTTTATCAGTCGTTTGGGTTTTCATACTACGTGCAAGATTTAATCGGTGAATATCCTTACTTGGTTGAAACTACTGATTCGAGATTGTCTGCTTGACAGTCGATACATAAAACAATATTCACTGCTGCTACCACTTCGAATATTCATTTAACAATTTGTAGGTGTGAATGTCGTTGAAATAGAATTTTTGTTGGGTTCCAGTCTGAAATCTGAACATGTGAATTAAATGGATGCATCTTGAATCGATTTCTTGTTCTGTTTTTTTTTTTTTTTTTTTTTTTTTTTACTCAATAAATACTTAACTTGCCCTAAATCCACATTTTTCTCTGAAGGTTATTTTGTCACCCCATTCCTTGACAACGAAATCATTGAATTATTTAACTGTGATTCCTTTTATAATAAGAATCGATGATTAATCACTAATCCACCCACACAGATTCTCACAGATTAACACCTGTTTTATTCATTTTCGTTCTGCTGTAATTTATTAAAGTGATGTGTTATGTACAGACCGCACCTAAAGTAAACACGGGGTTGCGTCTACTAATTTATGAAAAATTAAAATCAATATATAAAAAACTGTTCATAAAATCGGTGCATAATAAATTTTTCTTGTTTTGCAAGTTTATAACTTCTATGCAAAAACTGTTTCAAAGACTTGGAATGTAATGCGTTCATACGTGTCAATTTTTTGGACAATCTATATCTGTGAAAGTGTGTGTGTGTGTGCGCACACATTTCTCTACCAAATAACTCTGACAATTTTCGGTCTAGAGACTTGAGGTTTGGGAAAATCTTAATCAGTTTTCGGCCAGAAATTTGGCTGTCAGGGAGGTCAAAGTACAATGATTTGACCTTTGAAAACTCTATCAAACTTTAGGTCTAAACACTTGAAATTTTAAATATAGGTTACTTCGACATGAATCAAAATTTCAATTGGATTTGAGCCCCAAAAATAATGGTTAAGGTCAAAGTTGAAAAAAAAAAACTTGACCTCTGCGGTCTCTACCAAATTACTCGGCCAATTTCTGGTCTAAACATTTGAAATTTTACATAAAGGGTATTCAGATATAGGGCAAACTTTTTATTCAGTTTGTATCGAAAATTTGAGCTGGCAAGGGGTCAAAGTTCACAACATTTGACCTTTGCAGTGTCTAGCAAACTATTCGGCCAACTTTGGGCCTTAACATTTTAAATTTATACAGAACGGGTAATCAGACATGCGGCAAGCGTTTTAATCAGTTTAGGGACGAAAATTTGACTGCCAGAGGTCAAAGTTTAAACCAAATTCCCCTGCCAATTTTGGGTCTAAAGACTTGAAATTTTAGATAACTTGGACATGGGTAAAACTTTGTATTTTGATTTGAGACCAAAATAATGTTAAGGGGTTAAAATTGAGGTCAAAGTTAAAAAAAAAAAAAAAAAAAAATTGACCTCTGTGATCTCTATGAAATTACTCAGACAAACTTTGGTCTAAACATTTGAAACCTTACATAGTGTATTCACACGTAGGACAAGTTATGAACAGTACATAGGGCCTGAGCAAAGCCGGGCCGAACTGCTAGTCTATATAATACTTTCAGCAGGCTCGTAACTCTAGCTTTCTTTCTTCTGTCCTTTAGTTCTCGCATTTCATGAGCGATGTTTTTGACAAAGGGGAAAAAACTGTTTTCTGGTTCAGAATCTCTGTATAACATTTAGCATTGGTTAGATTTTATCAAAGTTTTTATCACCTTATATCAAATGGCTTCATGCCTTGTCTGGAGCGATTTCCATTTACAAAAATATGCTTGTATGTAGGTCATCATCTTTAACTCACAATCTCGCGGAGATAATTCCGAATTTACCCATTTTAAAATGAATTGTTCCAAAATAAAATTGTCGGCCAGCCTATTAAAGCAGTACAATTTTAAATAAAATTTCAAAAAAATCGTATTCGTTTTGATTTGAAGAATATTCAGTTGATACTTTTTTTTTTTTTTTTTTTTTTTTATACACAGTGATCACCACTTATCAAGGCCCGGAAGCCACTCAGGGATAAGGGTTATTGCAAGTACATTACGTTAGTGCGAAGATTTGATGAAGTGTTTACTTAAGGGGGTGGTTCATTAGGAATTTGTCAGCGTTGGACTTGAACACATCCAAGTTGTAGTCCGGTGGGAAGCAGGCAGACGGAACAGAGTTCCACAGGCGTGCAGTTCTAAGTTACAGTAAAAAGATAATACTGTTTTTAAAATAAAGTAAATTGCTACAATCTATATCTATGTCAGTGAGAATGTGTGAGTGAGGATACTTCTTAACGTATATACTCAATGGATTTTTTTATCTACAGACTCTAGATTTGGTATATAGGGTATTCAGGCATGTAGAAAACTTTTTAATAGAAGTTTTCCGGAAAAACGGGCTGCTAAGGAGTCAAAATTGAAAAATTGGTATGTGGGGAGGTCATCGGATTTTTATCTGTTTGCTAACTGTTCCACGAATGCGCATGCATGAATGGTTCACATAACAGGTTGCTAAAAAAAAGTAGGTTTGAAAAACGATTTTTATTTGTCAAGCTGGCCTAATCGTTATCGTACTTGACTCTCTGTCTTTAGGTTTTAGTTTGGATCTCAGCCCAAGTTTTTTTTATACTTACAAGAAGTGATCTGTTTAAAAAAAAAAAAAAAAAAAAAAAAAAAACTTATTACCATGCATATGTCTGTTTTTATATGAATTTATGCACATTTTACGACCGGGCAACACCGGGCAGCCTGCTAGTTTTAAATAAAACTGAACCATATTCGTTTTATTTATAAAATAATTTAACTGACAATGATTATTTTTTGTGGAAGTCTTTTTTTTTTCTTTTTTTTTTTTTTTTTTTTTAATAGTATTGAACTTGGTAGCCATTTATTAATTAAAAGAACTATTATTAACGGTAAATTATATAAAGTATAGGTAGAAAGTATTCATGGAATCTCCATGAGTCCCACTAGTTGGATATACTAAATTCTAAAAAGAATGGCTTACACATTGAATTTTCGTTTTTCGCCGAGGTGAAAGAGTATATTGGCGAAGACGAGCCATTTCTTCCTTAAAAAAAAAAAAAAGTCTTGTGCTCGGCAGCTATTACCTGGAATATATGGCATAGTTATTAGTTCTAGCCAGTTAAATAAAATTCATTTGAGTATTTGTAAAAAGGAGAACCTTACATTGCGTTTATTTTATGCTAGCGGGTGAGTGGCGAGGTACTTGCAAATACGCTCAAATCTATTTTAATTCATACAGATTTCGTATTCATCATTACAGAGCCAATTCTCTATCCAATATTATATAGCACGAATTTCAAGTTTAAAAAAGATCTGAAGGCCATCAGCAAAAATCAGAACCAAAACATTTAGCGCTTCAGCTGTGTTCCCTACTATTTGAGCTATCGACATTATAACAGATATAAAATATTTAAAATTAAATCACTTCAGGTTATGAATTTTTGCATGTGCAAAAGCAATATAAAATGTCGGCAAGTTGAAACAAACATTTTGCATTTCAACTTGCCGACATATTTCTGTATGCGCTATTCATTCATCTAAACGAAGATTTTACTCGTTATAAACTCTTTGGTGCATAATTACTGTTTCGTGTTAATTTCAGTGTTATGTGACCTGTGTAGTGTAAGAGTTTATCAGTTAAATATTTTGACACATGCATACATCTACTGTTTTACTAATATGCATACAAGCAGCGGCCCTGCTGTTTTTAAGCGTCTTCAAATGGTAGAGCCATGATAATCTCAGAAAGACAAGATGGTATTTTTCCGTTGTTTTCCATTTTGACTAACTGTTAAACGTGTCCTCAGATACCAACCTGGAAATTTCTACAACTCTGCACGGTACATACAGCACCTAACTTTCCCAAATGGTCACCCATTTGGTATTGGCCAGGCTCATCATTGCTTAACTTTGGTGATCTGGCGAGAACTGGTATGTCAACGTGATTGTACCGTTATTTATATAGATTTATAACATCGTTTTTATTACTTCTGTAAACAATGGGAAAAAATCACTTTGCAGCTTTTATATGTTGATCTATTATTTTGTATATTTAAAATACAAAATTCATATGGCCATACCATCAAGGTAAACTGAGTGCGAGACGCTTTCTTAGCATTATACCCTTTCACCTTCACTAGAATACTCATCAAACTACTGATCTCACTTTTGATGTAACCTCCGAACCTTTTCAGGTGTATCTTGTCAAACTTGGAAATTTGTATGGAATTTTGAACGGAACCCTTTATTTACTTCATGGAGGTAGCATGTTCTTATTCCATCAGCCATAGAGGTCCTAAGTAATTCGCGGATGTATTTTTCGGTCGCCCACACTAAGAATTGAACCTTCAAGCCCCCCCCCCCCCCCGGGAGAATATCACTTTTACAATTGATTTTTCCAAGTACTCTAACTACTGTGCCATGGGTCCTTGCAGTCCAAATTCCCGAGTTCAACAAGATGCATCTGAAGAAGGTTGCAGGTTACATTGACCGAAATGTTGTGAAAATCACCTAAGATGAGAATAGTAGTTCGATGAATCCAAATATTACAAATAACCACTCCTCTTCAAAATTCAGAAACGTCTTTTTTTTTTTTTTTTCTTAGGCCTTTTATGAAGTTATTTAAATTTCTAACTTCAAATCTTACAAAACTAACAATAACATTCATTATTTTATTTCTGTACAGATCAAGAAGCAGCTTACTAGGATTAACACTTGTTGCCCCCCCCCCCAAAAAAAAAGGAGGAGTTTAACCTAGTATATCCCACTCCTTCGTTCTTAATTTTCTAAATAACCATGCCTTGGATTTTTAAAAAATTCTGCAAACATTAATTATTGTAAAAGTAAATTTTTACCAGAAAGGATTTTTCGGAATAACTCTGGTTGCCCCCTTTGGGGGGGGGGGGCCTTATAGGGATAAAATTTCCCTCAAATCAATCATCCGTTCGCACTTTTGTCAATAACCATACCTTGGATTTTTTTTTTTTTAATTGTGCACAAATATTAGTAATGGTGAAAGTAATTTTTTTACAGCTTGTTTTAATCGTGAGTTGCATAGATATCTGAGTGTACCTTTTTAAAGATCTTCCCCCCCCCCCACTTCTAAAATATTGGAAACCTTTTCTACTTTTCAACAAACTGTTTAACTGTCATAGTTTCTTTTCTTGTCTTTGCTTTGTTTTGCAAGATTCCAAGACAGTAATTGGCCTGATGTGAAGTCTTCAGTTTAACCCTGTGTTAGTCCCATGGGGTGTTTTGCTACCCCAATTTTACTTAAGTGCTCATAATTCTTGGCAATTTTCTTTTCCTTTTACTCTTGACTCTGTGAAGGTATAGCACATGTGGTACGACACAGTTGTATCGGTTTTCCTTGGAGGTATACGTCATTTGTCCTTCTGGAGTGTCCAGTCACCCCAGTTGACTAACATATGTATGATTTTATGATTTATATATTTTTGTATTTTTCCAATGGGAATGAAAATTTGTAGATATAAGCGCATATTATTAGGCTACGCTGTAATATTTAATATGGAATTAATGTTTTGATATTTTATTTATCATAATTTTTGATCGGATTATTTTATTTACAATTTATTACTCTTTCAGTCTTGTAAATATGAGCTTAGCTAATGTAATATCTTCATTTTTTTTTCCTTAGTTTTATAATTTATTTTATTGTATTTTATATTGATATCAACAAGATACAAGCGATTCAAACTGTTCAACAAGGAGTGTAGATATATCCTGAACTAGCAGGATAATTATATTTTACAAAAATAACACTATAAACATTTTTGTATTTGGGGTATATAAACTCCGGATTGGACTAACCACGTTTGGAACACCCAGGTAACTAATGCAGGTTTAAATGTTATTACATGTAGGAGAAGAGAAGGTACACCATTATTTCCTCATGAGCCAGTGTGTAATCAGGTCAAGAGTATCTCTGGAAAAATAGTAGGATCCTTGTACCGCTCTAGTAGATATCCCACGCCTGACCCAATTCTCTACCTAATATAAAAGCCAGGTACGGCCAACGATGGAGTACTGTTTCCTCATGTGGGCAGGAGCTGCTAGAAGCAGCTTATCCTGCCTTGAACAGAGTTCAAAATAGACTTTGTAGCTTAGTGGGGGATGCCCTTTTCACTTCCCTGCAACCTCTTTCCCACAGAAGACATATTGCGAGCCTGTCTCTGCTTTATCGTTATTTTCATGGCAAATGCTCAGCTGAGCTTCAATCTATGCCCCCCCCTCCTCGCCAAACCTTCACGAAAAACACTCGTTTAGCCAAAACCACTATCAATAATTTTCCACGCCTAGACCTAAATATAGATTTCATGAACAAAGCTTTTGTCTTAGAACTGCACGCCTGTGAAGCTCTCTTTCGATTGCCTGCTTTCCAGCTGACTACAATCTGATTGTCTTCAAGTCCAACATAAACAAGTTCTTGATGAACCGTCCCCCTAAGTAATCTAACTTACAAAAATTCCACTACTTATGTTTACTACGCTATAATCACATTGACTAATGTATACCCATTAACCCTTATCCTCGAGTGACTTCCGGGCCTTGATAAGTGGTGATTTCTGTGTGTGAAAAAAAGTCACAAGAATGTGGGTGACTGTTGAAATGGTTTGCTCTCTGTTGGCTTAGATGTATGGTTCTGTTCTGCACAGTTCCTGGAGGGCCACCCTCCCAGGCTTTACCTTCTCACCTTATTGTGGAAGACTTATGGGATTTCCTAAGTAGGTTTTACAGGCCAGGGTGCTCTTCCTATTGGATGCTGACTTCTTTCTTCAAAATCACCAGATTCGGCATTAAATAATCTGGAAAGGGTTGATATGCCGTAAAACAACCAACCAACTCTCGTTTCGGCCGATATAACCTCCCACCCAACCTTAAAGGTCATTTTGTCAAATATGGGAATCTGTACAGAATTTAAAACTGAATCTTTTATTTAATCCAAGGAGGTAGATTGTTCTTGTTCCAGCAACCATGAAATCCTAAGTAATTTTTATTACATTCTTGGTATGCCTTGTAATAAAGAAGTAAACCGCCAGAAGAGAACTGATTATTGCACAAAGAGGTCCATGTAGTCGAAATAATTAGAACTATCAATTCTTATCTAAAAATAAATTGAATATTTCGTCATGATTTACTTTTAGGGGAACTATTCCCATGCTAGAATGCCCTAATAAATCATTGCAGATAGACCTAAAAACAGCATTTAACTCTTGTGCCATTTAAACGATCTTTTCTGGTCTAGTAATGTTGCAGATTTCATATCTTCATCAAAAATATAAAACAAGAATCGGATTCTGTCCAATTCTCAGTTTTTAGTGTCACACTTCATGTGTCATGCTTCGTGTCACGCTTCATGTGTCACGTTACAAAACGTTTTCTGGACGTTCTTTGATTTTTAACTTTTCATGACCTTATGACATTATGATTGATCTAAGTCAAATTTGCAGCATTTATGACGCTGTCTTGATCTTGGTCCATCTGAATGTCACTCTGCCTAAAGCGGCCAGAAACATTTCGTTTTATTTATGTAGATACTGTGACCTCTTTATGTACCCCTTCCCCATCTTGATGCTTGTGTGTTGGAGATAATTAGTGTATTACAACCGTTTTGTGTATATTATAATATACACTAGCGGGACCTGTGGAAATTCCGCAGGGGACTCATTCATATGTGATATATAGGGCTATGACAACAGTATATTCTTTTCCTTGTTTTGATTCTTAGATATATATCCATTGATATCTTATGTTTTTATGTAGAGTGATGTGGTTCTTGGTTGATTGTGTCTGTGTCTGATATATACTCTAGTCAAAAGAATGAAAAGAATGTTATAGCTCTAGTAATATATTTATGTTGGCATTCTGTAGATGTTCAGTGTAAATGGAGAGAACATATATGCCAATTATGTTTAATACTATATATATATTAGTTATAAAACGCAAATGTTTAAAAAAAAAAAAAATAAAATAAAAAAAAAAAGCTTTGTAGGTCTCACCCTGCTTGAAAAAACAAAACAAAAGATAAAATCAAAATATGGTTAAAAAAAATTCCCAATATATTCTTTCAGTGTTCAACGCTGAGAAGAGGTGAATAGTCTAGTATCCTTCCAGGCATTATCCTTTCCTTTGGGAGAGATAATTTAGTATATATTCATTTGTCATATATACTAAAATTTTACCATCAGGGGGAAGCAATTTTTTGCCAGTATAATGTCATGGATTTAACTGCATTTTAACCATGCTTGCAAATTCTGTAACCTATATTTGTATCTCTTGCATCATTTTTATTACCTCTCGTATATAAGTTTCAATTGGTGTACGAGTACATTGATGGATTATTACTACTTAAGGGTTTCAGGAAGATTTCAGAAGAGGCATTCTAATATATAAAGAAAAGGCAGTTGGATTCTTTCAATTAAATTACTATAGAATTGAATTTAACAAATGGATATTTGATTCTACCTGGCCATTCGATTACGGAAATATTCATTCTCAGAGATCAAAATTTTGCTAGTCCAATCGATTTCATCGAGTACATAACCCGTTCTTTCAGAAACATAATTTTCCATATATTCATTTAATTGGATAATTAATAGAAATGATTATCTAATTAAATCACTGCATTTATTGCAACAGGAAAATGCAAATGGCGATGAGAATTTCATAATCACATCACACAGTACTTTGCTCAAAGATTTTCCTCTAATAAATAATAGACATTTAAAGATATAAAAACAAAACATCTCATTCGTACATTGCATAACTCCAATTAAAAATAACTTTGAATTGCCGAATGCCATGAGATAAATATTGTTTCCGGCCACTAAAATGAACAAAAGTTTGGTAATTGTACACATAAGCGAACATGCATTGAGTTGCAAAACAAATGACAATGACTAAGTTGATTAACGCAAATCAGTAAATTAATTATACAATTATTAGCACGAGTCTAATTGCAGGAGGGGGGAAAACATTACTTCGATTTGATTGGCTTCACAGAAGAAACCAAAATTGTATGTATTGTATTCTGATGAATGTTCTAATGCATTTCCTAAGTTACATGGTTATCTCCTCTTCAGTTAACACTATTTGGGCTACTTATGCACTTATTGTACCATACTGAAATAATGTTATTTGGAAAATCTTTCTTAACATGAGAAAGGTGTTTTGTACCTATTCTAACATTACTGCCTTCCGGATATGGATCAGTAGTTTCCTCATCTTGTTGCACCCACATTTCAACATCGTTTGCATTAAGTGATTTAAGAACAGTGTGGTTGGTCGGTAACCGTTTGGTTTCAAGAATTTTTTCTAGACCAGATGTATTCTGATTTTAGAGTTGCAAGCCATTGTGATAGGTTGTTTTACACTATTTTAAATATAGTAATCTGAAAAAAAAAATTAGAGTTAGTATAAATTGATTATCAATAGCTAATCTACATTAATTACATAGTATCAATATTAACATTTCTGCGCAATATCTGACTAAACCATATAAGTTTTACTGCAACTCCGCATCAAATATGCTAATACAATTTCAAAGACGAGACAGTTCAAGTTTAGAGAATCCAGGTTTAGAAGACTTCCAAATGAGAGGAAGTCCAACTTTAGAGGAAGTTCAAATTAAAGGAGCTTTACTGTACTTAAAACACGATGAGGAATACCCAACGTTGCTCGGGATCGAATAAAAATCACTGTCCTTTTTCACTATGCTCATAACACCATATTTCTTCGTTTTTACTGCCTCATCCTCTCATTTCACCGACTAATAACAAACGAAATTAATATTGTATGCATTGTTTAAATTTCAGTAAAATTGGATATACATATTTGAAATTTTTATTGGTCATTTAGAGGTAATGTCACAGATATTCGACACGTAGTCTAACAGTTGAGACTAATATCCTTGTCTTCCCAATACAATTTTGATTTAAATTTCGTAAAAATAGGATATATTTACAAAATTTAAGGAGGCATGCCGTCATAACTCCTTTTTAGATTTTGAAAAATTTCCATTGTCTTCCTCAGTGAGTTTTACATGATACTCTTATTCTCTAACCATTTTTTCTATAGGAACTGGCAAACAGTACACAAACATTGAGATATATAGCAAAAATGGTAATTAATAAAAACCTGAAGAAATTGCTCAATACTATTGCAGAGAAAATATTTTTTATTATTACCGTTTTATCTGCTTAGTTACACATGTTTCGGTTACCAAATCGTACCAATGATCCAGTAACTTCGTCAGACTTTAACAGAAGTTCTGTTAAAGTCAGACGAAGTTACTGGCTCAATGATACACTTCGGTAACCGAAACATAGAGTAACTAAGCAGATAAAATGGTTATATATATATATATATATATATATATATGCCAACTATCTTTTTTTTTTTTTTCCAAGGAACATAAATCTGAGTTGTTTGAATTGCCACTATTCAGTGAAACACGTGTAAGACGTATTATATTACTAATAAAATGTAGATAAATTTTTAGTTTGCTTCCGGTATATATGCTCTGAAAGTGTAAATTATTTTTTTATGGAGCTTAATTGTGGAAATTTGGAAAAATTTTATTGAAAATATACATTAAAACTATATTTCTTTATAATTAGACGTGTGTGTATATATATATATATATATATATATATATATATATATATATATATATATATATATTATGCTGTAATACATAATTAGATGTGCTATTCTTTTATTTAAAAATGAAAAACATTTTTATAAAATTAATAGTTTAACAACTAAAACGAAATATTGAAGCCTGGATTATTTAATAGTCTGTATAGTTTATTAGTTTATTGCTGTTATTACTATCTATATTCACGCGCACACAACTCGGAAGAATACAAAGTTGGTTCTAATCAATATTATGTATTCATGGTCCAAAAATTTAACATCAACAAATATTTATGTACATGTTTCAAAGATTTTAATTAAATCTCGTCTGCACAAAAAACACCCTATCACTTAACAGGTTCAAGTAAAATGATTATTAACGAATAAGTCAAAATTTTCATTAGATACAACTAAAGTTTAAATATTTCACTTAAACGCGCACTCTGAGTATGTATTAATGTATACACTTATAAGGTGATATAATACATTATTTTTAGTTTCTTATTTACTTTAACAGTGCTTAATAAGTGAATACTCTCTCTCTCTCTCTCTCTCTCTCTCTCTCTCTCTCTCTCTCTCTCTCTCTCTCTCTCTCTCTCTCTCTCCCTTCCCTTTGTTTTAATTTTATCACTTTGTTTTTCCTGGGGATGGGGCATTCTACCGGATGCCAAACATTCTCCCATTAGTTTAGTTACTCCGAGAGATCTTTTTAAGATTCTAACTGTCCCTTTAAGTGCTATTGTTTGTATTTCTTTTGCACTTGGTTCACCGGGTATATTCGCCATATAGTTTTTGAAATTCTTTCTCATTAGCCCGGTTGCTCCGATAATGACTGGTATGATTGATACCTTAAGATTCCAGTTTATTTTAATGTCGTACATGTCCTTTGTATTTTTGCTATTTTCTCCCTCTCTGCTCTGTTAAGGCCAGCATCATTATGGACGCTTACTTCAACTAGGGTTGCCACTTTCTTGTTCCATATCACTGTTAGGCTTAATAACCCCATTTTCTAGGTATATAACTGTAGGATGAAAATATTTGTGGTAATTAAGCTATACAGAGGTGTCTGTGTTTCATCCTTGCAGAGAATCATCAGGCTAAACTCTAACACCTGTATAGCGTAATTGCCGTAAATATATTTTTGTGTGTGTGAAATTACTAGGGCTAGGACAACAGCATATTCTTTTCATTGTTTTGACTCTCGAGTGTGTATCCGTTGACATATATACTTTTATATAGTGATGTGGTTCTCGGATGATTAACTGTCTGTGTCGGATATATACTCGAGAGTCAAAACAATAAGAATATGCTGTTGTCACAACCCTAGTAATTACGGTTTTTTTTTTTTTTTTTTTTTTTTATAGCTAGTATTGTATAGCGTAAGTCTTCAAGTTTTAACATGCCAACATATCATTGATATGTAAGTGTGCTTGGTTTATAGATCTACAAGTACCTGCAAAATAAAACTTCACTTGATCTAAATAATTTTCATTGTTTATCATTCCAAAGCTGATTCAAGATAAACTTGTCAATAAAATAATTTTCAATAACTTTATTTTTTGTTTGTTTTTTTGTTTTAAATTATTTACAAATTTCATATTCCTTTCATGTTTTGTTTGTTTTATTTTTTTTTTTGCTGGTTGTAGAGCATTGTTTTGCAAAATGGTGACTTGCATGAAATCTATATTATGCTTCTGTTCGTTCCACTTTTCTCGGTAATTACTGAGACCATTTGCCTGAAATTTTCTATGAACTAGTGTTATAAGGTGCAGAGAACTAAGAGTTATGATATCCGTTCGATGCACAATTAAGGATTAGCATGCAGTCACCACAATACCACATTTACTCTAGAAGTGTTGCATAAAACCTTCATTAAGTCAATAGACTACAACTTTTGTGCGTTTCTAACAGGCTAAAAAAAATCTAATAACTTGATCTCTTCCTCGATTCAGGGTTATTAATAGGACTGTGACAACAGCGTATTCTTTTCATTGTTTTGACTCTCGAGTGTATATCCCTTGATATCTTATATGCTTTTATATAGTGATGTATGTGGTTCTCGGTTGATTAACTGTCTGTCAGATATATATTCGAGAGTCAAAACAAAATTCTGTTGTCATAGCCCTAGTTATTAAACACTTTTATCCAATTCTTTCACACTGAATGTCCGACTCCTATTCCTATCTGTATTTTTCCTAACAACATATCCTCAAAAATTTGACACTGACCATTTGATACGTGATGAAAAAAAAAATACTTTTCATTTTTTTAATTTCTATGTGAAATTCATCAAGTTGTCGAAAAACAGCTTTCTAAAAGATTAAGACCAAAAACCCATTGTGATTTTTTTATCAACAGCGTATATCTATGAAGTAGACACAGTAAACGATTACTGATATGGACTCTGTATACAAAGTTGCATCCGGGCATTAAAGCTATTTTCACCAATACCTTCGGGCGGGTGTGGGGGAGAGGAAACACGAATTTTTTTTTTTTAAATTCTATTTTACTAGTATCTGCCCAATACTGTTAGTTATGCTTTAATAAAGTAACTAAACCAGGAGAAAAATATTTCAACGTGTTTGTAGTACTGGCTAGCACTACTTAACCCATTAAGTCTCTGGGTATCTACATCTTTTTGTAATGACTAAAAATGAGTTAGAATACGCCAGTTGAAATAAAGTTCTTTTTCTTTAGAAAGCGAAATATTAGCTTTGCTAAAAATAGGACACTGGGTACATGTGATTCTAAAAATCAAGATGCTATGCATTCAAAATGAAATTTATACATTATGGTAAAAAGCAGAGCAGCAGCTTACAGTGTTAAATTACACTTTTGGCAATAAGTTTAAGATCATTTATATAAGTTTATGCATCATTATTTATGCAGTTTTGGGAATAAGTCAATTGTTTACTATTGCAAGATTCATGTTTATAAGTCCACGAACAAATGAAATTTTAGCAAATTTCATAAGAATTTTTAAAGGGGTTCTAACAACTCTCGGAGTGAAGTTAATGAATATAAATGGATTTTATCCTTTCTTTAGAATAATTATGCAATAGGCAGTATATACTATATTAGTATTTGTTCACATTACACTTGAACTTCTGCATGTCAGTACAGTTGGAAGCAGGAACCCAGAAAACTTTCTTACATCTAGGAATCTCTACTGTGAAGGGGTGTGATTTTGCTGTTTGTTGAGTTTGTTGGGGATGTTTACGACGTCAAGGGGGTAAAAGTACTTGTAGTTTATCGGAGCATCCACTATTAAAATACTTGTGGAACAGGCATTTCGTCGCAGGGACAGATTGAAGCTTAGATGACAGTACGGAACCTATCAGGTTGGCGACTCTTTTGAACCCTGAAGTTCAAGTGTAATGTGAACAGACATCTTGCTGCTCAACTCCCTACATAGTATCCCTGCAACTTATGTCACTCATAGTAGTCCCCTACATTAAAGTGTCAATGTGCCTTGTTTGGGGTGAAAATGGAATAATAAAAAAATCTAAAAAATTCTTGAGGCGAGAAGGTGTGTGTGTGTGTGTGTGTGTGTACACACACACACACACACACACACACACACACACACACAACTTGTCTCTATGACATCTGATATCTATTTGCATTACATTTGAATTTCTGCATGTTACTATACTCGGAAGCAGAAAAGAGGGAGGGAATTCCAAACTTTAGAAGTTCAAAGGAAGAAACTATTAGAGTAGAAAATGTTGTCATCTAGGGACTTATAGTGAAGGGGTAGTATTTTGTTGCTTGTTGAATTATTTATGTCGATAGCGCATATTTCCTTAAAGTACCTGCAAAACTGGAATGAGGATGCAACATTGTAGCAATGGGATAGGAGTTATGTGCTAGGCTGAATCGGAAGTAACCTCATATGCAAAGAATGCTCTTATCACCCAATGTATCACTATGCATGCAAGAACATGCCAGTGTATTATTACTGAACCACATATTTATCACTCTGAGCTAGAGCATGCAGAATAGATTGCAATTAAAAAAACTAATTATTACATCTATATAAATAAAACAGGTGTGTGTGAATATTTAACCGATAAACTATTAAACTACAGGTCACCTAACACTGAAATTAACAGGAAATAGTAATCATGCACCAAGGATCGTTTATAACGAATAAAATCTTTGTTTGGATGAATAATGCGTACAGAAATATGTAGGCAAGTTGAAATGCGAAAGGTTTACTTCGGGACAAGATCAAAGTATAGTATCTGTTCTTCAGATGCTGCACTTCAATTTCTTGTTCTGTCAGTGGAGGAGAAATCCTTCACGACTGAGACAATTTTTATTTTTGTTCCTTTTCTCCACATTAAAAAAGGACCCTGGTGTTTAACTCTGTCCTGTGGGGAGGCATTGTAAATAGGAACTGACTGATGTTTTATTCTTTCGCATGCTCACATAAAATTCATTCAAGATCGTTTAATAGTCTTTCTCTCGATAACGACATTGGTAGAGCACACGGTTTTGGTTTCGATTCTAGCTGAAGGCAACAAGTCTTTTTTTTTTTTTTTTTAAAGTTTTGAAATCATGTCTTTGTATTAATAAAGACGAAATCTGCATGAATTTGAATATATTTAAGCGTATTTTACGACACTCGGAAATGCAAAATGTTTATTTAAGAGACTGGAATAAAAATTTCTTGCAGATTCCCCTTAGCCCTATGACTAGAAAATAAGATTAAAAAATAAAAGATTAAAAAGAATTAGGGCTACTGACGAGACATCTATAAAATAAAATGCACCTACTGCTCCCATCTCACAGAGGATAGGGAAAAAGAAGCCATTATTAATTTGTTTCGTTTAATCAATTCGATAATGTATGAGGACAGAATATTCAAATATAATCTAGCAACGCCGGGTACTTCAGCTAGTGTTTAATAAAACTCTCTCATATATATATATATATATATATATATATATATATATATATATAAACTCGCTTTGTGTGAGTTCCTTCCTCATAGGTTCCGAAACGGCTGAGCCTGTCATTTGCAAATTTCACACAAAGCTAATTTGTCTTACATTGTTCTTTGATATGTTTTGTACAGAAATCCATCCGATAAGTATCGAAAATTGACGAAATCCGATCTTCAAAATAGATTTTCTCTCTTAAAAACGATTATTTATCTATAAGGGGAATATTTAACGTTACACCGGCACGAGAGATAGTAAATTATAAGCAAACCATTTTTTAAAAAGCAGATTTATTATAATCTGGAGATATAGCTTAAGAGCATTCGCCTACAGATCGAATGATCCCCTGTTCAAGCCCGGATGTATATCATCACATTTTATTTTATTTTTTTTCTTATTAATGAGTTCAATTTACAATAAAAGAGGAATCTTTTTTTTTTTTACATAGGCATCACCACATTATCAAGGCCAAGAGGCCACTCAAGGATAAGGGTTAGAGTGTACAGTAGAAATTGGACAAAATAGTAATCATTAGTAATGAAAATTTGGTAAATTTGATAACTTATATGGAACGGCTCATCAAGAACTTATTTACTTTAGACTTGAAGACAACTATATTGTAGTCAGCCGGAAAGCAGGAAAACGGAAGACAATTCCACAGGCGTGCAGTTCTAAGAAAGAAGCTTTGTTCATGGAATCTACGTTTAGGTTTAGGCACAGATACAGAGTGGGGGGAATTATTGAAAGTGTTTACAGCTAGACAGGTGTTTCTTGTGAAAGTTTGGCGAGGGGGGACCATAGATTGAAGCTCAGTCGAACACTTTCCATGAAAATAACGATACATCAGAGACAAACTCGCAATATCTCTTCTGTGAGATAGAGGTTGCAAGGAAGAGAAAAGGACATCTCCTACGAGGCTACAAAGTCTATTTTGAACTCTATCAAGGCAGGCCAAGTCCTTTCTAGCAGCTCCTGCCCAGATGTGGCAACAGTATTCCATCCTTGGACGTACCTGGCTCTTATATAGATAGAGAATAGCATCAGCAGTGAGATATCTACTGGATCGATAGAAAGATCCCACCATTTTTCCAGCGGCCTTGGCAACAGATTTGATGTACGTGTTCCATTTAAGATCAGGAGTAATGGTCAAGCCAAGAAGTTTGTCAAAACTTGAGGCCTCCTGAAGACGAGAGCCATTCATTTCAATTGATGCCAGATGTGGATCAGAATGTTGATGATGTAAAGAGAGAAGCTTGGCTTTAGATGCATTAAAAAAAAAAAATAATAAAAAAAATAAATAAATAAAATTCTTCGTTTCTTTTTCTCTTTTAGTTTCCCCTCTCTGTCCTGCTCTAAGTAAATCTTTGTTTTATTGTTTTGTATTTATTAAATATTTTAATATTATTCTAATATTTATTAAATATTTTTAACGTGCACAAATTATCCATGAGCACTTGTTTCTGTGTATCATCCATGGTCAGTGTGGCTATCCTTTTAACAAGGATCAAAGGATCGAACTCCCAACTGTTCAATCAATCAAAAGAAAAAGATCATTGCAATTTCTCTCCCAACTTTCGGATTTTGCAATCCTGCCCATATGCCTTTATTTTCTTTTTAAAAATGTACTTTTTCTTCTGATGAGTTAAGGGTGAAATAAATTCAATAATTAACATAATTGCATGAATGGTTTTGCGCTATGAAACTGGTGCTGTCAAGAATTGTGCATGTCAACTTGCATACAGGATAAACGGTAAGATGGTCAACATCTTGAAATTTGGAATAGACTTTTGTCATTTATTTATCTGCTCTGTAGTTACATTGACCTTCATAGACTAAAGGATTGGTATAAAAGGTGAAATATAATTGAATAAACATATTTATATATATATATATATATATATATATATATATATACACACACACACACACACACACACACACAGAACCTCGGGATACGATTTTTTTTTTTTTTTTTTTTTTTTTTTTTTAATTCAAGCAACCCTTCTATCACGGAATTTACAACCCTGACTTATAATATAATTCTTTACCCATATTTGATATATGGAAAAGTTTGATCATCTGAGAGAAATTTGCTGTTTTTATATATATATATATATATATATATATATATATATATACCTATACCTTCTTTCTGATAAGGTTCTCCAGAAAAATCTTAAAAATGGAGCCTATGTAACCCCTCCAGTGCAGCTCAGCTCAGGTGCATAGGCTCGTGATTGAAATGCACCCGTAGCCGATACCTGTGGCGTTACCCATGGTTTCGTCTAGTGGTCGAATTCGCCGTCGTCGTCGGTGGCTCTCTGGTTCCGCTTTCAAATCAGCTTCCAACCGTCACCTGGGCTATCGGAGAAATATATTGCATTCACAACGGCGTTCCAATCAAAGAAAAGAAAGTCAAAACTTGATTGGTTTTTCTTAACATAGAATTGATTATTGTCTTTGACTTTACAGATAATAGTTACACACTAGCCTAGTCATGCAACTTAGGGGGCTGGCAGTTTTGTTTCTTTTACCAAGTTCTCTGTTTTTCATCTACCGTCAGTCCACGGAAAGGGATCAGCGAAAAGAGACACCAATTAGCCAAGTGTCTTGTTTTTATCAAATCAGTCGTTCCTCCTTCCACATTTTTGGAGTTATTCTTTCTTTCCTTTCCTCTCCCTCTCTTCTTTTATCCTATTAATTTGTACTCCCTTGCCTTTCTTTTGAATTTCCTCCCTCTCTCTGTTTCCCTAATTTCTACTCCTCCTTTCGGCTTTATCTATCCCCATTTTTAACCCTCATGTTCACTTATGTAATTAGGAGCTATTAGTCACCCCCAGGTCGAACAATGCCTGGCGGCGAGCCCTCACCCCCAATTCCCACCCCAAGCTGTCAGCTTAAGAATCTCTGGATTTCTTCATATCGCTCAACAGAGGGTCTAAAAACAACCTTTTCGTTGTTAACGGATATACAATAGCAATAAGATAAGAACAATTTTTTTTTTTTTTTTCCTTTCTGACAAAATCCCATGGACATTTCTGTTTAAAACAACATCAAACCATCATCATCATTAGAATTCAGCCGTGCGAATTCCTCTGAATTTGTGTCGACTAGCAAGGTCACTCGGCATCGCTCGGTCCGCATCATGTCACACCTAGACAAATCAGTAACTAAGGAAATAAGGGTCACTTTCTGAAATTAAATTAAAAAAATATTAAATACTTTGTGTGAACAAATTTCGAGAAACTTAATTTTCTTCCTTGCTCTTAATAAAAAATAATTGATTTTTATATTTTCTCGAGCAATAAATGTTAATGTGGATTTCCTTATGAAATAAAAAAAAAAAAAAATGGAGAAAATTCCCAACTCGCATTTAGGTAAAAATGCACTTTCGTAAATAATTGAATTCGTTCAAAACATCGCTAAAACCAAAACAAAGAAACATCTAAGTAAATCGCGATATATCCAGACAGACGTGCGAGATGGGTCAGTGGTAAGAGGTTTAGGCTCGTTACCATGGGGTCCCGATTTCGAATCTCGCTAGAATCAGCCACTCTGAGTCGTAGACGATGAAACACGTGTCATTGGATAATTATATTTTTAAAATACTAATATATATATGAGAGAGAGAGAGTCTTTAATTTTTAGGGCTAACAATTTTATAAATAAGGATTTTCAAATTTTATTGGTATTTTCGATTTGGAGTTATGAATTTTAAATTTTTTTTAATTTATTTATTTACAGTGATCACCACTTATCAAGGCCCGGAAGCCACTCAGGGATAAGGGTTATTGCAAGTACATTACGTTAGTGTGGAGATTTGATGAAGTGTTTACTTAAGGGGGCGGTTCATTGGGAATTTGTTAACGTTGGACTTGAACACATCCAAGTTGTAGTCCGGTGGGAAGCAGGCAGACGGAACAAATTTACGATCTTAGTTTTGCCGGTCAAATCCAAGATTTTTTTGGGGGGGGGTGTCTCTTATTATCATCTTTAAAGTGAATTATGTTTTTGGCTTGCCGTTCTTATCTTAAGCACTTTTCTACTTTTTATTCTGTTGGGAAACACTGCCAATTTTTACTACTCCAGGTTCTTTATATATTCAAATGTCTATTCACGGTGTTTAATTTTTTTTCCACCACATGCCAACATGTAAAGCAGACACTAAACTGATGATGAAATACACACGTGATAAAGACATAGTTTAAAACCCAATATTTGATTTTAAAAAAAATCTCAAGTTTTGATTAAATAAGTGATTTGATTTTAACAAAAACCTAATTTTATTTGAAAGCCTAGAAAAAAAAGACGATGTGAACATTAATTTGCTAATCTCTAGGGTCAAAAAGTTGTTACCACAGTAACAATAAGGTGAGATTAAAAAAAGATCGTAAAGAAACCCAAACAATGAGAGTACTTGAAAAGAGGTGAGAGGACGGGTATTCATTCGTGCACAATCTCTTTTGAAATAGTTCAAGCTTATAGATGTAAGCTGCCTGTAATGTTATCCCAAACACTTGACTAAACAAAGCCAGCGAGTGCAAAGCCTCTAATAGAGCATGTGAGAAAGCGGCAAATGAAAACATTTGATTACACAAGACTAGTCCGTTTAAGCAGGAGGAACTACTTTGTCTTTTGTCAACTCTCCATATTTATTTTGTCCTTGGCCACCTCCAAATGTTGTTTCTACCTTGGAGGTTCATCCCAATATTCCATCCTGATTATTTTTTAGGTCTCCATTTACCACCCACTCTCAATTAGAAACTGACCTGCTTGCTTTCAGTTGATTCGGAAAATAATTAGGAAGGCCTTACTAACCCGTCCCCATTTTGTTTGGTTCTTTATTTTTATTCTTTTGGGTGGTTGTAGATCTTCCCGCTTTCCACCATTACTCTCTATCTCTCTCTCTTTATATATATTATATATATATATATATATATATATATATATTATATATATATATAATTAGAGAGAGAGAGAGCAAATAGTTAATAAAACATGTTAAAAGCATATTTAATTTGAAAAGGAAACACTAAATAAGTGGATAGTCCTTAATCCGCGAAGTTTCGAAGAAATACTTCACTTCTCACCAGAGGGTAGGATTTAACAAAATGCTGGCTCGGATTAAGGACTATCCACTTATTTAGTGTTTCCTTTTCAAATTAAATATGTAACTTTTTTTAAAGTGTTGTTTAACATGTTTTATTAATTATTTGCTCTTATTATAAGCTCTATCTCCTATTTGGTTTTATCGAGCTTTTAAATCTAGTTGAGATTACTTTATAAATATTAATTAATATTTATTATATATACACACGTGTGTGTGTGTAAAATGTAATTAAAAAATGCGAACCAGAGACCTTTCGGTTGAAGATCGGGAGTCAGCCAATGGACTACACCCATCCTGCAACAGTTAGGTTTCGCCTGGCGGCTATAGAAAACGGGATGATTGATCATTCAGTGTCAGTTGAGGAGAATTGCTCTGGTCGCGTGTTGCTGCGTTCGTGTTCGGGGATCGTGTTCTGTCGGATGCGCGTTGGATTTTCATAATACCAACATATTTAACCACACATATATACAATTTTTGTTAATAAATTATCAAAACAATTGGATCTTTTAAGTAGGTTTGAAGCCATGGAGTGGATGTGGTATCTTGGTGAGTACGCAAATTTGTCAGAAAGTGGTACACGTTCCCCCAAAAGTAAATGGGGTGTAATTCCTTAGTTGAATGGAAATCTTCAAATTTTTTATTGGACTGAATACATTGGCTTTTGACTAGGCACAAAGTGTAGTATCTGTTCTTGGTCTGTGAAGGAGAAATCACTCTAAATTCAGGCAATTTTTTTATTTGTCCCAATCCAGAGAGCATTTGGGTGATTGGTATCGTTTTGAAGCTCGACCCTTCAGGCAATAGATATGGAAAAATTGGCTAAAAACATTAACTCCTTTACCCTCACCTGGAACTTTTCTACAAGGGTCTTTCTTGCGTCGCCATTTTTGCAAGTCATCGTATCGGTTAGAATGACTTTACTAATTTTAACGTTCCGAACTTCCGATCGCGTCATGGAGTAGAGGTAAGACGTCAGGTTTTCTTTCACTTTTCCGCCTTTGCGACACCGGTTCGAGACTGCCTGCCTACTATTTTTTTTTTTTTTTTGCTCAACACACACCTCCAAACACCCGGGCAACGCCGGGAACCTAGGCATTGTTTAAAAGATAGAGGGTGATAGGCGGACAGTATTTTAACAGTTTAGTTTTATTCATCATGAAGAAATGCAATTTATGCATGGAATGTACAAACTGATTTTAATGGTTTTATGAAATTACTATTTTTGGATTAAAGATCAACACGGATTAATAAATAAACAAACGTTTAATTAGTTACACTTTCTGATCTCCATTTTACTTTGATGTTTCAAATAAGTTTTGCAAACATTGGAGATTAAAGAACACATTCTATAATTAACCATCGTTCTTGTTCATCTAGGTCAGTCGTAGACAGGCAGCTGCTCAGTTGTCTTTATGAATGGCATATGTAGTTTCATGAAGGTTTCTGTGAAAGTTGTATGCAAAAAAAAAAACAAAAAAAAAACAGCAAAATTGTATTCACTTCAGTCGCAGCGTGTGTTGATGTTAACTACCTTAACGATAAATAAAAATGGCCGCTAATGCGTTTTTTTTTTTTTTTTTTTTTTTTTTTTTGATAGGTTTGGCAGAACCTTTCACTGACAAACTTAATCTTCTACACTGTCGGCCTCGGTCTGGTTCAAGAGCGCATTTCGTTCTTGTACTGATACTAACAGGGTTAATACACGGCTACCGAGAGATATCGGTGGTTAGGGTTAATATCGCATTTGGTCTCCGTGCTTTCTATTTGGGTTTAGTAAAATTTTGTTAGTCCTACTCAGAAGATCTTTTATTAAATCATAGACTAACCATTATAATGACTATTACATTATGGATAAAGCAGTGAGAAAAATATTCCCCAGTCATTCATGTAATTTTCAATATACTGCAAAGTCGAATCTGGCATCAGCTAAGACTCTTAAGTGGGCATCTGCTCAGAATATTACATCAACGAATGAAAAAATATTGGTTTACTAGTGGGGTGGAGTGGGGGAGCTTTTCTGGTCGTAAAATACGCTTATAAATATATTTGAAATCGTGCAGATTTCATATTTATTATTAGAGCCAATTCTCTATTGAATATTATATTGTACCTAATATACAAGTGATTTCAAAAGTTAAAAAAAAAAATGACTTGGGTGCCATCAGTTAGAATCGAAACCTAAATATTTAGCTCTCCAGCCACGTTTCCTACCGATGTAGTTAATGAGAGATAGTTAAGATTAACATTAAACGACTTGAGGAAATGAACTGAATTTGGGCATGCGCAGAAAGGAGTAAAAAATGTCGGCAAGTTGAAATGATCAGTTTGAATTTCAACTTGCCGATATGTCTGCACATGTTATTCATCCATCCAAACAAAGATTTTGCTAGTTATAAACCAGTCTTAGTGTATGATTACTAGGGCTATGACAAGACAATATTATTGTTTTGACTCTCGAGTATATATCCGACACAGTTAACCAATCGAGAACCACATCACTCAATATAAAAACATAAGGTATTAACTGATATATACTTGAGTCAAATAATGAAAAGAATATTCTCTTGTCATAGCTCTAATGATTACTATTTCCTATTAATTTCAGTATTATATGACCAGTAGGTTAGGAGTTTATCGGTTAAATATTTACACATGCACACACATCTATTTTATTTATAAAAATTATTCAATTTTCTTTTGTTTCCATAGGATTAAAGTGTATTATCTGTTATATAATACTTTATCTTTTCCCTCCTCGGTTGGTGAAAGAAAATTCTAGATTGAGACAGATTTTATTTATTGATATAAGAATAATATAATGGATATGAAATATGTCTTCAAGACAAGTTTAGTTTTGATGACCTCAGGGAGGTTAACTGTGGACAGTATAAAGAGATGCGTGTTCAGAACGGGAGACTTCGATGGTATAGTCATGTTGAAAGAGTGGATGACAGTTCTCGATTTAGTAGATGCAGAACAGTTGAAGTAGTAGGTTCAGTTCACAGGATAAAACCATTGGAGGAAATTATAAAAATGGACTTTAGCAAAATAGAGCAAACCCTAGCCAGAGATAGGTTAGTTTAGAAGTCAATTTTTTAAGACGTTCAACGCATGCCAGCAGGTAAAACGGACGTCAAACTGGACACCGTCTCAGTTTTATAAAAAACTAGAGGGACCTGCGGAAATACCACGGCAGACTTTCATATGTAATATATTGATGTTGGCATTCTGTAGATTTTCAGCGCGAATAAGGACGCCTTGATAGTAGGGTAGCTCTTCTGTTAAAACTACAAAATTATTTATCTAAGCTAGCAGGGACGCCCGGCATAGCCCGGTCATAAAATACGCTTAAATATATTTTAATTTATGCAGATTTCATATATATTATTACAGTCAATTTTCTATCGATTCGTGTATATTGTAAAGTTGTGATTTCAAAAATAAAAAAAATATCCATATGACTTCAGTGCATCAGCTTGAATTGAAACCAAAACTTATGAAGAAAAAAAAAAAATATATATATATACATACATACTAGCTGGACGCCCGGCATTGCCCGGTCGTAAAATACGCTTAAATATATTTTGGTAAATGCAGATTTCGTATTTATATTATATTGGACCCAATGTATAGTAATGGGTTAAAAAAAAAAAAAAAAAAAAAACTCGTGCACCAGAACCAAGAATTGAAACCGAAACGTTTAGCTTACAATTTATTTTGTCCTCTGCTGTTAATGACAGAACTATGAAGACGTTTGCTGCAAGGCTAAAAATTAAAATATGAACCAATAGCTACTACATTATGCATGCATATTCGTAATGCCGTCGTTCGACCTTCACCTATAAATTTCATTTTTTTAATTTTCACACTTTGTGCCGATTTTCCAGGGCTAAAACCCAAATATAGTTTCATATGGGTTCAAATGCCTTATATATGAAGTTTCGTGTCTGTAGACCAAAAACTAAGTTTGGCAGGCAAAATATTTTAAACAAAAATATATATGCATACATAAATATAAATAGAAAAAGGTTTTAATATATCAATACACACAAAAAAAATTATAGGAGTGTGTGTGTGTGTGTGTGTGTGTAATATACAAATACATAAACTTGAGTTTCTTCAGCTATAACCGCAACCAAAACTTATGAAGAATTCTTGGCAAAATTATTTATTACAAAAAATGAAAAGTCATAACATTAAACGACAGTCACTCGGAAGAAAAAAGATGTAAGCGTGACACAAAAAAATAACACACGCTATCGTATTAATATATAGATTCCGTTTAATAAAAATACTATTCTAATACTTATTCTCTAATAAGTTATTAAACAATTTATATTATGTAAAAATCCATTCTTTTCCATTGTAATAATTTTTCTTTAATTCGTAACGGTTAAAATACGACGGATTTATGAAGTAGATTAGAATTACCGATTTGATACGTTAGTTTCTCGCGAATAATTACTTTTTTGTCATAAAACATATCCGTTTTAAATTATTCAAAGTATTTGCACCTAGTGTCACTTAATTTATATTATACTCCTATCCTTTAAGCTTAATTAATGAATATTATCTTCATGTTTAATTTATCGATATATAAATATATATATATATATATATACGCACACATACTAGTTGATTATATTTAGATATAACCAAAGAAAGAATCTGTCCACTCAAATTTGTCCAATCAAAATGTTTTTCTTTTTATTTCAGCAAATGCTTATATTTTCTTTATCATTTTACGTGCATTTCGCAGCTAGTAATGGAAAATATTGTCTTTAGTCTAACTAGCTGCTCATCAGATGATTAAATATACATGAAAGGACAAATTTTGAAATAACTGGTGTCCTAATTTTTAATCGCTGTGGAAGTAGATAGAAGCTCCTTTGTTTTCTTATATAGTGGAATTGGAAATAAGGACGTATTCAAATCGATACTCCTATAAATTCGTTTTTCGTGTGTGCATCGATATTCATATTAAAACCCCTCTTTTCTATTTATTTAAAAAGAAAATACGATTTTCTCATATCTTGGTTGTGGAATTGCATTACCTAGCAAAAGATATAGTTAATTTGCATATTCTTTTAAACATTCATTTTAATTAATTCCCTATTAGTTGCTTCGGTTTTCTTATGGGATGATCATCTTTAATTAACTATTACGTGTAATTATATTCAGGCAGATTCTACATGATTTTAAAATTGCATAATATTTGCATAAAAAGTATAAACACAAAATTGTTTCCATATATACTTATGTATACGTATATATTTTTGTTTAACAAATTTTGCCTACAGAGCTCTTCCTAGAGTTTTTGGTCTACAGACATGAAACTTCATATATAAGGTATTTGAATCGATGCAAAACTTTATATTTGGGTTTTAGCCCGGAAAAATCGGTGCAAAAGTGAAAATTAAAAAAAAAAAAAAGGGGGGGGGGGAATTTGCCAGGTGAAGGTCGAACGCCGGCATTACAAATGCATAACGTAGTAGCTATTGGTTCATGTTTTAATTTTTAGCCTTGCAGCAAACATGTTTTCATAGCCCAGTCATTGACGGCAGAGGCAAAATAAATCGTGAGCTGAACGTTTTGGTTTCAATTCTCGACGGTGGCGCATGAGTCTTTTTTTTTTTTTTCTATATATACTTTTAAATCATTACTATATATTGCATCCAATCTGTCTTTTCTCTATGGTAGTTAGGAAGCCTATTATACAGAAAGGCATTACTATACATATGCACATAACCTTATGAACAGTACATAGAGCCCAAGCAAAACCGGGCGGAACTGCTACTTTCTTATAGATAGATTTTAATGAAATTTACATTTTCAAAGTCAATAACTTGGACAGCGATTTATTCTAAATTTATTATTTCGTGTGTGTGTGTATATATATATGCCTTATGTAACTAAAAACTTTCAGAAATTTAAAGTTTTATCTAACTTTTCTTCGTTAATTTCTTAGCCTTTTGATTTATTTTTACCTTTTCTTTATTTCAGACTTTGAAGTTTGACTTGAAAGGTGTTCCACTTGCAGATCACGATGAGATTCAAATTGAAGTTAAAGATCATGAGCTGATTGGTCGAAACAAGTAAGTTAACTTATTCTTGAATAAAATTAAATTATAACTAAAAATCAATTTACATTTCTAACCATGGTGTCTGGCATTGTTTCAAACTTGACTTGCCGACAGTTTTGTAGGAATACTAAGTTAGATAACTAGCATTTCTGATATCTGCAGACATTGGAATTTCTCCAAGTTTGGTGACCTGTTGAAGAATGAGATTTTAAAGGTTGTTTAAAACGGTTGATCCATAAAGTTTGGTTATGGATGGCCAGATGGATTCCTATTTCTTCATTTATATCTAGAGAATAAAATGCTTTAGGAACTTAACAGAAACATCAGCTGATTATTGTTTCTTGAATTGTTAATAAATTTTTGCTAAATTTTAAAATAAAAAAGGCACTTGTTTATTTTTTATTCAGCAGTAAAAAAAAAAACCCTCAAATTCTCTTAAACCAAATAAAAATATTTTATTTTCTTCAAAACATTTTGAATGTAATTTTAAATTGTAGAACTAGTGACAAATATTTGTTCATAAATTTAATTTATACTAGCTGATCCGACCTGGCGTTGCCGGAGAATATTTATACTTTCAAGCTGGTTTAACATTTCTTTCTAAAGTCTGGCGTTTTTATTTTTTTTATTTTATATATTTGAGCCAAAGTTTTATTTTCAGATGTACCTAGCGTCTTAGTGAATTACATTCATACTTTTAAATCTTAAATTTTTAAATAACAGGTTAAAAGCCAGAATTTGTAGTTTTTATTACAAAATTCTTAAAGCAAGATTAAATTAATCAATTTAAAAAAAAAAAAAAGAAAAATGAATCCTTTCAAGGGTATCAAAAATGAAAGTATGTTTAACAGGAAACATAAAAAATAATCCCCAAGATTGAAGTAACGAAATTGAGATAGCTAGATAGTGTAATTCTTTTGCGATTGATACATTTTTTTTTGGGGGGGGGGGGTAACGAACTACAGAATTTTTAATTTATACAATTTCGCCTAGAAACAAAAAAAAAATATGTGCATTCATAAAAACTGAACTAACGAAATACAAAGACCTTGTTTAATTTTGAAGAGACAAAGGTTATCTTGAAGTTGTTTTTTTTCGAAAGGTTGTCTCCCTTTTATAATAAAGGGAAATTGCAAATTTCATGTTAAGATATTTGTTGACGCCTCTTATTAGAAAATGCTCTGTAAAATATTTTTATCAAGGGACATAATTCTGGCTTGAAATCCAACTTCTCCAAAAGGTAGAAAACTGTCATTATTTGATTAAATTAATTTCAAAGGAAGACGAATTAAGTTGATAATAAGGAAATTACCAGGAAAAAAATGTAACGGTGCATGAATATTCATTGTAGTTACTAATTTGGTGGCAGGGGGAGTAATTTACATACTGTTGTGGTACACGCGTAATTTTAATCAAGCATTTAGTATGTATTTTAAACTAATAAAGCAATGAAGACATTTCTACTTTTGTAAGCTGAAGATTTTCAGATTAGAAATGAAAATTGACCTCCTTGCAGGAATAAGTATTTTTTGAAATAACTAAAGCGAATGACATTTTCGTGTGTAAAGAACTTGCTTCATATATAAGGAAGAAGTCTGAATCAAATATAGATGCAACAGATATATTGCTATTTAGATCTAACTTTGAAAATCCGACCAAATCTTATATACTGGATATAGAATATATATAAAGTTGGTGCAAAAATAATGTTTTTTATATATATATATATATATATATATATATATAAAGACATTATTTTTGCACCAAGTGTGTGTGTGTCATTCAGTTTTTTTTTTTTTTTGTATCACAGTTCTTCAGTGTGGCTGGACTAATTAGCAGTTAATGTTTCACAGTGATAGCGTACGTAGGCACTTAGAAATGAAATGTCCAAAGAGAATTCCTAGAAGCCCATTCTGTAACTAATCTTACTGGTAAAAACATAGTGGAAGACTAAAAGAACATTGTATACACCCTAAACCAATTTGGATATCGTTTGACACCAAATCACTCCTAGCATTAATGTGCCTTGTTCCAAATATGGATTGAAGGCACACTACGAGAATGTCAAGGCAGATTTAGTCTACCAGCTTTTGAGGTTGACTTCCTCATCACACTCTTTACTATGAATTAAAGAGGCCTGGTTACAAAACTGTACATATGCAAAATAAATTTACTTCATAAATATGTAAAAACACCTAATAAAGACGTATTTTTTTTTTTTTTTTTGTTTTTGTATTTAGATTATTCAAGTTACTCATCTTGAATGTTATTTGCACAGCATTTTGATGAAAACTCTGAACATTCCTCATGTGTATCTTGTCAAAGTCTGGAATCATTCTGTCAAACTTGGGAATCTACACAGAATTTTGTACATAACTTTTTTTATTTAATCAGTAGGGGTAGCATGTTCTCGTTTTGTCAGCCATGACAGTAGAAAAAATCTGAATGATGTTTGTGTGCGTGTGTATGTGTGTGTGTGTGTGTGTATATATATATATATATATATATATATAGGAATATACAGTTATGTGTTCAACGTTTCGTCTTTATGATGAACACATTACTCGGTTTGTTCCTTTTTATTTCTCTATTTCGTCGGAATACTATTTACATTCTCATACACACACACACACACACACATATATATATATATATATATATATATATATATATATATATATAAAATCGGTCAAGTTTCCAAAGTTAGACCTAACTAACAATATATCTGATGCATCCTTAGTTAATTCATAATTGTATTTTTCCTATTACCTGCTCTAAGGATTGATCATTCAACCTCGAGAAGAGTCACTCATAACTGAATTTTACCTAGTACTTTATCCCTGACTCCACAGTTCTTGTAGACAATTTTAGCATAAATTTTGTGGGAGCCTTAAACTCATTCTTGGTTTTAGGTGTACAATTTGACTACTCTGTAGATACTTCAAATAATACGTTATCAATCCTCATCTCAAAATCAGAAACATAATCATTTTATAAAGCTGCATTCGTTTTTTAGTTACCAACAACTCTGCTTTATATTCCAAATGTATTAATACATTTGGAAAAAAAGGTATCAATCTACATTTTCCTTCAATTCTTGATGAAATAGTTTGGGTTTAATGAACTGTTTATCTTTTAGAGTTTTCAAAATTATAGCTTACTACCCAACTATAAGCGAAATACTACCTCTCTTCCCTTAGTTTGGCCACTTCTGTGTTCAGTAACTCTCATCACTTAGCGTGGCTTATCTTGTTGTCTTTTATGAAACATGCCACACCTCTCGTGTCTTCTGGTTTCTTTGTGCTGGTAGCAGAGAGAGCACACCTTTTTTGTTTCTTTGGGATGAGCCAAGTTGTAGCATTACTACTATAGTTTACAAGATATTTTTGTTAATGTTGCAAAAGGCTGCTCTCTGACTTTATAAGCAATTAAGGTAATTATTTAAAGCTATATATGAAAAATATATTGCAAAACGAAGCTAACCAAACTTATACATAAAAGTAATTTCTAATTCTCAGTATATCTTTTTTTTTGTCTTATTGAGGCCAGTCTGTCAGGTGTTTCTACTTACGAACTCCTAAAAATGCAATAACAAATAACAAAATACCAGTAAACCTAAAAATAAAATGTACCGCACTTTCCCACTCGTATTTGAAGTGAGGTGCATTTTTTTTTTTCTAGCATTATGTAGTGTTGTGAACTTTGCCATGGTATGTTTTTGTTTGTTCATTCCAAAATTTTTCAAATTAAGGTTAAAAATACTTGGAAAGAAAACAATTTAGAAATAGAACCCGGCATGATTTCTGATTATTAGATTTTTCTGGATTTAAGTTCCAATATTTTGGACTATAATGGGGTAGTTATTTATTTGCCGCCTGCCTCTGCAAAATGTGGCACAAGGCCGGAAAGTGGGGATCCAGCAGGCTCCCCTAAAGGAGGGGCACTCCTGCAATTGTAAAAATTGACTGAGTAACCCCGTCGGCATTCCCCGGTAGGGGCACCTCAGGCAGTAAGCAATGAACTTACTCCACCGGAAAGCCCAGTGGCAAGACCTGGGAGGGTGAACCTCCTAGGTATTACCCAGGCGGCGTACCTCAGTCCAACAGGTGCTGGGCCAGTTCCTGGCCCCTTCACCTGTTGGGCTGAGTGTCAAGTGACGAATCCTTGACGAGTACTACTACCCTGTCTCCCTGCAGCCAAAGCTGCTAGGGGACCTTCCCCATCAGACGAGTGATGGGACTATAATGGGGTATGATCCCGCATAGTCGGGAGATTCTATTTATAAACAATGCTGCTGGGAACTGACGAATCTAATTAATTCCTGTTCTGCTACCAACCAATCAGAAACCATATTAAACTTTTCTGTAGCAATTTCGCATATACTTTTTCCGTCTCAACACTGAAAGAATCTTTTGCTGTGGATTCCAACTTGAGAACTGTCTACTACAAACCAGTCAACTCGCAGGACTTGTAGAACAACAAACCATCGGAAACTGTTCTGAAACTAAACATGGCTTACACTTCTTCTTTGGTAAAGTCCAGATTAATTTAAAGTCAGTTGTTTTTTTGTGCGTGTGTCAATTTACTTAGCAAACTTTATCTGTTCTGTATTCCTTTGGTCTATGCAAACACGTATGCATCACTGGGTTCATAGACCTGAGCTACAAATTCCATGAGCAAAAAAAAAAGAAAAAAGCTTAGTAATTAAATAAGCTTGTCATGAATTGCAAACATTTTTGAAAAATTTTTTTTTTTATTTACATTGCATTAACATATTTAAAATGGTCTTCATGGGGTGCATATTTTATGAGAGCACTCCTTCCATTCTGATAAAGGCGATAAGAATTTTGTGTATAATTTATATTCTGTATTACAATCTTTGAAATTTGTCACTCAGGAGACCATGAAATAATAATCATATACCAGCAGGGAGACTCGACGTTTCCTGGGATTAAATGAGAATCAGCTAGTGTTCCACACTTTCAAGTTTTTTACATCGAAATCTGTGAAATCGCCCACTTTTCAATCAAATCCATTGATTAACTGCTCTAGTTGGGGATCTGTAGTGATGCACTGGTGAGCAAGCTTCACATGCCTTCTCGCAATAACTTAATCCACAATACATTGTAGTCTACATTGCACTGTAGAGAACCTGTTGATTTTAGAAAAAATTTTATATAATGGCTTCAATAAAAATTTAAAATACAAACGTTGCGTATCATGGTTCTATTGTGCTGACAGAAACCTTCGCTTTGAACGCACCCTATAATATCAAAGAATCTACTGTTGATTTTATATGTTGAGGCCTTCTGCTTGGGCAATGATAAAACTGCTTGAATGCACTTGTAATGTTAGGCTGTATAAGGGTATTAACTTTGGACAAAATTAGATAGTTCCTTTAGTCAGATATTTTATAGCCGATTTTCGATACTTATCAGAGGCATTCCGATACAAAGCTTGTCTGAGAACAGTTCCAGATACAAAGTACATTTGTGTGAAATAAAAAAAAAAAAAAAAAATGGTCATACCGTTTCAGTCATACACAGAAGTGCATACAGTGTGTGTGTGTGTGTGTGTGTGTGTGTGTGTGTGAGAGAGAAAAACTTAAAAACTTTAAGTTGAACTTTACAATCAAAATTTATTGTCCGACTGAATACTCTAAAACACAATTTACAAAGTCCTTATTCTGCGGAGCATTTCAAAGAATGCTATTCTTCTCATCAGAGGACAGAAAGAAATCAGCATATTATATTTGTAGCAATGCTGGAATTTGCTAGCTATGGCATTAAGGGAAATCACAATTTATTGTAGTCATGAATTGCCAAGACGAACAAGTGTTGCTTTTCTTGGCAATTTACGACTACAATAAATTGCGGGTTTTCCTTAATGTCATAGATAGCAAATTCCAGCATTGCTACAAATATAATTTGCTGAGTTTTTTCTGTCCTCTGATGAGAAGAATAGCAAGAATTGCATTCTTTGAAACTCCGGAATAAGGACTTTGTAAATTGTTTTTTTTTCTTAGTATTCAGTCGAACAATAAATGTGATTGTAAAGTTCAACTTACGGTTTTAATTTTCTTTCTCTTATAATAAGCTCTATTGCGTATTGAGCTTTTTATTCGGCTGGAATTAAATTATTTACATATAGATACTGGTATTTATATTAGATTGAAGTTTACCATTGCGAATATCAGGTAAACACTACATCCTTTTGATTTCACATATATATATATATGTGTGGGGGGGGGTACTAGACATCAATCAATATTCAAATTTCAGTTTTATTTTAATATTTTAGATTAATTTTAATATTGACACAGGCTCTCATTGGAAAATTTGAATATTTGAGATTTGTTAAAATTGATCTGTACCTATTTACTATGCCTCCCCACGGGACAGAGTTAGACACCAGGGTCGTTTTTTAACGTGGAGAAAAGGTACAAAAATAAAAATTGTCTCAGTCGTGAAGAATTTCTCCTCCACCGAAAGAGAACAAGAAAATGAAGTGCCGCATCTGAAGAACAGATACTACACTTTGATCTTGACCAAAAGGCCAAGTAACCCTGTAGTCATTAGAAACCAATTAAGCAAGGTTCCCTGAATTTAAATTCCTTAAGATGCCTTAAGCTTAACCCTTAATTTGATAATTTTTCTATTATCAAAATCGTTTAATGGATTTGGATCAAACTTTGAATAATAAATCTAGACATAAGGTTTGTCAGTACATCTTCACTTTAATCTTTATAAGACATAAAGTGGTGCAAAACTTTTTTTTTCTTTTTTTTTTGTGGTGGTGGTGGTGGGGGGGTTACTTAACTTTGAGACGGGGTATTCTCTTTTATTGCACACTTTTGATGACTTCTAATTGGTTTAATGACAAGTTGCGACATTTTTTTTCAGAAGTTGTAAATATGTTTTCTATTCACTGATATGGGATAGAATTTCTGGTTAAAAGAAAACCTGTATCGAAAAATCTAAACAAACTGGATTTTTTTTTGGTTGTTTTTGTTTCACTCCATTTTTTTATTTGTTATTTTATTTATTTTATTTATTTATTTATTTATTTTTTTTCGCTTTCAAGTGCAGGAAACGTGAAGGTTGACTGAATTCGTGTAACTTTAAAAGTAGCAAAAACAATTTAGCTTGAATAGCGAAACTTGTCTAGATTGGTTGGATGAGCGAGTCCTGTGCAAGTCTCTATTGAAAGAGTTTTCTTTTTTTTCCTTTTTACTTAATGTGAGCCATATGTGTGGAATTTGACCCACGCTTATGACACAAAAATAATCTATATGTCTATAAAAGTGAAAATGTGTGTGCATTTCCCAACTAAATAACTCTGTCAATTTTCGGTCTAGAAACTCTAGATTTGACATAAGGAGTATTGAGATTTGGGAAAATCTTTTTAATCGATTTTCGGACAGAAATTGACTGTCAAGGGGTCAAAGTTCAATTTGACCTTTGAAAACTCTACCAAACTCCTCCCCCAATTTTATGTCCAAACACTTGAAATTTTAAATGTAGGTTACTTGGACATGGATCAAACTTAATTTAATTTGAGCTCAAAACAAATGTTAAGGGCTCAAAGTTAAAAAAAAAAAAAAAAAAATTGACCTCTACGGTCTCTAATAAATTACCCAGCCAATTTCTGGTCTAAATATTTGAAATTTTACATAAAGGGTATTCAGAGATAAGGCAAGCTTTTTAATCGGTTTGGGTTGGAAATTTGAGCTGTCAAAGTTCAAAAGATTTGACTTCAGAGGTGTCTAGCAAACTACTCAGCTAATTTTGGGTCTAAACATTTGAAATTTATACATAACGGGTATTCAGACATGCAGCAAGCATTTTAATCAGTTTTGGGGCGAAAATTTGGCTGCCAAAAGATCAAAGTTGAAAGAGTTGACCTTTGCAGATTCTACCAAATTTCTCCACCAATTTTGTGTCTAAAGACTTGAAATTTTAGATGTAGGTAACTTGGACAAGGATAAAACTATTTATTTTTATTTAAGAATAAAATAATATTAAGGGATCAAAATTGGGGTTAAAGTTACAAAAAAATTGACCTCTGCAGGTCTCTACCAAATTACTCAGACAGTTTTTGATCTAAACATTTGAAATCTTACATAAAGTGTTTTCACACGTAGGGCAAGTTATGAACAGTATATAGCTCCGAGCAAAGCCGGGATGAACTGCTAGTCTGAAATACAATACTTTAATAAACATAAAATTATTTGTGGGCGGATGTTATATATAATTTAAATTTCATTCCTGAAATTAAGCAACGTTTAGCCTGGTCAGTAGCAAATAGTAATACTCAGTGTTGTATCGACGGAACCCCCCTTAAAAAATACTGCTCTGTAGATGCCTTTGAGTTTTTTTTTTTTTGGTTTGTTTTTTAACACTGATAAATGACCACTTATCAAGGCCCAGGGTTCCTTTAGTGTAAGGGTAAAAGAGATAAGTTGGACGCTAATCGCCGCTACAAGAGGACCAGAAACATTGGGTAGAAGGCCAGAACTCCATCGATTATTCACAAGAACTCAAGTAATTTTTTACATTGGACTTGAAGATGACCATGCTGTTGTCAGTTGGGAAGAAGATTCATGATAGCTTGTTCCGGAGATGTTGTAGGAAGGAAACTTTGTTCATGGAAGTTCCATTTACTTAAGAGAGAAAGGAAAGTTCCTAGCTGTGGTTATAGTTGGGTAAGAATTTGCTGTTAATGCTTTACATGGAAAGATCAAAGATTGGAGCCCAGCCAAGCATCTATGAACATGATACAGTGGAGACTTGCAAAATCTCTTCTGTGTAAGACAAGGTTGGACTTGGGTTCATTTTTTCTTTTTTTGTTTTTTTTTTTTTTAACCCTATTTTTGGCCACAAGTAGTAAAAAATATGAAAAACTCGCATGTTAAGAGGAAATCATCTGAAAAAAAAAAACCCCGCATTTACGAACCATAACTCCTTTTTGAGGGAGTAAAGCGATGTTTTTTAACTATTTAGACCAAAAGGAATTTTTAAATTTGGAGTCGTTTTAAACGTTAAACAAAAATTTTCCGGCTGAGGTGGGGAATCCCCTTGTCCCCCCCCCCTCCACATTGGGAAATCCTAAAATAAGAGCAGATTTGCTGGTCTGCAAGCTCTCACTTGACATTCTGACTTATATTTTCAGCAAAGCTTTGTTTCTGTTCTACTACTAAAAGAGATCACACTAGTCTGTTGCAAATATCGCAATTTTCTTAAACCAAGAAATTGTTTTGAAAAATACTAAATTTGCCAGAATAGTTGTAATGCCAAGATATATTTTTTGATTTTATGAAAGTTTCATCCTATTTTATTTAAAAAAATCCAAAAGTTGTTTCAGGAAAAGCACCATAGTTATCCTTTTTTGTTGCTCTGCTTTGGAGGGTCAAATGATCTCTTAATAAGTGCTGTGGCGGCACATGAAACAAAACGAGGCCTTTTCTTTTGGTGCCTTTCTAACTATGATTTTTGGATTCCTCATCTTTTGAAAACATCCTTGGGTGAAATTTAGGCCCAAGAGGATTATTTTTAGCTTTTAAACTCTAAAATTGCAAATTCTCTAAAACGTCTGGGATCCAAAATGAGGAGTTGCAGCACAGATTTCTTATTTCTGGACCGAAACCAATCTTCTGAAAAAAATGGGTTCCTTTATTTGAATTTTGCTGAAAATGCAGATTTCTCTTAATTTTACCTAAATTTTATGAGGTGTTTTTTAAGAAAACAAATCTGAGGGTGGTAATGTCAAAACTGGATGATATGGACTGGAATGTCCCACATGACATGTACTTTCTATAACCATCTTGGCAAGAGGAGAGCCAACCCACATGTTCTGCATATATATTTTATATTTGAACCTTAATTCTTTTTCTGAAATTTTTAGACAAATTGGATTATTCGGACTACTGTTCTCCTCTTGCATGTTATTTGCACAACATTTTGGCTAACGTAAACTCCAATCTTCAGGTGTATCTTGTTAAACTCCGGAAGCAATGTTTCTCTAAAACTCGGGAAATCTGCACAGAATTTCGAACGTAACCCATCATTTAATCCACGAGGCTAGCATGGTTCCATGAATACCCCATGGATTAAGTAAAGGGCTCCGTTCAAAATTCCATGCAGATTCCGTAGTTCAACAGAAAGATTCCGAAGTTCGACAAGATACACCTGAAGGTTAAAGGTTACATTTGACCGAAACAGTTTGTGAATAACCCATGAGAACAGTAGGCTGAATACAAAATTTCATAGTCCTAGTCTGAACTTAGCAATACAATCATCTAACTTTAAAGCAGTCTCTAACCTAACAATTTCGCACTATCTACCAGGCTCCAGTCCCTGTCGCATCCTTGTGATTGTTTTACAAGCACTTCCACAGAATGTGTATCACATCTACTGTATGTATTATTTGGATTCATCAGACTACTGTTCTCCTCTTGAGTGTCATTTACCCAATGCTTCAGTTGATGTAACCTCCGACCTTCTTCGGGTGTATCTTGTCGAGCTCAGAAATTTATTTACTTCACGGGGGTAGCATGCTCTTGTTCCATCAGCCATTGATTTTTACAATTGATTTTCCAAGTAATCTAACCACTGCACCATGGGTTGTTTGGGCAACCGAAAAATACAATTGCAAATTACTTAGGACGTCTATCCAGTCATGGCTGATGGAACAAGAGCATGCTACCCCCGTGAAGTAAATAAATGGTTCCATTCGAAATTCTGTCCAAATTCTCAAGTTCAACAAGATACACCCGAAGAAGGTCGGAGGTTACATCGACCGAAACGTTGTAATAATCACTCAAGATGAGAACAGTAGTCCAATGAATCCAAATAATACAAATAACCAATCCTCATCTAAAAAAATTTTTAGAAACGTCACACTTACTGTACTTGTCTCTTTAACATAATTATCCTCCAATCTACTTGACTAGTAGCAAAATCTCACCTCTTCACAAATACTGGAAAACTTTTCTACTCTGCGAGCTTCTTTCATCGGACCACTTGCTTTTGAAATTTCCGCCCTGCTCTTCGTTTTCCTAAATATACCAACATATATAAATTTAAGTGTACAGTTTCTTAAGGTGTCACCTATAAATCTGGCCCCGATACATCTCTAGCTATATTTCTTGTTTAGTGTAAACAAAAGTAAAAAAAAAAAAAAATGCTTCAACTTTTCAGTTTTTCGATCACTTATATTTATCCCTCAGAAAAAAAAAATGTAATGAGAAATAACTAAGATTTAACATCTGAATAAACATTAGTGTTTCAAAATTTTATTGCTTAATCTATTTTTCTTAGGTCTACAAAGAAAATCATTTAAGGTCAATATTTTTTTTTCTTTTTTTGTGTATGTAATTGTCTATTCTGACCTTACATTGCCAGCTGTTAAATAGGTTGATCTCGACAAAGATTAATGGTTATAGTCAAGATTGTTTGCTCTTTTTGACTTCCGGTTTCTGCTGTCCATTTGATTGGATAATTAAACATAGTTAAGTAGACAAGCAAACGTTTCTTAACATAGGGGAAAACAGGTGAGGGTCGCATTGTCTGAGGAAACAATCACTGATCAGTAGGAACCATATCTTGCTTGTTACCGTTAAACCGGTTGTAAAGCAGAAACCAGAACTCAAAAGGTGCAGGCAATATTGACTATAACCAGATTAACTATATGATGCATTCAATTTCTAGATCAAACCAGGAATATCTTTATCTTCAATATTGTGTGTAATCCCTACTGATTACACTAAATTTCTTTGGATTTTGCTTAACTGCTTCTCCGGACAATTCTTTAAAATTTGTCTTTCTGAAACGATTTTTTATAATCCATTTTTGACATAATTATGATAATAAAAATTAGTATAGCTGATGCTTTTTAATCCTTTATACTAAAGCTCATCCCTACAGACCTTTTGGTAATTTGCAGAAAAATTATACATATATATATATACATATATATATATATATATATATATATATATATAAGATGCAATTAACACTTACAAAGGTCAGAAGCCACTCAAAGATGGTCAATAAGATTGTCAATTGATTGATGAACAATACTATGATTAGACAAAATTGGATTGCTTAAGAGTAGCTCAAGTATTTGACATTGGACATGAAGACATCCCAGTTGTAGTCTGCATGGAAGCAGTCTTGTGACAATGTTCCAAAGATGGGAAGTTCTTAGAAACTCTGTTCATGAAAATCCAATTGGTTTTATGTACAGAGGAAGAAAGGAAAGAAGTGATAGAAGAGTTGTTGCTATGAGCGTTTTTCATCGAGAAACGAGGTTTATGGAAATAAGAGAGTAGATAAAGACTAGCAACGCTGTCTTTTATGGGAAAAGGAGTCGCAGGGAAGAAAATTAATCATAACCCACTAGATTGTGAAGTCGATTTTTTACTCAAGATAAATGTTTGAATGCACCTCCCTAGATGAGTACTCCATCCTCGGAGTTGATCCTTAGTTTTATACAAGTACTCCATCGTCGAAGGTTTTTTTTTCTTAGTTTTATACAGTTTGTAGTGTCATCGTATTTTGTGAATCTGGGCGGTCAGCATAATCCACACATCCTCAGCTTTCTATGATATGCTTGCATTATCCAAACAGAGGTAGAGAGAATTACATCAGGTTAATTCCCGCCCCCACCGCCTTCTAGTAGGTTTGCATATTAAGTAATCAACAACTGAAACCTTCAATCGTCTACAACATTTTCTGTTGAGCCAATGTTAGATGCAGTGTACAGTCGCTCCTTAAGAATCTTTGTAATTTTCCATCACTAAATTCTAGCAGATCCTTAACATTTCATTGAAGGAAAGAACGAATATGATAGTATTATAAGTAGTTTACATGAAGATGATGGAAACCATTTTTCTAGAGTGACAAAAGACCACATCTCACCACTCCAAAAAAAAAAAAAAAAAAGATTTTGATGGTCCAGCTATGCTCCAAACATTTGGACAAACTGATCACCAATAGATCATACTAGTTGACTTAAAAAAACAAAACAAAAAAAATAAAAAATAAACGCAGTTTGAACGAAATTTGAGAGGGCCCAAGGAGAAAATAAAGTAAAGGGATGTCTGGCTATTGGTCACGAGGTAAACTTATCTAAAACCTACAGAAAATCTATTATTGTCTGCACATTCTTTGGAAACATGAGTATTTTGAAGGCAACCCATCCTTGTTAGTGCAGTGACAACTTGACATGTTTGGTGACTGAAAATTATACACCTACACAAACTGTTAAAAATAGATACAGAAAATTGAAGAAATAGAATCACCTTTTTGAACTGAAAAAAAAAATTTAAGTTGTAATATAATCTGTATATTTATTTATTTGGTATCATGATCATATTTGGTTTGGTAAAGTCTGTTTTGCAAAAGAAATAGGGTGGCACTTTTCTTTGTTTTTCTTTTTTCTTTTTCATTTTTTCTTTTTCTTTTTTTCATTTTTTCTTTTTCTTTTTTTCATTTTTTCTTTTTCTTTTTTCATTTTTTCTTTTTCATTTTTCTTTTTTCATTTTTTCTTTTTTTCATTTTTTCTTTTTTCATTTTTTCTTTTTTTCATTTTTTCTTTTTTTCATTTTTTCTTTTTTTCATTTTTCTTTTTTTCATTTTTTCTTTTTTTCATTCTTTTTTTCATTTTTTTCTTTTCATTCTTTTTTTCATTTTTTCTTTTTTTCATTTTTCTTTTTTTCATTTTTTCTTTTTTTCATTTTTTCTTTTTTTCATTTTTTCTTTTTTTCATTTTTTCTTTTTTTCATTTTTTCTTTTTTTCATTTTTTCTTTTCATTTTTTCTTTTCATTTTTTCTTTTCATTTTTTCTTTTTCTTTTTTTCTTTTTTTCATTTTTTTCTTTTTCTTTTTTTCATTTTTTCTTTTTCTTTTTTTTCATTTTTTCTTTTTTTCATTTTTTCATTTTTTCTTTTTCTTTTTTCATTTTTCTTTTCTTTTTTTCATTTTTTCTTTCTTTTTTTCATTTTTTCTTTTTTCATTTTTTCTTTTTTTCATTTTTTCTTTTTCTTTTTTCTTTTTTCATTTTTCTTCATTTTTCTTTTTTCATTTTTTCTTTTTCTTTCATTTTTTCTTTTTCTTTTCATTTTTTCTTTTTTCTTTTTTCATTTTTTCTTTTTTTCATTTTTTTCTTTTTATTTTTCATTTTTTCATTTTTTCATTTTCTTTTTCATTTTTTCTTTCTTTTTTTCATTTTTTTCTTTTTCATTTTTTCTTTTTCTTTTTTCTTTTCTTTCTTTCTTTCATTTTTTCTTTTTCTTTTTCTTTTCTTTTTTCTTTTCATTTTTTCTTTTCATTTTTTCTTTTCATTTTTTCTTTTTCATTTTTCTTTTTCATTTTTTCATTTTTCTTTTTCTTTTTCTTTTTCATTTTTTCTTTTTCATTTTTTCTTTTTCATTTTTTCTTTTTCATTTTTTCTTTTTCATTTTTCTTTTTCATTTTTTCTTTTTCATTTTTTCTTTTTCATTTTTTCTTTTTCATTTTTTCTTTTTCATTTTTTCTTTTTCATTTTTTCTTTTCATTTTTTCTTTTTCATTTTTTCTTTTCATTTTTTCTTTTCATTTTTTCTTTCATTTTTTCTTTCATTTTTTTCTTTCATTTTTTCTTTCATTTTTTCTTTCATTTTTTCTTTCATTTTTTCTTTCATTTTTTCTTTCATTTTTTCTTTCATTTTTTCTTTCATTTTTTCTTTCATTTTTTCTTTCATTTTTTCTTTCATTTTTTCTTTCATTTTTTCTTTCATTTTTTCTTTCATTTTTTCTTTCATTTTTTCTTTCATTTTTTCTTTCATTTTTTCTTTCATTTTTTCTTTCATTTTTTCTTTCATTTTTTCTTTCATTTTTTTCTTTCATTTTTTCTTTCATTTTTTCTTTCATTTTTTCTTTCATTTTTTCTTTCATTTTTTCTTTCATTTTTTCTTTCATTTTTTCTTTCATTTTTTCTTTCATTTTTTCTTTCATTTTTTCTTTCATTTTTCTTTCATTTTTTCTTTCATTTTTTCTTTCATTTTTTCTTTCATTTTTTCTTTCATTTTTTCTTTCATTTTTTCTTTCATTTTTTCTTTCATTTTTTCTTTCATTTTTTCTTTAAGAAAGCCAAACGATACAAGCCTTTTTCTTTAAAGATATGAAGCAACCCCAAAACTTTTCCAAGCGATTTCCTTTTTATTACATTTTTTATTTCTTCTCCTTGGAGATGTAAAAACCTCTCTGGGTAATAGTCCGTTGAATTGTTAAATGGACAGTTTTTAAGTTTTTTTTTTTTTTTTTTCAAGCGCAAAACACGGCTCACGTGACAATGCTATAAGTAGGGTGACAATTTTTCCATATCTTTAAAAGTAAATAGACACTTTTTCTAAAATAAAATTATATATATCGTTTGGCTTTCTTAAAAAAAAAAAAAAAAATTATAATCACTGCATATACATGCTCGATAGATTTTTTTTTTCCTTTGCTCGACAATGGTAGTGCTTCGTTAGCAATCACAGAAGTTCCCTGAATTTAATGCCTTCTGTTAGTCTTGCAATCACCCTAGCACCTATTCCACCCTGTGCTCTGTTGGTATCACCAAAATAGCCAACAATTTTCGATAATCTCAATAGCTTCCCCCATCCAGATATACTTTCTCCACATCTGAGTTCATATTCACTGTCTTATACGTCTTGCACACAATCTGATAATCCTGTCAACCTACCAGTAAATTCACTCTTCTTGTGTGTAAACAAGAGAAACAGCTGTTTTCTGTCTTTGCATATTCCTGACCAGTTGTACTAGCAATACGCATGAAAAAATTGAGTTTGATTATCTACTCAAGAATCTTTTAAGATTAAAAAACATCTCACTAAAAATAAGGAAGTTTTGACTGTTTCTGTGCCTTGCAGGGTTAGGGTCATTTCCCCTTTTTAGAGCCATATGCATTTTTTTACATTTATTTATTTTTTTTTTTTTTACACTACATTTTAGTAAAAAATGTTATTAAAACACAAGATTAAGCAATTAAATTTGTCATATAAGTGCATATTAATGCAACAAATCTGAATATACCATTATAATTTTCCAGAAATCAATGTTCCAAATAATCTGCAGTAAGTGTCCATGGATCTGCTGCCATATCTTAAAAATACCATTTAGCTATTAAAAAAACGGTAAGTTATAGAACTCAAAGTTGAATAGTAACTTGTATACAATGGGAATTATGTTATGCTACACTAAGATTTCTTCTAACTGGGTCATCCCTAAAAAAATTAAATTGTTTAAATTACATCTGGCTTCATCCACTGATATCCAATTTACAAAAAAATAAAGAAAGAACAATGGTTACTAATGTTGCATTAAGGTCAATCACTGTTTGATGGGATTAGCTAACCCTACTGCCATTCTCCATGAATCGTACAAGATAACTGTACTGAATAGATATATTATCATTCTTGGTGCAGTGTTCATCATGGGCAGATTGTATCAGCATCCTCCTTAAAGGAGGAAGTTTCTAGGGAACAAATTCACAAGTATATCTCAGTCCGAGGCGATTTTTGATAATTTTTTTTTTTTTTTTTGTGTGTGGTAGATGCTGCCGTTCTTATATGCAGCACCTGTTAATCTCAAATAGTCGCCCATCTGGGAATGGCCAGGTTCAGCGTCACTTTGGTGATACAATGTGAATGGATGTGTAAAAATGATTGTCACATATAGGTGCATTACTAACAAGTAATAACTATTTAAGACAAATCTTAAACTAAATTGAGCTCAAAATTTTTTATTTAAAAAAAAATTATTTACTGATGGTTCAAGGCCAAAAGACATTCGATAATAAGGGTTAATGAGATAGAATTCTTGTCAGTTGAATGATAAATATTGTGAGAGGATCGAAAAAGATGAATACAATGAATTAATTACTTGTGTGGATGGTTTATGACAACTATTTGTTGACATTGATTTGAAGACGACATGCTGTAATCTTCAGGGAATTGTGCCTAGTTCTTAAAAATTTGACAATTTTAATTTACTATGAGGTCACAAAGGGGTGAGGTACTGTCTTAAAACTTTCTCCAAGTTTCAGTTTGACATGAGATGCTATTTTTCTACCACTAGTAAGTACTGTCATTATCTGTCACCCAAATTACCACCTTTTTGTTATTAGCATTGTAATATATGTAAGGAATTCGAAAGAGTGGAATTAAGTAGTTTGATTTCCACACACGTTTGTTTTGTTGCGTGTATTATCAGTAATTACTGTTCAACCATTTTTAAACATTCCACTTGGGTAGTGAATGGAACACTTTTTCCACTGAGGATAGGTTTTAAACTGCTGAATAGCTTTTGTTTGCACCTCCCACCGATTGACTGGTAACCTTCTTTGACATCGTCCACTGTATAATATAGACAATATGTCGTGGGATAGTCTATGAAGGTGTAGGATTATTCTTAGAACGCTTTTAATTTCTGGGTCTAATAAACTCGAGGATAGTTGAACAAATAAACGTGTAGGCTTGCGCACGTTGGCAGGCATATGTAGTGCTTGAATGCCTACTAGACATTATCCTTGAGTGTCTAACATCTCTCTGTACAGGAGTTTGTCATGAGAACCTGGCATGAGGATACTTTTCACTAGAAGTAAACCCTGACTAAATATTAAAAATCACATTGTATTCACTGCCCAAATAAGATCTCCTTTTTATGGCTAACCCACATTAGCTTTTACGAGGAATGGTGCACCTTCTCAAAATGATGTTACCTCAAGTAATAGCACAAAGCTGGATACTCCACCAGACTAGATAAATTCTTGTCCTAGAATCCAGTAAGACCAAGAGACCTAAATAAAAGATGTCCTACAACGTATAAAAATAGTTAACAGGCGAGAGGAAAATTATGTTCTCAATTTCTTCACTTACTCAGTGTTTGAGAGATAGTTCTTTAATAGAATATTCGAATACCTATGTATCTCATATAGAGACCAAGTGTTAGCCCCAGGTTTTGGGTCCCTTGATTTCTGAGAACTTTGAAGTAAAATGAAACAAAAAAAAATCGAATGTCTACTAGATATCATTCTTTAGTGTTTTTGGTCTCTGCTTATTACGATATCCTGACAAGAGAATATTTCTCCGTAGAAGTCGATGCCTCCATTCAGTCTCGAAAGACAAAGGATACCCCCTGTAGGGACAGCTGCACGGAATTGTGAGCCAAGGATTGCGCAATCTCCAACCAACCACACCTGTCCTGAATCGGCACTGTTTGAGTCCAGTGGCAAGGAGAAGTTCAGGACGACTGGAAACAATGCCGAGTTAAGGCGAAGAGCACATATAGAACCTGGAAGTTCCAAATGGTTACCCATCTGATACTGGCCAGGCTCGTCGTTGCTTAACTGATGATCTGACAAACATGATTATGCCGTATTGAAGTGAAACCTAACCAAATATTCAAAATAACATGCTACTCAAAGCTCAAACAAGATCCGTTCTACACAGCTACATCTCAACTCGTACGACAAAAGTAATGGTGTACTTGCTTATTCTCTTGGTGATAATACCGTAAATAACATTAAACTGAATACTCCAGTGAACCAGTTCTAATCCTGGAATCTTCTAGAAGCAAAGAACACAAGGAAAATAAACTGATATCGTCAAATGATCCATTGAGGAGAATGCAATTATTTTTCGCTGATTTTATTTATTCAAACTTATTCAAATTTAAGAAGTAAACAAGATCCTTGTACAAACAGATATAGACCTAACTTATAAAGAAATTGAGTATAAGTCCCAGAGAAGAGGCCTTGTGATCTCTTGAACTAAAGGGGGCGGCGAGAAGATTTGAACTTGCGTAGCCATACTCACACAGAAGCACAGTAATTATAGAAGCCGTTGGACTTGTAGACAAATAATTTTGAAAACTCGATGGCGAATATATTTAGTGAACAAAGTACAAGAGAAATACAAATAATTGAACTTAAAGGTACGATTCGAATCTTAAAAAGATCTCTCGGTTGGAGTGTCTGAAATCACTGGTGAGTGTATGGCATTTATTAGAATATCCCGTTCCCAACAAAAACAAAATGAAATTTAAAAAAAATAAAATAAAATAAATAAACAAAGCTTCTTTCCCAGAACTGCTCACCTTTGCAACACTGTTCCACTGGACTCCTTCCCGGTTGAATACAATGAATCAAATCCAATGTAAACAAGTTATTGAACTGTCCCCATCATAATAATCAAATTCTATCCAATTTACACCATTAACGATAACTACACTACCACCTTACATTTATTAACTCTCATCCTCGAGTGGCCTTCAGGCTTGATAAGTAGTCACTCCCAATTTAATTTTTTTTTTTTTTTTTTTTTTTTTAAACACATACATTGTGTTTTGTCATGTCGTAGCCTTTTGTAAGTTTTGTTAATTTCGTTTGTTTGTTCATATGATCCAATGAATTTTCCCCTTTGTTTTGTCTGTTTAGGTTTGAACTCGACCCTTTCTTTACATTTAAATCTAACCTCTGCTTAAGCAAATGCCAATCGCAGCCTTTCCTAGCTGTGCTATAAGAGCCAGATTTCTGTTTCATTTAAAGTTGGAAACGTATCTTTCGTTTTGGTCGCGAGAGGATGAAAATAAAAGTAAAGAAGGTTAAAGTTGTGCATCAGATATGATGGCTTCCAAATGTCAAAGGAAAAAAAAACCCATGTGTGTCTATAAAATTGTAGAGCATTATAATATCTAATTACATTTATAACCACAGATTGTCATGGCTGATAGCACCCTTCCCGAGAATCCAACTGTTAAACTCTTCAACCTAATATTTTCAAGCAACATTGGGCAGAAATATAAAAATGCTGCCAAATGTTATGGCAAAAATCAGGAAGACTCCTTCTCCCTGATGAGGCTCTGTTTAGTTCGGGAGTGAATCTTATGAAGCTTTTTTCCTGAGTAAGTAAATAAAAATAATTGTCTGTTTGGAAGATTGGCATTATTTTGAATATTTCCACTGCATGTGTGTACGTGTTTTGAAACATAGAGGTGTCTGTTATCTGCAATTTTGATGTTGCTCTTATGTAAGGCCACTCTATTGCTGAAATTTTTGGTGGCGCCTATGTAGGACTTGTTGCATGCTGTGCATCTTAGTGCATATACTTGTTTGTTCTTTGTTGTGTTCTTTTTGGGATTCTTAGTTGGTCTATTGGTATTTTTTCGGCCAGTTCAATACCTTTCTGTATTAGTGGTAGTGGATATCCTCTTTTCCACAGGGTTATTTGCAGTTTATTCAGTCTAGTCGAACGGAGGTGTCCGTCTGTTACTATGGTGCAGAGTCTACGTGCTAGGGAGCACGATGTAGAGTATGTGACATAATATTAGAAGGAAACACATACACATTCAAAAACCCAGCACAAACATTCAAAATAAAAAGGATCTAAATTGCACCTCCAGAAATATAGTATATGCATTAAGATGCACAGCATGCAACAAATCCTACATAGGTGCCACCAAAAATTTCAGCAATAGAGTAGCCTTACATAAGAGCAACATCAAAATTGCAGATACCTCTGTTTCAAAACACGTACACACATGCAGTGGTAATAACTTCAAAATAATGCCAATCTTCCAAACAGACAATTATTTTTATTTAACTTCATAACAAGATTCAGTCCCAAACTAAACAGAGCCTAATATCAACACACAAAAACATGAAATGCAAGGCACACTCGCATACATATACACACCCACACATAAATCAGAACCGACACATTAAAACACGCATACACACACACACATAACACCCCTGTCTCTAATACAACACATTGAACAATACCAACCCTACTTAACCTCGAAACCAACAACACCTAGAACCATAGTGTAATATCTGTTCCAACACGTCGCTCCCCCCTCAGTCAGTGGAGGAGAAATATCTCATGACTGAGATAATCCCTTCTATCATCCCTCCTCCCATACCTATACCCCTCTAAGAGCCCCCCATCCTCTGAGGAACGAGATCTTCCCCACACTAGGAACCGATCCTAGGTTTGGCCATACCCACATGGGGAGACAAATAAATAGAAACATTAAAAAATCCCCTATATATATTTATAAATACACCTCTTTATCTAAACAAACATAATATTAAGAATATCCGAACAGTCTAAGACTGAAACGAAAATCACAATACTAAAATCTAAGAATCCAAAAAATAAATATCCAAATTGAATGAAAACACCCCTACTCTTATTTCAGATGAGCTGGTCCCCCCTCCTCACACATACACATTAATAACGACCTTGGATCACAGTTACCTTCCTAGGGAAGCAAATAACTTTATAATACTATAAAACAGTATACACATTCTTCAAACCAATAAAACACACGCACACACCATACCCTACCGAAAAAAAAAATGAGAAAAAACAAAGAAAGATAAATAAAAACACAAGCAGAGAGAGTGAAACAGAAGACAGTGACCACAGTCCAATAAAACAGTAATAAAAAGTGAACATTTGAATGAAAAGTAGATTCATTTACGTTTCCACCTTTTGGAAACATTTCAAATGAACTACGAAAATGTTCTTTTTACATCTTCACCCCATCTTGAATATATTCTAAGCATTTTAAATAATTTCTGAAGTGGACGCTTCACAGAAAGTCTGAAACGCGTTAAAAACGATTTCAATGATTTAAAAACATTACAATGATCTAAACATAATTTTCAATGAAAAACCAAGACACGGAATAATAAAATGTTAAAAAAATACACATTGTTGGTGACCACCCCCTTATATATGGATACACGGAATCTTTGTCTGATCAGTTTTCAAAATCCTCTCCCCCCCCCATATACATATTTCTGTTATAAGCCCACATGTGACATATATAATGAATAAACATTACATTTATGATTGCATTTATTCATTATAATTTCATCTTATTTTAGAAATGTTAAAACATTTTACACATTGTGTAAAACAATCATGCACTGTAAAATATATTAGGCTAAAGCTTAATCATATTATCAGCTACGACTATGAACAACCGTTCATTAAGGTGGCTGACTTGATTGCATTACTCGATTATTGTAGCCACGACAACTCGGCTACTTCACAATTGCTCAGTTGGTAAAAATTTGTCTGTTTTCCTTTATTCATCACTTCAATATATATTCAAGCAATGGTACAAAAGTAAAAAAAAATAATGGTTGAATGCATAATTAGCAAAGTTACATCGCTGCGAGAAACGCATGTTAGCTTGATTATTACAGAGACTAATTCACTCCTTTTAACAACACAGGTCACAAATTTTATGTGCGCGTTTTTCAGCTGATTTAAGACGAATCTGATGCACTGAATCCAAAAATCACATTGGTTTTGCTCAACCAGGTCAAGTTTTTTAGCTATGACTACATGTCACTTTTCTGTTTGTGTTCACATGTATGCATGTGTGGAGCATTTTTGAAGTTAGGGGATGTAAAATATTTTTATTTGAACTGATTATTTTAATGACAATAAGTATTCAGGTCCAATAGTTCTGGGTGATTTATGTTGAAAAGAGATCAGTTGAAAATCATAAAACCACAAAATCTTTCAAAAGATGGTGCTCAGCACACACGAAGGTGGAGAGGAATTTGTGCCTTGCAAAGAATCGAACATCATTAACGACCCTCTGATGGACAAAGACAATACTCTTCCAACCGTTGCACATCAAGCAATTCACCAGGTTTCTGGATAAGAACGATGACGGTTTCACTTACGTTAAGCTTTTCTAGGATTGACTATGGAGAAGTTGAAAGCTGGCAACTTTGACGGTCCTCAGATCCGCCAGGTTGTCCGAGATCCAGAGTTCAAAAACTCAACAAACGAAGTGGAACTGAAAGTCTGGAAGGTATTTGTTCTGATAGTGAAGAACGTTCTTGGCAACCATAAGTCCATAAACTATGCAGACTTGTCAACAACATACTGACCGCTTTCGGAAACCTGGGCTGCAATATGAGATGCAATCAAGATGCACTATGTGTTTTCCCATATGGACTGGTTTCCTGGGTACCTGGGGTCAATGAGTGACGAGTAGAAGATTCCATCAGAACCTGAAAGAGACTGAAACTAGATATCAGGGTTACTGGGATGCAGTCATAATGTCTGACTACTATTGGAATCTGAAGAGACATCTCTGCTGCTGAGCATTCCATAAGTTCAAAGAAACAGCAGTTCAAACCCTCTCTCTCTTTCTCTTAAAAACGTCTAGGATGACGTGTATTGACAAAAATCAGCTAATGACACAAAAAATATAATCGATTTTATCACAAGATTTGATTTTTTTTTTTTTTTTTTTTTTTTTTTTTTTTTTTTTTATCAACTTAGCACAGGAACCTGACCTGGTTGAGGGAAAACGGGTGCCATTTCCTAATTTAGCAGTGCAAAAATATCCTAAATCAGTTGTAAAAATGTAGACAACATTCAAAAAGTAAAAAAATTGTTACCTAGTGTCATTTTTGCTAAACAACCGTGCACTCACGTCTGTTTGGATTAATAATGAAAAACGTCTTCATTGTAAAAATATTCCTAGTTAGCATAAGTAACTTGGAATTCGACTGACGTCATTTAGGTTAGATATGTGTGCATTTTAGATTGGTTTTGTTGCCATCTTGGAAAAAATATATTTTTTGAAGGAGATTGTTCTAACAAAATTAAATGTAATTACTGTACATTCTTCATAAAAAATAATGAAAAAATGCTTTGCTCGTGTTTGCAATAATCTATGAATATAAAAGCGAAAATGTATGTATGTATGTTTGTATGTGTGTTCGCTTTTTCTGTATGTCTACAAAAGGCTTTTTTCAGAGAAGCGGTCGGTCACCTAACAACTTTTTTAAACTTTTTTTTTATATCACATGTAAATCGTAATATCTCAGAGTTAACAACGGGGCTCGCCTGTATATTTAATTTGCTCGACTTTGGAAGATAAATATTCAACATTTGTCGCTCACCGCTTGTGGGTTAGTCTTTTTCCTATAATATCTTGGGAAAATAAAAATAAAAAAAAGCGTTCCCGCAGTAAATGAAATACTATCCCGCAGTCAAACTTGACCCTATTAAGTCATTAAAACGTGCACCTGCCAAATCCAAGTAATTAAATAAATTCAAACGTGTTTCCGTTAGCATCTTGCGGTGGTCCAATGCTTAAAACCGTCACCCTCTTTTGTTTCACACTTTAATTTGCAACTTTGCCTGAACGGTTCGGGTTCGATCCTCATACTTACCTACCAAAACATTTTTTTTTATTTTACCCCCCCCCCCTCCTCCTGGAGTTTTCACACACACCCGGGCAACGCCAGGTACCCCTCACTAGTCTATAATATAAACATCACCTGTCTGTTTATATGTATGTATGTATGTATGTCTGCCTAAAACTTTCGACAGAGGCGACGGATTTTCATGAGATCGGTATCATTTTGAAGCTCAATCCTTCGAACGACAAATATTGAAAACTTAGCTAAAACATTAATTCCTTCACCCTCAACTGGGCACTTTTCTACAGGCTTTTTTAGCCGATATTTTCGAAAGTCATCCCTTCTTTTCGATTGACTAGCCTTAATTTAAACCTTTGCCACTTCCGGTTTGGCGATGGACGCAGCAGCAAAGACGTCACAATTTTTTTTTTTTTTTTTTCGCATTTTTTCCTCTTTCACGGTACGGGTTCGAGCCTGCCTGCTACTACTTTTTTTTTTTTTTTTTTTTTTTTTTTTTTTTTTGCTCAACACACCTCCAAGCACATGGGCAACACCGAGCATATAAAATGTCTCGGTCAGTGAAGTTAAGAACACTTCTCAAACTGGAAAGTTTACAACAAAAAAAAAAATCAGTATAGAAAGTAAAAAAACAACTTATGGAAACTGAGGATTTTCATGCCAATTTTATTTTAGATGGAGTGGGATGCGGACTTGCTATTTCCTTTCTTCATTCCCTTTAAACATTTGAAATGTTTGTTTTTTGTTTTTTTTACTTGCTAAATGTTTTGCGATTGGGCGGATGTATATGAATAATTAAATTTAATTATATGCAAATAAATACATATTTCTATTTATTATAGATTGGAGAATAAAAACCCTTTACTCATTTGCTATGTATTTTTTCTTAGCTTCAAGATTTAAAGTGAAGTTTATATACCTAATGAAAAGTTTGGAGAATTAGAAGATAACTAGTAGTTCATTTTATTACCTTTTTTTTTTTCTTTTTTTTTTTTTTTTTATAGATTCTTGGGTCGATCTGCTCTAGCGAACATAGTCAATTATAATTTCTATAAGAATGGACACGGATAACTTGAATTTTAGTCATAAACGTACTTCGTTCAACTTAACATATAAAAGAACAAAAGGAATTCTGTGGCCATGTAACACAATTGCTGGTGTTACCTATATTTGAAAGGAATTTTCATTTACTTTTATGTCTCTTGTGTCAAATCTGTTAACTTTGCATATCTTTTGTAATTTATAAAATGTAAGCTTTTTTTTTTAATTATTATTTAATTTACTGGTTAGTCCACTCCTATAACTACTTATTCATCTGTTTAGGTTGTTCTACTACCCTAGCAACTTCGTCACGTCTACATTTAGTTATTTAACTGCATTCACCCCCCTTCTTTTAACATCCCAACGTAAATACTCACTCACGACCCATCCGATTGACAGCAAAATTCCAATACTTCATTGTAGAACTCTAACTCTCTAGATGCCGAAAGATGTTTTTTTTTTTACTATAATAGCTTTTTTTCCTTTGGGCTGCTTGCTTTTAGAATTCCCTCTCTGTTTCAACGATCATATCAACATGGAAAAATTCAAATATGTGAAAAAACATTTTTCTGCTCAACTCCTCACCCAGGCTACCCTCTTTTAAATCTGACTCCTATTACTGTAGCCCCCCCCCCACAATTCACTAGCAATATTCCTTGTTGGGTATGACTAAAAAAAAATTTTTTAAATTGAAAACACTTAATGTATCTTAATACAGTTGTTATTATAACGTATTCATATGTGGGGACCCAACACCTTGTAGACTTTGTCGCAAGGGACATAAGAAAGGAAGAGGAAAGAAATTAAATTTTCTGTTTCAGATTTTAACAGAATACCTTTATTCTTCTTTCTCCGACCACATGTGATTTCTCGTATCTACTTTGACATCACCCACGTCTCTAACGTAATCCTGGGTCTGCACACATGTCCTTTTTATAATCTTTTTTCCTTGCCGTGACGTCATCTCTCACGTGGCTTGGTCATTTGCATACAGCTACCATGTGCGTGTCCACGCTTTGTTACATTATTGCCAACGCATTTGCCTGTGACGTTGTAAATTATAATGTATATATATTAATTGGTTTTAGAATTGACGTTTTTCCAGCCTGGTAAAGTGGTCCCTCTGAATGGAAACATTACAGAAACATTTATGCACATAAGTAGCCAATGTTTGTATAAATAAACATACTATATATACCAATACAAACTTGTTTTTCCTTTTCTGTGTGCCTAGCATCAGGCTATGTTTCCATAAAAAGAGCTTCTTTGCAAAAGTTCACGTCTGTGGAACATATTACCACATGGTCGTCTCTAAATCCAATCTCAACAGGTTACTGTCATGAATCTTTCAGACAAGAATTCAAATTTTAGTCCATTCGGTCATTTTTAATCCGCTTGTAAAGTTTTGTCTCAACTATCATTTTATCTCCCTAATCTTTATCCTAGAGTTGCTTCTGGCTTTGATAAGTGATGATCCATGTAGTAAAAAAGAAAAAAAATGAAACTTAACTAATGTTGCAAATTGTTTATTTTAATTGTCCGCTTTGACCTCAAATTTACTCTTCCAAAATTGCTTACAAAATTATAGTCAAACATAGTTATCTTGTGAGATTTAAAAGTTAGATCTAAATAGCATTTAAGTTGACAAAATTAACTTTTATTTATTATTAAATCATGTTATTGGCACTGACATACTTCAGTCCAGTTAATTTAACAATTTATGTAGTTCCACTCTGACAATTGATAATATGAAAACATTGTTCAACTATGACCAAAAACTTGAAATTAGTAATTGGTAACTAATTTTTATTTGAAGAATATAAGCAGTTGTCTTGAAACAATTTTTTTTTTTTCTCTGTGGAAGTTTAAAAATGTGCATACAAATTATCCTGGGCAACGCCTGACAGGAACAGCTAGTTTAATATATATTATGTATTTTTGATCTTAAAATGAGATTTTTTTACTCAATGCTTTGTTTCTGACTATTTTTAATGGTTTTATTAAATAGTTTATCAGATTTGGTCAACAAATTTATAAAACATTAATTACATAAACAAGTGGAGCATGCATGGTCTCCCCCGTGAGTGCGCAGTGAACGAGGCATAAAAAAATGACTAAGTTCAGCATTTGCCCCCCCCCCCCCATTTTACCCCAAAAGTGCCCAGGGCACATCAAATCCTGGTGAAAATGAACAGTGTAGTTTTAGGCCTTTATGCACCATGCAAAAAAAAAAAAAAAAGACTGCCCATCATTTGCGCCCCCTCCCTCGCCCATTTAGCCCCAAAAGTCCACAACATATTTAAATTTGAGTTCAGCACCATACAAAACTGCTAATAGACCTACATAAAAAATTTTGAACAAATAGGATAAAATAGTCCCAAAAATGGAGTGTTTTTTTTTTTTTTTATTACCCCTAAAAGAGCTCCTGGAGCAGACCCAATTGCAAAGTATAGACAAACAAAATTATATAGAAATCTGGTAGTTACAACTTTTTTAAGTTTTATAAAACTCCCAGGCATCAAATTTTTTTAATAAGCACAAAAGTGTCAATTTTAGCCATTTTAACCGGAAAGGCACCCCTGGGGGGGGGGGCACCGAGGTTTTCCCCGAAAATCCATTGTTACATTTTTACTCATATCATGTTTAATGTTTGTGCAAAATTTTCCAAAAATTCTGATGCGTTGTTATTGAGAAAAGTGCGGACAGACGAAGGGACGAGGGTGAATTTACAGGTTATCCCTCCTTTTGTCGGGGGATCAAAAAACACCTGAAGTTTATCAGATGAACAAAAATCTTCCTTTTTTTTTTTTTTTTTTTCAATGCTTTCTATAAGTAGGGGACAGGGTATCAGTCTCTTCCCATACATAAACACAATTTGATTCAAGTAATTAAACTAGAACAATTAGAGGATGAAGCAGTCTGTGGGGATTGAACCCATGCCTCAGTGATTAGAATATCCTTGCTTTAACCGCTAAACCATGCTCTCACATTATTGCAGTGCATATAAATAAAGACGATGTGCAGACCAAAAACTTCTGAATTTTTACTTTGTAATCTATAATATAATTTATCCAGTGAGGATTGAGGATATGCGTTGCATGAAGAGAAATGGCATGAGAATGATATGATAGATATGCAATAGGAGTCTTAAAACCATTTAGTATTGATGACCGTGGAGATTAAATCTGGAGAGTATAGGAAGATGTGTGCCGAACAGGAGACTTTACTGGTATGTCCATGTTGAAAGAATATATGAAAATTCTTGCAGAACAGTTAAGGTAGCAGGTCCAGTTCACAAGAGAAGGTGAAGGAAAACGTGGGCCAAATTAATAAAAATGAACTTGAGAAGTGGGTATATACCAACACCTGACCAAAGATAAATTAATTTTGAAGCAAATTTCTAAAAGCCATCCAACACATGTCAGCATGTAAAACAACCGTTAAACCGGTGATGAGTTAATTCTATTGTTCTTTGCTGTTTTTAAGGATGATTGTGCTAATATAAGCACAATGCCTCTCACTTTTTTTTTTCCTGACACGCACAATGTTCATCACAAAACATCTGAAAATTATCAGATTTGAAACATTACAATCCTGATGAGAAAATCGGTTCAAAAATTGTAAATAAGTTAGCAATAAGGATGGATTTGAGAGGACGAGGGATAAAGACCTGGTCAGAGATAGGTTTATTTGGAAATCAATTTCTAAAAGTGGGCTAACAAATGCTAGCATGTATAGCAGATGAGGAAAAGGGGAGTAAATGTTCCAAAAATGTTTATCCTAAAGCACCTGAAGATGATCAGAGCAAAAATTTCGAAAATGTAAAGTGAACATTTTTTTGTGTGTGTGTGAATTTTTAAAACGATTTAAATAAAAGCTTCCAAAAATGGAGGAATTTGTTTTTCTGAGGCAATGACAATCATATTTCCTCATAGGATGGCATCAAAAAGTAAATTTTATTTTTAGCAGTTCAATTTTTTTATTTTTTTATTTTTCTTTTTTTTTTTTTTTTTAAAATGCTATACTCTGCACCACCGTGCAGTTAAGAAGGGGTTCGTATTTATAAAAGCATTAGAATAGATACACGTACACATCGATCATGTAAGGTTTTACTATTGTTGAGTCCTGTTTGTTTTCAGATGATGTGAATTATTGACCGGATCTAAAAACGACTAAATATGATACACTTATGAGGTTTAACTTTTTTTCCACTCACAATCTGTTTGGTTAAAAGCTCAAACTGAGTTTTTCAAGAATGTAAGTCTCCAAAAAGATCAAGATAATATTGTTATCCCTTTACATAGACCATTGTAAAAACAGAGCTCCAGGAAATAATGATTGTTCTGTTTAATATATATTAAGTACACATCTAAGTAAATCAAGCCTCATCTTATTTAGATATTTACTAGCAGGTTGGGGCAGGTATTGCCTGGGCATAAAATACGATTAAATATATTTTAATTTGTCCAGATTTCGTATATACTAACAGTTCAGCCCAGCTTTGCTCGGGCCCTATGTACTGTTCATAACTTGCCCTACGTGTGAAAACACTTTATGTAAGATTTAAAATATTTAGACCAAAAATTGTTCGAGTACTTTCATAGAGACTGCAGAGGTCAATTTTTTAACACTTGGACCCCAATTTTGACCCCTTAACATTTATTTTGGTCTCAAATCAAAAATACAAAGTTTAATCCATGTCCAAGTTACCTATATCTAAAATTTCGAGTCTTTAGACACAAAATTGGCGGAGAAATTTGGTAGAATCTGCAAAGGTCAACTCTTTCAACTTTGACCTTTTGGCAGCCAAATTTTCGCCCCAAGACTGATTAAAATGTTTGCCGCACGTCTGAATACCCACTATGTATACATTTTAAATGTTTAGACCAAAAATTAGCTGAGTAGTTTGCTAGACATTGCAAACGTAAAATCTTTTGAACTTTGACCCCTTGGCAGCTCAAATTTTCGACCCAAACCGATTAAAAAGCTTGCCCTATCTCTGAATACCCTTTATGTAAAATTTCAAATGTTTAGACTAGAAATTGGCTGAATAATTTGGTAGACTGCAGAGGTCAAGTTTTTTCTAACGTTGGCCCCAATTTTCACCCCTTAAAATTTACTTTTTGGGCTCAAATCAAATTAAAAAGTTTGATCCATGTCCAAATAACCTACATTTAAAATTTCAAGTGTTCATACCCAAATTTCGCAGAGGAGTTTGGTAGAGTATCCAAAGGTCAAATCATTGAACATTGACCCCTTGACAGCCAAATTTGTCCGAAAATTGATTAAAAGATTTTCCCAAATCTCAATACCCCTTATGTTAAATCTCGAGTCTGGAGACTGAAAATTTGCTCCCAGGTCCACCCTGACCCAGAGTGGTAGTACCTGTTAGGGTTCCAACTATGGGTTAAATAGAAACGGACTTGAAAACAACAAATATATTCTATTAAAAATTTTTTCTTCAAAATCTTTGGATTCGGCATTAAATAACCCGAAAAGAGTTGATATGCCGTAAAACAAAACAACCCACAACCAACCCTTTGTAAGAAAACCTCACTCACTGAATGTTAGAACTAAAGGAATAAATAAGGGAAGCAAGTTACAAGGATGCCGAAAGTAAACCCAAGGTCCACTTTTTACTCTCTGTAAGTTGGTCATATGTGTTAACATTAGAAACAGGAACTCGATAACCATCTTGTGTATAAACAAGATGTGTAAAAGATGAAGATTGTCTTTTATTTCTCCATACAATGCAGACTTGAAACACATATTTTAAAAATCATTGTATATGGAGGATGGTTTATAGCAAAGAAAACCTACAATACTTGTTCTATGGAAAGAAACCTACAATACTTGTTCTATGGAAAGAAAACCTACAATACTTGTTCTATGGAAAGAAAACCTACAATACTTGTTTCTATGGAAAGACAACCTACAATACTTGTTCTATGGAAAGACAACCTACAATACTTGTTCTATGGAAAGACAACCTACAGTACTTGTTCTATGGAAAGACAACCTACAGTACTTGTTCTATGGAAAGACAACCTACAATACTTGTTCTATGGAAAGACAACCCTACAATACTTGTTCTATGGAAAGACAACCTACAATACTTGTTCTATGGAAAGACAACCTACAATACTTGTTCTATGGAAAGACAACCTACAATACTTGTTCTATGGAAAGACAACCTACAATACTTGTTCTATGGAAAGACAACCTACAATACTTGTTCTATGGAAAGACAACCTACAATACTTGTTCTATGGAAAGACAACCTACAATACTTGTTCTATGGAAAGACAACCTACAATACTTGTTCTATGGAAAGACAACCTACAATACTTGTTTCTATGGAAAGACAACCTACAATACTTGTTCTATGGAAAGACAACCTACAGTACTTGTTCTATGGAAAGACAACCTACAGTACTTGTTCTATGGAAAGACAACCTACAATACTTGTTTCTATGGAAAGACAACCTACAATACTTGTTCTATGGAAAGACAACCTACAGTACTTGTTCTATGGAAAGACAACCTACAGTACTTGTTCTATGGAAAGACAACCTACAGTACTTGTTCTATGGAAAGACAACCTACAATACTTGTTCTATGGAAAGACAACCTACAATACTTGTTCTATGGAAAGACAACCTACAATACTTGTTCTATGGAAAGACAACCTACAATACTTGTTATATGGAAAGACAACCTACAATACTTGTTATATGGAAAGACAACCTACAATACTTGTTATATGGAAAGACAACCTACAATACTTGTTATATGGAAAGACAACCTACAATACTTGTTCTATGGAAAGACAACCTACAATACTTGTTCTATGGAAAGACAACCTACAATACTTGTTCTATGGAAAGACAACCTACAAATACTTGTTCTATGGAAAGACAACCTACAATACTTGTTCTATGGAAAGACAACCTACAATACTTGTTCTATGGAAAGACAACCTACAATACTTGTTCTATGGAAAGACAACCTACAATACTTGTTCTATGGAAAGACAACCTACAATACTTGTTCTATGGAAAGACAACCTACAATACTTGTTCTATGGAAAGACAACCTACAATACTTGTTCTATGGAAAGACAACCTACAATACTTGTTCTATGGAAAGACAACCTACAATACTTGTTCTATGGAAAGACAACCTACAATACTTGTTCTATGGAAAGACAACCTACAATACTTGTTCTATGGAAAGACAACCTACAATACTTGTTCTATGGAAAGACAACCTACAATATTTGATTATATGTTGTGATGTAGTCTAAGGAAAAGATTTTCATTGCTAACTTAAATTTATAATTTCACATTTATTCAGCATAATCATGTTGATACACTGGTTGTAGTTAAATCACTCATATTAAGAGGCATGACGCCTAGCCCAAATGGGTTACCATTTGGGGATACTTAATGCTGTATGCCCTCTTCCTATGACGAAGATATATATGCCTGGAGACCACTTGTGAATTTGATATTCCCTGTAAATTTCGAAGGTAGCCAGCCTAGACTGATAAGGGCCTTATAGTACACCAGGTATTGGCGGGTCATTTTTTAATGGTAATTCATAATTCTTTTTATTTCAATAAAAGAAAATTTAAAATTGTTACCAGTTGTTAGAAAAGAAAAACTGTCTCCCTCAGTTAATACATCTGAAAGAGATTGTGCGATGTTAGACTAAATGGCAGACGTTATAGCAGGAGAAAATTGGTCACATAAGCTTTTTAGCTGGGTGTGAACATCCACTTAAGTACTCGGTCAATTGTAACACTTGATAAATTATAGTCCGTTTTCGGAACCGTCTCTTTGTTGAGAAAATGTAAGCAATTGCATGGACTAGCAATGCCGATGTACAAAACCTTTTAATTTTACTGTAGATGTAAAAAAGATTGACCTTAATTATTTTGGAGGTTATGCAACAAGAAATGACTTCACTGCATTCCGGGCAAATCCAAAAATTAAAAATCGGCAATCAGAATAACTTGTATTTATTTGTTTTATAGACTGAAGGGTTGTCTCTCTTGTAACTAAGTTTGTTTTTTTTTCTGTATAAGTTCTAAAAATGTGCAAACAAATAAAATAATGGGTAATACTGGTATATAAATATAAACTTACGTAATTAGCTTATCTGTGAAGAAGTAAGCGTACCTGTTAAGATGATTGGTCAGTCGTTTGTTGCTTTGCCAAACAGTTTTGTGTTTCTCTCCGTTCTTGTTTAATATGCTACTTAATTTGCAAATCCGATTTTTTTTTTTTTGTTTTTTTTTTCAATGCATTCTTGTATATTTAATAAGATAATCTACATCTTGGCTGTTTTTAAGTGGGAAAATATTTATTCTGGAAAAAAAAACGTCCTTCAGTTGACAGGCTGAATGCACAAGTGCAACACGCTCTTCTTGACTATATTTTGCTTCTCAAATTTTGCACAACATACCTAACTTATTCATTTTTCACCATCTTTTATTTGTTATTTTCTAAGTTTACCAAGAGATGCATCTTGCATACCCTATTCCCAGAAAATACTGAGTCAGGACAGCTAGTACAGAAATGCTGTTGGTTATCTTCAACCATGTATTATGTGGACTGTTCTCATCTTGGATGTTATTCTCGCAATATTTGCAACCGATGTGTAACTTTACGCATATGAATGCAGCAGCCGAAGGAGGGATGCCAAGTGATTGTATTAGTAGCAGGAGCAGTGTTCGAATGTGTATGCAAATTGGCAAGTGTGCTCGGGCTTGTCTCAAGAAAAAAGGACACCATATGATCGAGGATAAATAAAGTCTATGCTAAAGGAGATGGATGTGTAAAGTGAAGGTGAGAATGGGTTGACTGTGGCCAGCGTGCAGTCAGAAGAAACGGATGCCAGGTTAGATGGACATGTAGCAGTAAGCGACTTGAGATGGGAGAGTAATGGTAATAGATGATTTTAAAATGAAAAAATGCCGACCTGGATTTTTTTTTTTTTCTTCCTTTTTCGACAGTGCCAGATGGCATGAGGATCTGAAAGAAGTTTGAACTTAAAGAACACGGTTCAAACGTAACGGCAACGTTACAGATGTAACCTCCAACTCTTATGTGTATTTTATCAAACTCTGGGGAATCTGTACGGAATTTCGAACGGAACGCTTATTTAATTCAAGGAAGTAGTTTGCTCTCATTTTGTAAAGTCATGACTAGGGCCAGGATAACCACATATTTTCTTTGTTTTTATTCTGGAGTTTGTATCCGTTGATATCTTATATGCTTTTATATAGTGATGTGGTTCTCGGTTGATTAATTGTCTGTGTGGGATATATACTCGAGAGTCAAAACAATGGAAAGAATATGCTGTTGTCACAGCCCTAGTAATGACCAGATAGAAAACTTAAGTAATCTGTATTATTATTGATGGAATCTTCAACCTCCAAAAGACTGTCACTTAAAACTGATTGTTACTCAGCACTTATATAGTATGAAGTATGGAACCTTTGGCCTATTGTTTTAAATGTGGCTCTGGGATACGGTTTTTTTTTTTGTTTTTTTTCTCAATTGTTATGATGTGGAATACAATGTTTTTCCAGGCTCTGGTGACTGTATTTGCTCGCCTTACGATGGTATTTGCTTATGTACACATGTATTATATACTGTACTGTATTTTGTTACTAACTTTTAATATGTACTGTATAAAATTTTGCTTGGCCCCACCGTACGGCAATTTCATCTTATGATCCCAACCCCCGGAACAGATTAATGCTGTATCCCAGGTTTCTACTGTATATATTATATATTACTATTATATATTACTACTTATATATAAATCTGTCATCAAAGAATTTAAATTGTTAACGTCTTTCCTGGAACAATGTGAAAAAGTTCTCCTGACGTCTGATTTCACATGCCCATTTCACAGCTACCTTTTTCAAATACTTTTTTTTGTTCATTTGCTTTTTTTGCTTTTTTTTTTTTTTAACTGATCATGATTACATGAAGAATCGAAAACGTTCGTGATACATATGGAACTTGTATTAATCTTTTGATTTTAACACAAAGATAAATTAAAAAAAAAATAATTAAGCAGTAGCTTTATTTTTAAGAATGTTTGCTTATATGGGCGTTTTTATTTTAAGAGTTTGAGATGCACCTGAAGAAAGTCTGAGGTTACATCGGCCGCAATGGTATGCGAATAACATGGAATACGAGAACAGTCGTCCAAACAATTCAAATTTTTAATACTCATTTGAAAAATTTTCAAAATATCTTCAACCTTGTCGCATAAAAATAATCACAAGGAATAAAAGGTGGTCAAAATGTCATTTAATCGTTTTTTTTCTTGGACTTATTTTTGGCCATTTGTCTTACTGCTCAGCTAAAAACTGATGGTGATGAGGATAACCTGACCATATTTTCAAATGGATTATTGTCTCATTCTATTGATATTTGTTTAGACAATATGTGGGGGCAACCCCACATATCAGACCATTGCTCTTGTAGCAATCAGTTTTGGTCAGTGTAGGGGAAACCCTTCATACCAATTGTCACTATCCAGTTCTCCGACTCTCCTCGGGAGAGCTGGTCCCCCTTTCCCTCGCCTCCCTTTTCTCTCCACATTAAAAAACGACCTTGTAACTAATTTGCTCAGTGGGGAAGCAAATAAATAACTACTTAGGTATAAAAGGCACTTTGTATGTATGTCCGTGTGCATGAATTCGTTCCTTATAGATTCCAAAATTGCTGAGCTAATTTTTTTTAAGTTTAACACAAATGTATTTGTGTCTGGGAGTGTTCTTAGATATATTTTATATCGCCATGCCTCAGATAAGTGTCGAAAATCGATAGTCAAAAAAAATCTGATTAAAGGAGAAACAGTCTGATTTTGGCCAAAGTTAACACCCTTATACAGCTTACCATCACAAGTGCATTTGAGAAGCTTTATCACTGCGTTAACAAAAGGATCTGGCGTATAAATCAAAAGACGGTACTTTCATATGACGGGCACCTTCGAAATGAATATTTCTGTTTATAGTACAATTGAACTATGATACTTGACTTTGACATTTTAACACTTTAATTCAAGCAATTATATATAAAAATGATTTTATCAAATCAACAGTCGGTTCTCTACAGTGCAATGTAGACAATGTATTGTGGACTAATTTAGTGCATGGAAGCATGTGAAGGTTCCTCCTGGTGCAACACGGTGGGTAACCACACTAGAGCAGGCAATCAATCGATTTGATTGAAAAATGGGCGATTTTACTGATTTTGATGATAAAAGTATTGGAAGTGTGGAACATTAGTTGATCCTCGTTCAATCCCAGGCAACGTCGGGTTTCCTTGCTAGTCGGACTATAATTAGATTCCCAACATTTATACATGTAGATTCAGTGACCCAGAAAATTTGATACTAAACAAACACAACGAAAGAAATGTCACCTAATGGATTAAAAACTAATAAAGAAATGTTTTATGGAATTTGGAACAAATATACATTATAAGGAAGGGAATAGGTTAACATTGATATTTTTGCTGAGAAATACAAAGGGGTCCATATGAAAAAAACATATTAGCCAATAAAAACGCTTCTGATACCGTTATTAATATTGTATGCATAAAGTGTCCCTTATAAAATGAAATCTTATTTTTAATCATTGGAAGTAAGAGTATTTCCCAGTGTAAAAGTGACTCTCCCCTCCTTTTCTGTATAATTATACCAATACTAAATAAAATAGCAATTGAATATTAAAATTAAGTTTCTGAAATTTCGAGAGGAGGATTGTTTATTCATATTTGGAATCTTGATATGTCCGTAAGGACCCGTGGTGTAGTGGTTACACTATTTGGAAAAATCAGTTGTAAAAGTGACCTCCTCTTGAAAGTTGAAGGTTTGATTCTCAGTGTGGGTGACTGAAAAATACAATTGTGAATGACTGATGGAACGAGAGTATGCTACCCTGAAGTAAATTCCGTCCGAATTCTCGAGTTCAGCAGAAACCTTCCAGAATTCAACAAGATGCACCTTAAAAAGGTCAGGGGTTACATCGACCAAAACGTTGTGAAAATGACACTCAAGATAAGAACAGTAGTCCGAAGATTTTAAATAATCTATAATATATTTCCGTCCTCTTTGGCCCTGTTCTGATTATTTCACATGGTGTCAATTTATAATTTATTATAAATTTATATCTATTTATAAATTTATATTTATTTATAAATTTATATTTACTTATAAATTTATAAATAAATTTATTATAATTTATTATAAATTTATTATGGTGACATACACACAAAAAATGGGGAGATGTAGGGATCAGGGAAATTAGCTTACAATTATATAGTTTCAGTTTTCATGATCCCATGTGATATTCCTTTGTGATTCCAATCTTTCCCATTATTTTTTCAACGTTTTTCAGTATTGTTCCTAGTGCTTCTACTATTAGTAATATATAAAAGTGAAGGTGTGTGTCTGTGTACATTTCCCTACACAATAACTCTGTCAATTTTCAGTCTATGGACTTGAAATTTAATATACAGGGTATTGAGATTTGGGAAAATCTTTGTAATCCGTTTTCGGCCAGAAATTTGGCTGTTAAGAGGCCAAAGTTCAATAATTTGACCTTTGAGAACTCTACCAAACCTCTCCGCCAATTTTAGGTCTAAACGCTTGAAATTTTATATATTCCTTGGACATGGATCTAATTTAACTTGATTTGAGCCCAAAACGGTAAATGTTAAGGGGTCATAATAGGGGTCAAAGTTAAAAAAAAAAATTGACCGCTTCGGTCTCTACCAAATTACTCAGACAATTTCTGGTCTAAACATTTGAAATTTTACATAAAGGGTATTCAGAGATAGGGCAAGCTTTTTAATCTGCTTGGGTCGAAAATTTGAGTTACCAATATATAAATGTATGTATGTTTGCATGTCTGCCTAAAACTTTCGACAGAGGCGACTGATTTTTACAAGATCAGTATCGTTTTGAAGTTCGACTTTTCAGACGACAAATATCAAAAAATTGGCTAAAAACATTTTCTCCACCCTAAACAGGGCTCTTTTCTACATGGGGGGGGTCGCTTTTTTCGCCGATATTTTCGGAAGTCATCCTCCTTTTGATTGTCTAGCTTTAATTAAAACCTACATCACTTCCAGTTTGGCAGTGGTCGTAATAGCAAAGACATCAGGTTTTTTTCCCCATCCTTTTTCTCCTTTGCGGTACGGGTTTTTTTTGCTCAACATACACCTCCAAACACCTGGGCAACGCTGAGCACCCTTGCTACTATCAAATAATAATGAAATGATTGAAAATAGAATTCTTAATACCACTTCAATTATCTGGCAGAAATCGGTGTATCAATACGGTTTAATCGTCATAAACAGTAAAAGTAAACTGTCTATGGGGGAAGAGTATGGTTGCATGCCTCAAAGACTCAAGTATGTCTTAATAATGAAAAATATTGAGAAAGGGGGGTAGTTTGAATATGATTGGATGTCCAAAGGAGGGAAAATTGCTGTGCTTTATTTGTTTTGTTTGATGGTGTGTGGATATTTTCAATTCTCTCATAGTATTCATCATGATTAAACTCTCAATCTCTAACTCTTAAATTTGAGTTTTTATTTAGTTTTTGAAGCCGTCATAATTGATAATCCACTAGTATATTTAAAAAAAAAAAAAAAAAAAAAACTAATCTGAAATTTCTTGATTTAAATGTTCCATAAGACCAACTCATCACTAAATATTTTACAGCTTCCCCCCCCCCACACACACACACAAACTTTGCCTCTCATGTTATATGTGTTCAATTTGCCCAAAGACTGGAATCAAAATGTAATATCTTTTATGTCTTCGGTCAGTGAAAGAGATATCATTTTTTAATCCGAGACAATTTTTATTTTGTCCTAATCCAGAGTGCCCATTTTTTTTTTTTTTTTTTTTTTTTTTTTTTTTTTTTTTAGGAAACTGGATTTTTCCTACATTAAAAATAAAACCACCTTATGCCTAACTCGTGAGGAGGCACGTAAATAAGAACAGTTGTTTTGTAATTGCTAGACACTAGAGGCTTTATTTCGCTTTGTCCGACAATTCCAGTTCTGTAATAAATTCAGTGTTTCTGTTAAAAAAAAAAAAAAAAAAAAAAAAGGGGGAATGACTCAGATACAACCCTTTTACTTTGTTAAATGCCGACAAGCTTGTACTTGCTACTAAATGTTTGTCGGTTAATGCCACTTTCCTTTCACGTTCCTGGTCTCCATATTAAGCACATTTAATTATAGAGTAGACGTATTATTGACCCGTTGGGTCACAACCATTACTACTATTTATTTTACTTTGATTTCATGTCGAAAATTAATAACCTGACACGTGTTAAGAGATATATGTGTGTGTATATACACACATATATATATATATATATATATATATATATATATATATATGTGAGAAAGAGACCTGTGGATTTTTCAGATTTCTTTTGTGCATTTCCGATGTAATTTCAAAGCAGGAAAATATGTCCTATATTATTAAAAGGCGTTTCACTTCACACCTACGCGCATCTATCTTTATGTACTCATTTATTTTATGTTTATATTTATATTTCTGTAGAAATATATTTTCTTATATACCAATCCTTATTTAAGAAGCTCAATGTAATTACAGAGCAATATAGAGAATAAATGATGAAAAAAACTATATTCCAAAATTCATGATGTTGACTATCTTATAATTTATTCCTTTAATTCAGTTGACTTTTAAAATTTTTGAAAGTATGTTTCGTAGTGCAAAACCAATCACTTAACTATTATATCAATCAGTGAATCTATTATGCCCTTAACTCATCAGAAGAAATAGCAACAATATATACACACACACAGATATTCATTTTTACTTATTAATCTTCATATACAACACGTTTCTTTTGTTTTCCTATCATGTCTATTTATAGAAAGGGCTTACATACTGTCAGATAAATTAACAATAAATCCAATATCAAGAGCCTGCTTCTACCAAACAACACCATCGGGGAGGAGTCAATTCCTGATAGTTATGGCACCATTTCAAGTTAAGTAGAATGCCAAGATTTTTTTTTTCTTAAGAGTGGGTTCATTATCATGCCTTCTGTGTAAAACGAACCTTAGGTCAAATGAATACTCGCGAGGAACAAAGCATACAATTACCGGATTGCCGCTCCCCTCTTTACAGCAGTATCATTACTTATTATAGGATCTTGAAATAAATAACGCATTTCTATTACTCAAAAGTGGCTTTACTGCAGTTGGGTACTTGATACTAGAACTGTATATGTTGGAGAGAGCGTTTGGTGTTTCAGTCACTGGTGAATAGTCCAGGAGATGAGAAGGGGAAGCAAGAAGGCAGTGAGTGTTAGACGTTTGATGCGGTCATTTAGTTTTTAATGATCCTCTTCGACAACAGGCTTGTTGTGTCTGGTTGGACTTTCGTTTTTCAGTTAGTTGAAATGACTGGTTTCATTCTGCAAATCTGCCATCTAACCGAAATTAACAGTTGCCATCTGTAACATCAAAAAAAAATAAACATTGGTTATTTGTTTATAAGCTGGACTTGTGATTTTGCTTGGGATGAGAAATCTTTGTTGCAGAACTGACTGAATTGAACATCAACCTTGGTTCGGCACGAGTGGGACGATCACGGCCTGTGCAGTGAATGCACAAGTACATGTCCACACAACTGTTTTCCAAATTGTCTTTATTTACATAATATTGTAGGATCATTCTTATGAAGTATTCCTTTTTTCTTCGCTGTGTGTGTGTGTGTGTGTGTGTGTGTGTGTGTGTGTGTGTGTGTGTGTGTGTGTGTGTGTGTGTGTGTGTGTGAATATAAATTTCAGTAAATTTTTACCTAGTTTCCACCTTAACATTTTCTCAAATGACGACTTTTTAAGGTTTTCGGGTATGCTAAAAACGAATATCGCATTTAAATTAAGTTTTCTGGATATTAAGCAATGGTCATTTTGATGCATGCAAGCGCGCTCTCGTGTATGTAAACACAACCCTGAGAAACTGTGTGCATGTACCAAGATAGCCACCAATAATAACATTGCTTAATATCCGGAAAACTATTCATTTGCAGAAAATTTAAATGCGATATGTTTTCAGAATACCCGAAAACTTATATAGGTCATCATTTTAAAAGGAAAATTTTAAAGTGGAAACCAGATGAAAATTTACCTTGATTTCAAATGAATTAAATCAAAATGTCTATCAGAAAGGAATTCAATTCTTCATAAAAAAAGGTGACCTAAATGTAATATTTGGATGTCTTCATGTCTTGTCTTATCTTTTTTTTTTTTTGTCATTCCGATTTTTAAACCTTTTTAAAATCATAAAATAAAAAAATTGTTCCAGCTGGTCTTTGTGTATTATTCTAATACTCGGAAACGTTTACATGTCTCGTATTTGGACAATGAAAGATGTGTCTAATTACTTTTAGGCTATTAGACTTAGGAATGTGAAATTTGTTAGGAAGGATCCGCTTTCTTACATATACAGATTGTCTTTAAGTGGGGAGAATAGGGCTGACAACAGCATGTTCTTTTCACTGTTTTGACTCTTGAGTGTGTATCCGTTGATATATTATGTTTTTATATAATGTTGTTCTCGGTTGATTAACTGATATATACTCGAGAGTAAAAACAATAAGAATATGCTGCTGTCATAGCCCTAGTCATCACACAGAAAAAATATTTTAGTTTTTGTTACTATGTGGAGCTAGCCTGGGTGCTCGGCGTTGCCCAGGTGTGTGGAGGTGTGTGTTGAGCAAAAAAAAAGTGGTAATAGGCAGGTAGGCTCGAATCCGTATCACGAAGGAGGAAAAGAATGTAAAAAAAAAAAACAAAAGAATGTGACATCTTCACAGTTGCGTCCATCGCCAAACCGGAAGTGGCGACGGTTTAAATTAAGGTTAGTCAATCAAAAAAATGGGATGACTTTCGAAAATATCAGCGAAAAAAGCGATCCCCTCCCTGTAAAAAAAAGTGCCCAGTTCAGGGTAAAGAAATGAATGTTTTTAGCTAATGTTTCAATATTTGTCATCCGAAGGGTCGAGCTTCAAAATGATACCGATCTTGTGAAAATCTATCGCCTTTGTCAAGTATACATACATACATGCATTTAAACAGACAGGTGAGATTTATATATTATAGATGAATTTTGGATTATTTGGCTTATTGTTCTCATCTGGAGTGTTGGTCATACATTTTGGCTAATGTAGCCTCCAACCTTAAGGTACATCTTGTTTAACTGTGAATCTTTTTGTTAAACTCTGAATCTACATGGAATTTCAAATGGAACCCTTTATTTATTCCACGAGGGGTCATGTTCTTTGCCCATCAACCATGACCTGGTAGAAGCTCAAAGTAATTTGCAATATCTACTCACCTGCACTGAAGATTGAATCTTTTTTTCTTAATATTTTATCCGTTATGTCACATAGTAATAAGCAGCGATCTATAGTGATAATAGTAGTAAAATTGTGCCTCTAATAATAGGAATAGGTTTAAGGCACCCAAAATTCATACTGAAATTGTCTACAAGGATCTGTGGAATAACTGAGTGACAATCCTCAGTGTGGGCATTATGAGATATACAGCTGTGAATTAAGCTTTCTACCTGGTTATGACTGATGAAATAACACTTTACTCATTGTGGATTAAATGAACGGTTCCATTCTAAATTCCATGCAGATGCCCGAGTTTGACAAGATACACCTGAAGAAGGTCAGAGGTTACACTGGTCGAAACGTTGTGAAAATAACACTGAAGATAAGAACAGTAATTTAAATAATCCAAATTATCAATTCTAATCTAAAAAAAAATTCAGAAACATAATCACCAACTGACTTTCAAAATATTTTTTTTTCTAACCCAACACATCATTTTTTTTTTTTCTAACCCAACACATCATTTTTTTTTTTTCTAACCCAACACATCATTTTTTTTTTCTAACCCAACACATCATTTTTTTTTTCTAACCCAACACATCATTTTTTTTTCTAACCCAACACATCATTTTTTTTTTTCTAACCCAACACATCATTTTTTTTTTTCTAACCCAACACATCATTTTTTTTTTTCTAACCCAACACATCATTTTTTTTTTTCTAACCCAACACATCATTTTTTTTTTTTCTAACCCAACACATCATTTTTTTTTTCTAACCCAACACATCATTTTTTTTTTTTCTAACCCAACACATCATTTTTTTTTTCTAACCCAACACATCATTTTTTTTTTTTCTAACCCAACACATCATTTTTTTTTAACAATCACAGCTTAGTATTTCTTAGCCTTTGCTTTACTCTAACAACCGAGTTAGTTGCCAGATCTTAGAGAAAATGCCTGGATGGTCAAACTGGTTTTAGTGGGGAATAGTTGGGCTGCTGGTTAATTGCTGGAATCTAAACATAAACTAAACATTGATATTAGATACTGTTATCAATTATCAGACAGCTTAAAAAAACATCCAAAACTAAAAGAAAAGTATTTCACAAATAGTGTATACGCTATTATATATACGGTTACTGCTGAAATATTCAGGGCTTTGTTCAAAATAGGTTGATATAAAACTGATGAGTTTGTGTATTTAATGTGCTATAAACGTCTGTGGGATGGGCAACACCAAACAGTCTCACACTGGCTTTCCGTGCAATCTGATCCAAAGGGTTGATATCGGTTCTGCTGCTTTGTCAAATCACTTATGCATTCAAGCTAGGTCTTTCTTAGTCTATGACGCATCTTAGCACCTGGGGTATCCAGATGTGATATAGAGTAAATGCAGGATATGGCACACTGTACATGGCTAAAACTATCTTAAGTTTAACACATCATGCATCCCAAATTCCACCAATACCAAGCTTCTGATGTAGTACAGTTGAAAGGATTCTTTACATTAGTTCATTACTGAACATCTACTATATCAAACTGGCTACAAATCAGAAACGATTGGGGTTCATGTCTCGCTGCCATGCAAAATAACAGAATAAGCACAGGCCAAAAGGCCAATATCAATATTTCTTAAAGTGGTTTTGTAGAATATCTCATTGGTTGGATATGCAGTAATTTATTCGCAATCATTTGTTTTTTAACATTTAACTGTCAGTTAATAATTTGTTTTTAATAAAATGTCACTTGAATATAAAGTAATGCTTTTAATAAGAACATTGTTTAAAGTCCAAACAAAAAGTCTTGTTTAATTTTCATATTAATAAAATTATCAGTTATTTCTTGTTACAGCATTTTATTTACTAGATTTGCTATACCTTCAATGATAAGAGGGTTGTTAATAAAACATTTCAGTAAAATAATTTTAATAATTTTAAGATGTAATAATTTTTAATTTGCATTTTCAAGATAAGTGTATTATGGTATCCAGTACTACTAAAATCAAACTTTACAGCTTTAAAAAAAAAAAAAAAATCATCCAAACGTAGAAAGAAAAATTTCACAAATGCTGCATAATTACTACATAATTACTAAAATATTTCAAGCTATGTTAAAAATTGGTTTATACTAAATTGGTAAGTAATGTTAGTATAGACTAAATTGTTCCTATTTACAATGCCTCCCCACGGGACAGTTAGACACGAGGGTCGTTTTTTAATGTGGAGAAAAGGAACAAAAATAAAAATTGTCTCAGCCGTGAAGGATTTCTCCTCCAATGACAGAGAACAAGAAATTGAAGTGCAGCATCTGAAGAACAGATACTACACTTTGATCTTGCTCCGAAGGCCAATTTTCTGTGGAAAATAAATTGTTAAAACGCTTTAGTTACTAATGTTGCTGTATTATTAAATTACTGCAAAGTACAATCATTTTGATCAATTTATGCTGACTTAAGTTTATTTTTGCATTTACAAGAGAAAACTTGTTGCATTCAGTATTTACTAAAATCAAACTTAACAGAAGAAACTGAAAATAAGGAAAAACTGTCTGAGAATCAAAGGTTTAGGTGTAAACTGCTTTAAAACAGTGATAGTGTGTGTACAATTATTAATGAACTCTAGTCGGTATCCTTTTTCTGTATGCAGAAGGGGGTTAGATACAATGAAATATTATGTAACTTGTGCTTATTGTAAGCACGAGTTTGGTTTTTGCAATTAAAACGAGTCGCATTAGTATACTTTTTAACTAAGCTGACACAATCTTATTTGCATAGGAGTAATGAGATTTCACATTATCTGAAAACTGCTGATGTATAATCAGTGCAACCGCCATTTTGTTTTTTTTTTATTATTACTGGCTTGAAATGGCGGAAAAACATTTTATCACAGTAGGTCCACAAAACGTGTAGTAACTTGAAGGTATTTCTGACTCCCGACTTCTAGTATAGATGTTTGAGAAAGGCAGGCCCTATTCATAGTCGTTCTCATAAAGAGATATTCGATGACAACACTCTGGACTCTTTTTGACGCTTCGGAGATATACAGAGTGCAGGTGATGAATGTCAACATAGTATAACAAGGAACATAGGCGAAATTTCATGAGCCGTTGGCTTTAACATTGCAAGTTGTCTCCCTTTACATCCATGCTAGATTGTATGGTAGCTGCATTAGGAGTATAATGTTATGATATTGAGTGTTGGGTCTTCATTCAGTCTTTTATCACAGCTGCAGCATAATAAGATCCATGATCAGATGAATCTACATTCTGATGTCAATCAAACTCTATATATGACTAGCCTGGGGGACCGGCGTTGCCCCAGGTATTTGGAGGTGTGTTGAGCAAAAAAAAAAAAAGTGGTATTAGGTAGGCAGGCAGGACCGAACCTGTACCACGAAGTAGGAAAAGAATGTGAAAAAAAAGACCTATCGCCTTTGTTGTTGTGCCCATCGCCAAACCGGAAGTGGCGAAGGTTTAAATTAAGGCTGGTCAATTGAAAAGAGGGGATGACTTTCGAAAATATCGACGAAAAAAGCGACCCCCTCCTTGTAGAATAGTGCCCAGTTGAGGGTGACGGAATTAATGTTTTTAGCTAATTTTTTAATATTTTTCGTCCGAAGGGTCGAGCTTCAAAATGATACCGATCTCATGAAAATCCGTCGCCTCTGTCGAAAGTTTTAGACCTACATATATATATATATATATATATATATATATATATATATATATATATATACACACACACATACATTTAAACAGACAGGTGAGATTTATATTATAGAAGTCTAGATTTGCTGAAGGCATTACATATATTCAGCATAGATGTCATCTTTAAGATGGATCTGTTTGACTTGGATGGTTATGTGGAGTGTTCTGATCTTTTGGATAAACAATTGTAAAAGCATGTTTTGAATTGCAAGAAAATTTGTTGACCGAGGAAAATATAGAAGTGAGTGATTGGACAAGGGCAAGACCATACAGAGTGGAATTTGGAGACCGTTGACCTGCTTACTGTTGGGACTGGAGTGAGCTTGAAATATATAAAATGTCTGACCATTAGACAAGGGAAAAAGTTAAATTAATACAGTGAAACTTCAAAAAAAATTTTAAATTGTCCTGTCCTGGTGCAACACATCCTGGATGAGTTCAGTCAGCTTCCTCAAAAGTAGGAAGTTTCTAAAGAATATTGAAAAAAAAAAAAAAAAAAAAAAAAAAAAAATGGTGTCTAGCCAGATAGGTATCTTGCTCAAAGGATGATTTTTTTAACGTTAATTTTTTTCTTTTGTTTTTTTTTTTTTTTAGAGTGGGGTCATGGTCCTCTCACATATAGCACCTGGTATTCCTGAATGATCTCTTATTGATCAGGATTAATGTTGCTAAATTTCGGTGATTTAGTGAGACTTTGTGCATAGATATGATTAGGCAGTATAAAAAAAATTAAGCTACATGCAGTATTACCAAGTTAAAACTGATTATATGTATAATCAGTGTTAAAATAATGCTGCAAATATTGTATGCATTGTATTTTTTTTTTTTTTTTTTTTTTTTTTTTTAGACATTCTGTTTTGAGAATGAAACAGTAATTGAATATCTGTTTAAAATTTTATGATATTCTCAATTCTAACATGCACTGGGCCATTACATTTATGTTATCAAATATACCTTAATCCTTGTGGTCCTTTCTTTAAAGAGGGGTCTCTGTTTGTTCTTGCATGCCTTTTTTAATGCAAACACAAGTTCTATTGTAATATATTTTAGCATCAGCTTTCATAATATACAACTGTAAAAAGTTTCAAGTTGACTTTGAGATCATGAGGTCAAAGAAATAAAATGTATATCGTATATATTCATCTTGCCAGATGGAACTACTTAAATTTCACAGAATACAAAAGCACAACTGTGAATTAAGTCTTAAGACAACTTGAGATTTTATTAGAAATTCAAAAAAGCCAAAAACAATATTTATTTTTTCCTTTAAAATAAATCATTTATCTACCTTAAAATGGATGAGCAATTTTTCAACGATATAAGGCACTTTTCAAGTTTTTTTTTTTTTTCCTGTTAGTGATATAAAAATCCTTCAAGGATAGAAGTCTGAAGTGTTGATTGTGGATCTTTTTTGTGCCACATATAGTTTATATGATATGGTAAATAAAATATTGGCACGTTTGAGATATAGTTTAGAATTTGAGATGTGATTTAGAAATTTAAGAGAACCAGAAACGATTTGTATAAAAAAAATACTTGTAAAAAGGTTTTTAAAGTGGTTGTCAGAAAGAGTGAATTCGATTTTGGAATGATTTTAAAATGGATAAAGTTAGAATCTTTTTTTTTTTTTTGTGTTCTAGTGACGTCAGTCAATTTTCAATTATTTGCATCTGACGCTCTCAATTTTTAAAATTCTTTTTGGCTTTCTTAAATTTCTAATCTCAAATTCAAAATGATAGCTCAAGTGTCAATATTATTTCATTAATCATGTCATGTAAACCAGATGTGGCACAAAAAGAGACCATCCACGGTATACATTTCGGTGAGCTTCCATCATAGATTTTTATATTGCTGAAGAAAAAAAATGATTAAATAAAACAAAGTGCACTTGAAAAGGAACTTATATAGTTGAAAGCTTTGTAATTCGTATTTTTAAGGTACACGTGTTTATTTTAAAGAAAAATATAATTTTTGCTTTAAATTTCTTCTATCTTAAATTTCGAACTACATTTCAATAGTGCCAATCTTATTTCATTAACATTTTATTTTATTTTTATTCTGCAAGTACTTTTACTATCGGTTTAACAATTTTAATGAAGTTCTGGTAGATCCAATATAAATTCAACGGTTGCTTTCTTAATCTGAAAACAAATCGAACTAAAGTTGTCAGTCCTGGAAAATAGGAACTGCTGTGGCAACAATGGAAGCCAGAGGATTTCATTTTCTACATCAGATATTGGCTAAGAGTCTGACCATAGGGGGGGAAAAACGACTGTTTTATTATATAGAGATTCAATAATGTCAAAGCTTATATGTATATGTAAGATTCAATAATGTCAAAGCTTATATGTATATGTAAGATTCAATAATGTCAAAACTTATATGTATATGTAAGATTCAATAATGTCAAAACTTATATGTATATGTAAGATTCAATAATGTCAAAACTTATATGTATATGTAAGATTCAATAATGTCAAAACTTTCTTCCAGAAAAATGATTGTCGTTATCAGCTAACGAATTTCAATAAATAAAACAAACCTCTTATTTTTTGAAAGTTGTAACAATTTAAGTCGTTTGCATTATTTAGATTGTTCGGACTATTGTTCTTATTTTGGATGTAACCTCCGAACTTCTTTAGATGTAAATTCATAATTACTGGTGAATGGGGGGGGGGGTTCTTTCAATGACCTATAATCATTAGAATTAAACATGTGATTTTATGAACATTTTTAATTCTAACGTGAGAAAATTAAAAAAAAACAAAAAAAAAAAACAATGTTCACGATTCACCAATAACGACTATTGTGAAGATGCATCTGAAAGTCGGAGGTTACATCGGCCGAAACGTTCTGAGAATAACAAGCAAGTTGAGAACCATAGTCCAAACAATTCAAATACAGATGATCAGTCGTCTAAAAAAAAAAAAGAAAAAGTTTTTGTAAAAATTTTCAAACAAATGAAAACCAACCTTTTTAAACTTCATTATTTTAATAATTTAAGTCTTTAAAATTGTCTTTCTTTTCACCGTAAAAGTAATTGTCAGCTACCTATTCCTTCAGTAAAAGGAATCTTACTTGTATTCATTTAAAATTGTAACCATTAAACGTGTATTAAAATTGCATGAAAATAAAAACGATGCAAAGAGTAGGTTTTTAAAGCTGTTTAAATCAACAGAAAGACCATTTGATTTTGGAACAATTAATTTTAAAATGGATAAATATAAAATTTTTTATCTTGGTGATACCAGTTAATTTTTAATCATTTGCATCAGACGCTCTCATTTTTAAATGGGTGTGTAAAATGTGAATAGATTTGCATTGTTTATATATGTATATATTGTACCGATAGTATATGTAGTATACTGACAGTACAATAAAAGTCTCAATTAAGTTTGTTTTTTTTACCAAAAATCAATACATAATAAATCTATACGTCATTTAATTGAATCCGCACTTATTCTCCACTCCACGAATACAATAAAACAAAGAAAAGGCTCCCGCGTTTATTACCGTGGAGCTATTATGCATCCAATGCCTTTTTATATACTACAAGCAGTTCGCCCTGCGTTTTATCTTTACTATTAGACTAGCCTGGATTCCCGGCGTTGCTCGGGTGTTTGAAGATGTGTGTTGAGCAAAATAAAAAAAATTGGTAGAATGCAGGCAGGCTCGAACCTGTACCGCAAAGGAGGAAAAAAAACGTGACGTCTTTGCTGTTGCGCCCATCGCCAAACCGGAAGAGACATAGGTTTAAATTAAGGTTAGTCAATCGAAAAGAGGGGATGACTTTCGAAAATATCGATGGAAAAAGCGATCTCTCTTTGTAGAAAAGTGCCCAGTTGAGGGTGAAGGAATTCATGTTTTTAGCCAATTTTTCGATATTTGTCGTCTGAAAGTCGAGCTTCAAAACGATATCGATCTCGTGAAAATCGTTCGCCTTTGTCGAAAGTTTCAGGCAGACATACATACATACATTTAAATAGACAGGTGAGATTTATATTATAGATAAAAGGAACATTTTGTGCAACAACTAACATTAGTGCTGATATGTATTTGAAAATGAAAATAATGGTTAAAGTGTGAGAGTATAACACTTTGAATGATCCTTTTATTTATTTATTTTTTTTTCAAACGTCCATGTTAGATAATCAAACCTGTTTGGGCACTTGATATTTTATATTCAGCTAAATGAATGCACAAGGTAAAAAGGAATGTGTGTAGGCTTAGTTTTTCTGATGTTCTCGATTGTTCAATCCTTTATAGACAAAAAATATTTAGAAATATGTACCCTCCCTCTAAAAAGAAAAAAAAAAGTTACCTTTACTGATATTAACTTACAATATGAAAAAAATCATTTTGTGGTGGTGGTAATAATAATAATCTATATATTAATACGATACCGTGTGTGTTATTTTGTGTGTCGCGCTTACATTTTTTTTTTTTTTTTCGGGTGACTGTCATCTAATTGTTATAACCTTCCATTTCTTGTTATAAATAATTTACCAATAATTCTTCATAAGTCTTAGTTTCGGTTTCGATTCAAGCTGATGCACCCAAGTCATATATATATATATATATATATATTTTTTTTTTTTTTTTTTAAATCGCAACTTTATAGTATATAAGAATCAATAGAAAATTTAATCTAGAATAATCTATACGAAATCTGCAACAATTAATATATATTTAAGCAGGTTTCATGACCAGGCTCTGCCAGGCTTAGATAGATACTTTTGTAGTTTTAACAAAAGAGCTACAATAATATCAGAGCATCTCCATTTACACTGAAAATCCACAGAATGCCAACGTCAATATATTACATATGAAAGAGTCCCTCGTGGAATTTCCACAGGTGCTACTAGTTATTAATAACTAGCAGGACCTGTGGACATTTTAGAGGGAACTCATTCATATGTAATATATTGACGTTGGCATTCTATAGATGTTCAGCTTAAATGGAGACGCTCTGATATTATTGTAGCTCTTCTGTTAAAACTACAAAAGTATTTATCTAAGCTAGCAGGGACGCCCCCGACATAGCCCGGTCGTAATGTACGCTTAAATATGATATTTCAAGTCTTGCAGATTTCGTATATATTATAATAGTTAATGTTCTATTGATTTTTATGCATTATAAAGTTACGATTTCAAAAATAAAGGATATATCCATATGATTTGGGTGCATCAGCTTAAACCAAAACTTATGAAATATATATATATATATATATATATATAATCACTACTTCAGTTAATCACATAAATTAATATACGAAAGTATAATTTTATGTGTAAACTTGAAGTATTTACTCCAACAGTGCTGAATACATAGGTAGAGCTAGGTAGTAAGTTATAAATATATATATGGCAATTAAGCTACACAGAATATTCCTCGTTTCATCCATGCTAGGATCCTAGCGTGGAATATTCTGCGTAGCTTAATTGCCATATATATTTTTATAACTTATTATATATATATATATAAACTTGAATTCCTTCAGCTATAATCGAAACAAAAACTTAATTCTTGGTAAAATTATTTATTACAAGAAATGAGTCCATAGCACTTAAATGACTCGGATATGAGCGTGACACAGAAAATGACACACACGCTATCATATTACTATCTGGATAACGATATACAGTCCTCTAGCATGAAGTTTGAGATATAGGCGATTTTATAAACCTACCATACTCCTCGCCTATACTCCCCCTCCCCAATATGCTGAAGCAGGATTATTTCTTGGCACTTTGATCTCGGATCATATAAGTGTCTGTTCTTGCATTAGATTGTTCATGCCAGCAAATTTTCACTTGGGCTTCATCCTGGAGGTTAGGAATTTGGTCTGCATGACTTCAATTTCCCCTTTCTTGCTAGTACTAAGCATGGCTCTGCTCAATTCTAGATATGAACCATTCCGGGCACTACCTTCTCCTTCAGGATGTCGTATGATTGTCGGTCGCCTGATGAATACTCTATCTACTTGGTAATGCCAATGGTTTCATTCTCGACTTTACATTTAGAGTGTCCCCTCGTGGAGGCAAGCTATACCCTTACATAATGATCTTATCAGATTATGCATAGGATAGATGTTCATGCTTTCAAATCTCGTCTATTGGAAATGATTTTAAAATGTTTTATTTTCAAAATGTAAACAAAATCCTCCACTCTATAATAAAAACCAATGTGCATTTATTTGTATATCAATATACTTCGCTCCTTTCCCGAGAGTAAAATATATAAAAAAAAAAAAAAACGTGGTAGATGAAGGTATTTCTTTTTTAGAAAAGAGAAAGCAAATAGCAAATCGCCCCCCACCCCTCTTATGGCCGTCTGAAATGAATTTGGAAAGAAATCCTTTATTTTCACTTCTGTTTTTTTTTTTTTTTTTTTTGTTTTTTTTGTTTTTTTTCTCCTTTTTCTTTTTTCCTTTGCCGTTTGACGGTCCTGGATATGACCTTAAACTATATCCGATGGTGAGGCTTCAGTTTGTAGGCTTTGGGGAGTGTGGAGCCACCCTTTAATTGCCATTGCTCCCAGGTCCACCCTGACACGGAGTGGTAGTACCTGTTAGGGTCCCAACTATGGGTTGAATAGAAACCAACTTGAAAAAAAATATAGATTCTACTTAAAAAAATGTTCTTTAAAATCACTGGATTCGGCATTAAATAACCTGAAAAGGGTTGATATGCCGTAAAACAAAAACAACCAACCAACCTTTGCCGAATTTGAAATGTGTTCTTTTTAATTGCATCGATTAAGAGGTCTTATGAGTATTAGTATGAACACTGGCGAAGAATGATTATTCTTTTAAGTTTTTTTAATTTATTTACAATAGATGCATGCCCATATCCTCAAACTATGTGAGCATAAGATATTTAAACATTTGTTAGTTTAAAAAAAAAAAAAAAATCAAAGTGTGTTTATTAGTATTGCAAGAATTGTACAAGGTGATTTAACCTAAACATTTAAGTTATTTCTATTTAATTATTAATGGAATTCAAATAAAATGATTAACTGTTTTTTGTTCTACTTCACCCTTTAAGAGTGTGGTCTTTTTTTTTTTTTTTTTCCCCCCGCTTACATTCAAGGATGTATATAAGCACTTATGACAAAGGAAAAGGACAAAACCAATCCTAAGAAATAACATGAAAGGTGTGGAATATAATGATTACAAAAATGTTATTTGAGCCAATTTTTTATGGGCGGAGTGAGGTATAGTTATCAGTTGACAATCTTTTTACATAAGGAAAAAAGAAAATGCTTATGTGCATATCTCTCTCTCTCTCTCTCTCTCTCTCTCTCTCTCTCTCTCTCTCTCTCTCTTTCTCTGTCTCTGTCTTTCTCTCTCTCTCTTTCTCTGTCTCTGTCTTTCTCTCTCTCTTTCTCTCTCTCTGTCTCTCTTTCTCTCTCTCTCTCTCTCTCTTTCTCTCTCTCTCTCTCTCTCTGTCTCTGTCTCTCTCTGTCTCTCTTTCTCTGTGTGTGTGTGTGTGCGCTATCAGATTAGGCCGTCTGAAGATATCGGCTTCCTCATCTAAAATGCACCAAACATTAATATTTTTTTTTTTTTTTTTTTTGTAAAACTCCTTCTGCAAAGCCAAAAATAATTGAAGTATATAAAAATATTTGGAGCATAACTATTACCAGACTTATTTGGTTTGGTTTAGTTGTTTTGTTTTACGGCATATCAACCCGTTTCGGGTTATTTAATGCCGAATCCAATTATTTTGGAAATAGTATTCATGTTGCATCCAGTTATTTTGTAGAAGGTTTTTATTATTCAAGCTCTTTGTATATTCAATCGCTAGTTTGTAGTGTTTGGTTTGGTTGTTTTATAGTGGATTTTTTTTTTATCATTTTTGTTCCCTGCCCTGCAGAACATGAGTTTTGCAATGGGAAAGGGAAAAGGGTTACAGTATTGATGTTTGGTATATTTTAAGTTAGAAAACCAGTCAGCAAGTGAGGGGGGGGATAGAAAGGGAAAGAAGGAAAAGGTGGGTTGTTTTGCAGAACATAAAGTTTTGCAAAAGGAAGTAGAAAAACAAAATGCATTTCATCTCGGGGGAAACCAATATCTTCAGACAGCCTGATCTGGTAGCACCAGTTTACCAGAATGACTAGATTCAGCATTAAATAACCTGAAAGGGGTTAAAAGGGTTGATATGCAGTTAAATAAAAGCAACGGCATCAAACACTGTGAATAAACATTTGAAAATCTAAAAATACTTTAAGCCTGAAAAAAAAAAAAAAAAAAATGACCCCAAAAGAGCTGATATGGCATAAAACAAAACCACCAAACACATATAGTGGAATTTGTATGTGTCTCAGTGATGCCTGGTAAAATTCAAGAAATTAAAGATTGGAACACCCAGAAATAATTATTTAATGTTATTTATTCGTGGGTTTTTTTTTTTTTTTTTTTTTTTTTTTTCATTACAGTAGCTCCAGATAAGGTATGAAACCACTTAATGTGAAGAGCTAAGACGAATTAAAGATTCACACAAATACAGGAGATGACTATTGATCTTAGTCTAGAAATAATCAAGGCTATAAATAGGTAGGGGGGAAAACGGTCAACAGGAGAAGAGTTCCACGAGCTTGCAGTTTTTGTAATTGGAATAAGATGTATTGTTATGAGGTATCTGAACAGCGACTTGATGAAGACCACTAGATAAACGAGCCGGAACAAAGGAAGCAGGGAATAAATCAAATAATTCTGAAGAACTATTTGACTGTTAAAAAAGACAGTGAAAACTTTTACCAAAAAAAACTGCAAAGTTTTTATCCACGATGTATAAAAATATTTGTAAAAATGTTGGACTCACAGACTTGTATGCTTGTCTACGGTGTATGGGGTGAAGGGGCTTTCTTTAATCTACAATTTTTATGTTTACTTCTCTCCCACCGCAAGAATTCTAACACCAGGGTCAGAAAGTAGGATTGAGAAGTCAGCTCCCCAGATGTGGGGTACTCTGACCTGTAAAAAGTGCCTGGGAATCCCCGTCGGCATTCTCTGGTGAGGGCACCTCAGGCGATTAGCAATAAACTAACCCCTTCTCAAAGGCAGAAGGCAAGATCTGGGAAGGTGAACCTCTTAGAACTGCACAGAACTTTACTCCCACCGTAACATCAACAGGGACCGGATCATTACAGGAATGGTCTAATCTTTTGGATTAGACCATTCCTGTAATGGTAAATCCAGATTTTGAAAGGCCAAGGACAAAGATCCCTAGCCGATACAGTTTAACAAAAGAGTGAGATGATCACGTTAACGATGCATCATGGTGGAATTTCATTTCATAATTAAACTGTAAAAATAAAGTAAGAATACTCACTGACAAGTGTTATTGAACTTTGTGTTTGCAATGTAGTACTGGATTGCAAACCTCAGAAGTAAATTGATCTAAAAAGACTGGAAATAGTCCCTTTTTGTCGAACATGGTGATTTTTTTTCCCTCTATTTGTAATAATAAAAAATGTATAAATAGAACTACATGTTATAGTATACGGAAAACAATGCTTTAATTGGAAAACAATATGAATAGTGAATTAATGAGATGTCCTTTTGTAAAGCAATATGTAAATTAGTTAACGATAGTACACGAACCGCATACACATGATTAGTATATTAAAAAGCTATTGCAATTGAATAAAATTCCGTATCTTAATTTCGCTGTTGAGATAAATGATCCAACTTGTATGTATAATTATCCAGATGGGTGTTTTGCTGTTCTTCAGTGTGGCTAGATTTGGTGAAGGTTTCAAGTCGGTATTCAAAACCAGATTCGTTGACCGACAAATAGATCTAAAGCTATTATTATGAGAGAAAGTATCTTTGTTTGCCCAGAGAGCCTAGTTCTTTATGAAGTGCAACATTTTACACTAATTTGCAGCAGTAAATTGTTGAGGAAGGAGTAGAAATGCTTGTTATAAAGTGAAGAAATATATATATATATATATATAGCTCGTAACCCAACTACTATTTAAATAAAGCTACCTATAATTCCGGAATATGAATTAAAAGAAACTGCAGACACTTCGAGAAGAAAAAAGGCTTTGACTATACATACATACCTTCGACGTTTATACAAAAAAGATACTAAAAATTGTAAAAAATAAGATAATACAAAACAGAAGCTTTCTGTTCTTTAACAATGTCTGCTTGGTCTCTCTCTCTCTCTCTCTCTCTATATATATATATATATATATATATATATATATATATATATATATATATATATATATATATATATATATATATATATACCATCATATAATCACTCTGACTGACGTAAAAATATTTAAAAATAAAATGTTTAATTTCAACGTTATTTCATGCGGTTAACGGTAGCCGAATGAATACGGTCCTTGCTAATCAAGCCAGAGATGGCTTGTGTCGCCGGGTTCAAATCTATCAACTGGTGTTAATCGTGACACCATGCACTGAAAGGATGAAACACTAGTGTCTGTAGGTATTTAATTATTATAGTAAATAATTATGTCAGCACATTAATTGAATTAAGTCGATCAATTTAGTTATGTATAGATCATCATATAATTAGATCACACTGACTGACGTGAAAAAAACATTTAAAAATATATTTTTTATTTCAACGTTATTTCACGCAGTTAACGGTAAATAATTATATATTTAATTTGCTGAACGATTTTTTGTTTACTTTGTTACTCAGTGAGGGCATTTGTTTCTATTTATAATGACCCTTTTGTATCCGGATAAAAAGGTCCTATAAGCAAACAATGTTTACTCTTGTTTTTTTTTGATAGTATGAGGCTGATTCAGAAGGAATGTAGTAGGTCGGTTTAGTTAGGTTTCTCCACACCCCCTCCCACTCCCTCTTGTTTTTCCTCTTCCTTTGCATGCCTCTCCCACATGGATCAATCTTGGTACTAAAATTTTAAAAATAATCAAAAACCTAGTAAAATAGAATGTGGCTATTTCCACAAGCTAGAACTCTAAAATAGCCGTGCTAGAAGATGATGCACTCCAGAGACTAATCTATATTTTTAGAAAGCCACCATTCACCTATGCATGGAGTATTGTTCCTATTTACAATGCCTCCCCACGGGACAGTTAGACACCAGGGTCGTTTTTTAACGTGGAGAAAAGGAACAAAAATAAAAATTGTTTCAGTCGTGAAGGATTTCTCCTCCACTGACAGAACAAGAAATTGAATTGCAGCATCTGAAGAACAGATACTACACTTTGATTTTGTCCCGAAGGCCAAGTACGTGAACTAGTGGACCCCCCCCCCCAAAAAAAAGTCCCTAATCTAACAGGTCCTGCACTATTGACCAAGTTCCAACCTCTGTCTTATCGCTACAGTTAATGCATCACTGCCTATTTTATAAGTACTTTAGTGGAATATGCTTTGAACTTGTAGCATGTTTCCCCTTTGATGTACATACTCCTAACTCGACAAGCAGCAAAATCCCATCCCTTCACTGTTGAGGTCCCTAGATGAAGGAAGGACAAGAACAGTTTCTTCTCTCGGACTACTAGACTTGAAAATTCTCTCCGTTTCCTGCTTCCCTGACTGTACTAACCATCTCTCTGCTCAACTCCCCACAGCCCCCTTTTAGACACAATCCCAAATAGTAGCCACTTTATATTTCCAGTGGCAATATGCCTTGCTTGAGGTGCAAGAGTAAAAAAAAAAAAAACGTCTTATCCCTACAAAAAAAAAGTAAATAAATATATAAAAGTAATATAGAAATATTAGTACAACAATAAGATAGTATTATGGTCACATCTGGGGAGGAGCTGCTCAGATCACATTTTTCTTCCTTGACAAGAGTACAAAACCGACTTCAGAATCTGGGGGGCGACATCCTTTTCTCATCCCTACTACCTTTTTCTCACTGCAAGAAACATTGTGGGTCCCTCTGCTCTATTGTGGCTTTCATGACAGTTGTTCAACCAAGCTTCATTCACAATCACTCATCTAGCTACAGCCAGTCAACTATTTCTCTTACTCTCCATTTGTGCCCAAAACTAAATGAAAATTTTATGAGCAAATTTTTTCTAGAACGGCATGTCTGTGGAACACAATACTGTGGAACTGCTTCCCGGCTGACTATAACATGATCATCTTCTAGTTCAATGTGAACAAGTTCTTGTTTAGCTGTCTTTTTCATCAAATTCTGAACAATTTTTACCATTACCTATCATCAGCATTTTCTTACTGGTTACCTGATATTCATTAAGCCTTATCCTCGAGTGGCCTTTGGGCATTGATAAGTGGTGAATCTTGGTAAAAACAAAAAATTAATGCAATTCACTTTAAGAACAAAAAAATATTAGAACAATTTCCCTTGGCCCCAAAGTCAAGTTTAGGCCATTATTGAGATGGCCTGTTCGCTGCTGACTGAGGTATATCTCTAGACCTGTGCAGTTCTAGGAGGTCCACCCTCTCAGGCTTTGCCTTCTCACCCTTTGAGACAGGGGGGGGGGAGGGGTAATTTACTACTAATCGTCTGAGGCACACATACCAAAGTATGCCAACATGACTGTCTCTTCATTTTTGCAGATCCTAGTGCTTTTCCTCTTGGATGCTGGCTGTTAATCCCACTTTCCGACCCTTGTCACATCTTCCACTTTAAAAGGGAGATGAATAGAACAAATGATGCAGCAATAGAAAAGAACATGCAGTGGATTCTGTTTATTCACTTTCATTTGTTTTGTTTTTTTTTTTATTGTTTTTTACAAAGGAGTCAGCACTTATCAAGGCCCGTAGGCCACTCGAGGATAAGGGTTAAATCACACATCGAGAATTCTTTTGGGGTATTTTCCTTTTGATCATTTCTGGAGAGTTCATTTTCGAATAATGAAAGCAATTTCATGCATGTCACACGATCACCATAATTTTTTTTTTTTTCTGCTGCATTTTGAAATTAGTAAAAAAAATGTTATGACAAATCAAATGTGTTCGTTGCTTATGGCTAATACAACCGTTTTCATCAAGATTAAATTGACAGAATCTGAAATAAAATGAAATATTTATTTCGGTTTCTCTGATACATAGTCTACATAATAGTCTATAGTTTTTTTGTCGTTGATAGTTTTTATCACACAGAATCATTTGACTGGTGAATCTCTGTCCCATTCTTGATATATATATATAAAAAAAAAAAAAAAAAAAATTTTTTAAAAAAGCAATAATGTATCTGTAATTTGATTGGTCCCACTCTTTCTCTGCAACCTCTTTCTCACAGACGTGATGTTGCTAGTCTGTCTATTTTATAAATATTATGGCATGTATTCTTCAGAATTGTCTGATCTATTGTTTCCTTTCTTCCAGTTTATTTTATCTGTGCCGTCTGTTTCAGGAAAGGGATAAAGAAAAATGCCGCTCCTGCTATTTATGGATTCATAGTCACGTGATGTAATGAGAGTTGGGGGGGGTATGCAAATGAGATGCAGTCGGGTTTTTTTTTTTCCAAATAAAAAAGCCTGTGTGTCAGAAAGAGGGTGTGTCTCTTTGGCAGTAGTAAGTTTTGACAGATGTGCACTGGAGTTTGATACCGAGAATTGCAAGGAGAACATAACGGTTGGAAATTCTTTCTTTGGACTTTACTTTCTAATAATATCAACATATTTAACTACATTATCCGTTGGTTGTGTGGTCTCCATTGACTCGCTATACTAATACCTCCTTATAATAGTTTCCTTTTTCAGTTTCCAAGAACGGCAATCTTGTGATACTCTTTCTGCTGACTGTATTTTCAAAACTAAGGTTGATAGGCATCTTTTGTCTAAGGGATAATCATGCTTCATGCTTGTTAGCTTCTTATATCAAGTGGCTTCACACCTTGTCTGGAGCGATTTCCATAACACAAAAAGTCGATATTTAATAATGGTCAGTTTTACTTGTTGAGTGGGGCAAGATGTTAAGAATACAATGTAATTCGATCTAATTCTTCCCAGAAAATACTCTGTCTGGGTCACATTTATTTTCAAATGAATGCTATCTTAAAAAATGAGATGTAACTCTGTAATCAAACTCCTCGATTTAACATTCACGGGGAACACGAGCTGGAACAGATACATTGAGAACATTGCTAAGGCTGCTACAAAGAAGGTGGGCTCTCTTTACTGTGCTAGAAACATACTTATGCCTGAGAGTATCCTGTACCTCTACAAGGTCACCATTCGCCCATGTATGGAGTATTGTTGCCACATTTGAGCTGGTGCATCTTCTACTAGTCTCTCCCTCTTAGAGTTCAAAAGAGTTGCCAACCTAATATTCTGCATTATCAGCTAGGCTCCAGCCACTGTCCCATCGAAGAAATGTTGCATCCCTCTGCCTGTTTTACAAGTATTTTAATGGTGGATGCTCTGATGAACTACAAGCCCTCGTACCTCCTTGATAGAAATACACCTGACAAACAGCAAAATCCCACCACAGCAGAAATCCCTAGATTTAAGAAAGCCTTTTACTCTCCTAGTTTCTTCCCTAGGACTGCTAGACTTTGGAATTCCCTTCCGGGCCCTTGCTTCCCTAATTGTACTGACGTGGAAAAGTTTAAGTGTAATGTGAACACATCTTGCTGCTCAGCTCCCTACAAATTATGTCCCAGATAGTAGCCGCCTACATCAAAGTGACACAGCGACTTGTTTGGGGTGAAAATCCAATAAATAAATATATAAATAATAATAAAAAAGCAAGCAAATTGTTAGTCCATCAACATCTGGTAGGTACAGCTAGTTTTAAATATAATTTAGAAGTTAGGTACCTTTATATAAAATCTCTTCCCTACAGACGCTTTCTCACAGAAGAAATGCTGCTAGTCTTTGTTCTATTGCTATTTTCATGTTAAGTTATCAACTGGGCTTCAATCTATAACCCCCCCCCTCCATCCATAAAATATTCACGACAGGGATTTGTTTGGCTGTGGTCGCTGTTAACAGTTTTCCTTTCTCCTTCTGTTTCTGAAACTGGATGGAGTCTTTGTGAGTTTCTTTCCTGGATTTACCTGTGCGGTTCTGCCGGGCTGCTTGCTAGCTCATTGCAACATGGTCGTTTTCAGGTTCAATGTGGTTCTTCTTGGGATGCTCTCTTTAATAGAGGTCCTTAAACTATATCCAGTGGTGAGGCCCCAGCTTGCGGGCTTTGGGGAGTGTGGAGCCACCCTTTAATTGCTATTGCTCCCAGGTCCACTCTGACCCGGAGTGGTAGTACCTGTTAGGGTCCCAACTATGGGTTAAATAGAAACAGACTTGAACACAACAAATATATTCTATTAAAAAATCTTTCTTCAAAATCTTTGGATCCGGCATTAAATAACTTGAAAAGGGTTGATATGCCATAAAACAAAAACAACCAACTAACCATCTCTTTAATAGCCAGATTCTGCCCAGTTTCAGCCATCGTTTGCAGTCAAGTATTGTCTTGCTATCCATCTGACAAATCTCTTGACCCTTATCCTCGAGTGACTTTGGTCTATGGTTAGTGGTTACTCTTTAGAAAGAAAAAAAAATAGATGGACTTCAAGAAAACTGAGAACTCTCGTTCCAATAGGAGAAATTTCAATAGGATAAAATTTCAATAAGAATTACAAAGTTAAGTTAGTGCTGTCTCCATGAACTCTAACCTTTTTATGTTCAACTAGTCTGGGTGTGTGTTGAGCAAAAAAAAAAAAAAGTAGTAGTAGGCAGGCAGGTTCGAACCCATACCACGAAGGAGGAAAAGAACATGAAAAAAGGGTAACGTCTTTGCTGTTGCGTCCATCACCAAACCGGAAGTGGCGAAGGTTTGAATTAAGGCTAGTCAATCGAAAAGAGGGAATGACTTTCAAAAATATCTGCGAATAAAAGACCCTTCCTTGTAGAAAAGTGCTCCGTTGAGGGTGAAGGAATTAATATTTTTAGCCAAGTTTTCGATATTTGTCTGAAGGGTCGAGCTTCAAAATGATACAAATCTCGTGAAAATCTGTCACCTCTATCGAAAGTTTTAGGCAGACATACAAACATACATACGCACTAACAGACAGGTGAGATTTCTATAATAGATGTCCACTTTTGTAGCTTTGGGTGTTTGTTTAGATTTTAGGAAGAAACTTATTTGCAAAGTCTCAACCGTAGCTAGTGAATTGCTTTATGTCTAGCTTGAAATGGGTGTCGTCTTGACATTTGAGATGAGGGTGCGGAGTTGACAGTGAGATTTTGTAGACTGTTAATCATTGTTTTGAATAAATAGTAGAAACATTTTTTTTTTCTTTAAGTCCCGTTCTGATACTCGGATTATGTATACATTTTTTGTGGGGAGGGAGAAAAAAAAAATTAAATACTAGTTGAGCTCACAGTAAAGTAAAGTAGCAAACATAAGTTTACATTGGTAAGTAAAAACAACAGTAATATATATTCTTCGATATCAATCGTCGCTTCCTGCACTGATGATTGCGAAAGCAAGAAACACTTGTCTGTAGGCATAAAAAAAATTGTTTCTCTCTCTCTCTCTCTCTCTATATATATATATATATATATATATATATATATATATATATATATATATATACTAGCAAAAGTACCCGTCGTTGACTGGGTTCAAAAACAGCCTACAGAAAATGGACTCTGATTTATGAAAGTATGATAGGTTATGAATAGGAAGGGTTGTAAAGAGATAGCTTCGAATTTGGGGGTATCAAAACCAAAGCAAAATATAATGAAAGTAAAAATAAAATAGATAAACCCCATAATTTATATACCATACCTGTTCACACTGACACACTTATCACAATATTCTGTGGATCTATATTGTTAAACTTTGTGACATATTCCCATTCTATGGAGGTCAGGCGTGAACGAACACCCCATAATTTTATACCATATTTCTTCAAATTGAAACATAATTATCAAAGTATACTTACGCAGATAGATATGAAAAGTCTTTATTAAAGTTTGTGCCTATTTCCATTCCATGGAGACCAGGCGCAAACGCAGACCCCACAATTTTATGATATCATCCCTATTTAAGTTAAAACATACTTATCAAAGTATTATGTACATCTATATCAAAAACACTTGTGAACGTTTTTTTTTTTTTTTTTAATTTTTTATTTCCATACTTTGTGGACCAGATGCGTATGCAGACCCACAATTTTAATGAAGCACAGGATAGTGCGCAAGCAAACAACTAAGAACGACAGTTTTAGTATTATATATATAGATATATATAATATTGAGTAAAAAGATTAATAATTGTAAATTATAAATCAGTTTCAAAAGGAGAAGCAAACAAAATCGAGTGTACGATCGTTTCGGAAACGATATTCATTTTATTAAATTGACAATAATTGAACGAAGGTTTTGTCTTGGAATATAATCTCCTCATCAGCAAAAATAGAGAAGGGTGAAGTTTAAGACCCCAAAATAAAACTAACATTTTTGTCGAAAGTAAGGCGGATATCCCTGCAAACATTCAAAAACATCAGAACAAAGTTATTAATTTTATGTTGATAATGAAAATAGAAAATTAGGAATAAAATTAAAAAAGAAAAAATTTTTAGAATAAAGGAAATTTTTATTTAAATACCTTATTGATTTTCATCATAAAACTTGTTTTAAGTTCAGTCAGTATATCTTTGGACTGCTGTATCTTGTCTTCGAATGGTTGAAATAATTTAGTTTCTTTTAATTTAAAAACGCTGGACTAATTATTTTTTTTACTTAATATTAATATAGCTCTAGAATACATATACCTATTGAGCTTATTATATATCTACAGTACTATGGACACTGTTCTTTTAAAAGTATTAATACATTTATTAATACATTAAGATAAACTCTGCTCTTTAGACTCTAGGTCCAATTCCCTCTATAAAATATACGATATATATATAAGTAGTAGCGTTCGTGTGTCTGTACGACTCTCCTACACCACTGAACCGATCATGACCAAACCCGACATGATGATGGTCTCCGACCTAAGGATGGTGCACACCATTTTTGCAAGGTAAATGTCAATGGTTAAGGTCATATTTAGTGCGGCTCTTCATAAATTCCCCCACCTAGGGATTGTGCACACTAAATTGAGGTGCATCACCATGGCATCAGCCAACTTCTTTGTGAATTTGAATCGGATCGCCCTCCTCCACTCCCATTCGCTCAGCCAATTAAACAGATGTTAACCTTTGTGGTTCTTTGTAATTGTTTCAATTTTTATGTGTAACAATATGTGTCAATTTTGATATACTCTATTTGCTTTAAAGTTCCTAGTCGGATCTCAGTCGCTTCAGGAGGTTGTTTAAAATTTTTTTAAACACTTTAAGAAATAGTTTCTCTTACAACATCCACTTACTGCGAGGGTGCCCACAAAGCGGGTACCTTAGTGTACAGCAAAGTCCCGTGCAAAGCGCTAGTACCTTTGCTTATATATATATATATATATATTAGTGTTGGGACGATTAATTGGGAATCGGAAATATTTTAGCTTATTTTCCGATGCCAAAACCGATTCCTTGAATTATCTTTATTTGATTTTGGCTTAAACATTTTCCACTGCTTGTAGTAATAATGAAATAAGTTATTGAGTTAAACTACTAGTAAGACTAAAATCTCTAGATCACCCCTGTCACAAGTGTGTTTTTATGTTTGAGAAAATATAAGCACATTTAAGATGTGCCTTTTACGGTAACCGGGACAAAATAACACTTAAATAATTAGAGATATATAAAGAATCGGAATCGGGGGAAAAATACTAGAATCGTCCCATCACTTGTGTGTGTGTGTGTGTGTGTGTGTGTAGAAATAGCGTGGAAAATGAAAATCTTAATGATTTTTATCAAAATCTTGGATAAAATACATAAAACGGAAAACATTAATAAGTTTGTCAAATTAAATGGAAAATTATATTTACATCTAAAAGTAGTTGAGGATTCTTAGCTATACTCCCGCCCCCATAAAAAAAAATGAAATTTTACTTTTAGGCGATTTTAGAACCAGAATCTGTAATTATATCAGGGGGAGGGGAAAATAATGGAATCACCTTGTCACTAGAGTTTGCTAGACTTGCAGACTTGGTGGTTTGGCTCAGCCCCAATTGTTTTTTTGTTTTTTTTCTTTTTGCTTTTTAATTATTTACCTTGAAAGGACGTTTATCTAGTCTCAAACTCTACCTCTTTCAATTTTTTCTACTCAAATCTCACTCCCATTTAGAGAATGACCTTATGTTTTCGGTTTTAAACAAACCAAAAAGCAATGGACAGTCAATTTTTTAAAGACTACTATGAGGGACTTATCTGTTTTTATTTAAGTATTTTTTAAAATTATCCTGCTCTCAATTTTTCAATTAAATCGTACGTATGTTTGATCTCTCTCTCTCTCTCATATATATGTGTGTTTAATTTCTATTAAACTGTTAGGGATACTTTATGTAGGGTAGTTTAAAGAGTAAATGTGGTATTGTGGTTGCTGAAGTGAGCACGATGGTAAAAGAATGATAGAATCCATGTTTGTATGAACGGGTCATTGAAATGCATCTTGTAAACCGGACAATAGTAAGAGGATGATCACCGACACTCTCACAATTCACACTTTTAGTGGCCTTGTGCCAATTTCGATGATGGGCTATATTTTATTTTGCAAATAAATAATTCAAAGTATAGTATTTGTTCTGTCCTATCAGGGAAGGACAGATCCTGCACAAATGGAGTAATTTTTATTTTATCCCACCTACAGTTACCCCCCCCCCACCTTTTTTTTTGAGGAGTGGAGTTGGAGAGTAGGATACCACCCCCACCTGTCCATATTAAAAATGGAATAGGGGAGGAAAGTAAATACTCAATTTTAGATTTAATCTAAAAAATGTTAAACTCTCAAAAAAGAAAAAAATAAATAAATGCAAAGAAAAAAAAACTGTCTAGCAACACCCAGTAATATATTTGTGAATAGACGATGGCTACTTGTTAAAGAGACTTCCACTCCTTGGTTGACTAATAATTGTAACTGCCTATATTAAAGCTACAAAACAAAAGAACAGAAAAAAAAAAAAAAGCTAAAATAGTTTTGCTAGGCTGAGATATTCTTGTAGGTATTTATAAATATCTAAGTCACTGACATGATTTAACTTGACCGGTTGAAGGAGTTACTTTTGTGGGCTGATGAATTTCATGTTGACCTCAATGATAAACCTAAATTGGATTGAGGAAAATAAACAACTTGTATATATATATATATATATATATATATATATATATGAGCAAACAGTTAATAAAACATGTTAAAAAAACATTTAATCTGAAAAGGAAACACTAGATAAATGGATAGTCCTTAATCCGCGGAGTTTCGAAGAAATACTTTCCTTAGTTTGTTAAAATATAATTATCCACTTACACGTGTATCGTCGTTTACAACTCATCAGATTGGCTGAATCTAGTCATAAATGACGAAACACGTGTCAGTGGATAATTATATTTTAAAAACAATACATATTCTGCTCCTCATTTGGGGGTACCAAATTGATAAAAGGCAAAATTATTCCCAACTCGCATTTAGATAAAACTTGCACTTTGAATTAATTCAAAAAGTATTGCAAAACAAAAAAGTAATGCGTGTTTTTATATATATATATATATATATATATATATATGTCATCCACATACAGTACTGTTTCGTTGTATCGCAACTCCTCAGTGCGGCTAAAATAGCACCTTTTCTTAGACGGGGATTGAATCTACAACCATTGCGTTGATAGTCGGAAGTTCTACCCATCAGCCCATGGGATCGGTGCTCGCAAATAACCTCAACAAATGTCCATTTAAATAAACACTCGCCCACTGCTTTTACAGTGCACAAGCTGCTTGTTTATTTACAGTGAGCCTCGCTTTATAGCCATTTAAGCAGTGGGTGAGATGCATTTACAACAGTGCTAAACCCAAAGAGGGGAGGAGGGGGGCTTAAATATATAGTCATCCACATGCAGTACTATTACGTTGTATCACAACTCATCAGTGCAGCTAGACCATCACTGTTTGTCAATGCTAGAGGGCCACCCAAGGCTGAAGGTTGAATAGATTACTAGTTGGAAGATGATAATCACTGAGAGGATTAAAAACAACAGTTGAAACATAAGATTAAGATTAAGACCACTTAATCATCCAAAAGCATGATTAAAAAAAAAAGACTCGAAGACTACCATGTTGTCATCGGCTTTCACATGAGTTCGAGTATTAGGTCCCGTCACTTGTCACTAGTCTCCGATCTTTTGGGTGGATGCTTCTGTATGATGTAGCTGTTAAGTCTGTTATGGTTGAAGAGTCCTGGACAGTGTTCGCAGGGGAGGACGGGGGTTGTTCACTCTCTTCTTCTCCTAGCCCCTTCATTCTCTTCTCCTCAAAGTCTACGGTGCCATGGTGTACTGCACCTCTCCATGTCTTCTTGTCCCTGACAGTTTCCTCCCATGAGGACGCTCCTGGATATGACCTTAAACTATATCCAATGGTGAGGCCCCAACTTGCAGGCTTTGGGGAGTGTGGAGTCACCCTTTAATTGCTATTGCTCCCAGGTCCACTCTGGCCTGGAGTGGTAGTACCTGTTAGGGTCCCAACTATGGGTTAAATAGAAAATGACTTGAGAAAAAGAATATAGTCTATTAAAATTTTTTTTTTTTTCAAAATCAGTGGATTCGGCATTAAATAACCCGAAAAGGGTTGATATGCCGTAAAACAACCAACCAACCCATGAGGGTGCGCTTAAATTGGTCTTTGTAGCGCATTTTTGGGGCTCCTTGTATCCGGAGCCAGTTCTCCATTTTTTTGCAGAGCCTTGAATTAGCCATCCTGTTATAATTACTTGGAAAGTATACTCTAATAAAGGATACTCTAATTTAACGTCCAAATCTGACCCCTAGGATCGCCATAGGCATGGAATATGTGCCTATATTAAAGATGGCTTTCCATGTGGTAGGGACATCTCCAGATAAGATCCTAACTTACCCTATATGTGCTTCTGGGTTGCACTTGCTCACACTACTGCATTTGTATTTATTCTCTATCGCCCCCACAACAGTGGAGGTACTATCTTTAAAAGCATATCTGAGAAAATTGACCATGCCCTGTCTGCTTATCCTTCAGCTAATGTTCATGTCTGTGGAGACTTCAATGTTCACAATGTGGAATAGTTAACTCACTCAAACAAGACCGATGATTAGGGGAGGTTCTGTCATGATTTCTCCATTGCTTATGAACCCACTCGGTGCCCAATACTGACGGCCAGTACGCAAGTCTCCTAGACCTTTTTATCACAACTTGCCCTGAACTGTGTTCAGCTTCCATTCTGTCTCCACTTGGATCTTCCGACTACTCTGTTGTATCATTTAAGATAAAAATGAAATGTAATAAGTCCTCAGATGTACCTCTCCATCGTGCAGTATATCGATACTGTCTGGCTGACTGAGATAGCTTCCAACATTTATATCAGATCTACATCTGCATTTCAAGTTTAAAAAGGATGTGTCCTCTCTAGTATCAGACCTAACGGAATGGTTAATTGTAGGTATAAACCGTTTCATACCTTCAAAAAAGACCTAACAGCCAGCCGTGGTTCTCCCCAGAGTGTGCTGCTGGCATTGCGCGCAGAAATCACTTTTCCATTGCTTACAACATAACAGATGTACTGACACTAAAGCCGTTTTCAGGACTGCTAGCAACTACTGTAAAAAAAAAGTAATAAAGAATGCAAGAGAGTTATATGTTCAGTCCGTTAAGTTCAAAGTAGCTGAGCAGCGGCTTGGTTTTGGCAAATAGCAAACAGAATCCTGAACAGAAGCGTGTGCTCTATCCCAACTATCATCAATAGACCTGAGGTAATCTCAGCAGAATTAGACAAAGCCAAACTCTTTGCCAAGAACTTTGCAGCTAATTCTACCCTTTGCAACCAAGACCGCCAACCCCCAATATTTCCTCTTGTATCAGAAAACTCGCTATGTGATATACTAATATGTGTACGTGATGTAGCCAAGCTAATCAAAAACCTTGATTCCAGTAAAGCAACCGGCCTTGACGGTATTCCAATTATAGTACTAAAAAAAAACTTCAACCAGAACTAGCGCCCATACTTACAAAACTGTTTAAACGTTGTCTTAAGGAGAATTGCTTCCCATCACCCTGGAAAATCTCATCAGTAAGTACCATATTTAAGAAGTCAGGTGATCGTCTCCTGTGCATCAGGAGTAAGTTGCTGGAATCTGTTAAATAGAGAAGTAATCAACCATCTCAGCAAAAATAGCCGCCTTAGTGACACCAATATGGTTTCCGTTCTGCTAGATCTACAGCAGATGTGCTTACAGTTATCTCATAGGATTAGCGAATCTCTCGATGGAGGCTACCTTTCTAAGGCAATCGCTCTTGACATATCAAAGGCCTTTGATAGGGTATGGCATAAAGGTTGACTTCACAAGATCTCTAGCTATGGTATAGCTGGAAATATCTCAATTATTAAATCATTTCTTTCTGATAGGTTCATAAGAGTAGTAGTTGAGGGGCAAAAATCAGAAGCTCACAGTATTAATGCTGGAGTCCCTCAGGGGTCCATCCTGGGCCCAACTCTCTTCTTGATCTAGATTAACGATCTTCCAAATCACATCCTTACATCATTTGTAGACATTTATGCTGATGACACTACGATCTATGGTAGCATATCTAAGACCGTAAACGACCAAGTTCTCTCCAATTCTCTCACCTCTGATCTTGAGCGAGTGGTACAATGGGGAAAGGAGTGACTAGTTACTTTTAATGCATCTAAAACTAAGCTTTTATCTTTACATCATCAACGCTTTGGTCCCCATCTGGCATCAATTGAAATGAATGGCTCTCGTCTTGGCTTCTGGGCTTGACCTTTACTCCTGATCTGAAATGGAACACATACATTGAATCCATTGCCAAAGCCACTGGAAAGATGGTGGGATGGGATCCTTCTATCGATCCAATGCAATTCTCTATCTATATAAGAGCCAGGTACGTCCAAGGATACATATTTATTATTATAGAGACAATTCTCTATCAATTATTATATTGTGCTTAATATATAGTAGTGAGATCAAAAGTAAAAACAAATGGCTTAGGTGCCATCAGCTAGAATTGAAACTGAAACATACAACTCTCCAGATTCATTCCTTAGCCACTGAGCCACGCTCACACGTATACAAATAATTTTTTTTAAAAAATAACGTTGTTTAACCTATGAATGTAAGTTTGTGCATGTAAACATGTTTACTAGACTACTGCTTTCAAGGTCAACTGTTTTACCTCTTGGCAGCAATTTTTGCCAGCTAAAAATCAAATTAAGTATGCTACAGGCCCAATACCCTATATATCAAATTTCCATTTTGTAGACCAAATATTCAGAGACGACTTTGGTAGAGACGTTTCATACATATACACACACTGTCACTTGTGTGTGTGCGTGTAATATATATATATATATATATATATATATATATATATATTGAGAGAGAGTTTATTAACAGGTCTCTTCCATTGATGTTCTTCCACCCATATCACAGAATAGACTCCTTCACATCACGATGATCTTTTATGTATTTATTTTAGGATTCTTTTACACAATATTTCTTTATCCAATCCTACCATCATTCGATATTTATTTTGTACAAGATTCAAGCAAGCAATTCTGGACGGTCCACAGAATTTAAAATTAAGAAATACGTCTTTTTTTTTTTTTTACATACTCATGAGAAAAGTTCTGTTAGTAAATGTCTTGTGAAATGAACTCATTTGAAAATGATCCAAATATTTTACATTATATGCTGAAAAAATTGATTTTGTGAACAGTAAATGCACCTTTAAAAAAAAAAGTTTCAAAATTACTATTTATTGTTGATATTTCTTTGTGCAAGTCAAAATTTGCTGCTGTCTATAATCGTGCCGTGCTCATACATAACTAGTGTTGTTGCTTATATTTTTAGTTCTATTTTTAGAGCTAAGCTATATATAAAGGCAAAAGCGTTTATGTATGTCTGCAAAAGGATTTTCAAATCGAGGTTTCGCTGTCAGTTAAATTCCAGGAGACGTTTTCCTATACTTCAGAGATCATAATATCTGAGATTTGCAAACAGACACCGTTTCTTTTTTTTTTTTTTTTTTTGATAGAGTTAAAAAACAAAAATTCCCACAGTGCTGTCGTCTTGAGTGTTTATTTGTCTTTTTTCGTATAAAGCAAAACTATTCGAATGCAAACGACAGAAAGCGGGAAGCTTACCTGGCCAGGTTTAAAAGCAACGTTCATTTTTGCACATGCTTGGCGACTCCTATGATTCATGAGTTAATTACCAACTCCTTGAATTCACTATCATCTTTGGCCTAATAGTTAGCAAGGAAGACTAATTACCCACCTTTTTTCTATCTTTAAAAATTTATTTTTTTCGTCCTTGTGCCAATATCCTCCACCCGGGCAAAAGTTAATTGCCAACTCATTGAATTCACTATCCTCTTTGGCCTAATGGTTAATGTAGAAAACTAATTACCCACCTATTTTTTGTTTTTTTATTTTAACTGTGTTGAAGCCATTCTTAAAATTGCTTCAGCCTTGTGCTAATATCCTCCACCCAGGCAAGGCCAGGTACTCCCTGCTAGTTTATAATATAAAAGGCAAAATGCGTGTGTTTGTATGCCTGCCGAAAACTTTTGATACATGTGACAGATCCTGACGAGATCAGTATTGTTTCGAAACTCGAAGTCTGACAAATATCCAAACATTGGCCAAAAACATTAATTCCTTAACTCTGTACTCTGTCGGTTTTTACAAGGAGGGGTCGCTTTTTTTTTGTCGACATTTTCACAAGTCATTGTCTCTTTTTGACTGACTACCCTTAATTCCAATGCTCACGACTTCCGGTTGTGCGATGAACTTTGTTTTTTTTGGGGGTTTTTTTCACCTTTTTTTCCTTCACATTACAGGTTCGAGCCTGCCTGCCTACTACCACTTTTTTAACCCCCGGTTCCTTACTATACCACCTCTCCATGCGCCTGGGCAACGCCGGGTACCCCCCACTAGTTTTTATATAAAGTATACAAAAGGAAGCAAGGAAAGAACGTTGAAGCATGCAAGAGAGTACATCAGCTTTCTAAACTTTAGCTTTCACTCGTCTTGTTGCCACTTATGAATAAATTTTTAAAAGATGCAAATTTGTGGTGTTGAATTGATTTCACAAACGTTGTCTTGCACCCTAGAGTTCAAAAAAAAAAAAAAAAAAATGATCCCATAAACTTGTGTGTATCGCTATCGACTTTGTGACACTGTAAAGGATGTTTGGAATAGCCGCTGTCGTTCTTTCCACTGTCTTGTGCTACCAGATCATGCTGTCTGAAGATGCTGGCTTCCTGATTTAAGGCTCTGTCGGTGGGGCATTAGAATACGCAGACTGCCCCCCCCCCTGCAGAGGGTAAAAGTCCCTCAATGGGGGTCCTGGATATGACCTTAAACTATATCCAGTGGTGAGGCCCCAGCTTGTGGGCTTTGGGGAGTGTGGAGCCACCCTTTAATTACCATTGCTCCCAGGTCCACTCTGACCCGGAGTGGTAGTACCTGTTAGGGTCCCTACTATGGGTTAAATAGAAACCGACTTGAAAACAACAAATATATTCTATTAAAAAGATTTTTCTTCAAAATCTTTGGATTCGGCATTAAATAACCCGAAAAGGGTTGATATGCCGTAAAACAAAAACAACCAACCAACCAACCAATCCTGATTTAAACTGCACGAAACATTCTTTGTTTTTCCTTTCCTTTCGTAAAACTCAATCATGTTCTGCAAAACAAAATCAATTTTCCTCTACGAAACAACCAAACCTCATCAATAAATATTTGAAGATAGAAACAACTTGAAGTATATATAGATAAAAAAAATTTTTTTTCCAATATTACTAGATTCTGTATTAAATAACCCGAAAAGGGTTGATATGCCGTAAAACAAAAACCCTTTCCACCACAGACACGACACAATTTGGTGGCGCTTTGATTAGTATCAGCAGCAGTTATCACCCAAGCTGCTGAGCAATTTTGTGTTTGTATCAGTTCTACTTGTTTGGTCTCAAGTAAAAGCTAGTAAAAAGAAACCTAACTAGGCAAAACTACCAGACGCAATTTAATGCCATGGTCCTCGTCTGATTGCAAGACTAGTTTAACTATAAACAAGCCATTAGAATTAACTTACTGTTTTTTTGTTTTTTTTATCTGACCTCGCATTTCAATTGGTCGCCACTGTTTACGATTATATTATTAACCATCTCTGATTACTTGCTAGATTGTGACCTTTCATAACTATTTATGTTTGTTAGAAATGAACTTGCTGAAAAAATATTAATAAAAAATCCGTTTATACAAATTGTTGTTCACTTTTTTTTTTTTTCCTTAACAAGCTAAGAGAAAGAAAACGCTTTGTGCTTGTTGGCGAAGTCATTTTTTAGGCTGATTTACAGTTCAATGTCTTTAGATTGACATATTTTATTTCGTCAAACAGATTAAAAAAAAAAAGAAAAAAAAAATAGGCACAAGGCCAATCAAAAAAATGGAGGGGGGGTTGTGTACTGTACCTTTTGATTTGCTTGCGCTAATCCTAGCAAGAGTTCTCGGTCACCATAATACCACATTCACACTAGAGGTCTATTAAAGATTCCCAAGTCAGTGTGTGTGTGTGTGTGTGTGTGTGTGTGTGTGTGTGTGTGTGTGTGTGTGTGTGTGTGTGTGTGTAAAAAGTTTTGTAAAAAAGAAAAAAAAATTCGTTTGTCTTTAGATTCGAGAAAGGAGTGATTCTTCAAAGTTTTCGTTGACTGGAAGAGCTTCAATCATTTTTTTAGTAAATCAAAAGTGAGACTTTTCAGTGGGTTTTATTTCTGAAATTTTGATTTTCATAAAATTATTAAAACAAATTGTCCCTGTAATGGCTGCATTTAAAATATGTAACTAATACCTGTCCTAGGATAGGTAAAATTAATTCACCGAACAAGTTTTGCACCACTGCATAAAACTTCTTGACAGAACCAGTTTTTATGCATCGGTCTTTTCAAACAGCAATCATTATTTCTTATTAGCAACTTGAATTTAACCAATAGTGGGGCAGGTTATCTCAATATTCCATAAGAATCTTCCACTTAGTGATACAAGCACCAAGTGAAAGATTGCTTCAGCAATCTGCCCCACTACAATATAAAATTGATAATTTTTGTACCTGTTGAGTGGTTGAGTGAATTGAAACTGTGAATAAATGCATCCTGTGCTTCTCAAAAGATGTGGATAACATTTTGAGATGCAGTAAAAAAAAAAAAAAAAAACTGCTCGAAGTTGGTTTGCAAATTTTGTTCTCGTGATTAGTCCCTATTTCTTTGCTTTTTCTCCCTCCTACACGGGAGCAGAGTTAAGCACACTGTTTTAAATGTGGAGAAAACCCCACCTCACTCAAAAAAAAAGAGGTACTCTGGATTACAACAAAAAATTAAAATTACCTTAGTCTAGAAAGATTTTTCACTGACCAAGGGCAGAATCTGTTTATCTGTACTCCTATAAATTCGTGTTTCTTTTGGGTGCATCGATATTCATATTAAAAACCCTATTTTCTAAAAATACAGATTTCTCATATATGGGTTGTGGGGATTGCATTCACTAGCAAAAGATCTAGCTAATTTACATATTCTTTTAAACATTCATTTTAATTAATTCTCTATTAGTTTTTTCGGTTTTCTTATAGGATGATCATCTTTAATTAACTATTACGTGTAATTATATTCATGCAGATATTCTACATGATTTATACTTGCGTAATATTTGCGTAAAAAGGTTACAGCAAACACAAAATTGTTTCCATATATATTTATGTATACATATGTTTTTGTTTACTCTATAAAAGTGAACGTGTTTGTGTGTACATTTCTCTACGCAAGAACTTTGTCAAGTGTAAGTTTACTGACTCTAAATTTGATATACAGGGTACTGAGATTTGAGAAAATCTGTAATTTGGTTTCGGCCAAAAATTTGGCTATTAAGGGGTCACAGTTCAACGATTTGACCTTTGAGAACTCTACCAAACTTCTCCGACAATTTTGGGTCTAAACACTTGAAACTTTAGATATAGGTTCCTTGGACATGGATCTAACTTAATAACTTTATTTGAGCTCCCCTCCCCCCAAAATGTTAAGGGGTCATAATAGGGGTCAGTTAAAAAAAAAAAAATTGACCTCTGCGGTCTCTACCAAATTACTCTGACACTTTCTGGTCTAAACATTTGAAATTTTACATAAAAGGTGTTCAGAGATAGGGCAAGCTTTTTAATCGGTTTGGGTCGGAAATTTTTAGTTACCAATATAGAAATGTATGTATGTATGTTTGCATGTCTGCATAAAACTTTCGATAAAGGCGACGGATTTTACCAAGAGCAGTATCGTTTTAAAGTTGTACCTTTCAGACAACAAATATCGAAAAATTGGCTAAAAACATTAACATCTTCACCTTCAACTGGGCACTTTTCTAGGGGGGAGGTCGCTTTTTTTCGCAGATATTTTTGAGTCATCCTCTCCTTTTAGATTGTCTAGCCTTAATTAAAACCGAAGTCACTTCTGGTGTGGTGATGGTTATAACGACAAAGACGTCGGGTTTTTTCCCCCTGTTCTTTTCGTGCTTTGCGGTACGGGTTTGAGCCTGCCTTTATACTACCACTTTTTTTTTTTTTGTTCAACACACACATCCAAACACCCGGGCAACGCCGGACTGAAATGCTAGTATATCTATAAAAGTGTGTGTGTGTGTGTGTGTGTGTGTGTGTGTGTGTGTGTGTGAGAGAGAGGACCTTTCTCAATCTATATACTCCACGAATTTTTCATCTATAGATTTGAAATTTGGCATATAGGATATTCAGACATGTGGGGAAACTTTTTAATTGGGTTTTCATCCAGAATAAAGGGTTGCTTAGGGGTATAAAATTTAAAAAATTGGTATGTGAAAGTCGTTGGATTTTTATTTTTTTTAACTGGTTCACGAATGCACATGCGTGAATAGTTGACATTACAGATTACTTATGTTACTAAGTAGTTTGAAAACATTTTAAAAATCGAGTCCTGCTGGTCTAATGGTTATCGTACTTGACACACTGTCTTTAGGTTTTGATCTCGGCTCCAGTATTTTTTTTTTTTTTTTTTTTTTTTTTTTTTTTTACAAAAAGGTTAACGGTTTAGAAAGAAACATAATATTCGCATGCTCACGTCTTTAATTAAAATAAATATTTATGCATATTTTACAACCGGGCAACGCCGGGCGGCCTGCTAGTATACTATAATTTGAATTCATTTTGAAAACAAATTAGGCACAAGGCCATCAAGAGTGAAGAAAATGGGGGGTGGGATTTCTGAGAACTTCAACTGAAGTAATATATATATATATATATATATATATATATATATATATATGTGTGTGTGAGAGAGAGACACTTGATTGTCCAACCCACACCTCTTGCTATTCACTCCCAAGTGAGTGATATTTTTGCTCCCACCCAGGTCAAGAATTCTTGCTATAAATTCTAAGCGTGTGTTAAAAAGAAATTCTACATTTAAATTTGGAAAAAAAAAAAAAAAGACAATGCAGTTTGACTTTTCTTTACTTGTACACTCATATTTTCAGAACATCTTCTATATATATATATATATATATATATTTTTTTTTTTTTTTGTTTTTTTTTTAGTTTCTTAATCAAGTTTAAGTATAATTATATTTTGTAGAAGCCTTACTATTCCATCCGTTTGAATCTGGTCAAATTGAAAACTCATATTTTAATAAGGGGGGAAACAGAAACTTGTTAAAATCTTAAACTTTCTGGGTAAACTTGTCAATACAAGGGAAGTAACTCGTCTTGATTGTTTCCCTTTGTACGCGATTGTACTAGTTTTCTAAAGCAATATTTTAAAATTGCAGTAATACATAAGAATTAATTATTTCGAAATGAAAAAAAGATGTGAAATAGGTAATCATAAAATTTTAAAGAAATAACATTTAGAATAACTGAGAAAAAAAAATTATGTAGAATCCTGTTAATTTCCTGCATAAAAATTATTAGCAATTTAATCGAAATACAACACGGAAATGCTAAGGTGGCGTGTTTATTCCTCACACGGCAGGATGATGTAACACAAAGGTCGGAAAGTGGAATTTGAGGAGCAAGTGCTTGATAGGGAGAGTACTCTGGCCTGTAAAAAAAAAAAAAAAAAAAAAAAAAAGCCTCCACTGCACCGCACCGCGTCAACATTCTTCGATAGAGACACCTCAATCGATTTAACACTAAACTAACCCCTTTTTCAGAGGTAAAAGTTAAATTCTGAGAGAGTGGACCTAGAACTGCATAGGACCAGTAACATACGGCAGTCAACAGGGAACACTAAATTTTAACAATGGCCTAGACTCCTGTGACTTTAAACAAAATGCTTAGGTTCAAAGATTTTTTTTTTTTTTTTTTTTTTATGACTTTCATAAAACCGGTTTCACCAAGAATAAAACTAAATCATTAAAGGCAATTGTGTTTATATTTAACTTTTTTTGTTTGTTTGTTTATTAACCCATTTACGGCCAAATTCTTTCAAATCGCCTTTCAAAAATAAACATTTCTTTAATCATTTATTTGCAAACTCTTCTCCTTGTCTATTTTTTATAGCTGTTGTTTCACAACGTTTCGGCCAACTCTGTAGTTCCAGATGAGCATTGTCTGAAGATGGCGGTTTCAATCCTACCCAAAGCCTGTTAGAGTATTAGTTGGCCAAAACGTGAGACGACAACTATGGAAAGCAGTAATTATTGAGGATACAGTTATAGATTCCTATTCCGTCACTGTTAACCACCTGAAGAAGGCGAGAGAAATAGTTGGCCAAAACGTTGTGGAACAACTATAAAGATGAGGATAACAGTTCGCAAATAAATAAATTCTTTTTATTCTTCATTTTTACAGTAGGTAACACTTAATACTCCTTTATTTTTTTTAAACCACAAAAGAGTTAGCATACTGCAATAATTCATAGGTAATCAAAAGCAAAGAAAAACATTATTTTATCACACTACTAAAAGATGGATTTTCACTAGCTAAAAGTCTATTGAGCAGAAACATACTAATTTAAACATTAAAAAAAAAACAATAATCGGTTTTAATACAAGGGACATTCCAAAAAGTAATGCTTCCTATTTTTTATTTCGCTTGAATGGATCAGCAGGGATTGTAAATTATATTGTTATGATAACTGAACTTATGCATCCATGACATGAAAGTTTCATCGCTCTGTTGCAAAGCTGGTCAGAGGATTAGTTGGTGAGATGAGAACAGCTATTGAAGGCAGCAATTGCTGTGGATGTAGTTGGATGATTCGACATTCCTATCCCGTCGTGGTTAACCTGACGAAGGCCAGAGAAATAGTTGGCCAAAACGTCGTGAAACAACAACTAATAAAGATGAGGATAATAGTCCGCAAATAAATAAATAAAAATATACAAGTTGCTCACCTCAAAGGATTTCAATAATTAAACGATATTTCTTACTCTTATGGCTTGTCAGCCCAACTGGTCGTTGAAGAACAGACCTACGCATGGTTCCACAAGTAAATGAGGGGGTTTATGTTCATGCGTCAGTTGCCTGCTAACTTCCGTCACGTTTGGGTTCTATGATTAAAAAATTTATTGACTAAAAAAAAATTCTGGCAGGAAAGGGTTAAAAGAAAAACTTTTTGTACTTTATTTTTCTTATACATTAACCATGTGCTGCCCCTGCAGACTGCAGCACGGTTGTCTTCAAACCCAATGTCAAAATATTTGTCATAAACCATAATAACTAATCACTTTGAAAATCATTAATAGGTATATACAATCTCATGATATTCTTCACCATTAAATCGTCAGCCCTTTCATCATTTTAATCCATATCTTGAGTGGCTTTTGGCCTTGCTAAGTGGTGACTCATTAGAAAGTGGAAAAATATCCAATGTTCTGATTTAGTGTTATAATATTCTTTCAAATGAGTAGTCATTTATCAAGGCTAAAATACCACTTAGGGTCAATAAGATAGATTGACAGTTGAATGATGACAAATATTTAGTTTTGAAATGTGTGTGGTTAGGTGATTGGTTTGCAGGCAGAATAGAAGCTGGACATGTACAGACAGATGAATGCCCTTGTATATACGTATTTTAGCCAGAAAGGAGGGGTGGTATCCTGACACCAAAGCCAACACTTTTCTTTTAATGGCCTTTTCACTATTAATTGTGATATATTGCTGGTTCTATGCAGTTCTAGGTCAACCCTCCCAGGCTCTGAGAAGAGTTACTTTCAGGCTAATCGCCTGAGGTGCCCTTATGAAGGAATGCTGACAGGGTTGTCCAGGTATCTTTTTATAGGCTAGAGTGCTCTTGTCCAATCCCACTTTCTGACCCTTCTGCCACATTTTCCCGCCATGGCAGGGAGATAAATAAAACCCTTATATGTATAAAATTAATGTAATGATTAAATCAAAGAGAAATAGAAAAATTAATTGGAAAAGTGGACAAACTGCAAAATATAAAATAACTAAAATTAAATGGACATCAATAGACTAATATTTTTGTTTAATTTTGACATGTTTTCTTTTAATAAAAAAAAAGATTAGACTACTGATGTGTATATGATTGTCTTTTTATAGTTTGAGGTTTATTCAATTTCTTTATTTTTCTACACACACGAACTACAAGAACGCCACAACATTTGCAAACAAGTGGCGCAAGAACATTCACTACAATGCCGAAGAGAACATATGGAAAAAAAAAATCTTGGAATAAAAGATCCCAAAGATAACACAACACTAGTCGAAAGAACTCACCAGCGGAGAGGAAGGCTCTGCTATATAAAAACCACACCTGGGACTACACAGAGGATCAAGTCTCTCCTCCACCACAGCTTCACCTACAGTGGTACAAGAACGTTCAACTGCATTCCAGTCGCAATAAGAAATATAAGGAGTGCCCCCCCCTCAACACTTTCGAAAAACAACTGGAAAAGATACTTGATCAGCCATTGACACCATGCTACCTTAGTCCCAACCTCAATCGTCTAGTGAACTGAACCTCTATATGAATTAGACAGCCTGGGTGCAGTGGAGCTCCAGCTCACCTGTGTCAATAACCTACAGAATAACACAAGCTATTACGTTTCTGAATTTTTGAGATGAGGATTGGTTATATGCATTATTATTCATCAGATTACCGTTCTCATCTTGAGTGTGATTTTCACAACGTTTCGGTCGACATAACCTCCGACCTTCTTCAGGTGTATCTTTTCGAACTCGGAAATGTTCCTGTCGAACTCAGGAATTTGGACAGAATTTCGAGCGGAACCCTTTATTTGCTTCACGGGGGTAGCGTGCTCTGGTTCTGTCAGCCATGACTGGATAGAGGTCCTAAGTAATTCGCAAATGTATATAAAAAGTTAGGTATAGCTGGCCACATGTTTTTGTTTTATAATCTGCTTTCGATTAACTTTATCTGCTTTTATAAAGGAAACGATTTTTCAAATATGATTGACTTTACAAACTCCAGTTATCTTGAATGTTAACTTGAGCTTGTAAAGTCAATCTATGAAGTAAATAAAGGGTTCTGCTCGAAATTCCGTCCAAATTCCCGAGTTTGACAGAAACATTCCCGAGTTCAACAAGATACACCTGAAGAAGGTTGGAGGTTATATCGACCGAAACGTTGTGAAAATCACACTCAAGATGAGAACAGTAGTCCGATAAATAATAATATACAAACTCTCTTTTCAATCTATTTTCTACATTTACATATCACGTTTTTTTCCTTACTATTTTTGGCGCTTCAGTATAAGAGCAAAAATTGAAATATTGAATTTCAAGTAAAACAAATTGTATTTACTTAATCGCCGTGTCAGAGTAATGAATATTTCAAAACATTGCAAAAACTATAAGGTAGAACATTAATTATTAATGAAAATAGTTTTCAAAAACAATTTACGGAAATCGAGTTTTGTTAAATTGGCCTAAGATTTAGTTTTCAGAAAGTAATTACCTTCATTGTTACGATTCGAACTGTTTTGTTTTTTGTTGCTTTTATTTTTTTTTATCAATTTTCTAACTGAATTATCTCCCTTTAAACTTTTTTTTTCTTTTTTTTGTGTATTTAATGTCTGAATTATGAATCAACTTGAAGGGGAAAATGTTAAACAGATGTGATATTTGTGTTTGCTTTATGACTAACGTGGAGTCTGCATATTTCTTACAGAGCTGTTGGTACAGCAACAATTCCTCTACGTAACCTATTGAAGGGTGGACCACAATCACAACAACTGGATGTAACCCTAAAGGATTCCAGCAAAAGAGAACTACCAGTAAGTACGATGTTGAGTTTCTGGCCTCATACTCTGTTCAATTGTAAAGTTACTGGGCCAAGCACTAAAATTATTCATAGTGGAGGATAAATATAAACCCCGTGTGAAGACAAATTTATGTAACTGAACAACGAAATTACATTTAACACTAAAAAAAAATAAATAAATAAACACTGTTACTGATTATATGGAGAAAAAAAAACCCTGGTATGATATTAGCCCTGGTTGAGCTATGCCAACTTTCTCGAAAAGAGGAAGTTTATATGGAATATCAAATTTACAAGTGGGCCCCTGACCACATATATATCCTGATCATAGGAAGATGACATACAGCGTCTAGGATTCCCAAATGGTCACCCATTTGATTTTGGTCAGGCTCCACATCTCTTCACGTTAATGATCTAATGCTACCCATATGCACTTAGAGCTAGCATATGACAGCAGCGCCATTGCTAAACACCTTACTGACCAAAATTGTCCCCACTTCAAATTCTGCAAACTTTTAGTAGACAACACATCTGAACATACCACTAATAAGCATAAACATCATATACTGAAAGCTTTACTAATTAAAGCAACAAACAGACAAATATTAATAAAATGAATTCTGATAACAGCAATAAGAGTCTTAAAAGTAACATAGAAACTATTAATATAGCTAAAAATTACCTATTAATATTTGTTTTTTTTTTTTTTTTTTTAGTGATCACCACTTATCAAGGCCCGGAAGCCACTCAGGGATAAGGGTCATTGCAAGTACATTACGTTAGTGTGGAGATTTGATGAAGTGTTTACTTAAGGGGGCGGTTCATTAGGAATTTGTTAACATTGGACTTGAAGACATCCAAGTTGTAGTCCGGTGGGAAGCAGGCAGGCGGAACAGTTCCACAGGCATGCAGTTCTAAGAAAGAAGCTTTGTTCATAGAATCCGCGTTTTGATTTACGCACAGATATAGAGTGGGGGAAATTTTTCACAGTGGATTCAGCTAGACTGGTGTTTTTCGTGAAAGATTGGCGAGGGGGGGGGGGACCAGAGATTGGAGTTCAGACGAGCACCTGCCATGGAAATAACGATAAAACAAGGATAGGCTCGCAACGTCTCTTCTGTGGGAGAGAGGTTGCAAGGTAGAGAAAAGGGCATCCCCCCACTAAGCCACGAAGTCTATTTTGTACTCTGTCAAGGCAGGATAGGCTGTTTTTAGCAGCTCCTGCCCAGATATGGCAACAGTATTCCATCCTTGGACGTACTTGGCTTTTATATAGATAGAGAATTGCATCAGTAGTGAGATATCTTCTGGAGCGGTAGAAGGATCCCACCATTTTTCCAGCGACCTTGTATAATATATATTGATATCACCCCTAAAGATAGATCTGGATGGATCTGAAAGTACGAGTGACAATTAGCAGTTACATCAGCCAGTTCTTGCCAGAAGCAAAATTTAAAAATTGAAACCAAAATATGTAGACAAGAATTGTCTATATTATTTAATAAAATGTGTTAAAAAGAAAATGCTACACACACACATATATATATATATATAATTTTAATACCTACAGACACTAGTGTTTCATCCTTTCGGGAATCATCAGTACAGGGAGTTACAATTACAGCCAGCTGGGAAATTCGAATCTTGCTATGAAGCCATCTCTAATTCTTCGCAATGAACAAACCATACGGCCAACGTTAACCGTGAGAAATAGTTAAAATTAATTTACAAAAATTTCAAGATTGCAAGAGTAATCTTAGGATTATAAAATCATGATATATATATATATATATATATATATATATATATCTTACATCTTACATATACACATGAACAGATATATTCATCCATTTCTGTTGATACTTTGAAATTAGCATTAACACAGAGCTTATATAGTTAATAACATTGTACTACTTTGTCATTGCTTCTATGCATGCGTTTGTAAGGTTGGAAAATGATGAGAGCACAGTTTATACCATGATTTCAAAACGAGACCCACCAAAAAATGAAGCGTACCTAAACCATTAAAGTTCTTTTAAAATTTCCTCAGAATATTGAAAGGAGAAAAAGTAACAACTTCCAACTGGAAGAAGAAAGCACTTTCTCTTTTAACCCTTTATGACCTGAATTGTGATGCTTAAAAAATATTAATTTTAGTTTAAAGAGTAATGATATGTTTGTCTTCACACTGGAAAAATTATAAAGTTCAATATTTAAACTACCACTGAGAATTTTAGGCATTTCATAAACTTTTCTTAATTATTATCCATAGTTCTTGAAAAAAGTGCTTATGACCACAAACAAAATCCTTCCTTCTATGAGACAGATGGTCGCATACTAAATGTTAGCAATGGACAGTTGGTATCTGGCATCTACCCAAATACTGAACTAATATGTACAAGGCGTGTTTAAATCAATCCCCATTTTATTTATGCAGTTATATTCATTTATTTACGACTGAACGAATTAGTTAAAGGGTTAATGGCTAAAATAATCCCCCATATTTTCCCCCATAAACAAAACGATTCATTCAAATAATTCTATTTGTTGCCAGGAATGTTTTCATATCACTCATCATGCAAAATGAATTATTTGCATAATCCGACCTGGTGCTCCCAGATCAGGCTGTCCTTTGGCTTTCTGAGACAAAATGCACCTACATTGACGTTTTTTTTGTTTTCTGATCTTTTTTGTAAAACTTAATTTTGTTCTGTAAAACCAAAACCAAAAACAAAAACAGCCCCTCTCCCACCTCTTTTTATTTTATTCCCCCCCCCCACACTCCCAAACCCTGTTGGAGTATCAGAATACACCGACTGCCCCCCTGCAGAGTAAAAGTCCCTCAATGAGGCCACCTGTTGGCTGTAGGTGGCGATCGGTAATGCCTTAGAACGGGATCCTGGTGGCTGAGCACCTCATGACCTCGGAACCAAGTGGCCGTGAGTTAGCAGCACTCCACTTTGGCCCTTACTTCGGCTAGACAGGTGGTCGGGCAGGCTCGACCTGATCAACTGGCTAGTCATGACAGTCCCTAATAATAGTAAACCCCCACAAAAAGAGAAATACAAACACATTACACTTATAAAACACACACACCATCATTAGAAGGCGATGGCAAAGGCCAATCAGATAGTGAAAACATGCTATTGACAACTAACCCTTTCTATACCTTGCTGGATCCGAGGAAATGAAAAAAAAATAGTCATAAGCAGCTATACTCACTGTTTGAGTATATCATCATTGTATCCCTGAGATGCTTGGGCGAATGGATTTCCCCCCAACCATCTCCCAATTTAGGGCTCCGAGGATGGTGGGGAGCAAGGATGAAAAAAAAAATATATATTCTATGGCTTCCAAAAAACTTAAGACCCCATCCAGAAACTGATGAAGATGAAAACACAAACTTTCCGGAGTATATAATCTTGGAACCGCAAGATAACACACAAATAACTAAAATGTCCCCATTCATAATCGAAAAAATTATCAATAAAAATCTAGACACAAAAAAATTAAAAAATGGAACTTTACTCATACAAGTAAAAGTAGTGCGGAAGAAATTTTAACATGGACAAAGTTCCATGATATAAACATCAAAGCCTCGCCTCACAAAACCCTCAACACCTCAAAGGGAGTCATCAGATGTCCAGAATTAAGCACCTGCTCTCTAGAAGAAATAAAAACAAACCTAAGAAAACAAAAAGTTATAGATACTAAAAGAATTACAATAAAAAGAAACTAACAAACAATAAACACCAACACTTAAATTAACTTTCAATACTCCCACCCCACCAACTGAACTCAAGATTGGATATATTAACATTAAAGTAGAAACATATATCCCCAGACCACTTCGCTGTCTATACTGCCAAAAATTTGGCCACTTCAAAGAATACTGCACCAGGAAAACAGTATGCCCAAAATGTAGCAGTAATGAACACCAGGAAACAGAATGCCAAGGAAATATAAAATGCCCAAACTGTGGTGAGAACCATCCAGCATACTCATCGCTCTGCCAAAACTGGATCAAAGAAAAAAAAAAATAAACAAACTAAAATATACCAAAAACGTAAGTTTTACCGAAGCTAGAAAAATTATTGAAACAGCCACCACAACAGAACCAACTAGATCATAGGCAGGTGCAACCAAAAATCAATTAAAAACAATAGAAAACGTTGAACTAAAGGAAATCTCTACCCTCATAAAATCACTTCAAGAACTAGTTGAGGCATTGAGAGCCACCTTACAGCAACTGCCGTCAACTGAAGCTGTACTTGAAAATAACTACAAAACAGTTGAAAATAAAATCTCACCAGATCCCAAAAATCAAACACAATCCTCTAACAAAAAACCCACACAAACTGAAAACATCCCAAAACCAAAAGAACAATCGCCTAGTACACTCTGCAAAGAAAAAAATCAAATCTCTCACCAACCAAACAGAAAATAAATGAAAAACCCAAAAAAGACAGATCTCGCTCCACGTCAAAAACCAGAACTACAGATCAGAACAAATTTAAATCCTTGGAAATAATGGAAACAGACGGTAGAGCCTCCGAACCCCCATAATCAAATAGTAGAAAACAACCACTGTTATCTCTATATAAATAAAATGAACTCATTTTTTCCCCGTCTAATTTTGACATTAATAGGATTAAAAATCAAGAAATTTCATGCAAATATAATATGCACAAACGGCAGAACAATATCTGAGGTGTGTTATAGGCTTATTATTTCTCAAATTCCTCGATAATCTTAGATTTCTATACTTTTTCTGCTGAGAAGTCACGGCCAAAATCGGTTAAGATCAATGGAAGTGGTAAAATATTTTCTCTCTAATAAATTCCTCCTCCCCCTGCCACCACTTAACACCGTTTGGGGATCGTTCACAAGGAACAGTTGAGAAGAGAACACCGGTTTGGCTTCGTAGTTATTTCATGTGAAGTTATTTAAAATCACTAAACTAAGCTGCAGTGCTCTGTGGCGTAGTGGTTAGCGTGCTGGACAATTCACATTATATTTTCACGTTCGCGCCGACCTACCGTAGACGTTTTTTTTTTTTTTTTTTTTTTTTTTTTCCTAAACAACTGGAATGGACTTTTCTTGGTGGCCGAACTGTTAACGTTGCAGATGTTTTTTTTTTTTGTTTTTTTTCACACTTTATTTTCCTACTTTTACTCATGACTCCGGGTTTGATCCTTCCTACTTACCTACCATAACATTTTTTAAACCCCCCCCCCGTCCCGGAAACAAACACTCGGGCAACGCCGGGTACCCCCGCTAGTTCTTAATAAAATAAAAGGAAATCAAAAACACAAAACTGAACTATGGCTAACAAAATAATCCAATGGAATTGCAGAGGTATAAAAGCCAACAAGAATGAATTACTTCTACTAATATCCAATCTATGCCCTACTATAATATGCCTACAAGATACTTTTTAAAAACCATCTGAAACTATCAATCTCCGTAACTTCACTGATTATAACCACACAACAAATAATCCAAATAGAGCTTCTGGAGGAACATCCATTCTCATCAACAAAAACGCAGCACAAAGCCAAATAAATCTACAAACTAATTTACAGGCAATTGCTACCACAACCATCTTACATAGAACAGTCACAATCTGCTCCATCTATCTACCCCCAAATGACCCTATAGATGAAACAGAGATAGAGAAACTTATCAACCAACTTCCTTGCCCCTTTATATTATTAGGTGACTTTAACAGTCATAATGTTAGTTGGGGATGTTCAGACACAGACAGAAAAAAAGCATAATCCGACATGTCTCTGCTTTCTCAAATGCTTAAAATAGAAACATTACAAGCCATTATTGCCTCAAACGTCATTGGTATCTGTTATTGCTGAGACACTCTTTGGTGTTTGTTCAGAATTCTCCCTTCTGAAGAAAACAACCTTCTATAAGGCTAACTTTTTCCAAGATGGATGCTTCTCTAGAGAAATAGTCCAATACGTATGAATATCAGTGTCTATTTCTTATTATTCCTTTGAAGATTGTAACGTTGGGTATGGGGCAGCCAAACCAGCTGCCAACATTGTCCTGCTTTTTATTGAAACCAACCGAGAGCTCTTTTTAATATCCTTGTTGTTCCCTTAAGTGCAATTGTATGGATCTCTTTTGCACTTGGTTCACGAGGAATCTTAAAATGTGTTTTAAGAAAGCAGGACGATAATATAATGTCAGAAATTGCAACAGGAACTGAAGAGCACTGTATATGACAGTTTTTGTCAAAAACTGGTTTTGTTAATCATATGAAATCACGCAATCAAAGACAGGAAGAGACAGTCTTATGAGGCTGCTTCTACAGCACATCCGGCAACACTTAGTTGTCATGTTTGTGGTCTAATCTGCAAATCTAAAAGTGGGCTGACACGTCATTCGAGGATTCACAATATCGTCATGCGATCACCTTTACAAGAAGGAAAGTTTTTTATGTCATATATGTGCACTTTCATTAGAGATGGATTAAAAAGTCACCTACGGACACAATAACACTTAACTGAAGAGATGGCAAACTTCTGTCAAGAAGTAGCAATCATCATTATATGTATGCATACTGTTATTTTCTAAGTCTGTGTGTGTGTGTGTGTGTGTGTGTGTGTGTGTGTGTGGTGTGGTGTGTGTGTGTGTGTGTGAGAGAGAGAGAGATTAGCGTTTAACACCAGTTCACCCCCCCCCTTTTTTTTTTCAACTTTATATATTTACTTCACGAGTGCTGACCACTTGGAAATTCAAATAGAAACAGTGTTAATAGAAGAAATAGATGGACAAAATGAAAGTCAAGGAAAAATATAATAGAAAATTAATGAGAAAGGATTTAATTATGGCCAAATTAAAAGTAAGAACCCCCTCCCTCCCTAGATTGGTGATGACGTTCCTTAAAACACCCCCTTCTTCCCCAACTGATTTTCATAATTTCTCTGAAGATTGAATTTGACCGTTGTTGAAATAAATGATTACATAAAAACTATCATTATTTTCTTAGTTTTTTCATATGTTTATATATATATATATATATATATATATATATATATATATATATAATGTGTGTGTATTTATGTTTAGTTTAATGCCTGATTTACGTGGTGACATGTTGGATAACTTTTAAAAATCAAATATCAAACTAACCTATCTCTGTTTAAGTCTTTATTTATCGATCTTTCTCTCAAATCCATCATATTCACCCATGTTTTTCTTCAGTCTTCTCCTGCCAACTGACCCTGCTATCTCAACAGTTCTACACTTACTAAACCAAGAACCTTCATTCTTTCAACGTGACCACATTAACGAAGTTTCTTGTTCTGCTAACATCTTTCTATACTGTCCACATTTAATTTTCCTCTGTGGTCATCTGATCTAAGCCTGTCTTTAAGACTCGCATGATACATCCATCATATCATTCTCATATCATTCCTTTCCATGCATATTTTATGATGATGCTAGTCTTTCAATACTATATCGTTATTTCCATAGGTGCCCGGCTGAGCTCCTATCTCTGGTTCATTATTCACAGCAATAACTGTCTTTCTACCACAGCAAATAACTTTCCATCTTCCATGTACCAAACGTCAAATGGAACTTCCACAAACGCTTTCTTTTCAAGAATTTCTCATATCAGAACACATTACCATGGGACTGTTTCTCTGCAGATTACAACATGGTCATCATCATATCCACAGTCAAAATATACTTGTTATAGATCTTCTTCATATAAGTAATCAAAATTTGGTCTTTCAGTTAATCATTTTGAATCCCCTCATAATACTCTTCATTATTCAACTGACAATTTCATTGATCTCTATCGGGGGGGGGGCTTTTAACTGTGATAAGTGATGACTAATTAGTAAGTCTATGACAACAGCATATTCTTTTCCTTGTTTTGATTCTCAGGTATATATCTATTGATATCTTATGTTTTTATGTAGAGTGATGTGGTTCTCGGTTGATTGTGTCTGTGTCGGATATATACTTTAGAGTCAAAACAATGAAAAGAATATGCTGTTGTCATAGCCCTACTAATTAGTACAAAAAAGTTCACAGCTTAGATGAAATTTTGTTTGATTTGAGTTTTTTTTCTTTTTAAACAGTCAATAGTAAAATTGAAGATCAGCTACACTCCATTACCCGGGTCTGCAAGTGGTCCTGCTGGTATGTTGAATTATTTTCTCCTTTTAGATATTTGTTTTCAGTTGTTTGTTTTTTGGGTTTTTTTTTTTTTTTTTTTTTTTTTTTTGTTTTTTTTTCCAGCTCTGGACACGTTTCGTAGCCCTAATTAGAGACTGTGCATATGTATTTACACATGACATAGGCAATGAAAGATCCAACAGGATTTCTATAGATACATTTACCCTCACTTGTAATAGTTCAACGTTGTGGGCGTGTCTTGTATTTTTTTTTTTTTTTTTTTTTTTTTTTTTGCAGTTTTAGCTGGGCATACAAACATACATTTACCATTCATGATTTTCAATATAAAATTCTTTACATAAAAAAAGGTATTGAAAATGCCATTGTAAAAACTAAAACAAATTTATTGAATAAACAAAATGAAAGCTTCAGAAGGATTTCTATAAATACATTCAACCTCACTTTCAGGTGTTCTATTTTGCCCTGTGCCAGACTTGGTTATTGTGAAACAATAGTGTTTTGGATAATCCTCTCGGGCTACTTTTGCACACTTTCCTAAAATGATTATTCATCTCTGGAGACACATGGAAGGCTTCACAGGTTTTAGGTTAGCTTGCTCTAGCATTCATTAGTATTCAATAGTATTAGTATGAAGAGGTAAACTGTACATAGTGTCATGTAATCTAATAGATTTGTTTTTTTTTTACCATGTTATTTAAATTCATTATCTTTAATTATGACTTTCAAAATCAAATTTTTTCATGTCTGCATTTTAATACTAGTTCCTGTGTTTTTTTGTTTTTTTTTTTAATTGATCTGAAGCTTTAATAGACAAACGTCGCATGTCTTTGATATTTTTGTGTCAGACCATTTTTTTTTTTTTTTCTTATAGAAATATTTTTGTATGCCAACATAAATTTATTAAGCCTTTTTATAAATTTGTAGTTACCAGTACCGCTGGTGGAACTGTTGTTGATCAAGGTGATGATGATGAAGAAGAAGAGGAGGAGGAGGAAGAGGAGGAAGCGCCTCCCGTGGAGGTTGTGGACCCCAAAACGGGAGAAGTGAAGATTGTTCCGGCCAAGAAAAAGAAAAAAGCCCGAAGAAGGAAAGGCAGAAAACTGTCTAACAAAAAACAGATGTTCCAGGTATTTTTCATCTTTCTTGTTTGTCTAACATCTGTAGAGAGGGACATTTTTTTTTTCTAACAAGATATAATATATATATTAGAAAAATGCGAGCATGAAAAGTCATATGGTTAAGATTAAGCTTAGAAAAGTAAAAGGACCAGTTGTTAAAACTAGAAAAGAAAAAAAAACGTTTTTTAGCAAAAAAAATAATGAATTTATAACTTAAAATATTGCAGTAGTAACAATTTATATATAATGTTAAATTAAATTTTTTAAAAATTCTTAATGCTGCAATATTTCAATTTATAAATGTAATATTTTTTACTAGAATATCTTGTCCTTTTCTTTTCCAGTTTTAAATAGTTCTTTTACTTTAAGTTTAATCTTAACCATATAAACTTTTCATGCTCGCATTTTTCTATGTAATCCATGATTTTTCCGGGTTTTACTTTGAAATATTTTCTTTTTGTTTGATATCATATGCATTGTCAACACTCCATGAAAAAAAATTATTACCAACTTCTTAAATTGACTAAATAAAAAAAAAATCAAATAAAAGACGTAATTAAGTAAATAAACAGAAAGAAAGGGACAAAAAAGAGAAGCAGAATTAATGGGTGACGTTGTAAGTGAAAGATTATCAGCCCTAACATGACAAAGAGCATCACTTTTGTTAACTCTCTCTCTATATATATATAACCCAGATAAGATGGCATGCCAGCGACATTCCTGCTATGATTTAGGAAGGTGTCAACTATGAAAAGTTGCTATGGTAACCAACAGCCAATCAGAAGAAACTATTTCTTATTCTGAAGACTTTTGAACACCAGTAATTTTATAACTTTTGTTTTAATGAATGAAAATTTTTATTTCAAAATATAGTTTAGGTGACCTATGAACTGTAAAAATTATTTGAAATTTGGTCGCAAAATGAGTGAGCGGTGAAGCTTTAAAGCAATTCTAAATGAATAAAACTAACACTTAACCATATATTCAAACACTACTGTGTTTGAATGATAAAAATGAATGATACAAATTAAAATGGTTTAATTTGAACCATTCTTTAGTTTAAGTCACAAATTATTGCAAATTATTTCAATGATGATTTCTAATTACTGTAAACTCGGAAACTACTAAGGAGAGTTCAACCAAATTGAACATTTTATTTCACGGCACATATGAACCTATGATTAAATTTCCTTAACATGTTTCATCTTGATTTTAAAGGAGAGGGGTTAAAACAGGAGCCTTGCACCCTGGGGCATTGGATCTAATAATTTGAAAAACTTAAAAAATTATTGTTGCTTACCAAACTTCGAAAAATTTTTGCATACCAAACAATAAACTTAGAAAAATTGTTGCATACCAAAGGTACCGATTAAAATCACTGGTTTAAGCGTTACGTCCTTAACCTTGTCGTATTTGCAGCAGCAAAATTGTCATAATCATGGCAGAAACCTTAAAGTTTGCAAATTGTTATTCATAGTTTTGTCAGGTGTCATCCCTCTTGCATGCACATTATGATTCTTCCAGACTCTGCAAACGTTGTCCTGTATTTAAAGCTTCTTTATATCTTCACACCATTCTTTGCTAACCCCATACAAAATGGACATGAAGAGTCAGGAAAGATGAAACCCTGAAGAGAGGGCACACCAACCAGACATCCACTGGAAGAGTGCAGAATACTTGAACCTTGGTAGATTTATTGCCACCTCAATTCCAGGGCAGACCAATGCTAGTTGCCACCAAGAAATCAACAGGAAACTTGTGATAATGCATAATTTACAGCAGTGTTAAAAATCTGAGGGGACTTGTTGCAACTCTGACTTCAAGGAATATTACTTGTGGCATACATGCAGTAACAAAGTTGCTTTAGGCATTGAAGATCACAAATTGCTCTTCATACTTTGACCACTTGTCATTCCTTCTGCACGTACCTCTACTGTGATCCTCTCAAACCGATTAAAGATTCGTTCATAATTTCACAAAGACAAACAAAACTGATGACAGTGGGTCATGTATTCTTATTAGCCCATATCACATGCACTTCCGAACGAACTCCATTTTCCTATCACCCTCTTCTTCCTCCATTTGATATGTTTCTTTTACATTCCCAATGCATAAGCAATTTTCAGTTCAGGATCATCAAGATGACCTCAGTTAACCTCTCAGCATTTTTCCACTTTCTAATATTCTTAACTAACCAAACTATATTCTAGTGGATCCACCCACTCGATACCTAACATAAATATAACCCCCAATACATGTTAATGTAAAGTAGATTCGGATCAATCTTTCAAGTCATCTATATATAGAAAAGACAAAATGGCTGCTCGCGTTTTCATATGTCCAGCAAACGCTCTTTTCGCCGGGGTTCTCTGGTGAAGGAGGGCGGGTACAATGTTTTAGAACTTCTTATATACTCCCTAGATCATAATATCTACGATTTGCGAACGGACGTCGTCTCTAGATTTATTTTGATGGAGTTTCATAAAATTCACGCTATTCCTTCCTCTCACGTGTTTGTTTGGCTTTTGCGTATAAAAGCGAAACTAAAGCGAAGACAGCTACCCGGCCTTGGATGCGGGGATGTCCAGAAAGCAATCATCTTTGATCAATGTCGGGGAAATCCCTCATATCAGTCAATTGCTATTCATTTGGACACTCCCTTTTTGTGGGGAGCTGGTTTTCCCCAACATCATGGGGAAATGAAACGACGGAAAGCTGAACTGGCCTCCAACCAACGTTCGTTTCTGCAAGTTAAGTTTTTAATTGACATCGCTAAATTTCAATACTTTTCACTTCCTATGGCTTCGAAGTGTAGCGGTAAAAGTTCGTTTTCTTTCACTCTCTTTTCCGCCTTCAGGTTCGTCATATTTTTTTTGTCTTTTACATCTACAAACACTCGGGCAATGCTGGGTACCCTGCCAGTATTCAATAAAATAAGGCATTTCTGATGGAAGTGGTTCAATTAGTTTCATAAAAATATGGACTTTAGTTCTGTTTATCCATTTTTCTATTGAGAAAGTAAACGCTAGCAACTAGAATGTTTTAATAAACCTTATGAAAATAAAATGTGATGCATTTTTTTTTAATTGCTCTAAATTATCACATTTTCTGCCATTCTAATCTTGGAATATAATTTCTGTATGTCTTCATATGTTTTATTTTGTCTGTGGCATGTAACGTGTGAAGAAAACAAACCTCATAATTTCAATTTTCGTCCAAACTATAAATTCAACCCAGATTGCTTCAGTAAGAAGATTAATCATTAGACTATTTGGTTTAGTAAGAAACTGAAATGTCCACAGCATAAAATTATGTATTTTTTAAGTTAATTTAAATCATACAGTCGAGCTTGGTCAATATGTATGTGTATTTTTACTAGAGAATAGTTCAGAAAATATAAATGCATTCGAATATAATTCTTAAAACATAGAAGTAATGTAATTAAAAATGAATATATGAATAAGTATGCATCCAGCGACTTTTTCCCCCAAATTTATATATATTTCTATTAATGATAAACAGTGAATATCGTTATATACTGTATGCTACTAAAAAGGAAAATCATTGGTCCATATAGAATATGTAATCGATGAGATCAATTGTCACTTATTTTACATAAATGACTGGCTAGTGAAAATTAAATATCGATTTTTCGCATGCATTGCTATTTAGGTTCAACATTGATATGCTTAACAAACATTGCTATGTTTATTTTTTTTCTTTTTGCAAAACTCAATCCTATTCTGCAAGGCTCCAAACACAATTTTTCTCTATAAAACAACCAAACCAAACACCATGAATAAATATTTAGATATAGAAAACTTTGAGCATGAAAGCTTTACCAAAATTACTGGATTTGGCATTAAATAATTCGAAAATGGTTGACATGCCGTAAAACAACTGATTTACTTAATTTTACATATTAAATAACATTTCAAATTGCACTTTTTTTCTGTTTAATATTTCTTTTTGTGCTCATTCTTAATATTTTTTTTTTCTAAAACCTTGCTTGCACATCTTAAGCCTACCTCTGTTAGTGTAATCATCTATTTTCTCATTCATTGTATTTTTCCTTTTAATACTTAAAATAACAAACTGTACTCATTTAATCGTATAAAATGAATTATTTATAGGTTTGTTTTTAGCATTAAATACCCCCCCCCAAAAAAAACAAATGTTATGGTATAAAACGAAACAAATAGCGACAGAATTCCACCTACCTTATCCCCCCCCCAAAGCTGAACAGACTTTCCCCACACATTTTACTGATGAAGTTTCCTTAAATTTGAATCCATCTTGAAATAAAGATCATTTTCGTTTTATTATTAGTTTTAATTAGTTTGTAGTTTTTGTCAAATTTTCGTATTAAAAAAAATTTGGCAGTGATTTTCTGCTTCAGTAGCCAATATGAATTTCTAAATTATTGATTAGCCATCTTTTGTTTCCTCTTTTGTTTCGAGGTGTAAAAACATCCGTTCCAGCTGTTTCATGTTAATATAAATTTGTTTAAGTGTCCTAATATTTTGTATGCTATCTATAAAAAAAAAATCAAACTTGATTGAAGCCTGACACTCGCTCTGATGCGGTAGGATTACCACATTTGAAGGATATTAGCCGAAAAATTCCAGATACCTTTTCGGGTTTTTATTTTGTTTCCAGTACTTCATATATATTTTTTTATATATATATACACACACGCACGAAATATAAAGATATATGTTCAGTAAACAACAAAATGGAATCCCTTTTGATTACATTAAAGCCAAACTTAAAAAGAAGACGCGTAATCTTGTTAAAATGGGACAAAGGAGATCCCGTGAAAAATTTGAGAATTTGGATGCTTCAGGATTTCAAGTAAGATTTTTAGAATTATACATATTTTTTAATCTATTTGTTGCTTCAATTGTCTTCAAAAATAGATATACGTTTGTGAAAATCCTTTTTTGCATATAGTCATTCATATATATATATATATATATATATAGCTTAATATTATAGCTTAATTGCCATATATATTTTATGACTTACTACCTAGTTCAACCTACGTATTGAGCACCGTTGAAGTAAATACTTAAAGTTTACGCATATATTTATACTTTCGTATATTAATTTGTCATTAAATTTATTATATATATATATATATATAAGTGAACGTGTGTGTGTGTGTACATTTCCCTACGCAATAACTCTGTCAATTTTAAGTCTGCAGACTCGAAATTGGTGCCTATTTTATGATGCCAAAACGATTCTTTTTGTCTTTTTATTTATTTGATTTTATTTTAAGCAAAATCTTCCATTGCTGGTAATAATGATAAAATAAATATTTATCGATTTTTAAAATACCAGCAAATAGATCATCCTCCATAAGTGTAATTTTATGTTTGCGAAAATCTCTTTTTTTTTTTTTTTTTTTTTTTAACGGAAATCGGAGAAAAATAACTCTTTAGTTAAATATTTAGAGATTTATAAAGAATCGGAATCGAGAATTTAGTACGGAATCAGTAATTGTCTCGGAATCAAGGGAAAAGTATTGGAATCGGCCCATCACTAATATATAAAATAAAAATTACAATTAAATTTACCAAAATGATCCAAGATGGTAAAATTAAAGTATAATATAAATATTAAAGAATTAATATTTATAAAGTTATCTCAGCCAGATGTAAAAGCTCGATAAAACCAAATAGGAGATAGAGCTTATAATATATATATATATATATATATATATATATATATATATATATATATACACCTACACACACTTTGTCCACATGCAATAGCCGAGTTTTATTTATCTATTCATTCTGGATTTAGGAGAAAATCCAACTTAGTCTTGTTCCAAAAATACATCAGTTAATTGTTCGGTTTCCTATATCCACGATGATCAAGTAGACGAAACCTGGGTATCCCCAACAGTAATGCTTAGTATTTAGTCTAATTAATACTAAACTTACGATTGAACAATTTGAGATTTGTACTAACTTGTAATACATGCTAATGTTTGCGTGTGTTCATATCTTTTTCTCTATTTGTTGACGTGTAGGAATACAAACTATCTTTTAAAAAAAAAACTAACAATTTTCGACTGGCCCTTCAATACTCCTCAGCGTAATGAAGGATAGGTGGCAGTGCAAACATTTTTAAAGAAATATAATTTAAATATGTACGCAATAATGAATAAAAAAATATTAAATATTTAAACGTTTTTTACACTGTTTAGTTTATTTATCGGTACCCCAACCAAAGGTGGGTTGACCTGTAAATTCACCCTTGTCCGTTCGCACTTAATAACTACGCCTTGGAACTTTTTTTAATTTTGCACAAACATTAAACTTGATATGAGTAAAAAAAAAAAAAAAAAGTAACTGAAAAGACTTTTTGAGAACACCCCCCCCCCCCAGGGGTGCCTTTCGGGTTAAAATGGCTAAAATTGACACTTTTGTGCTTATTAAAAAAAAAAATTAATGCTTTGGTTTTTATAAAACTTTTTGAAATGTTTTAACTGATTTCTATATAATTTTTGTTTGTCTATACTTTGCAATAACTCTTGGGTGTGCCCCAGGGGCTCTTTTAGGGCTAATAAAAACCCTCCATATTTGTTCAAAATTTTCTCTGTATGTCTATTTAGCAGTTTTGCATGGTGCTAAATGTTAAGGCCTTGGGGACATTTGAGGCTAAATGGGGCTTCTTTATTTTTTTTATTTATTTATTTTTTTTTGCATAGTGCAGAGCTCAAATTTACAGATGTTAAGGCCTAAAACTGCATCGTTTGTTCATTTTCACCAGGATTTAAGATCCCCTGGGGACCTTTTGGGCTAAATGGGGTTGGGGGGGGGGGTCAAATGCCGAACTTAGTCATTTCTTTTTATGCACTCACGGGGGATCATGCATGCTGCACTTGTGTAAAGTAAAGTCACTTTTTTTTTTTTTTTTTGGTCCGTGCAAATTTTTTCAAACCTAAATATATTGCAGAAATTTCTCCTTTCGAAATATCAGATCTACTATGGAGAATATATGTTTATAGCAAATAAATTCTCGGCAAAGCAGATGTTATGACCAGAAATTGAAACAGAAACCTGGAGATCTTCAGTCTGACGTTCTACCAACTGAGCTATTTACTCTTATAGAACTTAAAACATTTACCTTAACAAAATAATTATAGTTTTGTTGTGACGTCATAGATTTATGTTTCAAGTCATAAATTCAAACATTGTGGGGAAAATACAGCTCTGAATTGGGACAAAAATGAAAACGGATACCACACTTTGATCCCAGACCAGGATTTTAATGGAGTCTGGTAGTGTAATTCATTAAATTCTGTCAGATTTCTGTTTGTTGATCTTTAAAAGCTCTCTAATAGGAAGGTTTAATTATTATCGTGTCTGATTTTGTTGTGGGTGTTTTGAAAAAATAAATTAAAAAATTTTTTCCACCTGGAATGCTGATTTCTTTCCCTTTAAACAGGTTTCAGTTTTTTATCTTTATAATGACTTATTATTGTCACGAAAGAACAATAACACGCCTTTTAGCATTCATATAGTATCGTAGGGGATGCCCTTTTCTCTTCCCTGCAACCTCTTTCTCACAGAAGAGATGTTGCGAGTTTCTCTGCTTTATCGTTATTTTCATGGCAAATGCTCGGCTGAGCTCCAATCTATGGTCCCCATCGCCAAATTTTCACAAGAAACACCCGTCTAGCAGAAAACACCATCACTAATTTCCCCCACTCTTTATCTGTGCCTAAACCTAAGCGTAGATTCCATGAACAAAGCTTCTTTCTTAAAACTGCACGCCTATAGAATCGTCTTCCGTTTTCCAACTGACTACAATATGGCTGTCTTCAAGTCTAACGTTAACAAGTTTTTGATGAGCCGTTCCATACAAGTTAACAAATTTACCGAATTTCCATTATTAACGATTACTATATTGTCCAATTTCTGCTGTACACTCTTTAACCATTATCCTCGAGTGGCTTCTTGGCCTTGATAAGTGATGTCTATGTAAAATATATATATATATATAAATAATTTTTTTTTTTTTTTTCTGATAGGTCAATGAGCTTCTATGGCGTAGTTAAGCACTTATCAATTAAGTATATTGCATCGTTTTAAGTTACTCGGTTGTATATTTCTAACTTATTCAATGCCAGATTAAAAAACAAAATCAGCCATAAAATTACAAAGGGTCGTTCCAAAAGTAAAGCCTCCTATTTTTTTTTTTAACTCAAAGTTGAAGAGCTACAAAGACGGGAATGGTGTCATTAAAACGATCGATCTTTTTTGCTCCGGAATTTATTTTTCTACATAGTCACCATCATTCTCAATGAATTTTCAATTCAATTCACGAATTCAATGATATATCTCTGCTTCTGACGCACGTTCATGACTGGTTGCTTTCTTAGTCCCACACCGTTATTATCTGCAACAGAGATGAAGCTTTCGGGTCATGAATGCATAAGTTCAATGATGATAATGCATTTTGCAATGCCCTCTGATCCACTTAGGCAGAAAAAAATGAGGCATTACTTTTGGAATACCCCTCGTATGTTTTAATTTTGTTTCCTTTGAAAGGGTGGTGCTACACAATCTTCCCCCTTCATTCATGCTTCATCCTCCATGTTTTGATTTAATCCAGTGCTAATCAACTATAGGTTGTGCATGTGGCAGTTGTTAGAGTGGGAACTTTCTAATTACTTATTAATTCCTAATTAATCATTCCCCACAGCCTTTCATCCTTTGGTTTATATTTATTTATTTTTAAATTTTCTTGTCACTTTTTTTTCTTCTAACGGGGGAGGGGATGGAACACTTCACTCAATGCCGGACATGCAGCACTCGCTCTCATACATTCCAACCGAGTGATCTTTTTAAGATTCTAATCGTCCCTTTAAGAGCAATTTTTTTTTTTACATGGGGGATCACCACTTATCAAGGCCCGGAAGCCACTCGGGGATTGTTTCTCTTACACTTGGTTCACTGGGTATATTTTCCAGGTATTTTTTTTAATTTTTTTATTCTTTTTCATGATTCTGGTTGCTCCTTTACTTACTGGAATGATGGGGATCTTTTTTTAAGATTCCAGTTTCTTTCCATGTCTTATGTGAGCTCTTGGTATTTCGTTATCGTTTCCTTCTCAGCTCCGTATAACCCAGCATCATTAATGACATTTATTTCTACAATGTAAGGTTTAATAGCTCAGTTTTATTCTTTAGAAACGTAGTTGTATGAATGACATAGTCATAATGGATGGTGTAGGGCCTATTTCTAACTGATCTTCTGTTCCTATTGTTTCCTTCTCATCTCTGTTCCGTTTGACCCAGCATCATTGGGGACACTAATTTCTACAAAAGTTGCTTCTATCTCCTTGTGCCATATTATTATACAATGTAAGGTTTGATAGCTCAGTTCTTTTGTTTAGATACGTAGTTGTAGGAATGACGCAGTCATAATGGATACTGTATTTCCAACGGCTCTTATGTTCTTATTGTTTCCTTCTCAGCTCTGTTCCATTTGACCCAGCATCATCGGGGACACTAATTTCTACAAAAGTTTAAATTTCCTTGTTCCATATTACTATGTAAGGTTTAATAGCTCATTTTTTTTTTTTTTTTTAGATACGTAGCTGTAGGAATGACACAATTATAATGGATAGTGTATGGCTTATTTCCAACTATTCTTTTTGGTATGTCCCCCAGGGCTTGCTCCTACATTCGATATTCCTCTTTTTACAGAGGGTCTAATTGGGTTATTTGTTGCATTGAAAGATTAAAATGCAAAATTCTTATTCAAAATAAATTAATAATGGCTATATAAATATATATTGATCATATGTATGCAATTGACGTTATAAGTTTAATTTGCATATTGCTTTGTAACAAAGCATCGCATTAATTCACGTTACGTTTTGTGTTCCTTGATAGAAGAGCTGGTTGAGTTTGAATAAAATAAATACGTATTAAATACGTTTGAAGGCAAAACAACGCATTATTACAAAATAGATATTTTGTTTGAAATTTATACTGAATACATTATATTTAATACGTATTTTATTCATCTCATTAATTTGTTTTTTTAAGAAGTTAAATGAAAATGAAATAGTTTTATTATAAATCATTAGATTATTTTTTTTTTATCTTGACATGTTCTTAATAATTTCAGATCGTAAAATATCCATTAGATAAAGTGTTTAAAGAAAATGAAATTTTTACCTTTTATTTTTTTTATTGTAACTAGAAATTAAAAAAAAAATCTTTTATATATATATATATATATATATATAATTTTTTTTTTTTTTTTTTTTTTCGATACTTTTTTGTGACCAAGAGCGGAAGTCCGCTTCAAATATAAAAAATAACAATATTAAATACAAAAAGTAACATCGTTTTTCATGCTTCAAAAACCCCCTCATAACCTTTATATATATATATATATATATATATATATATATATATATATATATATATATAAGTGACCTTGTTTGTCTGTACGGAATGATCGTTACCAAACTATTGTCTATAGACTTGAAACTTGATATATAGGGAATTTGAACCTATGGAACAAATTCGGTTTGATTTTTAGCCAGTAAAAATAGCTGTTAAACGATCAAAATGAAAAAAAAATGGAACTTGGCAGGTGTAAGTCGACTAAACATATTACTTCAACACATGCGAAAATATACATTTATATCTTTAAGAGCGTAATATTTTTACGTGTTTATATGCATATCGGTTTGGTTTAGATGATAAATAATAATTAAGAGTTATGTTTTGGTTTCGATTTGACATATGAAATTTGCATGAATTAAAATATATTGAAGCTTATTTTACGACTGGGTAATCTAGTTTTTAATAAAAATACATCTTAAACGTGGTTCTAAAGACATTTTGTCTGTTTATTCAAATTTCCAGATGCTTCCAAGAACTTCTGCCAAATTTTATTTCAGTATTTTCTAATGTTTCCTAATTCAATGAGTGTTTTAATTTTATTATACATAGTTATATTTAGATGTATTAGGTTGGTGTAAAAATATCGTTTTTTTATATGAAGTTGAACGTCAATAAACGACATTTTTGCATCAACCTAATATTTTTCATAGCGTGTGACGAGAGCATTTCCAATATTTTCAAGTAAATTTACTTTCGAGTATTGCAATCAAGTTCTACATAAATTTTATTTTAATCAAATTTTACAAGTGACCTTTTTCTTTAAAATTTGAATTTTGTAACGCAATAACAATGTAACACTAGAAAACCATTGTAAAAAAAAAAAAAAAAAAAAAATAGAAGAAAACCTTATTATCGACTATTGCTTGTTTTTTCAAATTAAACTTGAAACTGTCGAAGTTGCTTTGACTAATTAAACTCTTAACGACTAAGAATTATTTTTCCAATAGTGTGCTAAACATTGTCTCAGCCTTTTAGGATTTAATTAGACGTACATAAAATCGTGTTTAATTTTTAGTCATATGCATAATTAGTAAAATCAAGGCACGACTTATAAAAAAAAAATAAACTTGTTTTAATTTTTTTTTTTTTTTTTTCAAAGATTTTTAACGAAAAAATACAAAAAAACAAAAAGTGGCACACAGAATTTGGGAAAAATTGTTTCAGTTTTATACATAAATACTTATGTATCTATTTACTATCTGCCTTAAGAGAGAATATTGTAAAAAAAATTTTTGTAAATAGTTTTTACATGAATCTGAAATATATTTGCCCCAAAAATAAGGTCTCGACTGAAACTTGTGAGTAAATTCATTTTATTGTTTTTAATAATACTACAACAGATTTTTACAATATTTTGCGCTGATAAACTCAGTTCGTTCGTGTGGAAGTTGCTTTAATAGCGAAATAGCAGTGGGAGCAAATAATCTTACATTTAGTCTTACAATTTTAATGAACCACCTTATGACCAAAATTCAGCACAACTAAATGTCCGATTCGGCTCCTGCTGATTCAAGCAACTTTACACATTGTCTCTATACGATAAAGAGCAGGAGCAGTCCGTCATACATTAATCGGGCATAATTTTGGTTGTACATTTTTAGTAAAACCCCCATAGATAGGTGAATGTTGGTTTTATATAGGTATGGGATAGCAGTTTTTGTAGCCTGGTAGAGGGAATTCATCTTTATTGTAGCAGACTTGTCAATATCTTCTGCATATTTATTCCAATTTGTGTTATCTGTGTGTTGGATGGAGAAGTTTGAACGTTGTGTTATGTACTTGTGTATATATACATGCATATACAGTGCCGCCAAAAAGAAAGTCTGTGCTGGTCATTTTTTTCAAAAACCACAAATTTAAGCTAAATTGAATTAAATTTTTTAAACAACCTATACCTCATTTGATTCGCCGTTTTCTTCTATAATTTTACTTGTTCATATTTGACTTTTAATTGGAGTATCCTAGAATTGGAGAATTCATTGGAAGGAACTGGTTTAACCAAATGCTGCCTGAAGACGAGTCATGTTCCATCACTAGTTAACACTTTGACATAACTGGAAACTACAAAAGAAACCTAAATGAATGTTTACTCTTGCAAGATTAACTCAGCAGAATATGTTTGGGGAGTAAATATATACGGTTGTCCAATTTTATGGACAGGGTCTGGCTACAAGGTCGGTGTAGCATGTGCAAGATGGTGATTTGTTGGATAAGTATAAACGTGCTTTGTGTGCGTTCACTGCACAGTTAGCTTGTCTTCTGAAGTTGGTGCCTAATTCCACGGATTGTAGAGAAAGGCTAGCAACGTCTCTTCTGTAAGAAAGAGAAGAGGACCTCCCTGGCTCAAAGTCCGTTTTGTATTTTGTCAAGACGTGAAAAAGTTCTTTGAGCAACACCTCTCCAGGTTTGGCGACAGTACTCCATTTTTTTAGACCTATTTGACTCTTATACAGATAGAAAACTGAATAAAGAGCGAGTTACATTTTGGAGCAGTAGAATAGTCGGACCATTTTTCTGATGACCTTGGCAACAGACTTGATCTAAGTCTTCAGTGAAGGTCCATCATTTCAGTTGGCGCAAATTAAGGATCCAAGCATTGGCGGTAAAAGAAGAGAAGCTTTGTTTTAGATATAAAGGGTAGAATGATAAGTATTGCTCTAAACAAAACCACACAAAAATAGCTTTATTTTAAAACTTTTATTGAAAAAAATCAATTCGGGTAACTTGATTTTGTAATAGAGCTGACATCTATTCAATGTAGCTGCCTTCAGCCTCAATCACCGCCTCGATACAGGTCCAGAACTAGGAGCATTTCAGAACTAGGAGCATGCCTTTTCCACAAGTGACAGTAGGAGCTCGCCGAATAATTGGTGGATGGCAGCGATCAGGTTGGCTTTGGTGTTGTGATAGGTCATGTTAGTGATGTTCTCGACGAATGACCAAACGAAGTAGTCCAGCGGGTTAAGGTCAGAGAAGCAGGGGGAGGAGGCATTGAGAGAAGAGTACAAAAACGTAGGCTTCCTTCTGAAGCCAAGCGTGGGTCTCTTGCTGCCACACCCAAAATTTGCTAGTGGCCACCTAATTGCACCAGGGGATCACCACACTCTTCATCCAGGTACACTTTGAAGTTGACTTTCAAGCTAACTTCAAAGATGTGATGCAGCCCTCATTTTGAAACCATGCCAAAGATCATAACCATGGCCGGAAACTTTATTTTCATCACCCTGGGCACGTCTGTTATTCATGGTAATCCAGCGATACATTTTGAGGGTGATGGCAATAGTTTTATTGTCGTAACTTGGATCGGTAGAGAGCATGAGTTGTACAGTGGTGCATCTCCGATCTCACTTGTTAGACATTGTCACGTTCAGACATGGTAGAAGGCTTCTATTGCTCTTGGGATTTGCACACAACTGGCCAACTAGTAGATGGTCTTCAACCAAAAAAGAAAACCGGTTTTCATTAAACGGAAATGGAATCCTGTCATCTCTTTTAGGGCAACAATTTTATCGTTCCACCCTGTAATAAAGTAATCAGCTACCTTTTTCCTCATTGCACAACATTTTCCAGGTAGTAACATAGAAAAACAGATCTTGATCGTTAATGCTTTCCGAGGTACTTGGTCCTGGATATGACCTTAAACTATATCCGATGGTGAGGCCCCAGCTTGTGGGCTTTGGGGAGTGTGGAGCCACCCTTTAATTGCCATTGCTCCCAGGTCCACTCTGACCCAGAGTGGTAGTACCTGTTAGGGTCCAAACTATGGGTTAAATAGAAACCGACTTGAAAAACAACAAATATATTCTATTAAAAAATCTTTCTTCAAAATCTTTGTATTCGGCATTAAATAACCTGAAAAGGGTTGATATGCCATAAAACAAAAACAACCAACCAACCAATTCCGAGGTACTGCCATTGATGGTTGTCATCTGCATAAATATAAATGGACGATCTTAGAATGTGATTTGGGAGATCGTTGATAAAGATCAGGAAGAGGTTTGGGCCTAGTATTAATTGATCATGTGTTTCAGACTTCAGTCCATCAACGATTACTTTGATAAACCTATCAAAAATAAAATGGGATTTAGTGGTTCGAAAAATATTTCAGATATTTGATAGCTAGCCTATAAAGCAAACTTTTGTGCCAAACTCTATCGGAGGACTTTGATATGTCAAGAATGGCAATATGGATTTTTGGAAGTGAATAGGCAACATGGCTGACCGATGCTGATGTCACGTGGAAAATTAAAATTGCAAAATGCGGATATAGGAAAGAAATGCGTTTCAATGATACAATACATGCAATAAAGTATATAAAATGTAATTAAAAATTATTCAAATTTAAAAAAAAATATATTTAAATGAACGAATCTCCTTTGAAAGAGTTAGGTAATAAATTGTCGGTAAAATGAAATGAACAAATTGTTTTCAAAAGATTTTGGTAAAAAATTGTTTAAAAAAGACGCAAAATAAAGTTGGTATTATTTATTTATTTATTTTTTATTTTATTTTATTTTATTTTTTTTTTTTTTGCGTCAAAAGTTATTAAAACGCATTTCGTTCCTATATCCGCATTTTGCAATTTTAAGTTTCCACGTGACGTCAGGATCGGTCGGCTATGTTGCCTTATTTAACCTACGAAAGCCTATATTGCTATCAAGAACTATTGCTCGTTTTTTTATTTTTTTTATTTTTTTTATTCTTTATTTTATTTTTTTGATGCAAAATAAACAGCGGCATCTACACTGTTTCATCAAATACAGTGAAAAATATGACTCTCTATAATTTCATATTTGACAGAACCTTTCCATTCTGGTTTAAACCAAAACTGTTTAAAAAAAATAAAAATAACACTTACACATACACCACAAATAATATCGATAAAAAAGTTTATTTAAAAAAATAAAATATTTTTCATTTCATAAACACATCAAACATTTTGAATTCTTACGACTATGGTTTGTTCTAAAAAAAATAAGAATATAAGATTCTTTTCACGTCAAAATTACAACACTTTTTAAAAATTCTAATTGTGTGTCGCCTGGAGGAAAAAAAAATTTACATTTTGAATTTTAATCACTTCATAAAAAAAACAAAAAAAATGCACAAGATATTTCCAAATGTTGTATTTACATTTTATATATATATTCAGTTTCCTTATGAGGTTTTAGATGAAATTTAACTAACATTAATCATGTATTTTTTCATTTAGATTGATCAATAGTGCGATACTAGAGGTATAAATATTTCTTAAAGATACTATGTTATACTTTCTTATAAAATGCTGATAATGCCTGCTTGACGTATTACATATGTTGTGAATAAAAAAATATATACTTGCCATGTTAAGTGAATCCTGTTCGTCGGATGTGAAACTTTTGGCAAATTGGTTTTTCGATGCACTGATGAGCTTGCCCAATTGTGCAAAATTATAATCAATAAACTATTATATACTCATGTTAATATTGGGTGCCGAAACAACTATACACAAGTTGTTATCAATAAAAGACCAACATTTTGAAAACTAGTAACTACACGAGTTTCTGTTCTTTGTAATATATCTTTAAGAATATATATAATTATTAAATACCTACAGACACTAGTGTTTCATTCTTTTGTGGATCATCAGTGCAGGGTGTCAGGATTAACGCCAGTTGATAGATTTGAACCCGGCAACAGAAGCCATCCCTGGCTTCATTAGCAAGGACCTAATCCATTCGTCTACCGTTAACCACAAGAAATGCTGTTGAATTTTAAACATTTAATTTTTTTTTAATGCTTTTTAACGTCTGTCAGTGATCTAATCCTTATATGATGATCTGCACATTAGAGTTAAATGACCGACTTAATTCAACCGAAAGTGCTCAATGATAAAAACGAGTTTCTTAAAGGGGGCTAACATAATGATTTATTATAATTATTATATATATATATATATATATATATATATATATATATATATACACACACACTTCAGAATAAGATTTATCTAACAATCAACTGGTATGGAAACCTGCGATTATAAGTTTTACAAAATATTATTGGCAGTAATATTCTATAAGTACTATCCCACCTAAATAAGAATTGCTCGATATACAAGATAGACATTTCACGTCATAAATTTTTAAATTCATTGAATGACTAAAATTTGATATATTACACACGTTACACACACACACTCACACACTTATATACACTTTTATATTTAACACCTGGACAATGTCGGGTAAATGCTGAAGATTTCATTGGTAATTCTGGTTTGTTTACAAAGAGGAGTTTTCTAGGACATGACAACTGGCACTCTTTGTTTACTACTATAGGTACACAATCACATAAGTAAATAGGTACTGAATTATATTCATAGAAAACAAGCTAATATTTAGATTTATTTTTTTATTTATTTTTTTTTTTATTTTACTCACATGAACTACATACGTCATGTATGGCTTGTAACATCATTTATATAAATCTGTGTTCATTTTACTATTCAAGTCTTATTTTCCTGCGCGAGGAGTTCTTGACAAGATCAGACTCCCCCAACAACGAGTTACAAAGGACGAGTTGTCTCCCTTTGGATGAAATAAAGTTTTTCTTCAATACGTATAACTAATTATTTCACTCAACGAGACTGTCTTTTTTTCATAAAAGCTATCGATAACAAAAGCTTACAAAAATCCCGATAAATCCACCAAAATACTATTTAATTTATTTCAAACACCACATAAATCCTGAGAAATCCATTGATCATTCTTTTTTTTCTTCAATTGTCACAATGGTAGAAACATCTGTTATCACCAGTTATCTTTGTGTCAGGTGTAGATCTTGTATTGCTATGAGAATCGATACTTTTTACCCAAAGGATTTCATGCTTAATTTGAAAACTTGATCTGTTCCTCCGCTATTAATGTTTTAGTTGCCAGCATGGCTATACATCTTTCTGTAAGTAGTTGAAAGATTTCTTATTTAATATAAGTTTGTTTTTTGTTCTTTTTAAGGTAGATGTTCACCTGAAGTTTTCTTTTGGATATATGGAAAAGTTATTTTTTTAATTATTTATTTTTTTAAATATTACATAACTTTGTTGGTTTTAACACTTTCTTTTGAAAAGTTTCTTTTTGTATGTATGCACTTCATGACTTGTGGATTTGTGAAAAAAATGGAGCAAGATTTCCAAACCAAATTCTCCTAGAATAGCTGGTCCTGGATATGACCTTAAACTATATCCAGTGCTGAGGCCCCAGTTTGCGGGCTTTGGGGAGTGTGGAGCCACCCTTTAATTACCATTGCTCCCAGGACCACTCTGACCCGGAGTGGTAGTACCTGTTAGGGTCCCAACTATGGGTTAAATAGAAACTTACTTAAAAACAACAAATATATTCTATTAAAAAAATTTTCTTCAAAATCTTTGGATTCGGCATTAAATAACCTGAAAAGGGTTGATATGCCGTAAAACAAAAACCAACCAACCTAGAATAGCTTTGGTCAATAGTGCGGTGTGAGGATGAGCATTATCGTGATGGAAGATGACTCCCTTTTTGTTGACTAAAGAAGGTCGTTTTTAGGTCAACATGAATGAGAATATTGTAAAAAAAATATGAACGATATGTTAATAATCTAAAAGAAAGTTATAAATTCATGTTTAAGTAATAAAAATCCTTTTGGCTGAGAACGACGTGGAGTATCTGTTCTGATCTTACATTTCACCTTTTCTGGTCTTGATCAGTGGAGTAGAAATCCTCCTAGACTGAGGCAGTTTTTTTTATTCTTGTTCCTATCCAGACTGCCCCTTTTGGGGAGCTGGATTTTCCCCACATTAAAAACCGACATTGTGTCTAACTCTGCTCTCGTGGGGAGGCAAGTTAATGGGAATAACGATATGCATAAAATACAATGATTCAACATGTCCTTTCTGTAAACCGGCAAGAACTTCTGCACTGACCGGATAGTTCCAAAAATATATATAGTTATGGAGTATGTCATTAAAGCTTTTTAGAGGAGTGTGAACAAACAAACAAAAACTACAACTTTATATGTTTATTATTGTAATAAACCTGAGTCAATTAAGGTTTGTTTCCATATAGTTATTTTCCTGTATATTTTAATAACACAAACATGTCGTATATCTTAGTTCTGGGATTATCTTTCAATTTAAAAAAACTTATTGTTCTAATTAGCTGTAATTTATAATTCAACCATTTTCTAGTATTTCTTAATATCTACAAGCATTTAGAGAAAGAGTTACTTTTTTTATTTATTGTTGACATCTAATTCATATGCATGTTAGCAATGTTTATATGTGTATTCAAATGTCCTGTCTGGGAATGTTTCTCTAAGAATAATATGTATATTGACATTACTAGGACAACTAACATTTCACCCTCTTACATGTCACTCCACCTCCAACATAGCTCTGTTCACCAGCACCTAGCAGCACACAATTTCCAAAACAAACTTCCATGATATACTAACTCAAATCCTTGCTGTTACCAACTGCAACCGTTGGCTCTAATCACTATTCATCCAGACACATTAAACCTACCACAAATCAGACTTGTTACAAAGATTGGAAAGGAATCTTGACATGTTTTTAATTGACTTTTCATAATAAACATGAATACACCATGTGAGTTGAAAGTATGGCAATTTCCCCTCTATACTAAAACGTAGCAGTTTCTTTAGCTTTTTTAAATGAGTCTCCCTCCCTCCCTCTCTCTCTCTCTCTATATATATACATATATATATATATATACACACACACATACACACCCCTACACACTTCTGTAAAAAAATTTTTTTTTTTTTTTTTGTATTGATATTCATGTTAAAATCGTTTTTTTTTTTTCTATTTATTTAAAAAGAAAATACAACTTTGTTATATATGGGTCGTTGAATTGCATTTATCTGCAAAATGTCTAGCTAATTTGCATATTTTTTAAACATTCGTTTTCATTAATTCCTTATTAGTTTTTTCGGTTTTCTTATGAGATGATTATCTTTAGTTAACTATTACGTGTAATTATATTCATGCAGATATTCTACATGATTTATACTTGCATAATATTTGCGTAAAAAGGTTATAGTAAACACAAACCTCTTCCTATATATATTTATGTATGCATATATATTTTTGTTTAAAAAAATTTTGCCTACAAAACGCCTGTCAGGTTTTTGTCTACAGACATGAAACTTAATATATAGGGTATTCGAACCCATGCGAAACTTTTATATTTGGGTTTTAGCTAGCGAAAATCGTTGCAAAAGTGAAAATTAAAGAAATGGATTTTTCCAGGTGAAGATCGAACGACGGCATTACAAATAGGCATGCGTGACGTAATAGCTATTGGTTCATGTTTTAACTTTTAGCCTTAAAGTAAACATGTCTTCATAGAATAGTCATTAACGTCAAAGGAAAAATTAAATCTTAAGCTAAACGTTTTGGTTTCAATTCTCGGTGGTGGCGCACGAGTTTTTTTTTTTTTCTTTTTTTCTTTTTTCTTTTTTCTTTTTTTTTTTTTGTTTTTTTTTTTAACTTCTTAAATCATTACTATATATTGGGTCCAATATAGTATAATAAATACGAAATCTACATTGATAAAAAATATCATATTTAAGCGTATTTTATCCAGCAAGACCAAAAGACCACAAGGAAGGTATGCTATAACATATTTAAATGATCAATTCGTCAGATGAAAATTATATTCCCAACTTTATTAACTCGGTGTTTGAAAGATAAAAAAGAACTATAATGGAACATTCGAATATCTATGCATCTCGTATAAAAATCGAGCGTTAGCCCCAGGAAAGGGGGTGCCCTTGATTCCTGAGAACTTTGGCTGAAATAAAATTAAACTAGAGAAAAGTTCATAGGTCTACATCCGGAATAAATATTTGAACCATTTAAACATACTTTCATATATTTTATGCCTTTTATACTTTTGCGGTTGGTATAACCTATGTACATGCTAAGTTTGCAGTTCGAAATCTTCAGTAGTTCATAGAAGATGGACACTTTATTTTGTTTGTAAAATTTCATAAAAACATCATTTCATTTTTTTTTTTGTTTTTTTTTTTTTAAACGATCGTTTATGTAAAATCCGACTCTTCACCAAAGTTTTTTTTTTTTTTAAACGATCGTTTATGTAAACTCTGACTCTTCAAAGTTTTTTTTTTTTTTTTTTTTTTTTTAAAGAAAAATGCTTAAAAATGTTTTTCTTTTATCGATCCCTATTATTAGACTGCTTGCTGAAAAATTTTCAAGTTTATAGAAAAGTTACTGATAAATCTCACTTCATATATATTTTGAAAATTAAGACTGTCTTGGCACTGTCAGATTAATGGATTAACATCACTTGTAACAGTATAATTACTATTTGTTCATTTTTTTATGTAGAAAGTAAGCATACCTGTGACTCCTTTTTTTTTTTTTTCCTTTCCTTCTTCTAATCAATAAAATTTGACTAGATTCATACACAGTAAATTTTCTCGACATCGAGATCTATTGAATAGCACCATGTTTTTTTTGTTTTTTTTTTGAGGGGGGGTTCATTAAATTACCAAATGTATATATCTATAAAAGTGAAAATGTGTGTGTCTCTATGTGTACATTTCCCACCAAATAACTCTGTCAATTTTCGATCTACAGACTCCAGATTTGACATAAGGAGTATTGAGATTTGGGAAAATTCAACGATTTGACCTTTGCAGACTCTACCAAACTCCTCTGCCAATTTTCGGTCTAAACACTTGAAATTTTAGATGTAGGTTATTTGGACATGGATCTCACTTTATAATTTGATTTAAGCCCAAAACAATTGTTAAGGGGTCATAATTGGGGTCAAAGTTTAAAAAAAAAAATATTGACCTTTGCGGTCTCTACCAAATTACTCAGCCAATTTTTGGTCTAAACATTTGAAATTTTACATAAAACATTTAGAAATAGAGCAAGCTTTTTAATCGTTTTTTTTTCCTGAAAATTTGGCTTCCAAGGGGTCAAAGTTCAAAAGATGTAACCTTTGCGGTCTCTAGCAAACTATTAAGCCAATTTTGGGTCTAAACCTTTTGAAATGTTACATAAAGGGTATTCAGACATGCAGCAAGCTTTTTAATCAGTTTTTGGGCGAAAATTTGGCTGCCAAGAAATCAAAGTTGCAGTTGACCTTTGCAGACTCTACCAAACTCCTCCGTCAATTTTAGGTCTAAACACTTGAGATTTTAGATGTAGGTTTCTTGGACATGGGTCAAACATTTTAATTTGATGTGAGCCCAAAACAAATGTTAAGGGGTCAAAATTTTAAAAAATTCGACCTCTGCGGTCTCTACCAACTTTTCTCCATGGTAGTTAAGGAAGCCTATTATATAGAAAGGCATTACCTTACATATTCACACTTTTTAATATATATATATATATATATATA
>NC_136489.1:119526690-119546904 GCF_053919585.1 Euprymna scolopes | reverse complement strand
CAGGCGATTTATGCTGATTGCTGCATTCATTATCTTTTATTATATTACTAGCGTTGCCCGGATGTGGTGAGGTGTGTGTGTGTGGGGGGGGTAAATCAAAACAAAATGGAAAATAATGAAGAAGCAAACGTAATAACCCTGTTTAAATATAACTTTTTTAATTGGAAAAAAAAAACAGTGAACGTGATACAAAAATAAAAATAAGCGAACGAAAAAGAAATGGCATGAATAACCCTGCTTAAATTTTAAAACTTTAAAAAATTGGGAAAACAGTGAACGTGATGGGAAAAAAAAACGAATGTAAAACTGACATGAATAACCTGTTTCAATATCAATGCTTTAAAAATCGAAAAAAAAAAAAAAAAAGCATATCTGATATCTAGGCTCGAACATGCAATCTTAAGATATATAATGACTGGTCTATGATTGCATGAGCGAAGTTAGGTCGTTATATATATATATATATATATATATATATATATATATATATATATATATATATATATATATACATTAATTCAAGAAAGGGAACGATTTTTTGCAGAAAAGTGCCCAGTTGAGGGTGAAGGAATTAGTGTTTTTAGCCAATTTTTCAATATTTGTCGTCTGACGGGTCGAGCTTCAAAACAATACCAATTCCGTGAAAATCCGTCGCCTCTGTGGAAAGTTTTAAGTAAACATACATACAAACATATGTGCATTTAAACAGATTTTTGCCCTTTATATTATAGACTAGCCTGGGTGCCCGGTGTTACCCAGGTGTTTGGAAGTGTGTGGTGATCAAAAAAAAAAAAGTGGTGGTAGTAGGCAGGTAGGTTCGAACCCGTACTGCGAAAGAGGAAAAGAACATGAAAAGAAAACGTGACTTCTTTGTCGTCGCGCCCATCGCCAATCCGGAAGTGACGTAGGTTTAAATTAAGGCTAGACAATCGAAAAATATCGGCGACAAAAGCTACCCCCTCCATGTAGAAAAGTGCCCAGTTGAGGGTGAAGAAATTAATGTTTTTAGCTGATTTTTCGATATTTATCGTCCGACGGTTCGGCTTCAAAACGATACCGATCTCGTGAAAATTCGTCGCCTCTGTGGAAATTTTTAGGCAGACAAACATACATACATATATACATACATTTAAACAGATTTTTGCCATTTATATTATAGATGTTATGAAAATAAAGCATGATAGTTTACATATAGATTGATTGGACATCAAATTCTCAATCTTGCTTTTAGGCGTCAAAATACTTCTGTTGAAGCTCTGTTTTATTTATTTTTTGTTTTGTTTCTATGTTTGTACCAGAGTGGATATGGAACTGATGGTAATTAATGGGTAATTTCGAAATTGGAACGACATCACAGGACGTAGTTTTGTGTCCTATCAGAATGGTATTTTGAAGTTTTTCTTTTACATCCTGACATGTCTGGAGTTTTGATGCTGGTTTAAAATGTCTTTTGTTTCATTTGTATTTCACCTTTTTAATAAATATTTTTTTAATATGATTCTGAAAGTAAAGAGAAAATATACTAATTTTATAATTAGTTGAAAGTATCAAAATATGTAATAAAAAAACATGAAGAAAAAATTAGTTTCTTTCATAGTATAATAGCAAACCCAAAGATCGTTTACAACATGGCTTCTGTTTAATAATTTATTTTGTAAACGACAGGTGCTTTTTAAGACAAACTTTCTAGCTGGAATAATTACTTTTTTTATATAAATAAACTGTAGGAAAGTATGTTAGTATGTTGTCAGTAATATGGCCAACAGTAACAAATGAAAATAGGCTAGTAAAAATCAAATTGATTCATCATTTATAATGCTATTTAGGTTAAACTTTTAAAATCTGGCTAACAATGTTATTTCATACTTAAGTACTATGTTAAAAAAAAAAAACCGCAGAAAAAAACGTTTCATAGATTTTTTTTTTAAATACAAATAAGTCATCTCTTACCAGGGCCAAAACTCACTCGAGGATAAGGATTAATGAAGTATCATGAACCATATCATTTAGTATTGGAAATGATAGGTGGAAAAAGCAGGCTTTGATTTTTTTTTTTTAAGAGTGGCTCTACAAGTATTTGTCGACATTAGAGTTGAAGACTTATTTAATCCGAACAATGCTTGGAAGAATCTTTTTAATTTTTTTTTTTTTTTTTTTTAAAGAATACTTGCAACAATTCAATTTTTCATGACCTTAAATTATCTTTTTTTTTTTTCTTGATTTGATCAAAGCCGTTATGTCTCATTACCGGCATATATATATATATATATATATATATATATATATATATATATGAGAGAGAGAGAGAGAGATACCTGCAATTTGAACGAGAAAAAAAAAAGGGAAAAAGCGAAATGAACAGCTTGTATTTCATTGATTCAAGATTTCAGGGAACGAAACTAGCAAACTCTAAATTTGATCCGAGGGAGGAAAAGCTATGGAAGCGTACTTGAATATCCACTCACTTATAATCTATAGGTGTTTGTATAAACAATAGTTCCTATTTTTCCCATCTACGTGATCTTCTTTTCTTTCAAATAAATCATTTTTATATTTTTTTATTTTATTTCGATATCTTTTGTGCTTTTTGTTTTGTCGTTTGAAAGAAAGCGAATATTGATTCATATTTTATTTGTCATTGTTGACCAGCTGTATTGGGTTGCAGTTGTAGATTAGCCCAAGCTTTGAAGCTATTAAGTTTCTATCAGTTTTTATGAGGACACTACATTTGGTGGTCCTCCCCAAAACACATGCTGTTTTTAACGGAGAATGGAGATTTAAAAAAAAAAAAAATTCTCGCCATATGGAATATTTAACAGTCTTTTCTTTGGATCCTCTTTTGCAAAACGGGACTAAACAGGAACACCACATTAAAAACAAAAACCTCAAAATGCTACTTAGAAAATCTTTATATAAGACGATTTAACATATCCCTTTTTTTTTTTTCCCCTAATATTGAACAAAAGAAATCGTTGAGACAACAAAGTACCTCAAAATGTTTGGGGGTAGACTTGGTCGAAGGGGGAGCGTGAAAAAGAAAGAACTTATTCGGAAAGAAAGCTTCAAAGAAAAGAAGACTATGCTTACCCGCAAGGATAGCGGTAATGGAAAGTCCCTCGCACCTAAAACGGACGCCCCAACGACTGAAGATGTACCTGATGGAACTACTAATGCAACACCTGAGGCTGATAAAACACCTAAAATGAAGCCATCGACTGTAAGGAAAAATGTAGCTACGGTATTCCAGGTAAATGATTATTATATGTAGCGATTCGAATAACGGGTAGTTGGATGGTATCTATAGAAAAGACCTAAAAAAAGGGGGGGGTTAAAAATAAGGATTAGTTAGCATTTTGTCGATCTTCTTTCAATGTTTAAAAAATTTCTTTTACAAAAGGATTTAAGTTCCAAGTTTAAAATAATATAGAACTTTATTTCATAAACCATAGTTTTGAAATGAATTTTTCGTCCCCCCCCCCTACAACAGCACTGATAAACAAGTAAATGATATCCGTCCAATTAGTATTCTTGATGGCATGTCCTTTTCTATCAAAACCGTGATATGCAAATTGTTAAGTTCTATGCGTTTCTTTTATAGATATATACCATGGTTTTATGTTGTTAATAAAGTACTTTATTGGATGTCTTTCCACTTTCCAGAACCACTGAAATAATTGTTTTGGTAACGTTCCAACCTATGGAATTCTTCAGATGTCTGATCTCTGAAGAACCCAATAGATTGAAATCTTGGAACTGTCAATGTAAGCAACAACAATAAATAAAACAATTTTAGTTTGGAGCATTAGTAAATCGTGTAAATATATATATACTAGCAGTTCTGCCCGGCTTTGCTCAGGTCATATGTACTTTTCATAAGGTTATGTGCATATGTATATATTAAAGTGTGAACATGTAAAGTAATGCCTGTCTGTATAATAATCTTCCTATATATATATATATATATTGGATGCAATATATAGTAATGATTTTTAAAAAAAGTATAAAAAAGACTCAGCCGTCAATGACTGGGCTATAAAAACATGTTTACTGCAAGGCTAAAAATTAAAACATGAACCAATAGCTACTATTCGTAATGCATTTGTAATGCCGGTGTTCGCCCTTCATCTGGCAAATTTCATTTTTTTTTTTAATTTTCATACTTTTGCACTGATTTTTCCGGGCTAAAACCCAAATATAAAGTTTTGCATGAATTCAAATACCTTATATATGAAGTTTCGTGCCTGTTGACCAAAAACGCTAGGAGTTTGGTAGGCAAAATTTGGTAAACAAAAATATATACGTATACATAAATATATATATATAGAAACAATTTTGTGTTTACTATAAACATTTTACGCAAATATTATGCAAGTATAAATCATGTAGAATATCTCCATGAATATAATTAAACGTAATAGTTAACTAAAGGTGATCATCCCATAAGAAAACTGAAAAAAACTAAAAGGGAATTAATTAAAATGAATGTTTAAAAGAATATGCAAATTAGCTAGATCTTTTGCAGATGAATGCAATTTCACAACACATATATAACAAAATTGTATTTTCTTAAATAAGTAGAAAAGGGTTTTTTTTTAATATGAATATCAATACACACAAAAGAAAAACGAATTTATTTATTTATATATATATATATATATATATATATATACTCCTATAAATTCGTTTTTCTTATATATATATATATATATATATATAGATATGTATATATATATATATATATATATGTGACTTTAAGTAATACATTTCATATATTTAATGAAATGCACGGAGAGAAATGTTAACAGAGATCCCATTTTATATTAGTGGCCTGGCAAGGCCACAGGAGAGACACACAAGCAAAAAAAAAATTAGCAAAATTCATCCAAAAGCAGCAAAACTGAAGCTGATCTGTATACCAATGTAGGCAAATTTGGGCATATTTTGTTGGTTTAAAAATATAGCTTTTTTTTATCGATTGTCATAAAATTTAACCATAGAATAGTATTATAATATTAAAAAAACCTGCAAGTTTTCATGTAGTTTCGTCCTATAGAACGAGATATGAGCATTTTAATATTCAGTTTGGATACTAGTGTATATATATATATATATATATATATATATATATATAATCACCTTTTTTTTTTGCCTTTTTTTTTTTTTTTTTTTTGTAATTTTGTAAGTTCGAAATCTCATTGACTATTGATCAGAATATAACAAATGAAGGCTCGTTGGAAAGGTAATGACCTGCATTGTTTAGTGGGCTATGTAACATTTGCCCTTAAGGTTGCACATTAAGGAGATCGTCCATCATCCAGAGCCTAATATTGGCACTTTTTTAAAGCCATAAAATGTTTCAATCAGTCATTTCCTTTCCTAGATTTGCATATGAATTAGAAAATATCTGATATTTTCCTCAAACCTCTGGCCTCGATGCGGTGATAGTTTCAAATGATCTGAAATAACAGCAAAGGGAGACTTGATTCCAAATATTTCTCAAATGTTATATTTCCCCTCTTTGGTTTTCATACATAAAGTAAACTTCAGCGTATAATGATTATTTGATACGGGAGATATTCATAATCGTACGCTATTTCCAAAAGAGGAGATATAACAGGTTTTGGGGAAATTAAATGCATATAAATATATAAAAGTGGATGAATAGAACGAATGGCTTATGTGACAAATATAAATGACAATCTCATGAGTTTATCAACGTCTTGGATACAAAATAAAAGGGTGGAAATAGTAAGAAGTTTGTCAAATTAAAAAGAAAATTATATCTACATTTATAAGTAGATGAGGACTTTACGCTAAAGCACCACCAATCCCCCTCTTCAAAAGATTTCTATTAAACATTGAAATTGACAGGAAATAGTAATTGTACATCAAGAACGGTTTATAACGAGTAAAATCTTTGTTTGGATAGATGAATAATGCGTACATAAGTCGGCAATTTGAAATGCAAAATGTTCATTTAAACTTGCTGAAATATTTCTATTAGTTTGCGTATGTGTGGAACTGATTATAATTAAAAGTGGTTTAATTTTTTAAACTTTCTAAACTGTCAGGTTAGCTCAAACCGTATGGAAAATGAGGGAACGCGTCTAGGGCGTTAAATGTTTTGGTTTTATTTTAGCTGAATGCACCCACGACCCATGTATAACAAAGTTGTATTTTTTTTTTTTTTAAGAAAGAGGTTTTTAATATGAATACACAAAAAAAAAATTACAGTAATATAGATTAATAAAAGGTAAATCCATGTCACTCATTAATTTGTTGCACTTTGTGTATATCCGTTACACCTCTGCATTGTATTGCCTTCTATAAATTACCTTTTATATACACGCCAAACAATGCTTCGAGCAAACTATATTAACCTCTTATTGGGCAATTTGTATATTTCTACACATTTTTTTTCAACATTTGATAAAATATATCCAATTATCCTATGTCCAGACTTAAGTCAGCTTGTATACGAAAACTATAACCATTTTGTGCAGGTGTCTATTTCTCACGATTATGTAACTTGCACATTTACTTCATATTAATCGATTATTTATGAAATAAAAAAAATGCAATATCGTAAAATACTAAAACTACAAAAAACAAAAACACAATTTGTAATGAAACTAGGCAAGGTGAAAACCTTCACTACCACATAGCAACACTAGCAGGGACAATTTCAATCCTTAAGAGCCATCGGATATAAATGCAACTTATAGTGATCAAGTGTTAACCGAAATGGCAAACAATATTCAACAAAAAATGAATTTCATAAAGTCATCTTCAGCAACTGCGCAACATCGTCCGTGCCTTAATGCTTATTTCTAGCCTGTCCCAAAGAAATTTTGAAGTCATCAAAACTAATGGGAGTAGAAATCATTATTAAATTTGGTTGTTGAATGTTTTCATACACTTTTTAATACAATTTCGTACAATTTGTACCCTTGGTCTTATAATTTTGATCAAGTGTAAAATGCCTCATTTTATAAAAAAAATATAAATTTCTGAATTAAATGTTTGGAATGTAGCAACCCCCCCCCCCCTCATAACCTTTTAGTTTGTAGTATTGGTAACCTTAAGTGGGAGGAGTTTAAAATCTATCCTTAAAAAGGTTTCTTTTTAAAGATTTTTAAGTGGTCTTAAATCTTTGATCAGAAGTGTGTGTATGTATATATATATTCAAGAACATTGTTTGCTTATTTCATATCCGAGACCTCTCCGTCTACTTGTGATTTCTATTTAGACGATTTGACTTAAGAACATGGAATTTGACAGAAATGATCCCTTATATATTTATTAGCAGGGAGACCCGACGTTGCCCGGGATTGAATGATGATCAACGAATGTTTCACACTCCCATTGTCATCGAAATCGGTGAAATCGCCTATTTTTAAATCAAATCGGTTGATTACCTGCTGTAGTTGGGGGCCCATCATGATGCAGAGAGAGGAAGCTTCACATGCCTCCCTGTAGTGACTTTGTCCGCAATGTATTATAGTCTACATTGCACCGTAAAGAACCTACAGTTTTGGTAAATATATATATAGATATATATATATAATGGCTTGGATGAAAGTTAACAATGAAAAAGTCAAGTATTATGGTGCAGTTGTGCTCTGAACGGAAACATTCATTTTGAATGCGCCCCTGTCATATCAAAGTACCTACTCTTAATTTTATATGTCGGGCCTTTCAGCTTGCGTCATAATAAAACTTCTCAAATACACTTAGTGGTGTTAGGCTGTGTAAGGTGTTAACTTTGAAAATTGCCCGTTCCTTCTTTCATCGGATTATTTCGATTATCGATATTCATTGAAAACATTCCAATACAAAGCAAGAACAGTGGGAGGTATATAAAGTACCTTCATGTAAAATTTCATAAAAATCGGCCCAGTCATTTTGTGTGTGTGTATATATATATATATATATATATATATATATAATGTATGTATGTCAGATGTTACTGGTACCATGTAACCCAGTACTACCTGCCTCATGGTCGGGTCACCGGCGACTAAACTGGTTCCCCCACCAGACTTCTTTGGTGAGGAGAGTAGCTAGTCTCCATAAAGGATTAAACACAAGACCTTCCAAAGGGTGAATGAACCCTTTTTCGGGTTCAACGGCCAACTAGCACTGTGTGTTTGTGTGTTGGGGTGGAGAGGGCTCCTGTAAGCCGTGGTGAAGGCAAACTTTCTAGGAGAAGCAAATCTCTGATTTAAAAAAAAATCATAAAGCGAGAGACTAGTACCCGCATTAAGCTGGTCTGCAGTTTTACTTGTTGCTGGCTATCTTGCTTTTGCTTGTTGCTGGATCTCAACATTTGTAACCGAGAGAGAGACATAGCTGTCGTACAAATCTAAGACTCTGTAACATCGTCTGTGTATAGATACTCCCTCAGCCATTTGTCTATTAAAATGGTCCTGTGGTGATGGAAGTTATTTTGGGGCTCATGGACTTTAAGTGTCTGAGGGGGTGGCACTCGTCTGATAAGATGTTGCAATCATATATATATATATATATATATATATAATGTCATCACTTATCAAGACCAAAAGCCACTCAAGGGTAAGTGTTAACAAGATTGTCAGGTGGATGATGATCAGTACTACGAGAGGATTGGAAACGATGGGTGGAATTGGGTTACTAAGGAGGATTGCTTTATAAGTATTTAATATTGGACTTGAAAACTGTTGTAGCTATAAAGTAAGCGGTCCCATAGTATTGTGTTCTGCGAATGAAGTTCTTGAAAGTTCAGTTGTGTTTTAGATACACAGATGTGAGGAAATTTTTTTTTATTTGGTGGTAGTTAGATGGGTTCTGCCTGTGAATGTTTTTCCTTTGTCTGATAGCAAATTAAACAGTCTAACACCTAATAAAAATGAATGAATTTCACACGACCATACTTGAGTCATCAAGCGCTGTATATGATATAATACTTTATTATATGCTAACGAGATTCGTGAGGAATCTTAGAAACTCCTGCTCCCAGCTGTCAACCCATTTTACTGTTTTCTTTTGGAGGTTCTATAACTATCAATTTTCAAGCTATAAATGAAATAAAGTAAAACGTCTTTGCTGTTTATAGACATCTGCCACAGATACAAACTCCACAATATTATAGTAACCCCCACCCCGTTGGTAATTATTGCACTGTTCGAAGGATAAACGGTTCAAAGCATAAAATTGTATTCTCCAAAATTGTAAAATCTCGTTAATTCTTGCTGTCTAGTTTGACCGATAAATGATTTTGATTAATTTACATAACGGAAATGATAATCATCAAAAGAAAACAATGTATACATTAATATATCGTATTTCGTAGTTAAAAAAATGTAGCAGGATCAATATATCTATTTGTAAAATTAAGTATATGATCTATCTATAAATAAAGCGCTGCTTTTTTTTTGTCCTCAATTTTTCCTGTTTAAAACAAATTAAACAAAAACGGACAAATAGAATTCTCTTGCCCTTTATTTCCCCAACCATACCAACATCGAAGCATTTAAATGTAATGTGAACAAACACCTTATTGACCAATTTTTTTAAATGGCCTTTTCTGATGGGAAGTAGAAAAAGGATTGCAGGTCACCTCAAATCAACAAAAAAAAAATGGTTGCAGTTAAAATATACTAGCAGGGAGAGCTGATGTTGTCTGGGATTGATCAAAGATCGATAAATGTTCCTCACTTTCAATACTTTTATTTTCATCGAAATCGGTGAGTGAAATCACCCATTTTTCAATCAAATCGACTCGTTGCCTGCTCTAGTTGGAAGCTCACCACAGTGCCCCGGGAGGACGCTTTACATGCTTCCTCGTAGTGACTTAGTCCGCAATGCATCGTTATCTACATTGCACTCTAGAGAACATATTATGGATTTTATAAAAACATTTTTATATATAACGGCTTCAATTGAAGTTTAAGTTGCAAAAATCATGTATCATGGTTTACTTGTGCTCTAAACAAACATTTATTTTGAATGCGCCCCTGTCATATCAAAGAACTTACTGTTGATTTTCGTATGCCTAGCCTTTCTGCTTGTGTATTGTGCACTTGTGATGTTAGCCTGAGCTAGGATGTTAAGTTTAGTAAAAATCGGATTGTTTCTCAATTGGATTTTTTTTATTATCGATTTTTAATACTTATCAAACGCATTCGACATAGAACCGATCAAAAAAAAAAACAAAAAAAAACTCCCAGACAAAGTATATTTGTATATTTTTTCAAAAAAAAAAAAATGACCCAGCCGTTTACGAGTCCATAAAGAACGAACTCGTACACACAGATAGTGCCTTTTATGTATAAGTAGAGATAGTGAAATACAAAAACTTATTCTCATTAGATTTCTTGTCCGTTTAATGGGTTGCATGAAGATGACTTATTACTACTTGGGGGTAATTTATCCCACTCCTTTTGCTATTAGTAATTAAAACAAAAACCTGTTTAGATAAAAAAATAAAATTGAATTCATATGAAAATAATTTTTTTGTTAAAGATTGATTGGAATTCTTGTCTTTACTTTATATAGAAGAGTATCTGTCCCAGAACAAGTAAAACTAATTCCCCAGACAAAAATTTTGTTACACTTATGTCTCATTACGAAGATAAAAATAAAATTCTAATTGATCAAATTCAATACAAATCTAATATATAAAAGGCTATATGTCTGTCTGTCTCTATATTTTCAAACTCCTGTCTCTCTCTCTGCCTGTCTGTCTGTCTCTCTCTCTCTGCCTATCTCTCTCTCTGCCTATCTCTCTCTCTGCCTATCTCTCTCTCTGCCTATCTCTCTCTCTGCCTATCTCTCTCTCTGCCTATCTCTCTCTCTGCCTATCTCTCTCTCTCTGCCTATCTCTCTCTCTCTGCCTATCTCTCTCTCTCTGCCTATCTCTCTCTCTCTGCCTATCTCTCTCTCTCTGCCTATCTCTCTCTCTCTGCCTATCTCTCTCTCTCTGCCTATCTCTCTCTCTCTGCCTATCTCTCTCTCTCTGCCTATCTCTCTCTCTCTGCCTATCTCTCTCTCTCTGCCTATCTCTCTCTCTCTCTGCCTATCTCTCTCTCTCTCTGCCTATCTCTCTCTCTCTGCCTGTCTCTCTCTCTCTCTGCCTGTCTCTCTCTCTCTGCCTGCCTGTCTCTCTCTCTCTGCCTGCCTGTCTCTCTCTCTCTGCCTGCCTGTCTCTCTCTCTCTGCCTGCCTGTCTCTCTCTCTGTCTGCCTGCCTGTCTCTCTCTCTGTCTGCCTGCCTGCCTGTCTCTCTCTCTCTCTCTCTCTGTCTGCCTGCCTCTCTCTCTCTCTCTGCCTGTCTCTCTCTCTCTCTGCCTGTCTGTCTCTCTCTCTCTCTCTGCCTGTCTGTCTGTCTCTCTCTCTCTCTCTCTGCCTGTCTGTCTCTCTCTCTCTCTCTCTCTCTCTCTCTGCCTGTCTGTCTCTCTCTCTCTCTCTCTCTCTCTCTCTGCCTGTCTGTCTCTCTCTCTCTCTCTCTCTCTCTCTCTCTCTCTCTGCCTGTCTGTCTCTCTATTTCTTTCAAAATCTCCAGCCAGAAGAATTTGCTCCTGCTTGTGTTCCTTGCAATTTCGTCTGCTACAGTACTGTTAAAACAAGCAATATATTTTTCTACATAGTCACCATTCTCAATGCACTTTTGCCAGGAATTCAATTACGCATCTCTGACGGGTTTTTCTTTTTTCTTTTTTTTTTTCTTTTTTTTTTTCTTTTGAGTCTCACGCCGTCAATATCTGCAACAAATGAAACTTTCAGGTCATCAATCCAAACGTTCAGTCATAATTATGCAATTTGCAAACCCCTTTGATCCATTCGAATGGAAAAAATAGGAGACATTACTCTTCGAACGCCCATTCATGCATAGTACTTTTTTTTTCATTCCTGTATAATTTTCATTATGGCAAAACAACGTCGTTTTATTTGCTTACTATTCAGAGAAAATGACTCACAAATACACTAATGTCAATTTGAAATTTGAGTACAGCAGCACTCTAGAGTATTCATTTGCATTTTTCTATTTTATCATTTTCTATACATAATTCGAAAATTCTAATATTATTTACAGTTGACTGGTTTTAATTTACAATTAGACCATAATTCCTGACTTGTGGGACATTAGATAAATGTACACCAAATGTTGCTTCGGGCCGGGATCAAAGTGTAGTATCTGTTCTGCAGATGCTGCACATAAGTTAATTGGTCCTTGGTCAATGTAAACCCTTCATACTGAGACAATTACTATTTTTTGGGATACTGCCAGAGTGCCCCCTTTTTACCCTTGTTTTAGGAGATCTGGTTTAACCCCACATTAAAAAACGACCTTGTGTCTAATTTGCCTTCGTTGGGAAGCAAATAAATACATAAATGTTATTCTCAAGACACAGGTAAAAAGAAATGTTGAACAACGAATACAAAAATATCAGATCCGACACTATTAAACAATTGATATATATATATATATATATATATATATATATATATATATATATATATATATATATATATATATATTATTTAAAATTAATTATAGATGTAAATAAAAGAAAAAGATAATCAAGTGACTGAGTATGGGACTTATTCTATCAAATGCATTGGGCAAAAATTGTCATGTCGATGCAAAAAGTTCAGGAAAAAGTTACTTGTTAGCGAGAGAAGAGAAAGATAACTTTAAGAGTTCTTTTCTTTTTATATATGTTTTTTTGTTTGTTTGTTTGTTTGTTTTTTAAGGAAATCTTGAATAACTGGGCAAAATTTATTGATGGCAGTTAATTTTTTTCTATTGTAATCTTGCACGATAAGGGATAAAATTCATTGAATCCGTTCTTAATAGAAAAAAGTTACTTGAAGTCTTAGGAAAGTTTCGTGTTTTTCTTTTTTAGTATTCTCTTTTATTTTTTATCTTTCGTATTTTTCATCCATCTCATCTTAGAGACAGAGCAGAATTTGTTATTTCTTTATGCGCCTATCGTTTATTTACCTGACAGTTTCTGTCGTAGTCGCCACCTCTCTAGCAGTGTCAGAAATCGCCATTAAAAACGCGTGATAAAGACTCGAATAATTAGACTTACTATCTTTCGAAGCTTATAACTACTTGAAAAATGTAATTTAAACCCTATTTTTCTTTTCAATAAAAGGAGCAAAGACCAAATTTTAAAATAACAGGTTTAATACCAAAATATGCTACATTTGTTTTTTTAATCGGTTTTCTTTAAAAAAGGATTTCAAGAAAATCAACGAATAGTTAAAACCAGAAAAAGGGTGATCTACTGTAAAACAACTTCGATCATAATAAATATAAATTCCAAAAAATTACTTACCTATAAAAAATTCTAATCAATGGGTACTTCCATTCTTCATTGTTATTTATATTTAATATTCCATGTACTTTTTAAATAAAATACTTCTTTAAGAAAAGATTAAAAAATACTGCAATATCAGATGGTCACAACTAGAAAAAAGGGAGACAACCGTCTCCCTTTCTTCTAGTTGAGAACTTCGATGGTCTAAAGGCGCCAGAATTAATCTCCCTTTTCTATTTCTTACATGTGTTTGCTATAAACAAGAGTTAGTTAATATGGGCCACCATAGGTGAAAAATGATCACATTTCACATCAGTTTTTGCCGTTTAAACAAATTCCACTCGACAAATTTTCCATTTTTTTTTTTAATTCTCTTAAAGAAATACATGAGTTTTTGATTTAATATATTTTATTTCTTCTTTATGGAGTGATTTTTTTTTTTTTTTTTAATCTAAAAAAAAAAAAATTGAATGAAGTAGAAAAGATTGTTGCAGGTAATCAATCTTTTCAGGACAAAATTTAAAAAAAAGTAAGGTTTCACTTAAAAAAATGAAAAAAAAACTTTTGAATTTACAGGTAAATTTGCTCAAAACTTTTTTTTTTTAAATTAGATTATTTTATTTGTTGATCTTTTATCTTCAATTTGTGATTTATAAATCTGAGGTGAGAAAATTATTTTCATTTTAATAGACATTTCAAAATGGGGAGGGGTAAATTAAAAAAAAACGTTTGTCTACAATATTATATTCATTTTATTGGAAAGAGCATAAAATTTCACATTAAACCTGCATATATTGTAAAAATTGAACCAATAGAAAAATTTTGATTTTTTTTTTAAATTGAAAAAATTTTTTTAAAAATTTAACTCGTATAATTCATTTCATTACGTAAAAAAAAAAAAAAAAAAAAAAAAAAAAAAAAATGGCGGGCACTTTGTAAACACTGTTTTTTTTTTTAAATAAAAAATATTTCTATTAATTTTCAAAAAACTTTAATAGTTTATTTTGAGGTATATTCCATAAAGAAATTAAACAAACCACTTTAAAAAGAGAAATTACGAGTTTTGTATATTTTATTTGCAGTTTTGTGTTAAGGGTGTCAAAAATTCTCAAAAAATTCTGACACCTACCGCCTCTCTCCTTCCCAGCTATTTCTTTCTCTCCTTTTCCTTCGTATTTTCTAGTTTGCCTCTGTTAGATACAACTAAAATCCGTTGTGCTCCCCTCGCTATCTCTGCTTTTTTCTCTCCTTTTCTTTCTCTTCTAAACGGCTGTTCATCTTTTTTTCCAGATTTCTCTCTCTCTCTCTCTTCATGTATGTTTTCACGCAGACGAGTAAAAAAGTAATAAACAAATACCTCTCTCTATTCATACAAATCTTCGCTGACAACAATTAAAAATAATGAAAGAAGCCCCAGTTTTAAAATCAACTTTAAAATTAGAATATAAAATAAAATATTATGTCATTCACTTACGTGATTACATAACATCTGATTGAAGAGAATACTTTAGAAAATGGTCTTTACATATTCCTGCTGGTACTACCGGATCAGACTGTTTGAAGATATCGGCTTCTTGATCTAAAATGCACCAAACACTGATGTTATAGTTTGTTTTTTATTTTATTTTCTACAAAACGAAATAAACTATTTTTTCCCTAACAAAAAAAAAAAAAAAAAAAAAACACCATGAATAAATATTTGTAAATAAGAACTTGAAGTATAAAAACGCTCTGATCCCCATCTGGCATCAATTGAAATGAATGGCTCTCGTCTTGAGGAGGCTCCATGTTTTGACAAGCTTCTGGGTTTGACCTTTACTCCTGATCTAAAATGGAACACATATATCAAATCTGTTGCCAGGGACGCTGGGAAAATGGTCAGCTCCTTCTACCGCTCCAGAAGATATCTCACTACTGATGCCATTCTCTATCTGTATAAAAGCCAAGTACGTCCAAGGATGGAGTACTGCTGCCACCTCTAGGCAAAAGCTGCTAAAAACAGCCTATCCTGCCTTGACAGAGTACAAAATAGACTTTGTGGCTTAGTGGGGGATGCCCTTTTCTCTTCCCTGCAACCTCTCTCCCACAGAAGAGACGTTGCGAGCCTGTCTTTGTTTTATCGTTATTTCCATGGCAGGTGCTCGTCTGAGCTCCAATCCCTTGTCCTCCCTCGCCAATCTTTCACGAGAAACACCCGTCTGGCTGAAACTACTGTCAATAATTTTCCCCACTCTTTATCTGTGCCTAAATCCAAACGTAGATTCCATGAGCAAAGCTTCTTTCTTAGAACTGCACGCCAGTGGAACTCTCTGCCACTTGCCTGTTTCCCACCTGACTACAACTTGGACGTCTTCAAGTCCAACATGAACAAACTCCTGACAAACCGCCCCCTTAAGTAAGACACTCTATCAAAACCGCCAATACTAATGATTACTACAATACTATCTCATTGATTACTGTATACGCAATAACCCTTATCCCTGAGTGGCCTTCGGGTCTTGATAAGTGGTGACCCCCATGAAAAAAAAAAAATAAAAACTTATCCAAATGACTGGATTCGACATTAAATAGCCAGAAAAAAGGTGATCTACTGTAAAACAACTAAACCCTATTTCTATGCTCAAACGATATACTGTATGGTTTTTGTTTAGGATAGATTTGCTAGTGGGTTTAAGAATTCTATATCGAGTGCTTTTAGACATAGCAACCACCCTAGTACATGCAAATATGACAACATTAGTTCTCACATTCTTTTCTTGTTTCTGTATATTTCGAATGGTATGTTGGAACTATACTTTTTTCTCATTCCTTTATCTTGTCTTGATTTGGTTCTGGGATTTTCCACATGATTTCAATGTTTCCATATTCTGTCAGAGCTCTTTGGCTAATTAATCAAAAAAAAAAAAAATATTAGCCTTATGCAGAAGCTGGAACAATCCATGTGTTTTTAGTTAAAATTCATTTATTTATTTTGCAACTTATTACAGATGCCCAAAAATACCACGAATAAGATGTCACAGTTGAAATTTTAAAAACTTGAAAATACTTAACGTATGTAGCTTACCAATAGGATTAAAAATTTCCGTTGAATTCTTACCTACTTAAAAAATCTTTCAGTTTATTAAGTTTCAGCATTGTACAATGTTAGATATTTATCAGATATACACCTTCTGCCAAAAATACAGGAAAACCAAATTATACTTCTCCAGTATTGGCACTATTTTTCTTTTAACGTCTGAATGCATGACGTTAAAAAACATAAATAAGACGTCACGACGGCCTGATGGATGGCAAAAAGCCAGGATTCCTGATACTTGGTGTCCGTCTGGCAGTATCGTTAACATAATTCTAAACTGACGAGTGTAGAAAACATGAAACACTTAAAGATATTAATCATATACAACATAATCACGTTGACACACTAGTTTTCATTAAATCACAAGAGTTAAGCAACATTGGGCCCGGTTAGTAGCATATGGGTGGCTATTTGAGAATATCAAGCTCTGTATGTAGGAGAACATCAACACTTTCCTGCAAGAACTACAAAAACTTAACACCAACATTTACCCTGATTGGGATATACATGTGACTGGGGACCGTTTGTGAAGTTTATTTTCCCACGAAACTTCCTCCTTCGGGGAAAGCCGATTGAACCCGTTTAAGGTGAATGCTGCTGATTATATTATAAAGATGGGGTGGGTGGGTGTGTGTGTGTCTATATATATCTATAATATAAAGCTGAATGTTTGTGTGTGTGTCTGGTCACGAATAGGCTCCTATATGGTTGACTATTTTAAAAAACTGATTGCATATAATGATAGATGTATCGAGACACGGGAATGGGTATGTTTGATCTGGCAGAACAGTGGTTCATTAAAATTGTGGGGTCTGCGTTCGCACCTGGTCCATAAAGTATGGAAATAAAAAATTAAAAAAAAAAAACGTTTACAAGTGATTTTCATATAGATGTACATAATACTTTGATAAGTATGTCTTAACTTAAATAGGGATGGTATAATAAAATTGTGGGGTCTGTGTTCGCACCTGGCCTCCATAGAATGGAAATAGGCACCAACTTTAATAAAGACTTTTTATATCTATCTGCGTAAGTATACTTTGATAATTATGTTTCAGTTTGAAGAAATATGGTATAATAAAATTATGGGGTGTTCGTTCGCGCTTGACCTCCATAGAATGGAAATATGTCACAAAGTTTAACAAGGTTTTTTGATATAGATCCACAGAATATTGTGATAAGTGTTTCAGTGTGAACAGGTATGGTATAATAAATTATGGGGTTTATCTATTTTATTTTTACTTTCATCATATTTTGCTTTGGTTTTGATACCCTTGAATTCGAAGCTATCTCTTTACAACCCTTCCTTTTCATAACCTATCATACTTTAATAAATCAGTCCATTTTCTGTAGGCTATTTTTGAACCTAGTCAACGACGGGTACTTTAGTATATATATATATATATATATATATATATATATATATATATATATATATATATATATATGCAATGACTGACAAGGCAGAAAACACAGGTTTTTACATCAGAGTATGCCTTCTCGTAGATGTATGTCTTAATGAAGACTGAGGGTGCATCTCTCCCTGTGGATTAAACGTGCCCCCAAATACCAACAGGAAATTTCTACATCTGTCATGGTATATACAGCGCCTAGTATTCCTAAATGGTCGCCCAGGTGGTACTGGCTATGCTCATAGTTGCTTAACTTCAGTGATTTGATAAGAACTGGTGTTTCCAAGCGATTATGCCAACTGATATTAGTAGTTGTACAAAAAGTATGGTTGGTTCTACACAAAGCCTTCACCACTATAAACAAATCATCTGTGTGGATTTCCAAGCAACTTAGTTGTTGTGGCGGAAGCCCATACATCGAAATCGACGGGAGAGTTCATCATAAATATTTCTTTATTATTCTGGAATGTTTTGCTCTGACCCCCCCCCTCCCACCTACAAAATGTGAGAGGGGAGGGTCAGATACAATAGGGAACTTACTGATTAATGTTTTAATGATAAAAATCGGTTGCAATTATTTTTTTATTAAAAATTCAATTTATTTATTTTTAATCGTTGAATTTAAAGAAAACAAAACTATAAGATTATGATAAATCAACATTCCAGAATTTTTATTGAATTTTGTGAGTGAAAATATTTCCCAAGGAGACGGTATTCAAATTGAATACTTGTGTTCTGCAAAGTAAATACAGCTGTTCGTCTCCACCCATCTTAACAATTGTAACTGATATGTTTACTCAACAACTCTTTCTCTGTACTCCTTGTTTAATTATAGAAGCTGTTACTTTTGCTATGTACACAAATCACAGAAAATCAAATATGATCGAATTCGTTTTTTTCATAGAATTTCTGATAAGTTCAATAAGTTCATTTTTTCCCCCCAAAAAAAAACATTCTTTTGTTTTGAATTTTTATATATTTCATTTCGGAGATCAAACATTTGGCTTTGAAAAAATTGTAAAACGATTTTAAGATTTTTTTTTTTTTTGTATTAGCTAAAAAAAAAGAAGCGTAGTAAATATATGTATTTTTAATATTTTTTATATTCAGACATGCATGTATCGTCTTTAAGACTCATCAGTGTGAAGATATATATATATATATATATATATATATATATATGACACACACACTAGAATACTCGTCTCAGGACGAGAAAAAAATTCTCAAAGGTTTGCACTACTGAGTTCCCTTACAAAGATTTAAATCAATATATGATAATGCTATACCTTATGTCCAGAATACTTATTCCATTTTTGATTGTCGCCTTGTCAACGGGACCACAAATTTGCCAAATACAACCCCATGCAGATGGGTTAGCCTCAACCCCCTGAAAACAGGGCCAATTGTTGGCTGCGGATGGTGACGCATGATGCCTTAGGAAGGGATTCTGATGGCTTAGCAATTTTTCCATTTCGTTGCCTTATTTTGCTGAGACAGGAAGTCGAAGAGGCCCAGTTTGATCAATCAGCTGGTCATGTGATACTCTAATATTTATAAGTTCATTCCCAACCGTATTATGATATTTGATTCTTCCAAAATCAAGACCTTAGTTTTTCTTGTTCTCCTCAAATAGATACTAGAAAGGATGGCTGATGGCCAATTGTGTTAAGAACAAAGAGGATTACCAATGTCACGGAGTAATGTTTTTTCTGGAAATAATGGTTTTTGTGGAGCGGTGTTTTCTACGAGTAATGCTTCCTCTCTTTTAGTAGAATTCCCAAGGTTCACTGAAATTTCCTTCCGAGGGAAAATATATTTTGGTTATCTAAGCAATGCATTCTATGAATAAGAATAATTACCTCACATATAGAATATATTTAACAACTTTATTGCAAACAATGCAAAACTAGTGTGATTTAGCCTATGGTTTAGAGGGATTGTTAGTTTTTTTTGTTTTTTTTCCCAACCTTAGGTGTTGGTATCCGCAAAGTATTCTAAGAATTTAAATGAGAAATTCGAAAACTTTGAAGTGTCGTAAATAATTATAAAATCATTTTATTTACGTTTATTGTAGCTGTAAGTCCAATATTTCGTTAAAAATAGCCTAATCAGGGTAGGAAGTCCGGTCCGTAATTTTTTTCTTTCCTTTTCTTCATTTTGGTGTTAAGGAGGAGGTAATGCTCCGAAGTAGAAGAGAAATATGTGTTCTGTTGGTTCCACGTGTGTTTTGCTATAGTTTTGGGCCGGAAATTTAAAGTAAAAGATGGTCACACACTTTTAATATAAATAATTACCTCACCTGTAGAATTATATTTGACAACTTTTATTTTTATTGATTTTAATCCATAGATGGTAGATATGCCGTAAACCAAACCAATTTTGATTAAAATCCATTATATGATTTAGACACTGTCTCGG
>NC_136489.1:119219190-119521690 GCF_053919585.1 Euprymna scolopes | reverse complement strand
CAAATGGACAGAACATTCTCAAAATGTACACACAGCATTGGTTTGGGAATGTAAATATGCACAAAATACTGACATGCCCCTCCCCACACACACACTCACAAAAAAAATAAAAGCCCTGGAAAAAATTACGGATACCAATATTAAATTTTCTATTTTTGAGAGATTATCTAACCTTTCATGATGCTATATTTGTTTTTTTTGGGGGGTGGGGGCATTTTCTATTCTTGTTGCCACTTTGATTTAATTTTATATTTTTAACCGATTACCTAGACGTTATGTCGACCCTTCCTTTTTAGAACTGAATAAACGCTTAGAAATAAGTTAAAACGGCAAAATATTATGCATGTAGGTTTTAGATTAAATTTTATTAGCTACGGAAACACTTATTTCTTATATATTTGTTTTTTTTTTGTTTTTTTTTGGTACAAATTTTACATTCTGTGGCGTATTTGATTTCATTTCTGTTTTTTGACCGATTATCGAGACTTCACAGACGTTATCTATGATATTTTTTTTTTTTTTTTGTCTTGTACATGAATGCTAAGCGGGATTATTTAGAAACCCCATTCTTCAACTGCAAAAGGGGGGGGGTAATTATTCTGTACTTTTACCTAACAGTTAAAAAAAAAATGACGTAGAACTGGAATTTATTGTAATACTACTTCTGGAAGATTCTATTCTCCCGAACCCCCCAAAAGAAGAGGAAGACTTGAACAACAAATGGAAACGGCCAGGACTACTTTTTCATTATTCGTCTTAATATTGACGATGAATGCCTTAAAAATTGACCAGTAAAAAGGTGTGCTAGAGTTACTTTTAGAAAAAGAAAAAAGATTGCAGTATATCGATGCCCGACTTGACAGATACTGTCATCGATAGAAGGCAGTTATCTATTAATATCACTGATTTCAATCACTCGAAAGAGTTAATATAGATAGTATATGTGAATAAAATATTTGAGACTTTGCTGGAGTTTTCTATTGCAGTTCCTTAAAATATAATATAATGAAACAGTTATTATTTTTATTTATTTTTTTCTAATAATTCTGAGCTATGTGAAAAGTGAAATAGCCAACAACCATTAGTAATAATGAAATTCTTGGTAATCTCCAAAAATACCGTTAGGGCTTACAACATGGCCGCCAGAAGAGTCACGTGATCCGGTTGATCCAAAACATGAATCGTGCAAATGGAAAACGCAGCCTTGAAGGCAAACTTTGACAAACAATCACAATTTGTTCGTATTTAATTTTTTGTTGATATAATGTTGTTATAAAAATAGGCAAACTTTGAGAAACAATCTTAGGTTGTTTTTAGTTAAAACAGTGTTTATAAAAAGTATTTTATTCAGAACAAACAAGTGGTCGACTAGGTGTATCAGAATTTTAGGCGGAATTTTTGACACCCCCAACAAAAAACTGCGAATAAAATATATAAAACTCGTAATTTCTGTTTTTAAAGTGGGTTGTCAATTTTCTTTATGAAATATACTTCCAAAATAAACTATTACAGTCGTTTAAAACATAATAGAAGTATTATTTTTAAAACAATGTTTACAAAATGTCTACGCACGTTCGTAGACATTTTGTAAACATTGTTTTCATTGTTGCGTTTTCCGGTTTCGTAATACGGCGATTCATGTTTTGGATCAACCTGATCACGTGACTCTTCTGGCGGCCATGTTGTAAGCCCTGACGGTATTTTTGGAGATTACCCAATTCTTTTCATAAGAATGAAGCAAGCTTCACTAGTTATATAAATATTGAGATTTTGTTTGACAGTTAATGGTTTTAATCATTTAGTCATCATTAGGGCTATGATATGACAGCAGCAGATTCTTTTCATTGTTTTGTTACTCTTTAGTATATATCCGTTAATATCTTATGTGTTTTTATATAGACGGATGTGCTCCTCGGTTGCTTAAGTGCACCTGTGTCGGATATATACTTGAGTCAAAAGAATAAAAAGAATATGCTGTTATCACAGCCCTAGTTACCAGGCACCAATCTTAGCTTCAACAACTTGTCTATCCACACTAAAGAACTGTCTCTTTGAATATATATATATATATATATATATATATATATATATATAATGTCTCTTTTTCAGGGTTTAAGCATTGTGGTAAGTGAAATTATCACCTACCATTGGCGATAATGCAAAGCACTTCATAAAAACGAATAATGTACTCTTTGGATATGGACAGTGTTTATATGAAAATTGAATTTGAGTTTTCTATTTCTTTTGCTTATTAAGATATTGCAAAATTAAATTGATTCGTTCTTTTTTAAATAATCCTGAAGATCCATCCTTTGTGCATGATCATCAGAAAATCTTCCAAACCTTTGATCAAGCAATGACAGAATATTCCGATTTCCTATTGAAAAAAAAATTATATTATCCTCCACTCTATAATAAAAACCCATGCATATTTTATTTGTATTTATATAAATAACCATCCCGTCATACAAAGGTTGGTGAGTACAAAAATTGCCGGACCAAACTATTTATAATACTTAGAGCAAGTGAGAAAGAAAATAGCTAGTCAGATCCACCCCTTCCCTGCCATATGAGATTTATTCAAAACTAGCCTGGCGTTGCACGGGTGTTTGGAGGTGTGATGAGTTAAAAAAAAAAAAAAGTGGTGGCAGGCAGGCTCGAACTCGTACCGTGAAGGAGGAAAAGAATGTGAAAAAAACAAAAACATGACGTCTTTGCCGTTGCGCTCATCGCCAAACCGGAAATGGTGAAGGTTTAAATTAAGGCTAGTCAGTCGAAAAGAGGGTCTGACTTTCGAAAATAACGACGAAAAAAAAAAAACGACCCCGCCCTGTAGAAAAGTGCCCAGTTGAGTGAAGGAATTAATGATTTTAACCAATTTTTCGGTATTTGTCGTCTGAAACGATATCGATCTCATGAAAATCCGTCGCCTCTGTCGAAAGTTTTAGGCAGACGTGCAAAATACATTTAAACAGACAGGTGAGATTTATATTATAGATTTCAAATAATAAAGTTGAAAATTAAATTTAATTTTTATGTAAACAACTTTTTTTTTAATCTGTATTTTCGTTATGCTAACAAATCTAATTTTATACATTTTTTTTTCTTTTTCTTTCAAGATCCGAGTTAAAGTATTAGAAGCTCGCCAGCTCCAGGGTTCCAATATTCAGCCTTTGGCAAGAGTAACCGTTTGCAACCAAACAAAACAGACCAGAGTCAAAAAATCCACCAATTCTCCATTTTGGAATGAATCTTTCTTCTTTAATTTCAACATGTCTCCAGCAGAATTGTTTGATGAGCTTATTGAATTTCAGGTAAGTTTTTAAGGCCTTTCTTAAGGAGACACTCTTCTGTTTTTTGTTACATTGTTAAAAAAGACAAAAAAAAAAAAGTCTGTATGATGTATGTAGACATGACGAAACGAAAATGTATTCCAAAAATCAAATATTGATCAAGTAGTTTTATTTTTAAATAAGAAAATGAAATTTAATGAGTAACCAAACAGCGGCTGTCTTGTTTGACATTTTGAAAACAATCTAAACAAAAATCTCTAACACGATGGGAGATAACTCAAAAAGTAAAACTTATGAGATTTGTTGTAATGCCTACGAATTCCCATTAATCGTTTAAAAATGATTTTCTTTATAAAAATAAAACTACTTGATCAATTTATGTGCTTTTTAGAATATTTTCATTTCATCATTTTTACTAGCAGTTCAGCCCGGCTTTGCTCAGGCTCTATGCACTGTTCATAACTTTATGTGCATATGTATATATTAAAGTTGGACTCATGTCCAGGTAACCTACATCTAAAATTTTAAGTGTTTAGACCCAAAATTGGCGGAGGATTTTGGTAGAGTCTACAAGGGTCAACTCTTTCAACTTTGACCTCTTAGCAGCCAAATTTTTGCCCAAAACTGATTTAAAAAAACTTGCATGTCTGAATACACTTTATGTAAAATTTCAATTTTTTTTTTTTAACTTTAACCCTAATTTTGACCCCTTAACATTTGTTTTGGGCTCAAATCAAATTAAAAAGTTTGATCCATGTCCATGTAACCTATATCTAAAATTTCAAGTGTTCAGACCCAAAGTTGGCAGAGGAGGTTGGTAGTTTTCAAAGGTCAAATCGTTGAACTTGGATCCCTTAACAGCCAAATTTCTGGCTGAAAACGGATTAAAAAGATTTTCCCAAATCTCAATACCCCTTATGCCAAATCTCAAGTCTGAAGACTGAAAATTGACAGAGTAATTTCGTAGGGAAATGTACACACACACACACACACACACACAGAGAAAATTTCACTTTTCTAGATATATACAGGGAACTCTGGATAAGAACCTTAATTTTTTTTTAAAGTTAAGTATAAAAAAGTTATTGGTCTTGTTAAGTTCAAATCTGCCTTAGTACTTCTGACTTGGATCAATACGCAGTATCCGTGTGTACTCTGTTTTTATCAAAGTGATCCAATGATGTAGTGTCTGCAGAATGCTCTGGGTCAACATGATACTTTTGTGGTTTCTAATATTGCACATCTGACTAGTGGGCAAAAGTATCCATGCAACATGATCTAACGGATGGTAATCCTGAGAGATAAACATATTTAAGATTGGGTGGAGAAGACTATTGTCCAGGCATACATCTGATAAAAAAGGAAAGAACCCTTGTGATTGTGTGGTATGTTTCATCAAAGAATTCTGGGATCAATGATGAATGGGTTGTGATGAAACTAAATGAACACACACTTGTACTTAGACATTTACATACTTACTCTTATACTCACCTGTTCCTGTGTGCTTCCTTTGTATGTATTTCACTGGCTAGATACAGGTATGTACGCATACATGCACATATTGGATGCTTACTAGACCTTATCCTTAAGTGCCTAAGGTATCTCTGTTAGGGCTTTATCAGGACAACTTGGGGTGAGGATACTTTTCTCTGAAAATAAACCCTGACTAAATATTCAAAATCACATGGTATTCATGGACCAATGGCTTTTACAAGGAATGTTGCACAGTGATTTTTACCACAAGAAACATCATTAAGCTGGATAACCCACTAGTAAGATCTAGATATATTATTACATAGAAAAATGCGAGCATGAAAAGTAATATGGTTAAGATTAAATTTAGAAAAGTTAAATAGACTAGTTGTTAAAACTGGAAAAGAAAGACAAGATATTCTAGTAAAAAAAAAAAATAATAAATTTATAACTTAAAATAATGCAGCATTAACAATTTATATATATATATATATATATATATATATATATATAATGTTAGATTAAAATTTAAAAAAAATCTTTATGCTACAATAATTTAAGTTATAAATTTATATTTTTTACTAGAATATCTTTTTCTTTTTACAGTTTTAAAAACTAGTCCTTTTACTTTTCTAAGTTTAATCTTAACCATATTACTTTCCATGCTCGCATTTTTCTATATAATCCATGATTTTTCCAGGCTTTGTTTTGAAATAATATTTTCTTTGTGTTCCATATCATACACATTGTCAACAATTCATAAAAAAATTATTACCAACTTCTTAAATTGACTAAATTAAAAAAAAAATCAAATAAGACGTAATTAAGTAAATAAATAGAAAGAAGGGGGGGGGGAAGAAACAGAATTAACGACGGCAGAAGTGAAAGATTATCAGCCCTAGCACGGCAAAGAGCATCACTTTTGTTAACTGTCTCTATATAATCCAAATAAGATAGCATACGAGCGACATTCTCACTATGATTTAGGAAGGTGTCAACTATGATAAAGTTGCTATGGTAACCAACAGCCAATCAGAATAAACCGTCTCTCACGTTCCTATACTAATTCTGAGGACTTTTGCCCACCATTAATTTTATAACTTTTGTTTTACCGAACGAAAATTGGAAAATGATTTTTTCAAAATATATCTGAGAAAGTGACCTATGAACTGAATAAATTATTTGAAATTTTGTCGCAAAATGAATGAACGGTGAAGCTTTAAAGCAGTTCTAAATGAGTAAAACTAACACTAGACCATATGTTCAGTGTTTGTATGATAACATATAAATGGTCAATTGGAAAGAGGAAATTAATATTAACTTCTTTACTAAACATTTGAGATGTAAGGAAGATTTAATGGAATTTTCGAATATCTATGTAGCTCATATACAGATCAAGGGTTAGCCCCTATGAAGGGGCCTCCTTGATTTTTGAGAACTTCGACTGAAGTAAAATAAAACAAGTGAAGCATGCATGGTCCCTCGTGAGTGCACAGTGAACGAGGCATAAAAAAAATGACTAAGTTCAGCATTCCCCCCCCCATTTAGCCCCAAAAGTCCCCAGGGGACGTTAAATCCTGGTGAAAATGAACAAACTGCAGTTTTAGACCTTAACATATGTAAATTTGAGTTCTGCACCATGCCAAAAAAAAAAAAAAGTGACCATTTGCCCCCCCCCTATTTAGCCTCAAAAGTCCCCAAGGCCTTAACATATTTAAATTTGAGTTCAGCACCATGAAAAACTGCTAAATAGATATACACAGAAAATTTTGGACAAATATGGTAAAATAGTCCCAAAAATGGAGTGTTTGTATTAGCCCTAAAAGACCCCCTGAGGCACACCCAAGAATTATCGTGAAATATAGACAAACAAAATTATATAGAAATCAGTTGGTTATAACTTTTCAGAAAGTTTTATAAAAAAAAAATCCATGGCATCAATTTCTTTTGATAAGCACAAAAGTGTCAATTTTAACCATTTTAACCCGAAAGGCACTCCTAGGGGGTCAACCGGAGTTTTCCCAGAAAATCCATTCTGTTACTTTTTTACTTGTATCATGTTTAATGTTTTTACAAAATTTCAAAAAATTCCTAGGCATAGTTATTGAGAAAAGTACGGACGAACAGGCAAGGGTGAATTTACAGGTCCACCCTCCTTTTGTTGGGGAACCAAAAAAGATACACATGCATTACCTATTGTGTATGCTCCCAAACACACTTTGCAGACAAAAGTTAATGGGTTATTTTTCTCTGAATCATTGACAATTCAGAAGATAAGATGGTCACAACTAGATTTTTTTTTCCTTCAGAATGTCCATGATGCAAGTAAATATTTCCAGTTTGGCCATACCTCGAAAACATTGGACTTAACATTCAGTTGATTAGAAATACTATCGTTTGTATAATTTTTAGTTTTTCTGTACAACGTAACTACATTTCTTGGAAATTAATCAAACAAATCAATACTTCCTCATCGATTCTGTAGGGTTTGTTTTAGTTTTCGAGTTATGTTACGGTTTTTATTTTATTTTTATTTTTTTATTTTTTATTTTTTTTTTTACTGGTGTCTCAGCAACGTGGTATGCATTTAAAAGGATTGTTTAACGCTGCCTTTACATATTCCGCTTGCCAATTGGAAATGAAAAGTCGAAATTGAGGTGGTCAATGTTAAACCTTTCCTTTTATATGGTGTAAATCTCCCCAATCCTCCAAGAACATGTAAGGATTGGGAATTAACTAATTTTGATGGAATTCTTATTGAATACTAGACTACCCGTGACCCATTGGGTCAGTATGTTATATTAGTTATGGAATTAGTATATGAGCGTGACACTTGTGACGTAAAGAAAATAGTTTTTTTGTGACATAACAGAAACATTTCTATGAAAGTATATTATGATGAAAAAAGAATATAGATAGATGAGTCGTTCTGTTTATAATTGTTTATTTTTGAAAAAAAAAAAAACTTACAGCCATTGAATTATAAGTGATGTGCCATACTTATAGGTAAATGTGCATTGAACAGATACCATAATACTTAAAGTTAAATTTCAAATTTTGATATATCTTTTAATTTAAACGTGAAAACAAAACAATTGGGACGCTGAAGACGTACACAGTAAAACAATACGTTTTATTGTCACATTGGTTATTTATTTGTAATGCAAATTTTAAAAAAAAAAAAGCATATTTTCGGGGTTATTTATTTATGTTGGTAGTGTAGAAGAAAATGTATGAATGTTTTTTAAGAAAGGTGTATTAAAAAATGGAGAATAAATTTTAAAAAAAGAATGAAGGCGGTGGGTAAATCGCCGTTGTAAAATGCTCTTATGGTTGTCAACTAGTTAAAGCAGATTTATTTGTCAGAAAATTGCGTTAAAATAACTTAAACGTAATACGGAAATGAACGCTGTAAAAAATGCAGAAAGTATTAACAATTGTTTATTTGGATAATTTAAATGCGAAAAAAATAAAACAATTGGGATGTTGAAAACGTACACAGAAAAACAATACGTTTTATTGTCGCGTTGATTATTTGTTTATGTATGCATGCGCAACCGGAAGTCGTAAACTGGATGTTGCAAGGTCATTTGAGTTTAATAATTATATAGATTTTATGGAGTTATTTAGAGAGTGGGAAGTTTTTTTTACATAGGAGTTACTAATTATCAAGGCCTGGAGGCCACTCGAGGATAAGGGTTAAAGAGTGTATAATAGTCAATGGGACAATGTCGTAGCAATCGTCAGAAGTGGAAATTTGGTGAATTGGATTACTTAAGGAGAAGGGCTCATCAAGAATTTGATAACGTTGGACTTGAAGACGATCATATTGTAGTCAGCTGGAAAGCAGGCAAACGGAAGAGTTCTACAGGTGTGCAGTTGTAAGAAAGAAGCTTTGTTCATGAAATCTATGTTTAGGTTTAGGCACAGATAAAGAGTGGGGGAAATTTTCGTTTATTTTTAATTTTTTTTTTTTTTTTTTTTCTTTACATATGCATCACCACTTATCAAGGAGGCCACTCGAGGATAAGGGTTAATTAATAACACAAGGGAACACTCAATATGTTGCATTTAAAGAAAGACTTGTTTTTAGTCATTTATAGTGTGCTGAGTTCAAATCTGAAGTTAGTTTTATTCTGCAAGCTACAGATTTTATGCAATCTTTGATTTTTATTAAAAAAGAAAAAAAAACAGGAACCTCTTCAGAGTGTGGAGCAGGCCGAATAGATGAGGAAATGTTCGGATATACGATCTTATGTCTGTTTTTCTTGCCCACACCCGCTGTGTTTAACATGCAGAAGTAGCAATCAGTTACATGGTTGGTGGGTTCTCGCCAAATAATTGGAACTCCAAAAGGTGACCATTGCGTTTTCCTTTGGTCTAGCTTCGGAGCGTTTCCTCACAATTGTGGCACACAATATGAAGAGCCCATTGCTTGTATTGGTCACCAAGATGAACTTCAAAATAAGCCGTGTAGGCTCGCTTCATAAACAAGAATATGTTGCGTCTCTGATGATGGAGTGTGTAGCAACCACAGATGTAACAGAAGGCATCAGGCTTGTTTCTACAGTGATGTTTCGATGAGGAAGCCATGTTTGATCTGGAAAAAAGAAGGCAGATAAAAATATTAGAATCTATCTATGTATATAATCTCAAAATGCTTAGATTTGGGTTACGTAAGTTCATATTTAGACTATTTCATCTATCTCAAATTGCATGAAAACTAGAGCTTATGGAGAAAAACTAATTTCAGATTTGAAATCAGCGCCTAAAAATCCTGCAGAATCGGTTAAAAAAGCAAATGCAACAGAAAGTTAAAAAATAGTGTTCCCCAGTGTAATTTATCTACATTGATTCATACATGATTAGTGCATGTGCAACAAACACATCTAGATAAAGACATTATTTCATTTAACTGCTTATGATTTAAGTAGGAACATTTTATCTTCGACTTTTTCTGATAAAAATCAAATGCATACTGCTGCATCTGAAAAAGAAAATTAAACAATTGAATCGGCGTTAAATAGTTCGTGAGAAAATAAATGCTGATTCTTTCATAATTTTATGATCACATTAATTAAAATAAAATTTTTAAAAAAAACGCCACTTCTTCTGGTATTGAAATTGCTAATAATTCTTTCATTTTTCAGGTATTCAACTCTCGGAAATTACGATCGGATTCCTTAATTGGCTCATTCAAGGTCAGAAATATTTTGTGTTTATTCTAATATATTAATTTTATTACATAGCATAAATTATTTGTGGTTTTATATTAATAACTGTAATACTAGCACTTGTATTTATCTTTACTTTATCTCTGTATTAACATCTCTTGCACCCCCTGCCTTATTAATGTTACCGCATCATAAATAGACAATGTTTCACCTTTATTCTTTTATAATCTTTCTTGCATTCTGAATCCCCCCCCCCAAAAAAAAAACTCATGGCATTATCTATATTATTTCTTAATCTGTCTGTCCATTCCATTTCATTTTTTCTGAAAATATGGGGTCGATCTGGCTGCAATTTTGTATCGACCTTTATAAGGTACAGCAAACTAGGTGTTATGTTATCCAATCAGTGTACAATTAGGAACAAATAGGGATTAGTATTTCATGCAAAAATGAGCACAAATTTAATTCAACCATGAATTTGGCAGAAAACACTCGGAAGTAAATGTGTTATAAATTGTGCTAGTTTTAATTGGGCTGTATTTCTAATATTTCAAAATAGTTATCTTGATGGCAGCAAATAAAACCCAATTAGAATTTCACTGACTTGATTATTTTTGTTATGCAAACTTTAAACTTGTACATTGAATTGGTTTAAATATGGTTGAGATTTGTGCAAAACACGAGACTTTGTATCGTAATGTTGAAAGAATAGTTAAGAATTTTTTTTTGGGGGGGGGGGGTAGAAGCTTTGAGGTAGTAGAGTCGGTTGGCTGGAGAAGGCTAAGGAAGACATGGGAGAAATTGATAAGGATGAACTTGAAACGGATAAATAAATACTTGGCTAAATATTAGTTTGGAAGTCAATTTCTAAAAACAGTCCGACATTTGCACATTAAACAAAATATGGCCATGGTATTAAAATGGTCTGCAATATCGTTGAGGAATGGAAACATTGTAAAGACTCCATTGTAATCGATAACTCTTGTTCCATAGATGTGTTGTAAGGAAAACAAGCCAACTTCAACATATGAGAATTGGCAGAAAGCATTAATGCCCAGTTACCAGGGCCACAATTTCAACCATACAGTTTTTTTTTGTTTTTTTTTATTGAAGATGGGGAGTTATGGAGTCGAGTCTTTATTTTTATTTCATTTAAATTTTTTTTCAATATTTTGCATGGAGCCTTTGTTTGTACAAAAATGTCATTTATTTTTGCTTTTTTGTCTTTGGGGACTTGCTTGATTTTCCCCATACCTGTCGTTGGTCAATTGTGCATAGGATTGAGATATGATCCGTCAATAAATTGAACTATTTGTAATATAGATGCACAATAATACAAGACAAATACAATATAAAATAGCTAAACAAGATCAGTTTGTTGCTCTTTCACCAATTAATTTTAGTTACCAAACCTTCTCATGGGCTAATTTTTGTGAGGTAGTCAAATACTTTTTTAGCCATTCACATTTAGCAAAATAGTTGGATGATTCAGGCTATAGTTCTCACATTTTGGCCGATGTAACCTCCAATCTGCAGCTGTATCTTGTCAAACTTGGGAATCTGTACAGAATTTTGAACAGAACCCTTTATTAAATCCAGATGAGTAACATGCTTCAAGTTTGACAAGATACACCTAGAGGTTGGAGTTTATACCGACAGAAACTTTGTCTCGAGTAACACTCGAGATGAGAACAGTAGTCTGAATAATTCAAATAATACGAATTATCCTCGTCTCAAAAATTCAGAAACATAGTAAAACATGTTAATCTTAGATTGTGGTACTTTTTATGTTTAATTAAAGAATATGGTTTGGTTGTTTTGCAGCAAATCAATCCGTATGTTCTTAATGCTGAAACACACCTAATTAATTAACCTAATTAATTAACCTAATTATCTCCCTTACTAACATACTTGTTATTGGAAACCATTTTTTTTTTTCATGTTCCAATCTTTTGATGACATGGTTATTCTGCTATCATCTACATTCAATAAATCACTTCGATGTTCATATCGATCTTTCTTTTGATTTTGACATTTAAAGTATTATGGGTGTCCCAAACTTTCGAGTGACACCATGCAACGTTTCATGTTTGCTTTCGATGCAGTCTGATCCAAAATGTTGAGCCAGGTTGCATGCCGTCATATCGCTTATGACTTATGCAATTGAGCCAGGTTATTTTTCACTCTGTCAAGCTTTCTAGTCTCTGATATCCAGATGTGTTATGGAGTTTAATGCAACAGGTGATACGCTGTACATGGCTAAATCAAAGAAATGCCAAGCATATATATATATATATATATATATAACTAGCAAGGCCACCCGGCGTTGCTCGGGATCGTATAAGACAATGAGAAAAATTTTGAATATACCTGTTATTCTTAGAATAGAGGAAGTTTTTATGTCTATGTATCATTTGGTATCTTGAGCAAAAGAATATTTTTACCTACCCTAGGACGGGTATTACACAACATATGTATGGAATAATTGTACCTTCCCTAGGACAGGAAATTTACAGGGCGGATAATGCACAACACATATTTAAAATTATTTACATAATTTTCTGTTGTACTAAATTTTCGGTATGTCACAGGTAAGCATTTGTTTTCACACCGGAGTGCTATAATGAAGAAGCACCGGATTTTTTATATAGTAGTTATACTACTTGAATATATTACGTGATTTTCGATTTTGATAACTTATGTACGTCACAGATGAGAATTTCTTTGTTTTTCATATGGGCACTTCACTGTACAAGTACCTTATTTCCTTGGTAGGATACTGTAGAAGTACCTTTTTTTTTCTAATGTAAAAATGAAAGAACTCGATACTTTTAAGTAATTTTCTGTTGTGCTGAACTTTCTGTGCGTCTAGAGTAAGAATTTGTTTGTTTTTCATCTGGGTGCTATAGTGAAGAAGCACCTTATTTCTCATTTAAAAGCCATGCTATTTGAATATATAACATGGTTTTCGGTTTTAATAACTTCTATTTTCTTTGCTTTTCATACGAGTACTATACTGCACAAGTACCTGATTTCTTGGGTAGGATAATATACAAGTACCTTATTTCTAGTTGAATCTATATAAATAAAACAGATGTATGCATGTATGTGTCTGAAAATATTTAACCGATAAACTCTCAAACTACATGTCACATAACACTGAAGTTAACAGGAAATAGTAATCATACACCAAGGATCGTTTATAACGAGTAAAATCTTTGTTTGGATGAATAATGCATACAAAAATATGTCGGCAACTTGAAATGCAAAATGTTAATTTCAACTTGTGAACATATTTATTTTTACGTATGCATAAATTCATTCATAGCTTGAAGTAGATAAGATTTAATATTAAACTATCTGTCGATAGCTCAACCGGTAAGGGGTGCAGCTGAAGTGCTAAATCTTTTGGTTTCGATTCTAGTTGATGGTACCCAAGTCACTTTTTTGTTTTTAACTTTTGAAATTAGTACTAATATATATATATATATATATATATATAATGTTTTATTTTTTTATTACCGTATCTTTCTGTTAAGTTACATTATTGTTTCGGCTAAAAATGCATATTTGCTCTACAACAGTATTGAGCACTTTCTTCAGTTTTTATTAATTACCATCCCCACTCTATATATATATATATATGAGAGAGAGAGAGAGAGAGAATTGGTTCTGAAATAAATATAAAATATGCATGAATTAAAATATTGGAGTATATTTTACAATTGGGCAACGTCCGTCCCCCACTAATGTGACCGTATTCAAAAGGTCAATAACTTTTTTAAAAATTAAATATTTAAATAAGATTTCATAATTTACTTGTAAACACAAGAAAAGCATTCACTTTTATTAATAAACTAGCAAGCCATCCGGCATTGCCCGGTAGTAAAGTACACTTAAATATAATGCAGATTTCGTATTTATATTATTTTGCACCCAAAATATTTAGTAATGATTTAAAAAGAAACGACTCGTGCACCATCACCGAGAATCGAAACCAAAGCGTTTAGCTTACGATTTGCTTTTTCCTTTGACGTTAATGCCTGAGCTATGAAGACAGGTTTGCTGCAAGGTTAAAATTAAAGCATGAACTCACAGCTATTACGTTACGCATGCAATCGTTCCACCTTCACCTAACAAATTCCATTTTTTAATTTTCACACTTTTGTATCAATTTTCCCTGGCTAAAAGCCAAATGTAAAGTTTAGCAAGGGTTTGAATACTCTATATATTAAGTTTCATGTCTGTAGACCAAAAACTGACAAGAGTTTGGTAGGCAAAATATTTTTAACAAATATATATACATGCATACATAAATATATATATAGAAAGAGGTTTGTGTTTACTATAACCTTTTTACGCAAGTATAAATCATGTAGAATATCTGGTTTCGTTGAATTTGAAATTCTTAATAAAAAATGTACTCGTTTAATACATATTTTTAAGAGAGGGGCCATGGAGTCAATCTCGAAAATGTCTGAAGCAGCTTACTATTCAATATTACTTTATTTCATATATATTTTTAAGAGTGGGAAGGAGAATATAAATTCAGTCCTGGAAATGGCTGAAGCAGTTTACGACCTCAAAATTACTTCATTGCTATATTTTCAAGAGGAGTGGGTGTATGGAGTCAGTCCCGGAAATGGTTCAATTACTTAACTTCATATATATTATTAAGAGTGTGGGGGGGGGGCGGTCTGTCCCCGAAATGGTTGAAGTAGTTTACGATCTCAATATTACTTTATTTTTGAGAGGGGTGGGAATATGAAGTCAGTCTCGCAAATGGCTGAAGCAGTTTATGCTCTCAAAATTACTTTATTTCATATATATTGTTGATGTCGTGTGAAGATCAACTGGGCCAATTTCTGCTTTGGGGGGGGTCAGTATTTTTCTCAATTTTCAATTTTATGATCCGGAAATGACGTCACGGTGGTGGGTAGAAAGAAGCATGATTATTTTGCTTTTAAAAGTGCTCTGGAGGTCTCTAGGGATTCATATATGTATTTACATTACCTGTCTGACGATAGGTAAAATTATTTTAAATATGTGTTGTACATTCCCCGTTCTAGGAAAGGAAAACTTATTTCATATACGTGCTGTAAATTTCCTGCCCTAGGGAAGGTACAATTATTTCATACATATGTTGCGTAATACCTGTCCTAGGGTAGGTAAAATATTCTTTTGCTCGAGATAGCTAATGATAGACATCAAAAATCCTCTATACTAAGAATAACAGGCATGTTAAAAATCAAATTCAGTTTTCTCATTGTTTTCTATGGTCCCGAACAACGCTGGGTGGTCCTGCTAGTCTTTCAAATAAAACTGAAGCAATGGAAAAAAAAAAAAAAAATCCGGAAGAGTGAGAACAAACAAGTAATCATCTTCTCCTCTCTCTGAAATCTTTCTTTCTGGTCAGTAATGTTAACTCAATTGAAAATTCGCAATCACACATTTTAAAGGCTTTCATAATTTATTCCTTTTATATTCTTTAATCACTTTATAGTTAATGTCACCAAAATTGTTGCTTATATAATCTACACAGGCGCCAAAAAGAAAGTACGCACTTGTAATTTTTTCAAAAACTGCAAATTTAAGCTAAATTTAATGTGACTGTTTAAACAACCTATACCTCATTTGATTCGCCCTTTATTCTTTTACAATTCTACCTGTTCATATTTGACCTTTAATTGACCTTAATCCTATCAAAAACGTATGGCATTATATCGAGCAACAGCTACGCAATGATAAAATTTCAAATTTGGAAGAACTTTGGACAAAAATTAAAGAAAAGTGGGATGCTCTTTCCCCGGAGTATTGCTGGAGTCTAATTCAAGGAATTCCTAAAAGTTTGCAGGATGTCAAATTGCAGAAGGGCTATGCTACTAAATATTAACTAGTTCATTGTGTTCCTGTTGTATTTGTGTTGCATTAATGTTCTAAAGTTACATTTAAATAACAATTTTCCATTGTGCAGACTTTCTTTTTACTTCCTCAATTTGAAGTTATTTTTTTAAATTGACGTGAACACTAGAATATTTCAATTAAAAGTCAAATATGAGCAGGTAAAATTATAGAGGAATAAAAGGCAAATCAAATGAGGTATAGGTTGTTTGAACAGTTGTATTAAATTTAGCTTATATTTGCAGTTTTTGAAAAAATTACAAGCGCGGACTTTCTTTTTGCCGACACTGTATATAACTGAGGTAGAAGTGTTAAAAAGAAAAACAAACAAAAAAAAACAGTATAAGAAAAGGCTCAATATGTTAATAGTACTGCATATGTTTTTATTTTTTTAAAACCTCAGATATATTAACTTAGTCCATTACAATTGTTTCAGCAAACAATCCTGTTTGAGTCTTCAGATAGTGAAAGTTAAATGTAATGGACTAAATTGATACCTGAGGTTTTAAAAATTAAAAAAAAAAAAACATATATATAAGGAAAATACGACAATTAAATGATAACACCAAATATTTATTGATCCCCTGATTTATCAGAGAGGGACCCATGTTTTCAGTGAGTTATGGCTATTAATATATAAATTCTTTTTTACAGATGGATGTAGGGATGGTATACGATGAACCAACGCATGCCTTCATTGGAAAATGGCTTCTTTTGAGTGACCCTGATGACAACATGGCCGGTTGTAAGGGTTACCTCAAGATCTGTGTTATTGTGCTTGGACCAGGAGATGAGTCACCTGTGAGTATAAAAATTTTCTTTGCCTTTAAAAATGTCTATTCTTTTTTTATTAATAAATGTTAAAGTATTTTAAATGTTTAATTAAACAGTGATACAACTTTTGCCATTTAATAATGATCAGAGATATTCCCTAAGAAAAGGAGTTTGCCTGGGACTCCTCTACTGAGGAATGTTAATCAAATTATTTTTGTGAGTCCAGAGTACATCCCCGTTACTGTACTGGTATTTCCTATCTTTTATCTTGTGACCTTTCGCCATATCTTGGAAAGGAAGTAAATACAGAGATCTTCTTAAGCAATCACTCTCTTCCAGCAGTCCTGCAGCTAAGGTTGCAGAGAAATAGTTTGAACATGAATTAGACAAGTTTAATTTGTACTGATTAAATTTATACTAGAGTTAAAACAAGATAAAATACTCCAAACCGTTAAATTTGAAATGTGTGTTCTAATAATACAAGTTATATGCGAGTGTTTAAGGATATAAATGTAGGATACCGGGATGATGAAGTGATTTGAAAGACAGCATTTAAATTACAAATCTTTTTACATCTATTAGCGGTGGGGAGAGGGCGCCTGGCTTTGCTCAGCCGTAAAATACGCTTAAATATTATATTTTACTTTGTTCAGATTTCGTATATATTATTATAGTCTTGGCATGTTTTGGATGTTTAATCATGTTTTTTTTTGTTTTTTTTACAAACTTTTGTTATATACACACACACACACACACAGTTAGGTTTTGTTCTCCGTGATATAAGGATTATTTGAATTTTAAAATGAAATACTTGTGTCATACATTTATAAGCCAAAATACAAGATTTTGTAAATTAAACAATCACTAACAGGGGGTGGGCTTTGGACGGGCGTAAAATACACCTAAATTTATTTTAATTTGTCCAGTATTAAAAAGTGAAACTTTTCTTTTTCAAAATGGCAAAGTATGTATTCGTTGTTCAGTTTTACGGCATACTTATGCTTTCTTTTCTCTTTCGAAATTTTCAAATACATTATACCATTTCGGTTATATTTAACAGCAATTCCATATTTGCTGATTTCTGCGAAAGATTATTTGAAGAATAGACGTACGAAGTAATGTTGGGACGATTATTCTGAATCAGGACTCGAAAAAATCTGAAGATTTGGGTGTATCAGAATCGGAAAAAATGATGCCTATTTTCCGATGCCAAAACGGTTCTTTTATTTGTCATTTTTATTTGATTTTGTTTAATGTAAAATCTTCCATTGCTTATAATAATAATAGATTCATAAATATTTATTGATTTTAAATTATCAGTAAAGCTAAAATCGCTAGATCACTCTCCATAAGTGTATTTTGACGTTTAGGAAATTATTTGCATATTCAACGTGTTTACGAAAATCAGGAGAAATAACAATCTTATAGTTAAATAATTAGAGATTTATAAAGAATCGGAATTGGTAATTGAACACGGAATCGGTAATTGTATCGGAATCGGGGGAAAATATTGGAATCGTTCCATCACGAGTACGAAGATTTGAAATTTAAATGCCGTCATTTGTTGTCTGTTTTTGTTCATACTTTACCATCCCGGTATCCCGGATTGATATCAGCATACTTAAACACTCGTAAATTAAACACTCATTTACCGGCGACGCTTTTCCTTTTAAAAGTTATATTCATACTAGCGTGCATTTGACGAACTGTTTGTCTTAGTTTTATGTTTAAATTGGATCATAAAAGCTTCCCAATTTAAATATTACTGTGCAAAAAAAAAAAAAAAAAAAATGTGAAATAAGTCCTTAAATAACCAAGTTCTTAACATTTTTTTTTTTTTTTTTTTGAACAATCAGTCTAGTTACCATGTATTCGTATACGCCAACAAAAATTGTTTTGCTATATTGATATACGAATGAAGGCACGGCAAATGTACAAGGCATGACAAATGGTTCCTGCTGATTTTTTTTTTTTTTATTGTGATATTTAGATACGTCATTCGAGCGACCTGGGATTTTTATGTCAAGAACAACATAAGTGGCTTTTGGGCCAAGATCACAGTGTAGTATCTGTTCTGATGCTACATTTCACCTTTTTTTTTTTTTTTTTTTTATTTTATTTTTTTTTTTTTTTTTGTTCTCGGTCAGTGGATGGAAATTCTACATGACAGACATTTTCCTATCTAGAGTGCCTCTTTTTGGAAGCTGGATTTTTCCCTACATTAAAAATCTTTGTGTCTAACTCTGCCCTCGTGGGAAGGCAAGTAAATAGGAACAAGATAGGCAACTGATTTTAATTTAGATGGACTGTCATGCTGTTTATTCTCCCCCCCCCCCAAAGTGTTCGTAAAATATTTTTCCCCCCAGTCATAGAGGATTTATTTAAAAAAATATGGATCAAACATAAAACGAAAAAAATATTACCTTAAGTTAAAGGGGAAAAAATGTATTTTATTTATTTATTTTTTTTTTTTTACAAGGGAATCAAGCCTTAACAAGGCTTGAAGGCCACTCAAGGATAAGGATTAATGAATGTAAGGTGGCAGTGTAGTATTCGTTAATGGTTTAATTTGATTACATAAAGAGGACGACTCAACAAGATTTTGTTTACATCGGACTTGAAGACTAACATATTGTAGTCAGTTGGAAAGCAGACTCGCGAAACAGTTCCACAGGCAGGCGGTTCTAGGAAAGGCGCTTTGTTCATGGGATCTGCCTTTAGATTTAGGCACAGATAGTGGAGGAAATTGTTGATAATGGTTAGGGCTAGTCAAGTGTTCTTCGAAATTTTGGCAGGGGGGGGGGGCATAGATTGAAGCTTAGATGAGTACTTGCTATGAAAATAACGATAGACAGGATTGCAATATCTCTTTCGGAAAAGTGGTTGCAAGGAAGAGAAAAAGGCATCGCCTACTAGGTTTCGAAACCGGTTTTTAACTCTATCAAGGCAGGATAGGGCGCACTAAGCGTCTCCTGCCCAGATGTGGTAACAGTACTCCATTTTAGAATGTAATTGGCTCTTATACAGATAGAGGATTGTATCGGTAGTGAGATACCTACTGGAGTGATAGAATGATGCAACCATTTTTCTGATCTTGGCAACAACCGTAAATATATACATACTTATCTCTTCTTCTCTATATAAATAAAATGAACTCATTTTTTCCCGTCTGATTTTGACATTAATAGGATTAAAAATCAAGATATTTCATGCAAATATAATATGCACAAACGGCAGAACAATATCTGAGGTGTTATAGGCTTATTATTTCTCAAATTCCTCGATAATCTTAGATTTCTATACTTTTTCTGCTGAGAAGTCACGGCCAAAATCTGTTAAGATCAATGGAAGTGGTAAAATATTTTCTCTCTAATAAATTCCTCCTCCCCCTGCAACCACTTAACACCGTTTGGGGATCGTTCACAAGGAACAGTTGAGAAGAGAACACCGGTTTGGCTTGGTAGTTCTTTCATGTGAAGTTATTTAAAATCACTAAACTAAGCTGCAGTGCTCTGTGGCGTAGTGGTTAGCGTGCTGGACAATTCACATTATATTTTCACGTTCGCGCCGACCTACCGTAGTCGTTTTTTTTTTGTTTTTTTTTTTTTCCTAAACAACTGGAATGGACTTTTCTTGGTGGCCGAACTGTTAACGTTGCAGATGTTTTTTTTGTTTGTTTTTTTTTTTCACACTTTATTTTCCTACTTTTACTCATGACTCCGGGTTTGATCCTTCCTACTTACCTACCATAACATTTTTTAAAACTCCCCCCCCCCGTCCCGGAAACAAACACTCGGGCAACGCCGGGTACCCCCGCTAGTTAATAGTAAATGCTTACCAAGTTAATATAACACTTTCTTTTTATGTATAACGTTTTTTTTTTTTTTTTTTTTTTTTTAAATATTCTCCCTAAGTCTGGGGGGGGGACAAAAAAAAAACTGCATGCCAGTCCATCTTAATTAAATTGAGTTGTTTCTCGTTGTTTTTGACATAATTCCAGATTGCCCTAACGACGTGCCTAAATATTACACCAATAGAGAACCAACAGGAGACATTTGTGATGCCTCAACTTGTCGTACATAAATAATATATATTTCTTTTAAATCGCGGAGGAGGGGGGAATATAAATATAACTTGGATCAGTTTAATCTGTAAAAGATCAACGATATAAATATTTGATAACCAATTTATAAACAGGTGTTGGGAATAGTGTTTATTCTCGCATACGCGGCAACATATTTTATAGCATCCATGATGTGACACACGTGGCTAATTGTAAATTAAAGGGTAAAAAGGACAATCATTAACATTAACACATTTAACGTTCATTAGAGATGCCAACGTTCTACTACTAATGCTGACAGTGATGAAAGTGTGTGAAAGATGACATGAAAATCCCTGAATATAAAGAAATTTGAATTTTGAATAATAAATGTTTTGATCCCTATACACGTATTGTTCGGTTCAGAAAATGGATGAAAATGTCTTGCATGATATGAAAACTTGTTCTTGTGTGGATATTTTTTGTATGGTGGGTGGACAGAAATGCGGTCTACGCTGTCAAAGATGGAAGAAGTCAAAGCCATTTTTTTTTTTTTTTTACCCTACAAAAGACCAATCACGTGATTAAAACAACAATGGACTTGATTACAAGGGAGATAACTCTTCATCCTGCATAGTGCGTGGTTCATAAAAAGGAATTAGTTTTATATTTCTAAACAAAACTTTGAACATCAAAATTATTGCATGATATACAATCTTTTGACGATGATTTTCATTTTTAATTTATTTTAATTTTTTAAAGTTTATTTATAAATTGAGTAAACCATTTTCTTTTCAGTTCCCCTCATTTTTGCTTACATTTCAAAATCACGTTTTATTGTTTCTTTTTCTGTAATTTCTTAATTCACAAAATGTTTAATTGCATGATGGTTTTGCTTATTTTTATTAGAACTTGTTTTTAAATACCCAATTCCAAGTGTTTTATCGTACATTTAATTTTATGCATGCGTTTTGAAATTTTATACAATATAATCTGGAATTAAAATTCTCGTTTTCATTCTTATGAAACTTGAAAAAGAATGCCCCTTATAGGATTAGATCATGATTGGGAGGATATGACAACAGAACAGATACTAAAACCCCCACCCTCATGCACTGAGCATTAAAAGATAGTACAATTAATGGAACAATTTCAGCTTTAGACGGATCCTAAATTTCCATTTTATAATATATATTAAAAGTCCACGTATGCTGCTAGAATAGTGATTTAATGGTTATGGAGGTGTTTTGGAGCGTGAAAACTTACTTTTTGTATTTAATATTTTATTTTTATATAAATATCAAATACAAAAAGTAACACCGTTTTCATGCTTGAAAAAACTTCCATAATCTTTAAATCACTATATATTAATGTAAATTACATCGATACATTTTAAGCGTGTTTAATGTTATGTTTTTATGAAGAAAATACTTTTAAAGTGTAGTCAATACTAATGATTAAAATATAACTAGCAAGATCCAGTGGTAATTCGTTTTTTGTATGATCCGGAATAATAGAATTTGAAGCTAACAATCAATGAGAATATGAGGAATGTTACTGGGGAGAAATCATTTTCAAATAGTGAAGTGTAATGGTGGTTATATTTGTAAGAGTGTTTGATCCAGTTAATAAGGGTGGCAGGTCAAAACAGTTGTAATGGTTATATATTTACCCGGTGTTGTCTCGGAGAGTGGGAGGACTTGTCAGGGAGCGGGGGAAAATACGAGCTACTTCGTCTATAGATCTGGGCAAAAGTGATGAGCCTCTCCTAGGATGCAATATAGTATCTAATTAAAAAGAATGACTGTATAAAACGGCGAAGTGTAGTCAGATAAGACGGGGGTTGAAGGTTTAGACATAATAAATTTGTATGTGACATCTGGTAATGAAAACCTACGGCAATTTGGTGCAGAGGGGAATTTCTGCAATCAAAATATTCAGGAGGATATGAAGGTGTAAGAAAACTTTGTTGGAACATATTTATGAACTTGTGTATAGTGTTTGCTTATAACACCTTGTATACTAAAATGGTCACTCATATAATTTCTGGCCAAGCTCAACGTTGCTTATGTTAAATTATGAATAAGCATATGGTGAAAAGAAAGAAACATACAAACATGAATTTAATTTTAAGTGATTCATTATTCAATCATTTATTTTAGAGATAGATTAAAAAAAAAATGTGTTTGTCAGTTTAATGGAGTCATCCCTGTTGTTTTGATGCTTTTTGATTAGTGAAATATAGCAGTAGTCCTTGCCAATGGTAGTAGCAGTGTTAATAGTAACTGCGTCTTAATGATTTGATTTTTAAATTGAAAAAAGTTTGTTCACTAGTCAAGCACAACATATAGCAGAAATTCTTTGTGAGGTCTAAGTGAAAAAAGCTGGGGATTTGACTCGTGGTGTCCAATGAAGATGCCCGGGATTGCCTTGTGGTGTCAGGTGAAGATGCCCAGGATTGACACGTGGTGTCCGGTGAAGATGCCCAGGATTGACTCGTGGTGTTCTGATGAAGATGCCCGGGATTGACTCGTGGTGTTCTGATGAAGATGCCCGGGATTGATCGATGATGACTGGTGTTGTTCCAATGAAGATGCTAGGTATTGACCTGTAGTGACTCGTTTGAAGTGAAGTTTGGTGAAGATGTCGGATTGACTGTCCAGTGATGTCCAAAGTACTTATGTCATGTCTGTGATTGCTGGTTAATTTTAGTTGCTCTTCTATCTTGGTTCTGACTACAAAGGTTCTTTTGGCGTACACCTTGCTCTTCCGAGCTAGCTCTGCCTGATGAGCTGGGCTCCTCTCTATTTAAGAACAAATTTATCAGGTGCCCGGCTCCCACAGCAACTGTCTTCTGATTGGTTGAAGTTGGATTTTGACAGCCAATCAAACTGCTAGGAATTAACCAGAGTTGGGTATTTACATAAATTTGTACATCTTGTTGCTATTCTTTGCTGCTCGCTACTGCTGCTGCTATTATCTTGTCGTTTTATAGCTGGGGCTGCCCCTGCTAATTTGACTTGTAGCTGCTTACGCTAATTTGTTGTTTTCATAACTTTAAATGGCATTATTTATTAGCTTCGGGAAGGCTTCATAAATCGGAATGGGGTTTCGCATTCAACTTCGTAACACTTTCATGATCTCATGAGAATAATGAATAGGACGTGTTTTTCTTATATGATATGGATAAATAGCAAATAAAATGAGCCAAACTGAAAACATTTCAGCAGTAAAATATGATTTTGTTTTCTTAATCTCTTACATATAAATTCTAAATTATAAGTTGCACAAAAAGTTGATATTAAAGTTGAATGTTAAAAAGTTGATTTAAGCATTTACTTTGTTTGGTCATTCTATTCTAAATAATTTGGTTCAATTGACAAATTTAAGGTCTTTGCGGACATGTCTGAAATTTGAGGAAGTTTTATCAGATGTCCTACTGGTTTGGCAGGCCGATAGCAGGCTCAAAATGTTTTCTTGAATAATGGCGATTGAGAGGCGCTCATAAAAACAACTCCACTCATTATGGTCTCTTGTGTGACACGACATTGAGAGGCAGTTTAACCACCTGGATCTCTTTGATCAAAGGAGATAATGTTTGATTTTCTTCCATTCTGATTAATTTGTTATGAGACTAAACTATTTTAAAATGAGCAAAACGATAACAAACAAGAAGACCTTTTTCATTCGTCGTATCAACTGCTAAAAATCTAAACGTAAACAGAAACCTCTTGTAAACTATTTTGATCTTGATTGGATGATATTTGAAAATTTGAACAGAGGAAAATTCAATGCCAAACACGTTTAAAATAAAATATTTTCGATTGAGTCATCTGACCGTTATAGATAGTAATTTCACTTAATTCTTCAAAATAAAATTACTTTTGGTTTGAGGAAGTAGAGCTTATCAAAATTACGAATAGAATGTTTTGGATGTTTAGCCATGTTTTTTATAGAAATTTTTATTACACGCACACACACGTAGTTAGGTTGTGTTCTCCATGATATAAGGGTTGTTTGAATTTTAAAATGAAATACTTATGTCATACATTTGTCAGCCAAAATACAAGGTTTTCGTAAATTAAACACTAGCAGAGGAGAAGGGTCTTTGGCCGGGCGTAAAATACGCTTAAATATGTTTTTATTTGTCCAGATTTCATATATATTATCAGTCATGATTTCAAAAGTAAAAAAAAAAAAAAAAAAATATTTGGATGCCATCAGCTAGAACCGAAACAGTAGCATTCAAAGCTTGTGACGTTACCACTGTACCAATGTGACACGCATATGAACTGATTAAAAATAAACTAGGATGAATGTACAAAATGTTTAACGAAATTTTTTTTTCAAATTTTGACCTACTTTTTGACCCTCTTAAAGACCCATAAAAGAATGGTTCGTAAAAAAAATCCAATCATTTGAGGCCTCTAGCGCCACTCTGCAAACTTTTAGATTCGGAGGAGATAGTTTGAACTTATGGAGACAGGTCGACAGACATATAGCCGTTTATATATTAGATTTATTTGTTTTAAATTAATATTTCAACATGATACGTCTTCCTCAGAATATTTTCTTTTCTTCTCTGTGCTATAATGCTAAACTGAAAAGAATTTAGTAGCAAAAATACGTGTTTTTCTTCAGCAGTGATATTTTTTAATGTCTAGAAAAGAACACGTGGCATGAAATAGTTAAATTGTGTCCTTCGTGATATAAATGTTGTTTAAATTTTAAAATGAAATACGTATGCTATACGTTTGTAAGCCAAAATACAACAAATATACATAAGCATAATTTAACTGCATATTTGCAGACATGTTTCAATCTACATATATACGAGTATTTCAAGTTAGAAATACACCAAGCAAATGCTACATCTTTGAGAATCTGTTGTATATTCTTATTCCTGCTGGAATTTAGAGTTTCGAACTGCTGAAATGTACAAATAAAACTTTGAAATTCTAAGATCCCTTAAAACAAATTATGCCTGAATTCATTGCATACAATCTAGATCCTTTTATTTGAGCGCAATCAAAATGCAATACCTGTTCTGTTCTCATGTCAGAAATGAAAAGCCTTCTGAGCAATTTTTTTTTTTTTTTTTTTTTTTTTTTTCCATTTTAGGTAGTTGGATTTCCCTCAAATTAAAAACTGTATTTTGTATCTACACCGCCCTCGTAGGAAAGCAAGTAAAAGATAACAATTGAAAAAGCAAAAATGAACCAAAATATAACGATTTTAAATGATTGCACAATTATTATTTTTTTTTTTTTCAGCATTCTATTTTCTTTTACCCGTTTTCTACTTTTCTGTAAACATTTTAATTGCTAAAATAAAAACTCTCTGTATTCATGTTCAAACCTTTTTTTTTCTTAATCCTTTAGCTAAAAGTTCTTGAGGTAAGTTATGTCAAAAACCTTTAAAAAAAAACAAAGCATTAAAATAATCAAAAACCTAGCTTTAAAAATTGCCTTGACTCAAAACACAACAGAACACTTAGTTGCTTCTTTAGAAACCGACTGGCCTTCGTCCAGTAGAACTACCGGAATGTTACTGGCTTTCATGTTTCTTGCATCCACAATGCGGCAACGTAATCCTATCGTAGAAATACTGAGCCAATGCTAATACTTGCAAACAACTTCAAGTTTATTGCATGAAAATACAGCTACTACCAATGGTTTCGGTTTCATTTTAATCTTGCTAGATATAAATATTAGTGTTGCTAACTTCTATTTTTAGCTCATTTTTGTTTAGTTCTTTTAAATGTTGAATTTAAAATTAAAAAAAAGAAAAACTTTAAGTGCTTTACTAAAAATCGTCGTTTTATTTAATTTTTATTTTAATATTTGATAACATTTTATGTTGCTTAGTAGCACCAGCACAGAAAGTTACTAGTGCATTCTTTTTGCAAAAGAGTTGCAAAAAAATATATGCATTTTTATTAGTGTTGGGACGATTAATCAGAATCTGGGGAAATCCGCAAATTTGGGGGTATCGGAATCGGAAAAATTGATGCCTATTTTTCGATGCCAAAACGATTCTTTTGTCTTTTTTTTTTTTTTTTTTTTTTTTTAATCTAATTTGATTTTGTTTAAACCAAAATCTTCCATTGCTGGTAATAATGATAAAATAATAAATATTCATTGATTTTAAATTACCAGTAAAGCTAAAATCGAGAGATTATCCTCCACAAGTGTATTGCATATTTAACATGTGTTTTTACGAAAATCGAGGGAAATAACAATCTTATAGTTAAATAATTAGAGATTTATAAAGAATTGGAATCGGTAATTGTATCGGAATCGGGGGAAAATATTGGAATCGTCCCATCACTAATTTTTATGTATGTAGAGCAAGTTGTAACATTTAATAAGATATGTTCAGCATTAAAATTTTTTATAATCTATACTCGTATCAAATGAAAATTTTATATAGCTGTACAAAAAAAAAAATAAATAAACTAACAAATTTAATGAGGTTTGTTCTGAAATTTTTTCTATGTCTAATTATTGATCTAAATCATTTTTAAACTTTCTTTTTACTATGTTAAAAAAAACAAAAAAACAATCCAATGTATTAAGCCGAGAGTTAAAATAATTTCTGTAAAGAATTCATTAGTATATGTGCTTTAAACATTTACAAAAAAAATGTATGCACAAAATTTTTTTTTTTTTTTTTTTTTTTTTTAATGTCGTAAGCAGCTCATGTGTGTTACAGGTTAATTATCTTTCCTGTCTCCAGAAAATACTGGTGTTTATCAGAAAGTTTCATAACGCAGGAAATGTGGCCGGATATAATTGTACTCATTAATGATTATGATGATGATAAATATAATTATAATATAAAATAAATTATTAACGTAAATCGCACAAATTTAAATACGTAAATTAATTTACATACGTCAGAATAGTATATAGAATTTGTGTCCATACATCAGTAAAGTCTGGAATATTGTGGTGGTAACAAACTCTGTAAATAGCAGACTTTTCAAAGTTCAATTTGTGTATTTTTCTTTCACAAGTTGCTGCAATTAGTGGTTATTTGATGGGAGGAACATGTTTGTGTGTGTGCTTGTTGTTCCAACTGGTGAACGTATTTTCTTGTGACAAGTTACTGAATATATTATTTAATTGGAATTCATTATTGAGATGAGTATTGTTTTAATTTTTTATTTATTGCAGACTATTATCCTCATCTTTTTTTTAGCTGTTTCAAGAAGTTCCTCTGGCCTTCGTCCAGTGGTAACCACGATTGATAGGAACTCTGAATCTTCTGACTGCATCCACTGCAATTACTACCTTCCGTAGTTGTTGTCGCCTCACCACGTTTTGGCCAAGTAAGCCTCTGCGGCTTTGGGTAGGATTGAAACTGCTATCTTTAGATCATTCTCACTTGGAACCGTAGAGATTCAACGTCTCTATCAACTGCGCACTGGGCACCTGACGAAGTCCAGAGGCATAGTTGGCCGAAACGTCATAAACAAATAAGAAAAAGATGAGGATAATGGTCCGCCATAAATAAAAAAAATAAAGTTACTGAATGTTGAACTGAAATGAAGATGTACTTATTTCTTATATAGTACGAGAGAAGCTTCCAGCAGCTTGGGGCTAAATATTTACCGGGTTCTTTTTTATGCTTTTGGAAGAAATGTTTTAGCTCTTTTTATTGGCTGAAAAACATTTTCTATTTTAGTTGAATTCAGAAACGAAAAAAGGAAAAATAGATCATGAAAATAAAACTGAATAAATATTTATTGATCAATTAAATTCCAAGAAGAAATTATGATGAAAAATCCTTAACCCACGAATTTTCATCCTTTGATGAAAAGAGCATATCTTTGAAAATCTATGAATTAAGGAATTTTCATTATTATAATTCTTTGTTTGCGTTTGATGGACCAATAAACAATTTAATTTATTCAATTTTATTTTCATTGTCTATTTTCCTATTTAATTGCTCTACTGAGCTTTTGATTATTTAGATAGGTTCCAATTTTAAAGGTATTTATTCATCTTTGTTATATATATATATATATATATATATATATATATATATATATATATATATTATACATATAATAAATCAGCTAAATATGTTTCAAATCAATAAAAATGGGTGTATTTAAACTTCTGACATAATTTCATTTTGTAACAATTCCTTTTAAAATGGATAACATCGGAATTTTTATTAGACTGGAGTAACGTTAAAGATAAATGGCTTGCCATGATGTCAGAATTTATAACTTTGACCCCCCCCCCCCCAAAAAAAAAAGATATTCGATATTCCATCTAATACTATGGAAAAAAAGTACTAGGATACCATCACTGTATAAGAAACTTAACAACTAGAACATGGAAATTTTACAGTGCTTTCTACATCAATCCATATAATTATTGAAGCTATTCCTTTTGAAATAATGTCTGTCAACACTGCTAAAACTGGTTTATAAATGCATGCGATAGAAAAAAAAAGTGTTGAAGTCGATAGAAATAGGAACTAAGAAAGCATTGTGAAAAGGTTAAAACATTGAGAATATATCTTGGCTAATGTTAAATAGATATGAGGGAATGTAGAAAACTACAGTTTTTAGAGTTGTTTATAACTAAAAGGAGGCTTGGTTTTTATAAATGTCTATATGTAGCAGAAATATGGTTTATAGTTTTGTGACTATGGTGCTCAATATCAAAGTAGTAAAGCTTTATAATAATCATTAGAGATAAAATACAATTTCGTGTTCATGTAATTTCCATAGCTGAACGTTCACTGAACAAATTTCACATCGACTCCTTTTTTTTTTTTTTTTTTTTTTTTTATCCTATGTAGTCAACTAGAATTGATATCAAATGAAAACATAATTGTTACTGATCCACTGCTACCTGTATTATTAATGCTTCTACTGACTCAATTTAACAATATGCATAATTGCATATGTTTGATTCAACTTTTTCCATCATTAACCAATGCACATTTTATTTTTTTTAATTATTGGTTCGGAATATTTCTACTTATTAGATTGGCAAGAAAATTGTTGGTTTTTGATTTTAAACTTTTGTTTAATAAAATCATTCAAATCAAAAACATTTTTATAGTGAAACAATTTTATATGCTTCAGTATATATGCAATTCTGATTATGTTATATGCTATATAATTCCGACATCTGAACCTTGAAAAGTTCTCTGAAGACATTTTTTGATTTAGTCAAGATTTTCTCGAGAAATAATTGATGCTTGAGGATGCTATAATTGGTGACCGCAAGGAATTTCAAAATCTAATTAGTTCAACTTCCACAAAATGATATGCGAAACAGAATTTTTTTTTTTTACTAATGCTGAACCCGTATGCTGCAATGACCAGTGCTTGTCGATTTGCTAACAATACTTTTTTTGTGTTCACCATTTCGTCAGAATTCAACAAACTGTAGTGAATGACTACTTTTGTATATCACCAAAAGGTCATCAACACCTTCTTTTGATCCTTCTGTTGGATTTAATCACAGTAAAGGACCTATAGTTCATTGCATATAATAATACAACCAAGAAATCAAGTCCTAAGAACATATACTGGAAACAACAGTTGGAAATGGAAGTCCTACACCATCCACTATGATTATGTGGTTCCTACAACCACGTATCTAGAAAACGGAACTTTGAAGCCTGACATAGTGATATGGGATAAAAAGAAGAAAGAAGCAACCTTAGTAGAAGTTAGTGCCTCCAATGGGGTTAGATTAAACAGAGCCGAGAGTAAAAAAAAAAACAAAAAAAAACACCAAAGTTTTATGTACGACATGAAAAGAAACTGAAACCTTAGGAAGATCTCCACCATTCATTAATTATAGGAACAACGGGACTCCTGAAAAAGACTTTCAAAATCTACCTGACAAATATACACAGTGAACCAAGTGTAAGAGAGATACAAATGATTGCACTTAAATGGATAGTTAGAATCTTTAAAATATCTCTTTGGGATGTCTAAGATCGTGCTTGAATGTCTGGCATTCAAGAGGATGCTAAACAAAACTAAAACAAAATAAGAAAATTGAAAAAAAAAAATCAGTAAGTTTTTATTAAAGAAGCATTGACAATATTTTGGAACCGATGGTTTCTTGAATTTGTCATACTTCTTTGATTTTGCAAAATTTACTGAGGTGGGCCAAAACCTAGGTAACTTGTGCAAAGTTTTTCATTATATCAAACTGTTCTAATTCGATTAATACTTTTGTATACCACCAAAACGTCATCACCAAAATTTTTTTTAATGCTTATTAATAGCTTTACTTTATTGTCATCTGTCGTGGATTATCGCAACCATATTAACTTATTCTCAGCAGTTTTTTGTTTTTTTTACCAATAATGTATTTTACAATTCTTGATGACAGAATGCTTTGTTGTCACGAATTGTCTGTAAATCTTTTTGCAGAAGTCCAAACTTCCACGAGAGAATTATTTATATTTATCTTCATATTGTTTCCAATAACCTGAATTTATTACTACATTTTAAATGAAATTCAGTGACTGGAACATTGAAAGATTATTCCTATAAATTTTCAACACATAATCTTCCATCTATTTATAAGCTCATCAACTCAGGCGCGCTCAACGTCGTCTAAACCAAGAGTTAAAATAAACCTTCAACAAGTCGTAGTCAAGCATTGCATTGTAGCCTTTATCACATACCACAGATCTTTCCTCTCGTCTTGAAACCCACTCCACCACGACACATTTTAAAATTGAGGGCCTTGTCGGTGGGGCATTAGAATACACCGACTGCCCCCCTGCAGAGGGTAAAAGTACCTCAATGGGGGTCCTGGATATGACCTTAAACTATATCCAGTGGTGAGGCCCTAGCTTGCGGGCTTTGGGGAGTGTGGAGCCACCCTTTAATTACCATTGCTCCCAGGTCCACTCTGACCCGGAGTGGTAGTACCTATTAGGGTTCCAACTATGGGTTAAATAGAAACCGACTTGAAAACAACAAATATATTCTATTAAAAAATTTTTCTCAAATCTTTGGATTCGGCATTAAATAACCCGAAAAGGGTTGATATGCCGTAAAGCAAAAACAACCAACCAACCATTAAAATTGAGTTATAAATTTTAATTCAAAAACCTACATTGCTTTCTTATCAATCTGATATTAACTTTCTTATTACTTGAGACTATTTTAATATATTAATACCTAAAATCGTTTTCTATCTGAAATAATGATTACTAACAGAGATTATGGAATCGACGAGTCACGTTGAAATCTTCCATTCCTATTATATTCACTTACACTAATACTGTGAAAGGTATGAACCCTTAATTTTCTTTACCAACGATTGGTAAAATGCACTCGTCTTTTTGTGATGCCACTTCAAGCGGTAGCAATCATTGTTTGATGCAGCACAGTCCAAATGTAAGTGTTCTTTGATTTGTGATTTATTTAGTTGTGTAGTGCATCAGTTTCATGCAGAGGGGAAGTTATTTTTCAATCAATGCAAAGCCAGGTTACTGGTTGCATTCGATGTTAAAATCATCCTAAAAGTCAACACAACACTGAAGATTTATCTCAAAACATTGTCAAAGTGTATTTAAATCAATAGTTCTCATTAAATTCCCTACGAACAATGGTCCTAGATATGACCTTAGACTATATCCGATGGTGAGGCTCCAGCTTGCAGGCTTTGGGGAGTGTTGGAGCCGCCCTTTAATTGCCATTGCTTTCAGGTCCACTCTGAGTGGTAGTATCTGTTAAGGTTTAAACTATGGGTTAAATAGAAACCTACTTGAAAAGAAAATATTCTATTTAAAAAAATTTTCTTCAAAATAACTGGATTCGGCATTAAATAACCTGAAAAGGGTTGATATGCTGTTTAAAAAAAAAAAAAAAAAAAAAATCTAACCTATGAACTGTTGAATCGTTTGAAACAAACTTCCAACAATTAAAAATCACCAACCAGATGTGAGCAATGTCCGAACAATCTGAGTAGCCTGGTGGAAATATATATTGAGAAATGCAAATAAGCTTAATGAAGTTCGGATAACATTACCGAGTAAACCTTTTGTAATGGGACAGGGATTAATGTGCTATGTTGAAAATTATATTTATAAGTAAGATACACAGAAACCTTTGTTTCATTCTTAAAATAAATTATGCTAATTGAACACTTCTGATAGCTTACTTGCCATAAATATATTTTCATATTAATACTATGCTCTAATCACATACTGAGCACCGTTGAAGTAAATATTGAATATATATATATATATATATATATATATATATATATATATATATATATATCATAAACTATATTTAATACGAGGATCGTTCCAAAAGTATTCCTATTTTTAACTCAAAAAGTTGAAAAGCTACGAAGACGGGAGGGGTACCAATAAAACGAGCGACGTTTTGTGCTCCAGAATTTATTTTTCTACATAGTCACCATCATTCTCAATGCACTTTTGCCAGGAATTCAATGACACATATCTGCTTGTGGCGCACGTCTATGACAGAGGTTGCGTTTTTTAATCTCACACTGTCAATATCTGCAACAGAAAGATGAAATTTTCAGGTCATGGATGCATTAGTTCAGTCATCACAACAATGTCATTTACAATCCGTTCTAATTTATTTGGGTGAAATAAAAAAAAAAAAATAAAAATAAGCGGCATTACTTTTGGAACACACTTCATATGTTCATATACATGAAATAATTATACGCTTACTTTAAAAGTAAGTTTGTTTTTTTGTTGTATTTTTCTGAGTTTTTGATTAATTTTTTTTTTTTTTGTCTTAGGAGATTCAGGATTTGCTTAATCCTAAAACAAAAAAAAAACGTAATTGTTTGGACGATTGAAGCAGCAGCTGTTAAATAAGATCTCTTTGCTGCAAAATAAAGATATACTGGCGGGAATTTTTTTTTTTTTCATTATTGTAATTGTATATCAAACAAACATATGTTAAAAATAACTCTGCTAAAGTATACCTTTTTGTTCTATTTTTTCGATTTTTCTGATCTCTTTTTGTGTTAACGTAAAAATTACGATCACTACCCTATCCCACCTCCTCCGTATGCATCTTGTACGATTCTTGCTCAATTTACCAACATCTGTAACATAGTACGGACGACTATATTCAAACACCAAGCTGTGAGTGAAATGACGTCACGATAAGGAAAAAAAAAATGAGGACTGCGAGGAGAGAGCACATTCAAAAAGACAATCACGTGACGAGACATCATAGCCGTAATGAGAAGTTAAAACTTTTTTTTTTTTTTTTTTACAATTGGCATCACCACTTATCAAGGCCAAGAGGCCACTCGAGGATAAGGATAAGAGCGTACAGTAGACAATTGGACAATAAAGTAATCGTTAGTAATGGAAATTCGGTAAATTTCTTAACTTATATGGAACGGCTCATCAAAAAACTTGTTTACGTTAGACTTGAAGACAACCATATTGTAGTCAACTGGAAAGCAGGAAAACGGAAGACAATTCCGTAGGCGTGCAATTCTAAGAAACTTTGCTCATGGAATCTGCGTTTAGATTTAGGCACAGATAAAGAGTGGGGGAAATTAGTGTTTTCTGCTAGACGGGTGTTTCTTGTGAAAGTTTGGCGAGGGGGGACCATGAGGAAATAAATGTCGCTGCAAAAAAAAAAAAAAGTTATTTTCTATTTGTCTGCTTTGCGACTGAGGCTACAACGTGTTGAGTAACGTTACATATCTACAAAAACGTAACTGTCCCCCCACCTCACCTCTCTGATTTAAGTTAAATTCTAGTTAATAACACTAAAATACGTTTCTAAATAAATTTAAAGAAATTAAAAACACCCAAAGCTATCAACATAAGAACTGGATAACCTACAGTTAATATCGCCTATGAAACCAGTAATAATATGTTTAAATGTTTAACGTAATAGTGACACTAATCATGGGATTTAAATTGCTAGTGTCTTTTCTGGAACAGCATGAAAATGTTTAAGCAACTTCACCTGCCAGTTTCACAACTACCATTTTAAAATTCTATGCTTTTCTCCAGCTTTTTTGTTCATTTGCTCCTTCACCTGATGATGATTCGACGAAGAATCTAAAACGTTCGTGATACATATGTAACTTAAACTAATCTTTTTTATTTTAACACAAAAAACATAAGAAAAACAAAAAAAATTAAAAGGTATAATTAAGCAGAGGCTTTCTGTTATTTTTAACAATGTTAAATGGAAACATGCTGTCTAAACTGACATACGCACATTAGCTATATATATATATATATATATATATATATATATATATATATATATATAGCTAGTGTGTGTATGTGCAAGCTGGAATACTTATTCCAAAACTGGTTCATAATGAGAAATTTGGATCCTTTAATTAATGCAGGAAGGTTGGACCCCCACTCTCCTCAACTTAAAAAAAAAAAAAAAAGACTTCAAAGCAATAAAAAAAAATAGGCTCTGTTTATGGGAATAGATTACACAACTGAAGTTATGGATCTATAAGTTTCAATTTTGCAATAATTTCTCTTAGTTTTTAATGAGCAAAATTTGCTCCAATTTTTATTTAAATTTTGTTAAAATTAGAGGTAAATCTAATTCAGCAGGAGAGTTCATGGTAAATTAAATCAGCCTCGTGTAAATCGGGGCGGGGGAGGGGGAGCTGATATGTATATAAATGACGTTGATCATCTTGTGGTTGTTCAGATTTTCGGGTTGATTATGAATCTGCTTTTGGACGTTTTTACTGCTTTGCAGCTGCTTAGTGTAAACGTTGATCTGTATGTGCGTCATTTTCGCCTGCTGGGATGTTATTGCTTTTTCTATGCGTGAGTGACACTTTTGTTAGTGTGCATATGATCCGCCTGTGTTCGAACTGCTGGGATTAACGTCTACAAACCAAAACAATTTTTTTTTTTTTTTTTTTTAATGGGATAAGTTTTGTTATTACAGGTGGCCTATCTCACACACACACACACACACACATATATATATATATATATATATCATATATATATCATATATATATATATATCATATATATATCATATATATATATATATCATATATATATCATATATATATATATATCATATATATATATATATCATATATATATATATCATATATATATATATATCATATATATATCATATATATATATATCATATATATATATATCATATATATATATATATCATATATATATATATATCATATATATATCATATATATATATATCATATATATATATATATCATATATATATATATCATATATATATATATCATATATATATATATCATATATATATATATATCATATATATATATATATATATATATCATATATATATATATATCATATATATATATATATATCATATATATATATATATATCATATATTATATATTATATATCATATATTATATATTATATATATATATATATATCATATATATATCATATATCATATATATATATATCATATATATATATCATATATAAACATTATGAGGAGCCTGCACAGTTCTGACTAACATTTATGTGTCATAGGCACTCCAGATCGAATCTCGCAATCAGAAAATATTTTTATACTTTTCTTGTGAGATTCGGTCTGGAGCCCTGATGAGACATATTAATGTCGAAATGTGGATCGCTTTACGTAGGCTCCTCATAAGATTTATATAGCTTTAATTTATAAAAGCTCTACTCGGCGCTTTTGGGAAAATATTTCTTTTTAGTTTGTTATCAATATACTTAATTATATATGATTGTATTGCTCTTTTTTTTCTTTTTTTTTAGTTGTTAATCTAATGAAACTCAATTTTTTTTATAAAAAGTGCTCAGTAACAAGCAGAGCGGTATTATAGTATAAATTCCTTTATAATATAAAACATTATTGGCTACACAAGTGCATACATCTTTCAAAAGCGATTTCTTTCAAAATGCAAACCGATCAGGCTGAAATCTTAAGATAATTGCATTTCTAAAGAAATCACAACTGAAGCATGTATGCACATATGTAGCCAAGAATGTTTGTATCAATAAATGAATTTATACTATATATATATATGTGTGCGCGTGTTTATTGAGGTAACTCAAAACGTTGTCAATTCTCTTGACTTGTTGCCAAAAATCTGTTCGGTCCATGTCTTAAAATCCTATTTGGTAGATAAAATAACTTACTATGTCCGACTGATATAGTGCTTCGAGTTATTTCAATTCTAAATATTTTTGCTCCGTACCTATATTGAGCTCTCTAACAGAATATAGATATCCTCACTAGGATAATACATTCAACTAGGATGTATCATGCTATATATATATATATATATATATATATATATATATATATAATAAACCGTATACTTCAGTGTATAAGACGAGTTAAAAAATTTAAAAAAACAATATTTCATAAGATACCGGGTGTTGCAATCTCTAGCATAGGCTAAACAAACATGGTTTCGTGATTTAGCAGTCGTTTTATACAACCGATATATGATAAAGGTATTAAAATTTGCTCCAGTTTTGTACATCGTCTTATCTGGCGGTCGTCTTTATACGCTGAAATATACGGTATATATATATATATATATATATATATATATATATATATATATATATATATATATATAATCTTGTTAACTGATATTCATACAGACCCAATCAATTTTTCCTTCCTTTGTGACTTTGCTCGAAAATAGATTACCTAGCATCTTAACAAGTCCGACATATTTTTTATCATCTTTTGTTCTCTGTGATTAACTAACCGGTTTATTGAGTTTTCTTTTCATATTCAAACAACTGAATTTCTCTTATTATGAATTCAGTTCATTCCTATAAGCTATTTTCTTTCTTTTTTTTTCTTTTTTTTTTTTTTTCACTTCTAAGATGTTATGTTGTCCTTTCTCAAAGACCTTTTTAAACCGTCTAAAATGTCAGTCTCCAAAATACTGCAATGAAATCAAAAACGAAAACTGTAAAAATAGAGCTTATATACAGCTTAAGTCATGATTTTAGGTTTTAATTTTGATGGTCTTAAAATATTTTGTCACAAGCGTTTCAATCTCATTAAAATAGGAGATAAAAAGAAAGTTAAATGCGCACACAGTAAATAAATATGAAACGCTTACGTCAATTTGCGCACAGATTATTTTTACAAAATTTCGAGTTCGTAGGTTTAATAACTGGTGATTGTGCAGAGAGACCGAGGAATAAGTGGCCTCGATTAGCACGTGACTGCTGCAAAGAAACGGTGGCCCCCACACCAGTGTGAACCAAGAAGCGTATAATTATGAGACGGGGATAATCATATGCAAAATAGACGCTGTTGAGAGTCCAAAATGTTTAAATAAGTTTATTGGTCGAGAGTCTATTGTTTTGTTTTGGACGTTACGTTGTTTGCAAACGTCTTGCTGGATTTTATTTATTTTGTGTGCTGTCGGTGAAGAGACGATACGATTGCTACTTATATTAAGGGCGACTGTCTTGTACTGTTGATAAAGAGAAGAAACAAGGATTACATCTACTATTACGACCTTCTTCGGGCCACGATCAAAGTGCAGTATCTGTGCTTCAGATGCAACACTTATTGGGTCCAATATCTTTTGTGTACTGTGACTCTAAAATAGGCTTAGATTTGATGATAGAGAAAGATTAAATATTATAGGGAGATGTGTGCGTCGAACAGGACATTTTGTTAGTTTGGTCACATTGAATGGATGAGTTAGATGTAGAACTGTTGCAGGATCACTTGGAAGAGGAAAATCCAAGGAAAACATAGGAAGTTATAAATGGATTTGAAATAGAGGGATAAATAATGACCTGGTCAGAGATAGGTTAGTTTGGAAGTAAATTTCTTAAAGTTATCCAATACATGACAGCATGTAAAATAAACGTTAAACCGAATATGATTTGTAAACTTTTGTTTTTTACTCATGAATACAATTCTCGTATTTCAAGAGAAATATGTCTATCCCTGCTATTTCCATCCAATTTTATCCTGCTTTTGAATGGCGCTTATTTTGATTGGCTGATTGCTTGTCAGGAACAGGTATTTGGAACTATGTCAACCCTTCTCCCCAAACTCCAAAGTATGCCTAACTTGGCATAATATTTTTACCCAAAGCTTTATTTCCAAAATTGATTCTTCTTTTTGGAATATAACCCTACATTCTTCTTCCTACTCCATTGCCAACATGCCAAAATTTAAACCCATACCCTCCATCTCTACTAAAAGTTCTTTAGCTTTACATACTAAAATAATTTCCTTGTTGCTGCATGTTGCAAGACTTTTTTTTATTAGATAATGTTTTTTGTTTGTTCATTCATTTTTATTGTTTGATCATTGTCCGTTTTTGTTTTGATAACAATGTTGACAGACTGTATATACTGTATTCCTTTCTCCTCTATCCACTCTAAAAAAAGAAAAAAATCCTCCTTTTATGAGTATAACCTGTCTACAATCTCCCCTCTCTCTCTCTCTCTCTCTATCTATCTATCTCTCTCTCTCTCTCTCTCATATATATATATATATATATATATATATATATATATATATATATATATATATATATATATATAAACATCAATGTTTGTCGCATTTTAGGTCAGGAATAATATATTCCTGACCTAAAATGCGACAAACATTGATGTTATTTTTCTTTTTTATTTTCTTTTTTTTTCTTTTCGAAAACTGAATCTGTTCTGCAAAGTCAAAAACAAAAAGCAAGTTTTCCTCTAAAAAAAAAAAGCCTCATGAATAAATATTTGAAAAGATAAAGAACTGGAAGCATAAAACCTTTTATTTTTTTCCAAAAATTCGGCATTCAATAACCCGGAAAGGGTTGATATGCCGTAAAACAAAACAACCAACTGAGATTTTGTTCAAAACTTGATTTGAATACCGGCTCCTGGTGTCCAATTCTTATAAGATTGCTTTATAAAAAAAATCTTATTCGATTTTATATAGCCTATCATTATTTATTGTCTCTCCATCTGATGTTTATAATTGTCTATAGTTTGATTTTATAAAATACTCGACCACTCGTTACCCATTGGACCAGTATCTCACATATATATATTATTAAATATAGTTTTTTAAGCATGTTATCTTTTTTTTTTTTTTTTTTTTTTTTTTTTTTTTTTCAATAAAGGCATTTTACTTGAACGTCGATGATGTAACAAAAGAATTACATCTTATGGGGATTTTAGAACAAGTTTTTCTAACATTGCCATTTTCACAATATTTTGGCCGTTGACCACTTAAGGTTCTTCAGTTGCCTTTTGCCATAAGCAGTAAGATTCTAGGAATTTTAGAACTGAACCATTTCTTCTGGGAAGATTGGCAAAACAAAAAGCATAAAAATACAATGGCCAAATGTCGTCAAAATAGCAAACCATCAAGGTGATAATGGTCTAAAAATATGTAAGCAATCAAATATTGCATATTGTTAAACATGTAACGGTGTTAAGAACTAAATGTGTGATCGTTATTGTTTAGCGATATCTTTGTTTTAACACACAAATACTTTTGTTTTTAACTGAAATATTTATTTTTACAGAGATTTTAAATTTTAAAACTAATGACTTCATTAGCCTATACAAACACGATTTCCGTATTTTTTTCTTTGCAAGAATGAAATACCAAAAGTTTGAATAACAATTTTATTTGAACGCGTCTATTTTCAGAAACGATATCTCGTGCAAAATTTTATGGTCTTTGTATTAAAAAAAAAAAAAAATATGCTAAACCCATTAAGTTCCAGGGTATCTAATTTTTTTTTTTACTATTGAGTTGGAACCTTGTGTAATGACAAAAAATGAGTTAGGATACACAAATCGAAAAGAAAATGTTCTTTTATTTAGAAAGCTAAATGATACGTGTGATATATTTTAGAAATCAAGAGGCTATCCCTACAGCCACATACCTTGAAAATGCTGCTGTGAAACCTGACATAGTTATATGGAATAAGTCAAAAAGAGTGGCAACCTTGGTTGAAGTGAGGGTCCCTAATGATGGCGGTCTGAACAGAGCTGAAAGAGAGAAACAGACCAAATACCAAGGTCTCATGTATATGAAAAGAAACTGGAATCCTAAGGAGATATCAATCATACCAGTTATTATAGATGCCACAGGGCTTATGAAGAAGAACCTGAAGTCCTACCTAACTAATATTCCTGGTGAACCAAGTGCAAAAGAGATCCAAGCAATTGCACTTAAGGGAACAGCGAGGATACTAAAAAGAGCTCTCGGTTAGTTTCAATAAAAAGCGGGGCAATGTTGGCAGCTGGTTTGGCTGCCCCATACCCAGCATTACAATCTTCAAGGGAAGAAAATTAAAAAATAAATAAATGCATTATGATAAGGGGCAAAGCAGTTCACAAGTTTTGTTTTTTGCGTTTTTGGCAATAATTTAGTGGTTTATTATTGCAAGACTCGTTTATATGAGTTCATACATCATCGAACAAATAAACTTAACAAATTTCACAATTTTAAAAGGGTTTCCAACAACTCTTGGATAGAAGTTGATGAATATAGGATGAATCATATCTTTTCTTTAAAGTAATTATGCAGTAAGCAATATTATTATATATTATCTTACAGATTTTTAAAAGAATTATTAAAAAAGATATTTTTATTGCAGTTTCACCCCAAACAAGGCACAGTGCCACTTTTCTGTAGGGGGCTACTATCTGGGACATAATTTTCAGGGATACTATGTAGGAAGTTGAGCAGCAAAATGTCTGTTTACATTACACTTCTGTATGTCAGTACAGTCAGGAAAGCAGGAACCCGGAAGAGAATTCCGAAGTTTAGCAGTCCTAGAGAAGAAACTATTTGTGTAGAAAGTTTTCTTACATCTAGGGATTTCTACTGTGTAGGGGTGTGATTTTGTTGCCTGTCGGGTTTGTTAGGAGGATTTATGTCGAGGGTGGACAAAGGTTTGAAGTTTGTCGGAGCACCTACCATTGAAATACTTGAAAAACAGGTTGAGGGATGCAACATTTCGTCTATGGGACAGCGTTTGAAGCCTAAGCTTATAGTGCGGATTTGGTATCTTATTTATAAGACAGATGGACCTAATAGGGTTAATGTTTATCTTTATTATTTTGAATAAAGTTTAAAATAAAGAAAATGAACTTTTTTTTTTTTTTTTTTCCCCCCCAAGAAAATCTTGCTTATTTTTTGTCAGCGTCAATGTATTGCTCATTCTTAGTTGGCTTAAGATGAAATATATGGGCGCCTTTTAATCGCAAGGGAAAATAAACTAAAAAAAAAAAAAAAAAAAAAAAAGTCTGCAGTTAATAGATCAATATTTTTCTATATTTCACCAGAATGAAGAAAATTCAAAAAAATATTTTACTTCTGAAAAAATATTTTCATTTTTCTTTTCGTTTATTTTATAAGCTTTTTGAAGACTTTTTCTTTAATTATTCCCATATTGAATACAGTCATGTTCACCAAATTATTCAACTCTCAATTTAAAAAGAAAATTATTTTCCATATTTTATAACCAGTTTAGCAAGATTCATCTTTCATAGAAATCTTTATAAGGAAATGTTGGCTATTCCAAATTTCACCTTTCTCTTGATTCGACAGACTTCAACCACAGATTCCGTTTGCTTCTTGGCAACATCTGCCCTTTTTGGCTAGGAACAATGTGTAGTAACTGTTCTGATACTGCACTTCGCCTTTTCTGACCTTCTAGACTGAGGCAATTTTTATTTTTGTTCCTATCCAGAGTGCCTCTTTTTTGGGGAGCTGTATTTTCCCCACAGTAAAAACCGACCCTGTGTCTAACTCTGCCCTCGTGGGAGAGGGGGGGGGGGGTAAATATGAACATTTAAACCATCTCTTGCTAGATTTCAAATAGAACATTTCTAAAGGCTTAGAAAACTAACAGAAAATTATCAATGTTTTTGGTTTCAGAGTATAAAATCGGCCACCCAAGATGAATCTGAAGATATAGAAGCGTAAGTATGAACACGTTAACTGTAAGTAGTCACATCTTGAGATGTGACATTATTTTTCTTTTTATAAAGCGACTAGCTGTCATCCTGGCGTTGCCCAGTCGTACAATACGCTTAAACATATTTATATTTATGCAGTTTGCATATAGAATCAATCCTCTATTGATTATTATATATTACAAGGAATAATTTGCCCGGTGGACTAATTCGTAAAAAAAAAAAAAAAAAAAAAAAAATGACAATGATTATGTAGTTCATCAAATTCCGTCTGTGTTTGTTTACACGTCAGCTGATATTTGGGCTTAACGATGAGTATCCTAGAGAAGTCACTAATGATAAATGTTTCGTTTAAAAATATGCAAACGAAATGATTTGCAGTGATTTTAAATGGTACCCTTCCTTTTATCATAAATTGAACTCATTAAAAAAAATTAAAATGGTAAGGTACACCTGAGATTGAACAGGGGATCATTCGATTTGTATTCGAATGCTCTCCCACTAAGCTATATCTCCAGATTATAATTTTTTTTTTTTTTTTTTTTTTTAGAAATGATTTGCTGAAATTTTATTATCGCCATCTCCCTTGCTGGTGTAATGTAAAATATTCCCCTGTAATTTTTTTTTTTTTTTTGTATCTATGAGAGAAGTTATTTTTAAGATCGTTTTTTTTTTTTTTTTCGATTTTCGATACTTATCAGATGAATTTCTGTACAAAAGAATTTCTAAGAACACTGCCAGACATATAAATTAGCTTTGTGTGAAGTTTGCAAAAGATAGGCTCAGCCGTTTCGGAACCTATGAGGAAGGAACTCTCTCTCACACGCCCACACACACAAACTGACTTTTATATGGTAGAGATAAATTCGTATAGATCTAAATTGTCGATTAAAAAAATCCATGTAAATTGCCTCTCCTGAGATGAAGTATGAAAATGTCAGGAGGAAATTCCCCCATCAATCTTCAATATGTTAAACGAATACAATTGAAACCACAATGATATTCTTACTATTTGTAATTTCAAATGTTTCTCTAATTGTAAGGTTTCTGAATGAATAGATACGAACTAAGTTTAAAAAATATAAACATTTTAGACTTATTAAATGCAGATATCCGTTAAAATGTTTTCAAATGCCATATATATATATATATATATATATATATATATATATATATATGTCTAGATGCTCCGTTCAGTCTCAAGAGACAATGGATACCCTCTATAAGGATAGTTGTGCATGTAATGAAGCAAGAGTTGCGCAATCTACAACCACACTGCTCCTGAATCGTTACTGCTTCAGTCCAGTTGCAAGGAGAAGTTCAGGACGACTGGAAACAATGCTGAGAGAACCAGTGAGCACATATAGCACTTAAATCGGTCACCATTTTGGAATTCTTAGTACTGACCAGGCTCCACGTTCCTTAACTTCGATGATCTAACAAGAACCAGTGTTTCAACATGATTATGCTATGCAAACAGGAAAAATTGATAAAAATAAAAATTGAATAAATTACGATGAGTACAACTTCACCGCTTGATTTTTCAAATTTAACATCCGTTTTTTTTGTTTTTTTTTAGCCTCGCGGATTTATTAATTTGATTCATTAATTAATTGGCTAGTTACTCCATTAATTGTGTTTTTATCTGTTAGTCTGTTGAAAATGCCTTTTAGTATACAAAAAGGTTTCAATACTTTTTATAGATATTTTCAAATTTACGCTAACCAGTGATGCATTCTTTTACTAATGTCTATGATCTGATGATATAAAGAGTCTCTCTGAAACCCCATGTAAGGATTTTTTTTTTTATTATAATTCCTTGTTTGAATTTTTGATGGATTAATAAATATTATCATTTATTCAATTTTTATTTTCGTCAATTTTTTTCTTTTTTAATTGGTCTATCTAGTATATTAAGCTTTCTGATATATTAAGTTCTAATTTAAAGATATTTATATTTATTCTTGTAATTATATATATATGTGTGTGTGTGTGTGTGTGTGTGAGCAATAGTTTTGCTCATATTAATATTAGTAGTAATAATATTAAAACGATTATCTTAAAATTCAAATCATAACTTCCGTTCACGTTTACAAAAACCAACAATTTAGATTACTTTTTAATAGTTTATATTAAAAAATAAACTTTGCATTGAACGCAATAACTAACAATTTTTCTTTTTAATAATTAAATATATACGTTTATTTATTTTATTTTTTTTAATTGCCGTCAACAATGATGGTTACCGTTACATTGGCCATAAAAATAGTCTCCTCTTATCTTTGTGAATGAAAAAAAAAATAGATTTATGTTTTTTTATCATTAATTATTTTTACTTTTATTAAGAAAAAAAAACGAGAAACGCAAGTTAACCATTTTAAGTTACCCAGAAATATATAATTGTTTTACTTAACCAAATGACGTTCTGCCATTTTGTTTGTTCCTTCATTATATAACCAGTTTTTAATGAGGAATTTTTTTAATTTTTAATACAGAGCCAAATTTATTGGCTTTTAATATCGTAAAGATCATATACCTTTTCCTTTAAGGAATTATGGCCGTTCATACAGAGTAAATTTCCTCAACATTTGAAATACAATAAATAACATCATGACAATCATATATCAAATAATACTTCTATTTGGGTTTTTTTTTTTTTTTTTTTTTAACCAAAATGTGGAATAAAAATTGTTTTCATTTTTCTTCTGTAAATAAGGCTAAAACTAGATTAATTGCTGCCCGGATGGTGGATAGTTTTGTTGCTAGTTCTATTAATACTAAAATAGGTTGTTCAATAATTTCATGGCATACAATATATCTAACTTTGAGTCTTTGCATAGATCTGAACTTTCGATTCTCTTCATTTGATTTAGTTGATAAAATATTGATAAACTACTTTATCAAAATGTTCCATTAATGCTGGCGAGTCACGGGAAACATACCAACCAGGTTTTAAGACAACCTTCCTCATTCTTTATCCCTTACTCAAGGAGAGCAAGGAGCGTTCTAAAAAAAATATCCACTTTCCGTGACTCACTCTGTATCTATTTGCTATTAAATTTAATTATTTTTATTTTTCCTCCAGAAATCTCTTACGACCTGCTGGAGTGACCTTACGACCAGCCACATTTACCTTGCGGCTGTTCAGAGCTGAGGATATTCCAAGAAGTATATACAATTTTTTTTTCTTTAATAAGTATAAGGAAGTGTTTCTTCTGCCTACATAGGGTGTCTAAAAAGTCACTGGAGGGTTTTGAACTTAAATGGATTTTTTATATCTTTCTGTAATTTTAACACGATCTGACTAAAACATTGGGAAACTTTTTTAAAAAATTCAAACAATTTTTTATTTTTGAAGAATTTCTTTTAAATGTTGCCCATTTTCAGCTTCGCATATTTGTGCTCCTTCCAAAACATTATTCATGACAGATTGCAGAATCTCTGGATTGCGATTTAACCCCCTTATTTCGTTCCTGATGTTTTCCTTCAATTCTTGCAGGGTTTGGGATTTGTTTAACATGTGTTGTGACTTGGGCTATCTTTTACATGAAAATGCCGTTGATAAACTCTTTGAGTTAAAACAATTGACCTCTGATTTTGCTGAAACAATTTCACAACTTGTGTGCCTTGTTCAATGCTATACTTATCCATAAATAATTTCCGAAATATTATCTGTGAAATATCGGAAATAGAGAAAAAAAATAATCCTTAATGGTAAAATGACAAAGATTTTCAACCTTTCAGTGACTTTTTGGACACTCTGTACAATTTTATTTTGTATCATAATTTACTTTGTCTAGCAAAAAAAGATATTTTAGTTATATAACTATCTATACCTACCTGACGTTGCCTGGGATTTATTGCTTGCACATTTTTGAATTAAAAATAAAAAATTTTCTTTATCATTTCTAATTATTTAGCATTCCCCATGTTATGATGAAATCTACATTTACCTTTTAACTGTTTTAACTACAAAATTCTCTTTTAATTTATCACGTGACCTTTGTCCAATCATAAGTCTGCCTTATTCGCACTTCTCATTATAATCAATTCTAAAATCCAAGAGTTTATTTTATATAAATATACTTCGTGTAATTTCAGTGGATTCGGATTTTATTGAGGGATGCAAAAAAATAATTGGAATGGGCGATGAAAATAAAGAATTTGTGGATCCTTACTTCATTTTTTCATTTGCTGGAAAAGAGGTAAGATTTTAAGTTATTTTTTATTTTTACTTTTTTTTTTTTATATATATATTTTTTATTTATTTTTTTAATTTGTTTTATTTTTTTATTAATTTTTGTTTTTTTTTTGTTTTTTTTTAGGTAACATTTGGCCATGTTTATAATTAAAAATAAAATAGATTCGTTATCTAAATAAGCAAATAACCCAGTGTTTCTTTGGAAATTATGTAACTACAAACCTTCATTTAAATTATGTGTGTGTGTATTTGGATAGCATTCCTTTCTTTAAATATATTCCATTAAATACGATAGACAACTGCATATTCTTGTCCTGATCCATTCCAATTTCCTAATGTTTCTTTGTTTTCTAGTGAGAATAATACGGGCGATAATAATAGTGTTCGATTAATATAGTAAATAACACTTTAACTGATAACCACCCCCGATGATGGGTCCTGACGGATTAGAATATACTCGGGTTAAGTGATTATGGTGGGTATATCGGCCAGTTCCCAGTAAAAAGGAAATGCATTAGAAAATTGGAATGGATTAGGACAAAAGTATGTAGACAGAAGTTGTCTATCGCATTTAATGAAATCGTGTATATATATATATATATATATATAATGACTTTTAAAACCTTCTCAAAATGTTATAATTGAAAAAAGTTATTGTTTTATTTCATACCCTGAGCGATCTCTAGATAACCTAAAGCATAATAGTTGCTTTCCGGAAGTACACAAAGCAGATACAAGATTGTTTTCAAATCATTTGAAGGTCGCTCATAGCTTGAAACCACTCTGTGTTACTGATTTAAAATAAGAAATTTATTCAATTACTATATGTATGTATCATTTGTTTATTTTACCTGCCATACTTCTGAACGGAAAGCACTCTATGTAAATGCGGTTTGAGAATAATTAAATAGATGGGAAGTGAAACATATATTTAAAATACAATTATCCAGATAAGTGTTTCGTCATTATACGACTCATCAGCGTGTTTGAGCCTAGTGAGTTTCGAAACCAGTATCCTAAATTCTATATTTTAATATAGATATATATACCCACACACACACACACAGTACCTCTGTAGCTTATGTCCCTGATAGTAGCCCCCTACATCAAAGTTGCAATGTGCCTTGTTTGGGGTGAAAATGTAATAAATAAAATAAAAAAATATATATTGTGGGATCAAAATTCAACTGAGCCCAACTCTTATACACTTTTTTCAATAGACTTTCCACTTTTGAAATCCAAGAATACTAATGAATTATCGAATTCAGAGCAAAAATAAATTAATTCCAACCAAACCAATGTCGAGTAAACCTTTATATTTTATTTCTGCAGCCGTTTCATCTCTAGTAAATATACAATCACGATTTATAATTGTTGTGGGGACATACACACCCTTATAATCACTAAGATAGACATCCATTAGCCATATAAGCAACAAGTATAGACCGCTCAATGAGAGCTATCCGTACAGAGACGACTCCCCACGGACTTACTAATCTTCCTGTATCAATAACCCTGTTCTGGATATAAATGTTTTTCGTATTCTCACCAGTCGTTGTGTTTTCCTACTTTCACCTTTCCCGACTCCACTACAATTATAATAAATGTAATTGAATTTTTGTTGTCGATCACAGATGCTTAATAAAATCTTTTTTTTCTTTATTCTAGATTAAATCTAAAACAATTCATTCAAATGATCACCCAGAATGGAATGAAGACTTGAGTCTTGGCCTTCAAGTAAGGACTTTTTTTATTTTATTGTTGAATAAAACGTGTTTGCTCACCCAACAGTTCAAAACAGAATACGGAATTATTTCATAATTATTTAGAGTTCATAGCGATAATCATTTAAATTCTATCTTTAAAGCTTATATATTTGGGCGTGCAGGATATGCAACCAATCATTATCAATTTGGGAACTCAGCTATCAAACATAAGAGATGTTGACAATTTTTAGTTTTATGCAAATGGGATTAAAAGGGGTGGAAAACCTTTGAAATTTTGGATTTTTGTAAAATTTAAGCAATAGGTATAAAGCAATAATCAATATTCCCTAATTTCTTGTTCCTTTGGAATATTTCAAAAGGATTTTCGAGGGCATAATATGGATACAACCCACACCTCCATTTGAAAATTCAAATATATCAGATTTTTATTGAATTTGATCTGTAGTTTTTAGACACGAATGAAGCAAGATTTCCTGAATTTCTTAAGCTTAACTTTTCGAATTTTAGACCTCTTCTAAAATCGAAATCATGTAATGGATTTCGATCAGAATTAGAATAAAGATTCTAGACATAAGGTATAGTATCATTATACTACCATTAAACGAGTGTACGAAGTAGAATTTTTTTAATTAAAAAATAATTGATGGAAATTAATAAGCAAATAAAAAAAGGGATAACTAAAATTTCTTTTATCATACTTTAATCTTTTTAAGGGGACTTGAAAATGGTATGAAACTGTTCTGTTCTATTTGGTAGATGGGTTCATTTTATCTATTCTGTGTATTCTAGTGAAATATAAAAGTGTAAGACAATTTAGACAGGTGATAACACCAATCTAGAGAAAGTATGATCAAATTGTCCCTGTGTTTTGTTACCAAGTGATACCATTCGATCATATGGATGTGCTGATGCAATTGCAAGGGTTAGAAGTTACTAATCGGCAAAGCGTTACCACTGTTGACCAAAAGAAGAGTTTATCGTGTTTGTGTGTGTTTAGTATGGAAATGGAACATGGCCAGTTAGGGTTAAGAATGTGTTGCATGGAGAGACATAATGAGAATGCATGTGTAATGTGGGTTAAAGATGAGCTTAGATCTGATTGTCTGAAGAGTAAACTTGAACAATTTAGGAAGATGTATAAAGAACAGAAGATTTTGTTAGTTTGGTCACACTGATAGAATGGATGAGAGTGCTTTGATTAGAGGTAGAATAATACATGTTTTCTATATTATGGCTATTAAAAAAGGAAAACTGAGGGTTTTTTTTGTTTTGTTTTTTTTGTATCCATGGTAAAAAGAACGAGAGATGGAAAACATTTAATGAAGGTTAAAAACAAAAATCAAATAAGGAGGTAGTCAGCTGACTGGGTTTCGCCCTCACTTTTCAAAGCCGAATGAAGGTGTTTTTTTTTGTTTTGTTTATTTTTATATGGAACTGAATTCAGACTTGGGAACGACTAAAATAAAATCCAACTATGGGGGGGGGGCTAAAATAAATCTATCATTATAATTATACAATGGAGAGGGAACGCCTCAGACTAATCACGTCCAGACCCAATCTCCTTAAATGGACATGAATAGTCTCCAAGACCTTCAGATGAAATAACACGATGTGCAATGAATTTCAGCAATGATTTAAATTAAGAAATTTATTCAATTACTATATGTATGTATCATTAGTTTATTTTACCTGCCATACTCCAGAACGGAAAGCACTCTATGTAAATGCGGTTTGAGAATAATTTCCTTCACGAATGTGATGACCCTAGATGGAAAGTGAAACATATTTTCTATTCTAAGTCATTCATTCGTTATTTCATCTGAAGGTCTTCGAGACTATTCATGTCCATTTAAGGAGACATTCTCTTTGTAAGCTAAGAGATTGTCTTTTGGGTCTGGACATGATTAGTCTCTAAAGCGTGTCCTCTCCATTGTATAATTATCATAACGGTAGATTTATTTTAGTCATTCCCACATTTTTTCTTTCCGATAGTTGGATTTTATTTTAGTCATTTCCTGGCCTGAATTCGGTTCCCTATACAAAGAAAAAACCCTCGATTCAGCTTTGAAAAGTGAGGGCGAAACCTGGTCAGATGACTCTACCCCCTAATTTAATTTTTTTTTAACCTTCATTAAATGTTTTCCCTCTGTCCTTTTTACCATGATTACAAAAAAACTCAATCTTCCTTTTTTAATAGCTATAATATAGTTTTGTACCCCCGCTCAAAAAAAAAATATAATATATTTGATAAAACTTTCTAGACAATTTTAATCAATGTATTTTGATCAATATCCTTTCAAATTTCTTGCTAACTTTCCTGCCAAAGTTACTTTAATAAAATATCTAAGCTGCACTTTCTTTAGAAAATATATACAACCCCAAAGAAAGTATTAAGGATTTTAATAACTCTGGCAAATTTGTCAGTTACTGAGATCTTGCTCTTCTTCTCCTTACACTACTACCACTGCTACTTCACCTCCTTTTATACTTTTTCTTGCAACACTTTTGGTCTAATTCATCAAATAATTAAGCAGTTAATATGCAAGCAAGCAAGATTATACATATTGAAATATTTCTTTTGTCAGAAAAATCAATGGGATGTGAACAAATTTATTAATGACTACCAAGAATCACATAATACAGGGTGACCCAAAAAAAAAAAAAAACACAAGCTAAACGGTGGCCAACAAGAACATATGCTGTAGAATGGAGGAAAAAAAGGGCAAAGACCCTAGTGTTTTGATGTGATGTTTTGAATATAATAAACTAGTTATGACCAAAGTTTCATCTCATTCGGACAAAACACTAAGAAACGGGGCCTAATTAGAGTTGGGCCCGTTTTTTTAGGGGGGGGGTCACCCTGTATAACTGCCAGTTTTCCTCGGGGTCTGATATTGAAGCTCCTATTACTTTTTGGTTCCCCGACAAAAGGAGGGTGGACCTGTAAACTCACCTTTGTCCATTCGTCTGTCTGCACTTTTCTCAATAATTACGCGTGGGAATTTTTTGAAATTTTGCACAAACATTAAACATATGAGTAAAAAAATAAAAAATAAAAAAAAATAAAACTGAACAGATTTTCTGAGTAAACTCCGGTAGCCTCTCCCCCCCCCCATAACCAGGGGTGCCTTTCGAGTTAAAATGGCTAAAATTGACACTTTTTTGCTTAGTAAAAAAAAAAAAAAAAAAAAAAAAAAAAATTGATGCCTTTTATTTTTATAAAACTTTCTGAAAAGTTGTAACTAACTGATTTCTATATAATTTTGTTTGTCTATACTTCGAGATAACTCTTGGGTGTACCCCAGGGGCCCTTTTTAGGGCTAATTTTTTGAACTATTTTACCATATTTGCCCAAAGTTTTCTGTGTATGTCTATTTAGCAGTTTTGCATGGTGCTGAACTCAAATTTAAATATGTTTAGGCCTTGGGGACTTTTGGGACTAAATGAGCGGGGAGGGTGTCAAATGAGGCTTTTTTTTCTTTTTTTTTTTCTTTTTTTTTTTTTTTGCATGATGCAGAACTCAAATTTACATATGTTAAGGCCCAAAACTGCACCGTTTGTTCATTTTCACCAGAATGTGACGTCCGCGGGTACTTTTTGGGCTAAATGGGGGAGGGGAGGGGGCAAATGCTGAACTTAGTCATTTTTTTCATGCATGCTTCACTTGTTATATTTATAAGTAATTTGCCTAATAGTATAACCACTTAAATCAATAAAGAGTAAGGAGAGAACTTGAATGCCTACTAGACACTGTCCTCGAGTGCCCAAGGTCTCTCTGTACAGGGGTTTGTCAGAACAACCTAGCATAAGGATATTTTTCTCAGAAGTAAACCCTGACCAAATATTCAAAATCACATAGTATTCGCTGCCCACATAAGATCTCGATATGATTAACCCAAACTGGCTCTTATGAGGAATGGTGCCTCTTCTCCAAATGATGTTACCTCAAATAATAGCACAAAGCTGGATACTCCACCAGACTCGATGAATTCTTGTCCCCGAGTTCAGTAAAACCAAGAGACCACAAAAAAAAGATATACTATCACATATTTACATGGTTAATTGGGGAGAGGAAAATGATGTTCTCAACTTCTTTGCTAACTCAACATTTGAGATGTAAAGGAGAACTTTGAAATATTTTAATATCAATGTATCTCCCCAAGGGACAGAGTTAGACACCAGGGTCGTTTTTTAACGTGGAGAAGAGGAACAAAAATTAAAAATTGTCTCAGTCGTAAAGGATGTCTCTTCCACTGAGAGAGAACAAGAAATTGAAGTGCAGCATCTGAAGAACAGATACTACGCTTTGATCTTTGCCCGAAGGCCAAAGTTAGAGATTTGTTCGAAAGGTGTTATCAAACAATATAAACCACATATTTTATCAACTTTGTTCCACAGGTAATAGAAATGGGCTAGCAGAGATCAAGTGTTAACCCCAGGTAGTGGGGCCCTTTGATTTCTGAGAACTTCAACTATCACTATTTGGACAGAATTTCGATCAGAACCTTTATTTACTTCACAGGGGGTAGCGTGCTCTTGTTCCGTCAGCCATGACTGGATAGAGGTCATAAGTAATTCGCAATTGTATTTTTCGTCGCCCATACTGAGGATTGGACCTTCAACTATCGGGAGAATATCACTTTTTTTACTCGATTTTTTCCAAGTACTCTAACCACTGTGCCACAGGTCCTTGAGAATAACTTAGGACCTCTATCCAGTCATGGCTGACGGAACAAGAGCATGCTACCCCCGTGAAGTAAATAAAGGGTTCCACTCGAAATTCTGCCCAAAATCCAGAGTTTGACAGAAATATTCCTGAGTTCCACAAGATACACTTAAAGGTTGGAGGTTGCATCAACCAAAACGTTGTGAAAATCACATTTAAGATGAGAACAGTAGTCCGATGAATCCAAATATGAATAACTAATCCTCATCTCAAAAATTCAGAAACGTCATAAAGATAAGCGTTCAGTTTTATTATATAGATAAACGATGTCAATATTTTTTCTGTTCTATGCGTTTTAATTAATGGATGGCGTGAGAAAAAAAATAGCACAATATTTTCTAACTACACCAGATTTCAGAAAACGTGTAGGTGTCCATTGTTTATAAACTCAATGCTTGACAAGCTGTTGACAAGAAAACACCTACTTTCTTACAACAAACCTTGTGATGTGACAAGCTGAACTCATTTCATAATAAAACTATGCTCCACCGTGTTATTGCCAACTGGAAAACAAAGGTCTCTAAAACGCTATCGTTTTTATCTCTCTCACTGTCGGTGCTTTCAGATCAAGCCGTCTGAAGATATTGGCTTCCTGACCTTAAATGCACCAAACATTGATGTTATTGTTTTTTTCTTTGTTTTTTGTTTTTTTCACTTCGCAAAAGCTAAAAATAAAAACAATTTCCCTTTACAAAACAATCAAACCAAACTCTATGAATAAATATAATCTTTTTCCAAAATTGCTGGATTTGGCGTTAAATAATCCTAAAAGGGGTTGATATGCTGTAGAACAAAACAACCAAACTGTGTCACTATCAAATCATTATATAACAAACTTGTAGTTCCAATTTACTATACCTCCCCAAGGGACAGTTAGACACCAGGGTCGTTTTTTAATGTGGAGAAAAGGAACAAAAATTAAAAAATTGTCTCAGTCGTAAAGGATTTCTCCTCCACTGAGAGAGAGAAGTTGAACTGCAGCATCTAAAGAACAGATGGTATTTATTTGCTCCCCCACCGAGCAAATTAGGCACAAGGCCGATTTTTAATGTGAGGAGTGAAGGGGAAATGGGGACCAACTTCCCGGGGAGTAGGGGAGCTGGATAGTGACAATTGGTATGAAGGGTTGCCCCTACATTGACCAAGGTCTTATATGTGGGGTCGCCCCCACATATGGTCTTTGCTTGCAGTATCTGCCGGAACAGATACTACACTTTGATCCCGACACGAAGGCCGAGTAGCATCTGAAGAACAGATGGTATTTATTTGCTCCCCCACCGAGCAAATTAGGCACAAGGCCAATTTTTAATGTGAGGAGTGAAGGGAGGGGGAAGGGAAAAGGGGACCAGCTCCCGAGAGGTGGGAAATGGGAGCTGGTTAAAGGTCAGGCATGTGGGGTTGCCCCCACATCTGGTCTTTGCTAGTCATAGCTAGTCATAGCTTGCAGTATCTGCCGGAACAGATACTACACTTTGATCTTTCCCCAAAGGCCAAAGTTAAACAACATATTTTATCAACTTTGTTCCACAGGTAATAGAAATGGGCTAGTAAAGAAATATACAGCACAATCACGTTGACACACTGGTTCTCGCCAGATCACCGAAGTTAAGCAACGTTGAGCCTGGCCAGTAACACATGGGTGACCATTTAGAAATGGCGAGGCACTGTATGTACCGCGAGGTAAAAATACCAGGTTGAGAAACTAGTGCGGTCTATCCTTCTCTCGAGGGTAGATGGGCCTCTCGTAAGCCATGGTAGGCAACCCATCTAATGATGGCATCACAATATAAAAAATACCCCTGATAACCCTGGCAAAGCATCAAGTATTCAGCTACGGACAAGATTTGAATTACACTACAAACTCGTGTAGTGAGTTCGATCTCGGCTGTGGCCGCACTGGATGGATGGAAACAAGTTATTTGATGTTCACGTATCTTACCAGAGAAAGTGTTATCAGGAGTCCATAAATTTGGAGGCAGTAAATGTTCGATGCTCGTCCAGAACTCCAATCTCTTCTCAAGAAAAAAAAATAAAGAAAATTATTTATCATGTACATACTCGTGACTGGGAAAAAATAATGTACGCTAACAATCATGCAAAATGAAGTAATTTAATTTTTATAAATAAAATTACTTTCAATGGAAATTCGTAGGTGGTACGATTATGTACAAGGCTTATTTTAAACTCTATTTCTGAAGAGCTGTTGTAAGGGATAGTTAGTCAGTGATGACTTTCAAGATGGTGTAATAGCGATCATCATTTAGCCATAAAATTTTATTTCATTTTTATTTTTACCTTAATAAAGCTAGTTGATCAATTTGCTTAATTTTTGATTGCACCATCTTCTTTCCACCACGGATACATCTTCTATAAATATAAAAGCGAAAATGTATGTATGTATGTATGTGTGTGTGTTCGCTTTTTCTGTATGTCTACAAAAGGCTTCTTTCAGAGAAGCGGTCGCTCGGTTCACAACTTTTTAAAACTTTTTATATCACATATAAATCGTAATATCTCACAGTTAACAACGAAGCTCGCCTGTCTATTTAATTTGCTCGATTTCGGGAAGATAAATATTCAATATTTGTCGCTCGCCGCATGTGGGTTAGTCTTTTTCCTATAACATCTTGGGGGTGGGAAAACAAAGCGTTCAGCAGTAAATACTATCTCGCAGTGAAACTTGACCTCATTAACTCATTAAAACAGGCACCTGCTAAATCCAACTAATTAAATAAATTCAAACGTGTTTCCGTTAGCAACTTGCGGTGGAGCAATGGTTAACATCGCACTTTTTTTTTTTTTTTTTTTTCTTCACACTTTAATTTACAACTTTGCCTCAAGGGTTCGGGTTCGATCCTCATACTTACTTTTTTTTTAACCCCCCCCCCCCCAAACACCCGGGCAACGTCGGGTACCCCTCGCTAGTACATTATAAAGTTTTTTATCTTTGACAAATCTTGAAGTAAAATAGATGTAAAATAGATTGACATTCGTCCCAAAACATCAATGGTAAAGGGGTGAGCAAACAATGCGATAGCCTAGCATAAAGGGACCAATCCCCCCCCCCCTTTCTCTTAACTCAATTAACACCCTTGTTTCTCTCTCGAATTTCTTTAATCATAAATCCTCCTTTTGAAAGAAGTCTTGTATGTCCTGTAACTTAATCAAACGGTGACTAAACACGTGAATTATAGCTGCAAGGGTGTATAAAGGCAGTGCACACATTAAGAGACTAGCAGTATGTTACACTTGAGCTGACCAAACGTTATCATGTAGGTTTGACATAAAGGCAGACCACTTTGCTTTTGCATATTTCCTCTTGGGAAAAGTAATAGTTATTTATAAATTCAAGAATCAATCAAATGAAAAACATACCTTGTTTTATATAGACTTGATATTCCAAACTGTAGAATGAATTCAATAAAAGGACATAGGCATATTTAATTAATAACTGTTTTATCTTTCCAAATTCCTCTTTGTTATCAAACACTCTATTTCGTATTCAAAATCATGTACATTTTGATAACAATGATAATAATAATCGCTTCTTCGGTGACTTCGCGATGGCCAGCAATCCCATATCATACAACAGTAGTATTTATATCATTTTTACATTTTTACCTATTATGCATGCAGCATACCAACGATACTTTATTAAATTTACAATTTTGTTCAGTAGTTTTATAACCTACTAGAAGATGTATCCGGCGTTTCCCGGTATTAAACATAACGCTAAATTCCTTAAAAAAAAAAAAAAAAAAAAAAAACGAAATAAACTATGTGCATGCGAATATTATTTCTAAACAGTTAACTTCTTGTAAGTAAAAAAAAAAATGTTCTCTAGCTGAAATTTTGCATAAAGTGTATTTAGCTAAAATAATCGGTTTGGGCCAAAAATTTGGCTGTCAAGGAGTCAAAGTTCAAAAGATTTGACCTTTGTGGTTTCTAGCAAACTATACAGCCAATTTTGGGTCTAAACATTTAAAATTTTGCATAAAGGGTATTCAGATATGCAGCAAGCTTTTTAATCAGTTTTGGGGAGAAAATTTGGCTGCCAAGAGATCAAAGTTGAAAGAGTTGACCTTTGCAGACTCTACCAAACTCCTCCACCAATTTTGGGTCTAAATACTTGAAATTTTAGATGTACATTACCTGGACATGAGTCAAACTTATATACTAGCAGGGCTACCCGGCGTTGCTCAGGACCATATAAAACAATGAGAAAAATGAAGTTGTTTTTGAGCATACCTATTATTTTTAGGATAGAGGAATTTTTAATGTCTATGTATCATTTACTATCTCGAGCAAAAGAATATTTTACCTATCCTAGAACGGGTATTACACAACACATGTATAGAATAATTGTACCTTCCCTAGGACAGTTAATTTACAGCACGTATATTAAACAATTTTACCTTGGACGGGTAATGTAAATACGTATATGAAACAATTTAACGTACTCTTGACAAGTATTGTACAACATATATGAACTAATTTCACTTCCCATTAAGGCCACCATAATTTTAAGAAAAATGAAGTCATTACTCCTCGTGTGAAAGAGCAGGACACAAAATGTTTTAAATAATAATAGAATAACAATAACAAAGACTTTCGCTGGTGAAGACTAATATTAACCGTAACCAGTTATACAGTCCTTTTGAAATTTTCATCTATTTTTCTCGTTATGTACTGAATATTTGTTAATGAAACCTATATGAAATATGTTCCTTATTAAATTTTAAAGATTTTCTATTCTGAAAGAAGTTTTAAAAAATTTAATCTAAAAGTTATTTAAAAGTTTTTGTTAAAAAAAATTTCAGATTTTCTCATTATTCAGACCTGTATTACAAAGAGGGGGTTGCAAAAAATGAGTTGTGATGTGAGGAGAAATACAAACTGAAATAGAGAGAAGAGTTTTAAAATATAATCTTAAAAAGAAAAGATACAAGTTAGAAAAGCATTTCATCCAAGGCATGAAAATTGTTAAACAAAATATTTTTACTATAGGCTTTAAAAATAAAGGTACAAGATTCAATTTGAAATTTATTTATCTTCAAAGTGCACTTTTATAAATTTTACGAAGTAAGGTATAACAATTTGATTTAAATTGAATCAAAAAATTACCTTGGATTTATTTTATGTAATGTACATTTTGTTGCAATTTAAAAACATCTTTCAGCTAGCAATTAATGATATAGATATAAAATTTTCAATGATTTTTTTTAAAGTGCAAAGAATGTACGTTACATAAAATAAATCCAAGGTAATTTTTTGATTTAAATTAAATTTTATACCTTACTTTGTAAAATTTAAAAAAGTGAATTTTGAAGATAAATAAATTTCAAATTGAATCTTGTACCTTTATTTTTAAAGCCTATAGTAAAAATATTTTGTTTAACAATTTTCATGCCTTTTCTAACTTGTTGTTATATAACCGGATATAGTGAATCATAGATGCTTTTTTTTTTTTTCAATAATATTTTACCTCTGTTATTGTTGAATGGAGATTGCAGAAGCAGACATTAATTTTATTATTGTATAAGTAGTCGTACTAATAATTTATTTACTATCAAACATATAGAAAAGTTTTCAATTATGTATTTAAATATGTATTTTTTTACGAATTTACATATGCATTCTATTTAGGGTATTGAGCATTGTTCGATTCAACATAAGACTTAATAAAAGTAAAATTAGATTTTATCACCTACTACCTGGATTTAGAGTATTGAGTAGGCTTGAATTCCACATCTACCAGGTTCCAAGTGGCTTATTGCATTATTGCTGCACGCACCTGTTAGATCTTGAGTATTATGCACTAATGAACTATTTTATAAAGCATACTAGCAGTTCAGCCCAGCTTTGTTCGGGCCCTATGTACTGTCCATAGCTTGATGTGTATATATGTATGCATATATATTAAAAAATTTGACTAATATCCAGGTAACCTACATCTAAAATTTCAAGTGTTTAGACCCAAAGTTGGCAGAGGAGATTGGTAGAGTCTGCAAAGGTCAATTCTTTCAATTTTGACCTCTTGGCAGCCAAATTTTCGCCAAAAAACTGATTAAAAAAAAAGCTTGCTGCATATCTGAATATCCTTTATGCAAAATTTCAAATGTTTAGACCCAAAATTGGCTGATAAATTTGCTAGAGACCACAAAGGTCAAATCTTTTGAACTTTGACCCCTTGGCAGTCAAACTTTTGGTCATAAACGGATTAAAAAGCTTGCCTCATGTCTGAATACACTTTATGTAAAATTTCAAATATTTAGACCAAAAATTGGCTGAGTAATTTGGTAGAGACCGCACAGGTAATTTTTTTTTTTTTTAACTTTGACCCCAATTTTGACCCCTTAACATTTGTTTTGGGCTCAAATCAAATTAAAGTTTGACCCATGTCCAAGTAACTTGCATATAAAATTTCGAGTGTTTAGATCCAAAATTGGCGAAGGAGTTTGCTCGAGTTTTCAAAGGTCAAATCGTTGAACTTTGACCTCTTGACGGCCAAATTTCTGGCCAAAAACTGATTAAAAAGATTCTCCCACATTTCACTACACCTTATGTCAAATTTTGAGACCGTTGACAGTAGTTTGGCAGGGAAATGCACACACACACACACACACACAATTTCACTTTTATAGATATACTAGCATGGGTGCCCGGCGTTGCCTGGGTGTTTGGAGGTGTGTTGAGCAAAAAAAAAAGTGGAAGTAGGAAGGTAGGCTTGAACCCGTACCGCGAAGGAGGAAAAGAATGGGAAAAAAAACGTGATGTCTTTACGACCACCACCAAACCAGAAGTGACGTAAGTTTAAATTAAGACTAGACAATCGAAAAGAGAGGATGACTTTCGAAAATATCTGTGAAAAAAGCGACCCCTCCCAGTAGAAAAGTGCCCAGTTGAGGGTGGAGAAATTGTTTGTAGCCAATTTCTCGGTATTTGAAGGTCGAGCTTCCAAACGATACTGATCTTGTGAAAATCCGTCGCCTCTGTTGAAGGTTTTAGGCAGACATACATACATACATTTATATATTGGTAGCCCAAATTTTCGACTCAAACCAATTAAAAAGCTTGCCCTATCTCTGAATACCCTTTATGTAAAATTTCAAATGTTTAGACCAGAAATTGAGTAATTTGGTAGAGACCGCAGAGGTCAAATTTCTTTAACTTTGACCCCTATTATAACCCCCCCCCCTTAACATTTATTGTTTTGGGCTAAAATCAAGTTATTAAATTAGATCCATGTCCAAGGAACCTATATCTAAGATTTCAATTGTTTATACCCAAAATTGAGTTTGGTAGAGTTCTCAAAGGTCAAATCGTTGAACTTTGACCCCTTAACAGCCAAATTTCTGGCCGAAAACGGATTACAAAGATTTTCTCAAATCTCCATACCCTGTATATCAAATTTCGAGTCTGTAGACTGAAAATTGACAGTTATTGTGTCGGGGAAATGTACAGACACACACACACACAGACACTTTCACTTTTATAGATTGATATGCACATAAAGTTATGAACAGTACACAGGGCCCGAGCAAAGCCGAGTTGAACTGCTAGTATGAAATTTTTTGGAAGGGAGGGGTCGTTTTAAAGTGTTATTATAAACATTCTTCACACATATGTAATATGCCCATAAAAATTAGGCTTCTCCAGAAACTGAACCAAATATAATTTGTTTTTTTCACCATTTTTTTTTTTTTTTTTTTACGCTATACATAAAAAAATGGCTGAATTTAATTATCAATCAAATGATAAAAGAAGTTATTTTTGTTTAAACAAAAAACGCTATTTCAACCAAAATAATTTATTTGGAAACCATGCCCACCATCCGATGTTCTTTGTTTACAATTTTCTCTTCATTTTAGAAGAAATAGGTAAGACAGTTCTTTTAAACTAGAACTCTCAAACTCGAAAGACTGTTTCATCTTCGCAAGAAAGCATGCTGATATATATACTTGGTCGCGACACTGAACATGCTAATGCTTCGGACAGATGGTTGGTTAAAACCACAAGCCCTCGTCAGGCGACTTAAAAAAAAAAAAAAAAAAAAAAAAAAAAAAAAAAGTTTGTCTTCCACATAAAAAATCCAGTCTTTTTGACTTTTGTGGAAGACACTTTTTTTTTTTAAGTCGCCTGACAGACTTTTGGTTTTAACCAACCATCTGTTCAAAAAACATTAGCATGCAAATTTGTCTGTATCAATAAAAATATACCTTGCTCTTCTTTTATTGAGCACTCTTAATAACCTGGTTAAATTCAGTTTTCTCTCTTGAATATCTATAACTTATATATAACAAAGGCCTATATTGCAAATTTCAATATGTTGTTCATCTTAAAATTTATTCCTTTTAAGTATGTTGATATGCACAATAAATTGTAAGCATGTCAGCATACTTCAAGGAATAAATTGTAAGATGGACAACATTTGGAAATTTGGAATATAGGCTTTTGTCATTTATTTGTTATATGCTCTGCAATTATATTGAGCTTCACAAATTAAAGGATTGGTATGAATAAAAGGTGAAATATAATTGAAAAATATTTCCACACACACACATATATATATATAGGTGTGTGTGTGTTTGTGTCTTTTCTTTTACAACCTCAAGATGTTAACTTAGTCCATTACAGTTGTTTTTGCTGTCTGTTTCGTCGGATGATAAAAGTTAAAACTTGAGCTTGTAAAATAAAAAAAAAAAAACATTCAGCTCTTCTAACGTATTGAGCACTTTTTATCCCGTTTTTTACCACTTCTAAATATATTTATGTGGAAATGTTTTTTCAATTTTCATTATCTTTCATATATATATATATATATATATATATGAGAGAGAGATGATGACATTTATGTTTGTTAATTATTTATTTCATATTTTAATTTATTGCAAAATATTTACTAAAATAAAGATTAATTTTTCTTTTTTCATTACAGTTCCCATCTATGTGTGAAAGAATCAAATTCATCATCAAAGATTGGTATGTTTTATTCTTTATTATTTTGGAAACCAAGGAATCCATTTTAGTTTGATTTAACATTTGAGTTCTTATTCTGTGCATGAAATTTGAAGTCATCTGCCAAATGGATGAAAGTTTTATTGTAGTTCTTTTTAACTTTATATTAATGCTGAGAGAGATTTTGTAACAAATTTGTTTTAAATAAGGATAATGACACTCCAAAAAAAATGAGCCTCATTATTTTCTTTTAATCAAAATAAATTTGATTTTAAATCTTTTTTTATTTAAAATACAAGTATAATTATAATAATTTGAGTTATTTTCAGAAGGAATTGCTTACTTTTAAAATGACCTACAAGAATTTCCTGCTACTACTTAAAAATAAATCTGTAGTAATCATAGTGGTGCATACCACAAGCCAATTTATGAGATAAATGAGAAGCATGGTTGGATGTCTATTGAAAATGTTTTATTTTCCAAACTTCTAGGAAGGAAATAAAGTTAATTATATTTGAAAATACGTAGAGTAACATTCTGGATAAAAAAAAGGGTGTTGAAATGAATGAAAATATGTATTTTTATTGATGAAACTTATTAGTATTAAACAAAGGGAGGTAATTAAAATGTCCGGTAAAAGATAAGATCCACACACATTTTCATTTATTATCTTTCAACACAGCATCTCATTCTCAGGGAGGTCGGTTTCTTTGATCTTCACGGTCAGAATTTCATTTGATGTTTTGCTTCACTTTTCAAACTTGGAGTAGTGGTAGCAAAACAGTAACACCTTTTGAACGGCACACATCTTTTTGGGCGGGGGAGAGGGTACTTCAGATAAGAAGTGTTCTCATGTCAGGGTCTCAGACAAATTCCTATGCAGACCGACTGAAGATACTCGAAAATGGGGTCTAGTGGGCGGGTTAGGGTTAATACCGCAGACGGTTTCAATGTGAATCCGACTAGTCTGGGCACATTCAGTTTTCACAGGAGTTAGTGTTAGAACCAATACTGTTAAGATGCACATCACAAATTCCCTGAATCATAGCCCTGTCATTCCTCTGCATCCTCAGAATTAGTAGGAGCTCTGCATTCAATCAGATGTAATATTTTAACGAGAAATTAATAATGAAGCAAAGGTTGTGCAATCTTCACCTGTTGTCCTCCTGAGCTGGTGTCAAGTCTTACGGAGAAATCTAATAACTGAAACAAGCAGGTATAAGCAGAGATACGAATGGAATATTCCACATACGAATGGAACAATCTGCCACTGAGTTCTCAGTCTGTCTACATATTTAGAATTGAGCATCAACCCCCAATTATTCACTTGCAACCAAATAATTTTAATATGCTTAATTCAGATAAATAGTTGGATTTTTTCAGATGAGGATTGATAATTTGCATCCTCATCTTGAACCCATGGTGTAATGGATAAGTGTCGAGGGGCAGTTCTTCTGAAGGTTCGATATTTACTACAGTCAATAACTAAAAAAAAAAAAAAAAAAAAAACATAATTAACACTTCTATCTGGCCATGGATGACAGAATGAGAACAATCTATTTATTTTTGACAATTGAATAAAGATTTTATTTCCACATTTTGTACAAGTTCATAAGCTCAACAACGATTCCAGAGTTTGAAAAAGAGGCACTTGAATAATATCGCAAGTTAGACAGGCCCCAAAATATTGTAGAATTAACCAAGATGATAATGCTAAGTTATAATAATCCAAATAATCAGTTTAAAAATCTGTGCTACGTTCCAGTCTTCTGGGGTTTTGAAGGTTCAGTCCTTACTGAAAGTGATCATTAAGAATAACATCATTTATATTTCTACCTGGTCACAGCTGATAGACTGAGGGCAATCGACCCACATGAATTAAAAGGGTTCAGTTTGAAATTCTGTATAGGTTCCAGAGTTTAAAATGATGCATCTAAAATGACTGCTGGTTATATCAGTATTTTTATATAAAAATAACAAACAAACATGAGAATAGTAGTCCAAAAACAACTAAGTAGCTTTAAAATAATTTTTTCCCCTTTTTATGAATTTTCCTATTTGAAACTGTTTGACATTTGCATGTTTTTAGTCTAGAATGTATGAAATTATTAGAATTTAATTTTAAGAGTTGATAGTGAATGCACTTTGAAATGCCTGTATAGTGACGATACTATTGTAAATGTTTGCTGACTTAAAGTATAATAATTATCTCCTCAGTATGTTGGCAAAGGCTTATCTCTACAGGAAATACGTTGTACAGAATTTAAATATAATCAATTGATTGCTTTTTAGTATGTCCTGTGCGTGTGAAATACAAAACTATAAAAAGGCATGAATGCTAATGCATTGACTTTCTAACAAAATAAACTACAAGAATTTACTCATGAAAACCAGATTTTTACAGTAAAAAAATAACCTGTCATTTTTCTCCAGTTCTCGTAAATACTAGCCCAATCTAATATGAAACTAGCAGCAAACAATGCTCTGTTGGTAGGTTAATAATCGTTGAGCTTTTACTTTGAAAGGTTTGGTCTGTAAAAAAAAATAGAAAGTATATACAAAAACATTTTCTCTCTCTTGATAGTGTTGCAAAGGCAACCTAACTATTAGGCTCACAAGTAGGTGGTTTTTGATTATGTATTGGCTAGCTACATTATGCGGCCTAGCTCAGGATCGGTGAAAGTGAGTTTTGATGGTCAGAAGTTCTGTATTTGTTCAGGAGGAAGCCGATTCAACTCAAATATGCTGATAGCCATTGTAAGTATGATTCTATTGTCACTGCTGATTTAGTATTATTAGATTCAGCTAGAATTCTGTAGAAACCAAGAATATAAGTATTTTAAGACTTGTATAACTAGTATAAAGTCTGCTTTTCATAAGTAAATGTTTGTACAATATTGTCTTGCAAGTGTGTGTGCGTCTATAAACTGATTTTAATTTTGTTTTTTAATGTCTAGAATGAATTGCATTGTAATTTTCTGAAATATCCTTTGTTTTCATTCACACTCTGATATGTGTGTGTGCTTGTGTTTTCCGTGAGGTAAAGGTTGTTTAAATTTTAAAATGAAATACCCATGTTATACGTTTATAAGCCAAAATACAACGAATATGCATAAACATAATTTAACTACATATTTGCAAACATGTTTCAATCTACATATATACGAGTATTCCAAGCAAACGCTACATGATTCATCACTTTTCAAGACCAAAAGCCATGCGATGGTAACGGTTAATTAGATGAATTTCAGTTGAATGATGAACGCCATGAAAGGACTGAAAATGGTGACTGGAATAAAAATAGTTCAATTACTTATATGGGACGATGTACAACAAATAATTGCTGACCTTGATTTGAAAATTATCATATTGTAGTCTGCAGGGTAAATGGGTTTACAATATATAAGCCTTTAACATATACTTTAACATAACTATGAATCCACTTTTCCTTAACTATGAGCTGCTTCTGAATGGATCATTCCTGAACAGAAGGGGGATGGACGTGTTTTCACTAAAGCATTTTTTCTAACTGATCTCATTTTAAGATGATTTAATGTCACATGATTAAAACCAACCAATCAGAAATGGATCCTCGTATATGATGGACCATAGCTGAACTTAAGGTTATACCTTGTTTATTGTAACCTTTTGGCATCTGGTGAAGCATTTCTGCGCATAACTCATAAAGCAGATTATCTACATGGCATATGTAACAGTGCTAATATCTTAAAATGTTTGTAGATGAGTTGCATTTTTTTCCAAGATGGCCTATACATGGCATCTTCGATTGGTCTTAATATATTGTAGCAATGCACATATGCACTGCACATATGTGCAGCACAATATGCATCCACACTATAGTATGGTTAATTTATGAGGTTAGCCTGTTAATATGCATGTACATAGAGAGACGGTGTGGATCTAGTAGAGTGAACCTTGAACAAAAATATTTCCGTATTATTTGGATTCATCGGACTACTATTTTCATTTTGAGTGATTTTTTTTTTCACAATGTTTCGGTCGATGTAACCTCCGACCTTCTTAGGTGTATCTTGTCGAACTCTAGAATGTTTCTGTTGAACGCGGGAATTTTGACGGAACAAGAGCGTATTACTCCCCCCCCCCTTCCCCAGTGAAGTAAATAAAGGGTTCCGCTCCAAATTCCGTCCCAATTCCAGAGTTTGACAGAAACATTCCTGAGTTCGACAAGATACGCCTGAAGAAGGTCGGAGGTGACATCGACCGAAACGTTGTGAAAAATCACACCCAAGATGAGAACAGTAGTCCGATGAATTCAAATAATACAAATAACCAATGCTGATCTAGAAAAAAAAAAATTCAGAAATGTTAAAAATACTTCCGTGTTTTTATTGTTCTTGTGGCAACCATTCACACTCTTTGCACTGAGGATTGAACCTTCAACCTCCAGAAGTGTGTCACTTAGAACTGAATTTTTATCTAGTATTTTATTCGTTATACAACAGGTCAATTACGAATTAAGATTTCTACCTAGTCATGGCTAACAGAATGGCAGCATGCTACCCCTGTGGATTAAATAAAGGATTCATTTTGAAATTCTATGTAGATTCCAGAGCTCAATAAGATACACCTGAAGGTCAGAGGCTACATCGGCCAAAACGTTTGTAGAAATAACATTAAAGATGAAAGCCGATGAGCAGACTAAAAAATAAATCCTTGCTGTTATGGGAGCGTTTTTGGAAATTGTGTTAGTGTTTATTCCAATGTTGTCTAAACGAAAATTCCTGAAGTGAAATGAAAACTTGCGTTATCAAAGATTTTTTTTTTTTTTCAGTTTCTTACAATGAGAAAAATATCCTGTAAAATCAGTGTATTCAATGTTAATATTATCATTTTATCAAAGAGGGGTGGACAAGTGAAAACTAAACGAGACAAACAAAATTTTAATGAACTTTATTAAATAATGCAACCTATTCAGAAAGCACAGTGATCTACGGTTTGTCCATGCCTGACTTAGTAAAAGGATTTGTTCAAAGTGTGCTATCTACCAAAATAAAGCAATTTTAGTACATCTTGAAATGTTCCAATTGTTACCTTTCATCTGTTATAACCATTTAAAGCCTGCTTTTTATTTAAAAATTGGATTGTGATGAAGGGTCAATTTTTCTTTTCTTTTTTTAACTTTGTTTGCAGTTATTTAAGATCATATACGCGCATTGCTTAATTACATTATTGGGTTTTGGGATATGTGATATCACTTTGAATGGTGAATTGGCTCTACACGTTTTGTACGCTTAAAATTGGGCTTGCAATACTGATCTCTGGCGATATTTTGATACCAATTTGTTAGCTTGGGATATGGACCCCCTCCTCCCATGCACTAATAACATATGCTGATATCATTTGAAAAGGCCCAACAATTTTCATCAGTTGACTTTGATGAGTTGCTAACTTTCAAATATTTCTTTCCAATTGTTCACAGCATTACTACAGATATCCAGATCTTGCACAGATACTGATTCAGCATTCTGAAAGTATTTGCAGACCGACTTAGATCTGTTCTTAAAGGAAGATTAAATATGGATAGTATTAGTATAAAGAGATGTGCAGAACAGGAACCTCTGAATTGAAAATATGAATGAAAGTTCTTGGATTGATAGATCTAGAAAAATTGACATATCAATTGATTTGCCTAGATACGGGCATGAAATTACTATTATTGTGATAAAAATGAACCTGATGAGATCCGTAGGTCGTGATCAAAGTAGACATTAAGGACAATTGTTTTAGGTCGCCGAAACATATCACATTTTTTAAACGAAATGTTGATTCATTTTTTCATTGAAATCGGTCTTATTTCAAATTTGCAAAATGCACAAAAGTTGCAAAAAATATTTTTTTTAAAATTGAAACTTCTCAATATAATATGGAAGTGGAACTTTACCATACGACTGAAAAAAAAACTTTGTTTTTTAACGTTTCATTTGAACCTGTAAACTTGTTTGTGTATGTTCACTGCTCAGGTCATGATTGTCCACTCATTGTCTTTGAATTCAGTGCTTGATTTTGACACTGTATGTGCTGTCAGTTATATGATTTCGATTACTGCTATAGCAAAAGCATTTTCCTTTGAAACAAGAAATAACCATTATTATTAATGTGATTTTGTTCAGTTGAGTTGTCAAATCAATCCAGTGCATCTTACGGTATTTATTTAATAGTGCTCACTGACAAGTAGAGCCATATTTTTTTTTATATACAAACTTGCTTTTCCACACAAATGCATTCGTATTTCAAGTATATTTGAGTATCAGAACTCAAGACATCTGTAAAAGACTAATAAAACCGCTTGTTTGAAATGTATATATTTTTTTATTTTTTACGTAGATTCTACAATTATGTTCTGACAACGATGTGTTCTGAAAGCTGGGTATTGTAGAAATATAAAATAATCATATACGGCATAATCACATTGGTACACATGTTCTCATTAGATTACCGAAGTTAAGCAACGTTGAGCCTGGTCGGTACTAAAATGGGTGACCATTTGGGAATTCCAGGTGCTGTATGTGCTCTCCACTTTTTTCGGCATTGTTTCCAGTCGTCTAGCACTTCTCCTTGCCACTGATCTCTGTTGATTCAGGAGAGATGTAGTTGGTAATTGCGCAACCCTTGCCTCACAGCTATCTCTTGCAAGGGGTATCCATTGTCTTCCGAGATTGAATGGAGGCATGGATGAGGAAATAACCACCTACCTCCATATAGAATTACATTTGACAACTTTAATCCCTATTAAATAATCCATAGATGGTTGATAGATAGGGTGTGAAAAATAATTTTTTTTTTTTTTTTAATAATAGATTGATTCAGAACGCTTTCACCCACCCCCATCTTGATTGACCTTTTTCACCTAGCAATTTAAGCATAAACACAGTCTCTCTGTTTACGCTTAAATTTACACTGTTTTATTTTCTGCTTGTATTCAACTGCAGAAGTTTCTATTAGAGTAGTGTGTTGAACAAAATGGACGGCGTTTTTAAAATCGATGGCATAACAAGAGATTCCGGAGCTATATATTCTGAGAGTAATATATTCCACAAATATGAAATAATTATTTTAACTATAGAATTACATTTGACAAATTTATTTAACATTATGTAACTCATAGATGATTGACATGCCCCAAACGGAATCCAGACCTATATATGCATGGAGAACATAATCCCACAATTTTTCCATCATTTTTTTTTTTTTTTGCCAAACATTTTGTAAAACACTTGAGATTTTCAGGCTTGAAGAAGAAAAAAAAAACCCTTATAGATAAATGTTGACGCAAAAGCGAATATCAAGAATGTAATTCCTAACCATTGCTGCTGAAAGACTAATAAAAGGTATTATTTAATTTTATTAATTCATGGGGGCGAATTGTGTTATAAAATTGTTCTTTTTTTAAGCAGGGAGTTATTTTATTCTTCAGAGTTAGGATTGATTTGGTTGAGATTTAACCCTTACGATAATGGAGATTCTGTGTCTAGTTTGTAAACCACACAAGGAATTTTATCTAAAAGGAAACTTGACTTATGTGCATACTCCAGAGAGCCTCACTATATGCTTAAGAACAAATTTCTACCATTTATCACGGTCTTGGGCCAGTATTTCTACTGTCGGGAGTAGCATGCCAGTATTAATCCTTATCTGGTTGACCCATCTCTTTGATTGGTTATCTGCTTGAAGTTTCTTCAATGATTTTTTTTTCTGATTTCTTTACATGGTTGGAGTCTAGTAACCGGAAAACATGTCAAAACCACGTTTATCGTTATATTTTTAAAATAAGGTTGTTGATGGTTGTGTGAATATTAAACCTTTTTTTTTCTGATATCAGTATTTGTCTATCTCCAGAGTTATTTCCAGGATAGTTCTTAAACATTTCATTTCAAAGATATTGAGTTTCTTCTCATTCTCTATTGATATAGTCCAGGTTTCAATTACATATACAACAAGAATTATCAACGCAATGTAAAATCTTTAGAAGTGTTATTCCTGCTTTGTTCCTTTTCTTTTGGTTGTATCAATGTTGTTATTCCTGCTTTGTTCCTTTTCTTTTGGTTGTATCAATGTTGTTATTCCTGTTTTGTTCCTTTTCTTTTGGTTGTATCAATGTTGTTATTCCTGTTTTGTTCCTTTTCTTTTGGTTGTATCAATGTTGTTATTCCTGTTTTGTTCCTTTTCTTTTGGTTGTATCAATGTTGTTATTCCTGCTTTGTTCCTTTTCTTTTGGTTGTATCAATGTTGTTATTCCTGCTTTGTTCCTTTTCTTTTGGTTGTATCAATGTTGTTATTCCTGTATTCTGTTAATGTCAGATGAGGATCCTGCAACCAAGTGATACAAAATCTTCAATTTTCTTTTTCTTTATTTTGTCGTCTATTTGATATGGTATTGCTATTTTCTCTCTTAGCAATAAAAGTAATTTAAGGTTAAATTACCTCGTTCATTATATTTCTCTAAAGCAGTGCATACATATCTTGACCAGTGTTACTTAACACCATGTTTTTTTAAATTAATATACAGAGTTTTGATCGGTTGTGTTTGTATTTATATGAACACGAAATGTGCATTATTTAGTATTAAAAATAAATTTAGTGGAATCCGTGGTTTTCTAGCGGCTGTGGCCTAAATATAGATTAAGACAAATTATTTTAAATTACCCAGAGGATTTCTGTATTAAATAAACTATGTTCATGTCAAAAAGAGAATTTTTTTTTTTTTACCCTTGTTCACCTCAAACAAGTCACTTTTGTAATAAATAAGCCATGTTGATTAAAAAAGTAGAATTTTTGCAAGGAATTTTGGCTCACTAAAACGAATCTTGTTCCAGATTTATGAAATGTACGAAAGTTGCAGGAAAATAATTAAGAAAAATAGCCAAGGTTTAAACTACTGAGTCGATCTGGTTGAAAATTTCTATGGACCTTTGTTACAGGATGTAGCGAGATAGGTATTATAGTATTCATTCGATGCACGGTTAGGGATGAATAGGGGTTAGTATTTATTGCAAAAATGAGCACAAAATTGACTCCTATTCAACCATCAATTTACATAAAGCACTCCTAAATTAATGGGTTATAACTTTTGCCCATTTTAATTAATAGTGCTCAATAAGTCAATTTTTTTGCTACACAAGTGCACCTGTGTTTTGGTTATATTTTAGTATCATCTGTTGAGAATAAAAACAAAACAAAATCAGAGCTCTTCAATTTTAAAGATTGAAATTGGCTTGCCCAGCAAGACTGAGTTCTTATTCCACAACTTCAAGAAAAAAAAATTAAAGCGGGTTTTTTTTTTGTTTGTTTTTTTGTTTTTTTTTTGTCCCTCTCCAACAAAAAAAAAAAAAATGGGTAGAGGGTCGGAATCAAATGACTTTGGTGTTTTTGGTTTGTTTGTTTCTTTTTTTTTTTTTTTTTTTTCTCTATCACTTAACTTTTTTTCCACTCATTCAGGGATCGAGTAAGTGAGGATGATGTCATATGTTCCAGTTATTTAAGTACCAATCTTATCTCTGCCTATGGAGAAAATGGTTTGTCCTTTCACTGTTCTGAATTATTTCCTTAGTTCATTTTTTGATCCCTTTTTTTATTATTTAAAGACTGATCCCTTTCCCATGTCCCTTCTCACTGAGCTAACTGCATGTTAAATCTTGTTCAGTTCAAGAAGCCATTTTTTTTCTTGCTGGCATTAAATTATACTAATTAAGTTTGCCTGGACACAGCTTTTAGCTTGCTGCAAGTTTATTATACATAACAATACTCAACCATAAACAAACAAAAATAAACTAAAATTAATATTCTATAAGCTGGATTATTTAGAAGGTTTGTTTCCTTTATAGATATTAAGTCTGGTTAAATCTACTTTGATTTTCAGAGGTGACTTCCAACAAGCAGGTAACATTTGAATTATTGACATAAATGTGAGGGTTTTTTTTTTTTGGTTTTTTTTCAGTTTTAAATATTTCTTTTTATATTTTTTTTAGTTATAAAGTTTATATTATCTGTTAATTTTCAATGCTTTGTAAATTATTTTAATTTCTTAATTTATTTTCAGGGATATTTTTAAATGTGGAAAGTAAAGCTATTGAAAGAAAATTAAACTAGTGTTGGTGAATGAAAAATAAACATAGACATGACTTTTATAAAATACTCGCTGTATTGACCCAGCATTTCCCAGGACCCATTACATTCAGATTTGTTTCAAAATTCCTTATAAAAACATTTGAGATAGTTGACTCTTTGACAAAAGTTGGTTATTTATTAAGTTTTGACAGAAAAATTACTATAATTTTTTTTGATGATCTTAAATGAATTTTGATTTGTAACCAATACTTTTTCCCCCCATTTCTTATTTCTAAAATTAGTGTAATCGCATATTTACTGATCCGAGCAACTTCCTGTTTGAAAATTCGTCTGCACTAAACGGTATAACTTAATCTGAAGAGGCTGTTATATTATGTTCCTTCGAGTTTGCACGATGGATAACATTGAGAAGGTTGGACTCGTAGCTGGCATCCGTTTTCTGGGTTGTTGTTTAAAATATATATAGTCCGGAACGAGCGACAGTGTGAAGACATTGAAATGGTTGGCTACAATGATTTAATATGCTATAAATGTCCCCTATTATTACGAATACTATAACAAAAGAAGGATGTTTCCAAATGTAGTGATCGATATTGTTGGGGTTATTTTTTTTATTCAGTCTTAAAAGTGTTAAGTAAATTCATTTTCTTTTCCACAATTTTTCTTATATTTAAAAACAATACTTTCAGTATAAATTATTTATGTAAATAAACATTTAATTTATTATAAAAGTATATTTATTATAAAATTTCCTGTAACTAAACATTTCATCGAAATTAGTTTTTGGATATTATGTGTTGGCCTACATTTTCATGAGTCTTCAGATTGAATTACACCATTTAGTGTGGACTAGTTTCAAAACAGTAAGTCGCTACGATCGGTAAATATACAGTTATGCCAATTGATTAAATACTCTCTTGTGAATAAAAAAAAATGAAATTGTGATTTAAGTACGATTACGACGTATTAGTTTCAATACTTACAATCAAAATTATGACAACTGTTGATTGTGTTATCTTGCAACCTGTTTTTTGTTAGTGGAATTTTGGTTGATATTTCGAGTAACTTTGTTGTGTTTCTCATTGCAATTTATTTAACTTATACGTAAAATGGACGCCGTATGGAAGCTGCAATGTCTAGATGTTGACCATAGTTTATTACAAATTGCCTGAGACTGCAATCATTGGCACAATATCCTGCAAAACTATTTCAATGACTTTAGCAAGCAAATATCAATCACTGTAAGCTCGGGGGTTTTGAATGTACCAAACTGTACAGACTGTTATAACGCATAATAGAAGTTTGAACGCTTATTGAAATGTTCAATAAATTTTCAAGACATATATTGGCTACGAGATGATGACAAAATCTAGAAATTGCTTGATATCTTCAGTTGGAGAAGAATAAAAACTGATTTCAGAAGTGTCGATATTTCCTACCGACGAGTGGGGGGGGGGGAAGAAAAGGCGTTTAGCTTGCAACGAAAAATTACCTCGTTGCTTACAAGCAAACGTATTCTTGTAAATATAACGCGCTGTTAAGTTATCGTACCGGTCTGATAGATCTCTAACAACGACAAGAACAAAACTACAACAACAACAAGCCTACAAAGGTGACTCTTTTTATAGTCTCAATCTCTCGTTCAGTGGGATTGAAACGAGACTGGAATGTCTATTTAAGCTATAAGGAATAGACATCCTATTTTCTTCATTAACAAACACCAGGCCGGGCCGTTCACAGCCATGAGTGTCTTTCCCTTCCCACCGAGCCACCCTCGGTAAGTCAATCAATTTAATTATCACAGAAATTGTATTGCTGTGGAATATGGCAATAAATTAATTTCTGACATAGACTCCATATTGTACGAAAAACTATTTTGATTCTTTATTATAAGTTTTATTTTTATATAATGCAGTCTTCTCTTGCAACACAACGTAATTACGTTATTCTGTTATGGTGTTTGATTACTTTTAAATAGTGTTGATCACTATGATCAGCTTTTTGAATGCAACTAACGAATTAAAACAGACATTCATAACATTTTTTTTAATGGAAATCCATCTAGACATGGCATGAAGCCATTTGATGTACTAAACTAAAACAAAAAAATTCAAGGTCAAAAACTAGTCAACAAGAAGTGTTGATTCTAATCCAGAAAAGTTATTCTTCCTCCTTTGTCAGAAACATTGCTCATGGAATGTGAGGACGAGAAAAGGGAAGCGAGTTACGAGGCTGCCAGAAGTAAATCGACTCCATAAAATACCAAACTCGAATAATTTAATGTATTTTGTATTGAGAGAATGAAGCAAAACCTGAATGCTTAATTGCAATAACTTGTTTGCACAAGGATTTATTTCACTTCTGTTACATCTTCCTCTTGTTTAAATTTTAAAACTTATCAAATATGCGTTTTTTTGCTTTTATTCTTTTTTCCTTTGCTACAGGGACCGATTGAATGAAGATGACACTGTGGGCACTAACTTTTTACCCATATCTCTTATTTCCTCATCAGGGGACACTGGTGATTATTTTTATTTGATTTTTTCTACCAATGTAAAGATTTATTGCAAGTGTTTGCTTTTTGTTAGAAGAAACCTGGTGTGGGGGTCGCCATTTTGTAATTAAGGAAAGAGACTTTTGTGCGTGTGTGAAATGGAGAAAAATAATCGCATGAAATATTTATCTAATAAAAATGGTGGTAAGACAATATGATGCATTGCTATTTATAGTTTTATCATTTAGAGAATTATTTGGCCGTTGGTATATGTATTTTTTGTTCAAGATACGTTCTATAATACTAGTGTGCTAAAAAAAAAAAAAATGAACTCTTTAACTTATGCTCTCTGGAAGCGAGTAACCTCCCTTGAGCTTTTTTTTTTTTTTTTTTTTTGTGTTAAATCAACTGCAGTACTCTTGGTAGCTCATTCCTGCATAGTTCTCAGTGAAACACATCTTCTTTCAAGCATCCTCAGACTTGAGGTTTTTGATTACAACTACGTTGGGAAAATCTTTGTACACAATGTTTAAAAATAATTTTACAATGTGAACATTCTTTATCATCCAAACTATAGGATAGATCAAGGATTCCAAACTGGGTCCACATAGACCATTAGTTCCACAGAAGAGAGCATTCAAGAAGGTACACAAACGAATTATACTTTGCCTATCCGAAATAAGGGGTACATATGAAAATCTGTTGATTCTAAATATCATATGATAAATCTATACAACAAAAATTAACGTACATGTGTCCAGCTTGTTTCAATAATCACATATGCAAATTTGTTTTTTATGAGCAAAGAAAGGAAAGTTTAATCATAACTGATAATTTATATAAAAAAAAAATTGAGTGTACATGTTTCCGACACGCTTTACGGTATTGTGATAGTGTACACAACCTAGCAATAACATTAATTTTGTCTTTTCTTGATTAGTTTTGTTTCAATGATTCAAAGTAATCAGTAGTGGAATGGGGACAAAAATGGATGGTCACGTTCAATGCCGCCAAGACAAAACTGGTTTCATTCAATAATTACAAGAAACCTTCTCTACCACCTATAGCAATGGCCAACGACTCTTTATCTGAGAGTACGTCTCTCAAGCTCCTTGGCCTAACGTTCACAGGAAACATGAGCTGGAACAATTACATCGAGAGCATTGCCAGGGCCGCTGCGAGGAAGGTGGGCTCTCTCTACCGTGCTAGAAAACTTCTAACACCCGAAAGTATCCTGTACCTCTACAAGGCCACTATTCGCCCATGTATGGAGTATTGCTGTCATATTTGGGCTGGTGCATCGGCTACTAGTCTCTCGCTCCTTGACAGGGTTCAAAAGAGTCGCAAATCTGATAGGCCCTAAACTGTCCCATCGTCGAAACGTTGCATCCCTCTGCCTGTTCTACAAGTATTATAATGGTGAATGCTCTGATGAACTGCAAGCACTTGTGCCCCCACGAAGTAAACACCCTCGAGAGACCCGACAAGCTGCAAAATCCCACCCCCACACTGTAGAGATCCCTAGATGTAAAAGATCTTTCTACTCCAGTAGTTTCTTCCCCAGAACTGCTAGACTTTGGAATTCCATTCCAGGTCACTGCTTCCCCAACTGTACTGACATGCATAAGTTCAAGTGCAACGTGAACCAACATCTCGCTGCCCAAATCCCTACATAGTACCCCAGTAGATGTTTCCCCTGATAGTAGCCCCCTACACCAAAGTGGCAATGTGCCTTGTTTGGGGTGAAAATGTAATAAAAAAAAAAATTTTTTTTTTTAAAAAGTAGTGAAAAAGAATTAAACCTCGAAACAAGTAAGCAAAGTCAGCTAGTATAAATTATTTGGTATACAAAGAATATGTAATATCGCTAAAACGCTGCTTTCTTTGGTAAGTATTGTAGAGCCAGATGTACGATCACAGCCTATGTGGTACTCTACCTTCACTGTTTCTTAGCTCAATTAAGCAAATATTTATTGGTTTTCATGCTTTGTGTATCATAACTAGAGCTATGACAACAGCATATTATTTTCCTTGTTTTGATTCTCAGGTATATATCCATTGATATCTTATGTTTTTATGTAGAGTGATGTGGTTCTCGGTTGATTGTGTCTGTGTCAAAGATATACTCGAGAGTAAAAACAATGAAAATAATATGCTGTTGTCATAACCTTAGTCATAGCATTCTAATCCACCCTGAATCTATTATGTTCATGAAGACCTTGTGCATATCTTAAAAATTAGTAATATTTGAGTTAAATATTACTATTTATGCATTTATGGATGACATCTGATAAAATAGCTCTTGGGGGGGTCCATGAACAAAATAAGGTTAGGAACCCCTGCTTTTGACTTTAGTCTATCTACAGGCTATTCTAATCAATGCAACACTTGAAAGGTTTCCGATTTAAATCATTTAATAAAGTTGAAACCTATCAAGAATTTATTATTATTCAAAGCAGGATTGGTCTTTATTTTGATGAATAATTTTTTCACATCACTTTTTGAATAATAAATCATTTAACATAGTACACAATTTATTTTCCTCAAGTATTTTCCTTATTGTCAACATGACAATTGTTTCATGCACAAACAACCGGAATAAATATAGAATTGGCATGATATACGCAAGACTTTTCCCTCAACCTAATACAGCAAATGAGATCTAATTTTCAAATCCGTTTGAAATAAGATATCTAGACCTTTTGGAAATCATGGAGATCAATTTCGTTTTCCGTCTTGATATGCTCACCAATGTTCAAACATCCTCAAATTTCAAAATCTGAATATTTCTTTGAAATGTGTTTGATATCAAGTACATGTTTCTTTCAAAAGTCGATAGATTAATATAAAGAGACGGATAATAAAATAACTCGTATTTTACAAACTTAAAGAAAAGACTTCAACTTGTGTATGAATATTTTACAATGGATTTCATAAGATCAGTGTTTCAATGTGTTTCTTTCTAAAAAAAACATGAAAAAAAATTAAAATTAAATCTCGTATCAAACAAATTGTTATGGTTGTGTATAAATTACAATAGCTTCATTTTGTTCAATGTATATAAAAAAAAACTTAATTGATTTCTACATTTGAAAGACATTTGGGATGTTTTTATCATATACTTTGAATTAGTATTGAAAAATTTTAATTCAGTGTCTTTCTGCTTGGTGGCATTCTGTAATTGTCTTTCAAAAACTTCTTTGGTCTATAATTTATTTGTTGTTAACGTAATATTCAGGCGTTTGTAGATGATCCATTACTATTCTGAAAATTGTTTGAACTGTTGAGCTCGTTATTTTTAGAAGAGTCTTTTTTTTTCTTTTTTTTTTTTGACAATCTGTAGATGTAGATTGAATTATATCAAAAGAAATTAAGTAGTAGTAGTAGTATAGATTCTGTCGGTTCACAGTGAATTTTATTGAAAGACTAGCAGAGAGACCCGACGTTGCCTGGGATGATTGACCGTTCATTTATAAAGAGAATTGCATTGTGGAATATGAGAATTTTCAGGGCTCCACCAATCAGAATGGACGGACTTTGATAAGGGAACCTTTATTATTTATAAATAGGAAAATGGAAACAATGTTAGGTCTGTTTTCTTCAGACAGTTATGGTCAGTGTAATAACAGAATTTGTGGAAAGTGTAGAATTTGGTCTGGTGATAACTAGTAGCAGTGGTAGTACTAAATATTTAGAGAGAAAAATAGGGATTCCTTTCGCTATATTGTGATGGTGTTGCTCATAGGATGAAATGTAGTATTTTAATATAACGACTAAATGTGTCTAAAATGGTGTTCGAAAGCTACATGCGATAGTGGCTATTAGTCTAGATGTATTAAATTTTATGTGGCATCTTGTTGCAAACCTACGATACTTTGGTCTAGAGGGGAATTTCTGCAGCCATTTTATTATATATGGAGATTATATATTTTATATTATGATATATTAGAATATTAATTTATATTATTATTTATATTATTTATGTAAGAAATTTTAATTTCATTTTTTAAAGAGGAAAATTGTCCTCTCATGACAGTGTTACTTTGGTTCATGGCATTTCCCAGTTGTTGCTAGAGATTTGATGTGCCTGATCAAAGTGTAGTCACTTCTGCGGCTCACTATCCCATGTCCATAAGTATACTTCTGAAACCTTACAACAGAAATTGTCATTATTACATACTAGCAGGATAACCGGTGTTGCCAAGGCAAGTAGTAATTTATTTTTAGCAATAACAATTGATCTTTACTTTTTACTAATTTTCGATTACAAGTTATTTATTTACCAACATAATGTTATCGTGGAGCTATGTTCCTTGAATTTTCGAGGAAAATTTCATCTTCAGAAAAAAAAAGAAAACAATTATATTTTTTTAAATATGTACAACAACTTGATTGCCAGAAATTATCGATAAATTTATATATATAGTTAGAGATATATTTAGCGATTTATTAAAATTTCGATCTCTACAGGATTAAAAACAAAAAAAAAACATACAAATATAAAAAATTGTATTTGTTCTTATCACCATTTTCTTTTATCTGGTTTTCTTTGCGTTGGCGGTTTAAATGGTGAAAGTTTTATTTTAATTTGGTGATGGAAGAAGAAAAAATGGTTGAAGGCTTATTTATTTCACTCGGATATGGATAAAGCGAATTTCAATTGTAAGCTTCTACAGTTTATTAAAAAAAAAAAAAACAATTTACATACTTTGAAATACTCGACTGTTGTTGGATAATATGTCATTATTTATCTATTATAAATACCAAAAAAAAAAAAAAAAATGCTAATCTGCCCCTCCAAAAGAGGGGGTAATGACTGGGAAATTTTTTATGCCAACAGGACATGTCCCTTTCTCCCTGGATTAAATATTTAACAAGGCCAATAGCCATTAGTCGCATGCTCTCGTGTAATGAACGAATGCGTGAATGTAGGATTGACATGAAATTCTTAAAGATAAACTAAAATGACCGAAAAATGGGCTGAAATGACTTAAATAAACAAAAAGTAAATGAACTTAAGGATGACTTGAATGCTTAAAAAAATAACTGGAATCCTTCAAAAACAACTTGAATGATCTGGGGAATGACTTGAATGGCTTTAAGACTGACTGGTTGTAAAGTAGGTGATCATTTTACATTAAATTAATACAGAAAAGTGATCCCCCACTGTATATCACAAAGTTACAAACGTAAGTACAACATGTAGTACGAACAGATACTACACTTTGAGATATTAAATCTTTTATTCGGGAAAAAATAAACATGAACAAAAAACTTGGGCACAAGGCCAACTCAAAAGGGGGGAAAAATGGGAGTCGTTGGTCATCCTTGTCACTTTAGAACTAAACAAAGGTTTCTCTTAGCTAGAATCTTCTTTCACCATAATACCGCATTCGCCCTTTCGTACTTGGGATGTCCTGCTTAGCACCCAATTTTTAAAACATTTTTTATTAGCGTGTAAAAGCAAAAAAGATAAGAATAAAGGTAATACTATATATAATTCATTTGTGTCGAGGGCGGAGAAAAAAAAAATTCCAGTAATGATTAGTAGGGCCCTCCCAACCCCGTCTAGTTGATAGACTACCCGTTCCACTTTGGTTTATAAAGGAACCTGAGCTCCTGCGGGCCGGTCTCTAAGTGGGGATGCTCTCTAGATGGGACGAAATGGAGAAAAAAAAATGAGGGGTGGATGGATGGGGGGGGGGTAGTGATTGATTTCTTTCTCTCCAAGATGGGTGAAATTTAGAGAGAGGGGTGAAAAGAAAAAATTGCAATTAGGTGGGGGTGGGGATCTTGGAGGCTTCCTAATCGGGAGGGGGCACTCACTCAGCTAGCTAAGAGGCTAAGAATAAAATTACACTTGACAGAACTGCGCATTCCACACCTAGGCAGGGAACATGTATTCAAATTTGACTCCTTTTCACACATCACACAGACTTGCTACATGTATCCATCTTCTGTCAAATGCCGCGCAATGCAGCCTACACTTTGATCTTGGCCAAAAGGCCAAGAAAAGCTTTAAAAGCTAAGAACATCATCTATTAACAACAGACCTTTGATCTTAATCAAAAAGGCCAAGCACAAAAGTGTTACGGACAGACCGATCGACTGACTTATAGAATCGCTTGCACACGACTAAAAATAGTACAATAGTATAGATTTGGCTTAACAGAGGCAGATATTAAATCTCCATTAGTAATTTAAAATTAATAATTGTTGCTTGTACTGCAGCATTGTTCCAAACAAAACCTTCATCAGATGATGGCTCTGAATCATGGTTTCAGAACCAAAGCATTGTTACCCAGAGCTTTTCAGTAGTATCTCAGGATACTACAAAACTTTGTTCGATTTTTGTCACTCTGTGGGATTGCCATATCCATGTTGGTGCCTTGTCTTGTATTTTCTTTATATATTTCCTCTTGTCAGATGGGAAAAGACCAATATTATTCAAGAATACAGAGGTTGTTATTCTCGTATCTGTTTTAATTTCTTCTCCTAGAAATTTGCAATATGTATTAGATTAAAAATATATTTCAAATACTTTTTCTTCATTTTATTAAAGATAAATTGATATTTAAATTTATGGTCAAGTTATTCCTGATATCAAAAATACTTTCACCCCAACTTCCCCATCTCTAATTATTGCATCAACTAAATTAGTATATCTGCATTGGCGATGACTAATATAGATTAGAACTTATTACTTTCTGATCGTGTTGCATTGATGAGCTTGAAATTTGAACTGCTAACTTTATAATCTAGACAATTTCTCCAGTTTTTGTTATGGACTTGATATTTCATAAGGGAAAAAAGCTATAACACTTGTTTTGCTTAATTATATTCATAACTAATATTTTATAGTTTTTGTTTTTTTATAATATATATATATATATATATATATATATATGTATATTTTTTTTTTCAATTTTGGGGGAATGGTGACTTTAAAACTCAATTCTTTTATGATTATTACTGTATGAAATATTTCAGATGAACAAAAAATAAATCTTAAACTTTCCATGTTTTTCTTTTAGTTTATACAGTTCTGCTTTGAATGTAAATGTTTAATTTTTAGAGGTGGGATTCCGTTTCTTTTTGAACTTAAGATGACATTTTTTTAATCAAAATGCTGACTAAAAAATAATATGCAATCAACTCCGATTTACAGGAGAAATGTAATTTTGATAGTTTGAAATTTATGCCAGGTTCATTATTAACGTTTATTTTTTGGGGAGGGGGGGGGGTTAATAGGCTTTCATGTAAGGCTAAAACATCTGTAATTAAAAAAAAAAAAAAAAAAAAAACTGTCATCGAGGTGAAATGTTTTATTTTGCGAAATGAAACTTAAATATAAGAATTTCATAGACTTTTTATTTAAATGGTATAATGGAAAATGGTAGTTTTTAATAATCCAATGGAAGAATTTAAACATTGTTTGAGCGTAAAAAAATGTTTTATACGAGTAAAACTAAAACAGTTACGATAAAAAAGTTCTTACACTAATTCTGCAAACTTCTCATTCATTCAAATAAATTGAATCCCACCATTAACTTGATATTACTTAATTTAACAAGGCTTACTATTTTGTTTTGTGCTTTTTAATATATATTTTGTTTGTCTGTTTGTTTGTTTTTCACTAATTATTACATGTTGATATTATTTTAGAATTTCATGTAATTTTTCCTTGGCAGGATTTCTTTCTATTCTTTCTCATATATATATATATATATATATATATATATATATATATATATATATATATATATATTGTTTTAATTAAAGAAGCCTTTATTGTGTATTTTCTCCACCTTTCCTAAATCTTCCTAATCTATTAATACTATACTAATATGCATAATGACTAATATTTTGGCTTTTTCATTTGCATGGTAAAATATCTTATATCTATTAACTGTAATTTTTTTTCTTTTCAATCACTCTAGTTAACATATTTTGCTGTGGGAACAGTAATATAATAAGCAAATACATGAAAAATACCAATTACAAAAGCAAAACTTTGTATCTTAATTCAGCGGTTTTAAGTTACACAAAATTATCTACTTTTTCCAGACAATGGAGCGAAAAAAATTTTTTTTTTTTTTTCTTTTTTTTTTTTTTTTTACTAGTTTCTTTGTAGACTTACATAAATGGGTCGTACTTCAAACTTTTTAATCTTCAAACTCGTGTTTATTCAACTTTCATTAGAATTTTAAAATAACCTTAAGCAATGAAAAATCTCATTGGTTATATTTATAAATAAATTTTATCAAAAAGAAAGCCTATCTCTATTTTCTGGAAATGTATTTTGACTTAAATTTCATCTAATTTGCAGTATAGAGTTGATTTTGTTAGAAAAGCTAACGTTGCATTTTTTAAATAATTTTTATAATTTTAATATGATTTATAACTTAGGAAATATTATTAGTTTAATTAATTTTTAACAATCTTAATCAATTTTGTCATCCCACATTAAATAAATTTACCCTAAGAACCTATTAATCTTGAATTGAATTTGAATTATTAAATGAATACAATTTTTATTTAAAAAAAAAAAAAATAAATAAATAAAAATGCTGAATTTGTTTTCCTATTTGAAACTTGGGTATACTTAAAATTAAAAGTGAATGTATAAAGAGAAGTTTCCCTTTTCTAGTGATCTTGTGTAAGAATCAGATGAGATTTCTGCGTTGTTCCTATTTACAATGCCTCCCCACGGGACAGTTAGACACCAGGGTCGTTTTTTAACGTGGAGAAAAGGAACAAAAATAAAAATTGTCTGTCCTCCACTGACAGAGAACAAGAAATTGAAGTGCAGCATCTGAAGAACAGATACTACACCCGATGCATTGTTGCAATGTCATTTGTTTTTTAATTAAATTTCTAAATCAACTTTGATCATCATGAGCCAAGTTCTCAGTTGACTTTTTTTTTTTTTTTTTTTATGTCATCTTGGTAATTTTGTGATGTTTTCAAGAGGAATCTACACAGCAATACCCTTGTAACAACAACCTTCTTGAATAACCCATTTTGTTTGCATATTACTACTGATAAAAGTTACTCCTCGGTTTAATAAAGTTATATACAACTAGAAGAATACCCGTCCCAGGATGGGTAAAATTAATTCCTTATACAGAACTGTTTTATGTTCGCTTACAAAGATTAAAATCAATATATAATGATAGTAAACCTTATGTCTAGAATTATTATCCCAATTATGATTAAAATTCATTACATGATTTATATTCTTGAAAATGCCTCAAATTTCTGGCTAAAGCTTAAAGGGTTTTCAGAAACTGCAATTCAATAATATGCTAAGGCATTTCAGGTTCAAACATGCGTTTCACACACATTTTTTTTTTAAATAGAAATCGCTACAGATAGTGCATGAAGCCACTTGATGTAATAAGATAAAGAAAAACATTACCTCGAGGTGAAAAACTTGCCAACGATAATTGTTAGATGGAGTATATTCTGACACAGAAAACATCAATTCTTCCCTCTTTGTCAGAAACTTCGTTCAGGGAATGTGTGGACTAAAGGGCAAAATAGGGAAAGCAAGAGTTACACTTTTGCCGATAGTAAACTCAAACATCTACTTTCTAATCTCCTTGATTAAAAAAAAAAAAAAAAAAAAAAAAAAGCATCTAAATTCACCCGTTTTAAAATGAATTGTTCTAAAATCAAATTGTCATCCTGTCGACTGAAACGGTACAATTGCAAATGAGTACATTTTTATTGATTTGGAGAATATTTGCCTGACGTTTTATAGTAAGATTAGCCCGGGTGCCCGGCGTTGCCCGGGTGTTTGGAGGTGTGTGTTGAGCAAAAAAAAAAAAGTGCTAGTAGGCAGGCAGGCTCGAACCCGTACTGTGAAGGAGGAAAAGAATGTGAAAAAAAAAATGTGGCGTCTTTGCTGTTGCGCCCATCGCCAAACCGGATGTGACATAGGTTTAAATTAAGGCTAGACAATCGAAAAGAGGAAATGACTTTCGAAAATATCGGCGAAAAAAACTACCCCTCCCTATAGAAAAGTGGCCAGTTGAGAGTGAAGAAATTAATGTTTTTAGCCAATTTCTCGGTATTAGTCGTCCGAAGGGTCGGCCTTCAAAATGATACCCATCTTGTAAAAATCCATCGCCTCTGTCGAAAGTTTTAGGCAGACATACATATATCTACAGACAGGTGAGATTTATACAACAGAAAACGGATATTTGTTTAAAGAAGAATTGATTGACAATTTTAAATAACATATTCGTTACATTTATGAAAAGAATATTTAGCTTACAATGATTATTTTTTACAGAAGTTATTTTTTTAAATTTTTATTGTATTTATTTATTCATTTATTTATTTTATTTTTTTTTTTGTTACGTTTCTGCATTTTTGAAATGAGGAATGGTTATTCGTATTATTTGGAATCTTCGGACTACTGTTCTAATCTTGAGTGTCATGTTCACAACGTTTTGGTCGATGTAATCTCCAACCTTCTTCAGGTGTATCTTGTCAAACTTGGGAAGGTTTGTCTGCAAGAACTTGTAGCGCAGTGGTTAGAATATTTGGAAAAATCAATTGCAAAAGTGACCTTCTCCTGAAGGTTCAATTTTCAGTGTGGTCGACCAAAATATACATTTGCGAATGCTACCCCCATAAAGTACATAAAAGGTTCCATTCGAAATTCCGCCCAAATTCTTGAGTTCGATAGAAACATTACAGAATTCGACAAGATACACCTGAAGAAGGTCGAAGATTACATCGACCGAAACGTTGTAAAAATGACACTTAAGATGAGATCAGTAGTCCAAAGATTCCAAATAATATTTTTTTATTTATTTTTATAATATTGACCCTGACAGACATCATTTAAAAGGAATGCTATTATTGGTCCCTTCCGACAAAAGATGGATTGGACCTAGTAATTTACTCCCGTTCGATTGTTTGTTCGCACTTTTCTCAATAACCACGCTTTGAATTTTTTTTTTTTTTTTTTTTTTTTTTTAATTTTGCACGAACATTAATCATGATAAAAGTAAATTTTTGCCAGAACGGATTTTCCGGGATAACTCTGGTTGCCCCCCCCCCTCACACCAGGGGGCATTATAGAGGTAAAATTGCTCCCTAAATCGTTTACTCGTGAAAAGGGACCCCCTCCCCCGCATGTTCGGCTTGTTAACCATAAATTATGCAGATTTATATAGAAAGCGCTGTGGAATTTTCCGGGGAGGGCTAGTAACTTTTAAATAGCATATACATTAATTGATGCCAAAGCGACACCATGTTGGCTTGCATCTTTTAACAAATCTAAAGACATCTTTGATTCTAACCGCAGGTGGGTAAATTTTACTTTCTTGTCGCTCCTCATCTCTTACTATTCCTCTTACCCCATGCACATAGATGTCTCCCCCACACCCACCCATCCACCTCTTGATCTCACCAGTTTGTCTCCCAATCAGCAAAAATGTCCTAATTATTTTTTGTTTGTTTGTTTCTTGTTTTCTATTAGTCTTGTTTTCTTGGTGTAGTTTGTAATTGTCTTTTTGGTCTCCCGGTTTCGTTTTAATTGTTATCTTTATTTATTTATTTATTTTTTTTCTTTTTGTTTTTTGTTTGTTTGTTTTTGTTTTGTTTTTTTGTTTTGTTTTTTTAGATGAGTAATCCTGTTGGTCATTATTTATTGTTGTTCAATTCAATATCACCACAACGTTTCGACCTAGCCTTGCATATCTTCGTGCATCTGTTGAGTGAATGTGACTCTCAAGAAACAAGGGCTTTCTCGCCTAGAATTATTGGCACGAAAAATTTTCAAGTGGCTCTTAATTTTAATAAACCAAAATCAACAAATAATTGACATGTTTCGCATTTTTTTTTTTTTTTTTTAGATTAAGTGATACCTGGATTATTCTCATATTTTCACATGTAAAATCAAGCACATTACTGTTTTTTTTTTCCACAAACAGCACACACACATATATATATATATATATATATATGGAAATGTTTCTTCAATTATATTTCACCTGTTATTTATACCAATCCTTCAATTTATGAAACTCAATGTAATTACAGAGCATTATAATAAATAAATGATAAAAGTCCAAGATGAAAAATTCAAAGATAGAGTAATAAAGGTAAAAAGATAATTTATCTCTCGATTTTTGGATTTTGTAATCATGCCTAATATGCATTTATTTTTGTCTTCTGATTAGTCAGGGGCAAAATAAATTCATTGATACAATAATTAAATGAATACTTTTGCGCTACAAAACAGGTGCTGTCAAGAATTGTGCATGTCAAACATACTTGAAGGAATAAATGGTTAAGATGGTCACCATGTTGAAATTTGGAATATAGACTTCTGTGATTTGTGTGTGAATATATATATATATATATATATATATATATATATATACACACAAATTTAAAAAAAGATTAGACACCCATAGAAACAGTTCATTTCAATAAACATAATTTACAGAACAAAATAAAAAAAAAATAAGTGGTCGCAAAGTTAATAACTAATATTAAGTTAACATTGCCTTTGCTGTTTTTAATTCTAGGGCCCTTCTTGGCATGGCATTGATCAGTTGACAAATACCATCTTGAGAAATTATACCAGAAGAAGGTTGGAGGTTATATCAGCCGAAACTCTGAAAATAAAACAAAATGAAAACAGTAATTCGAATAATCCAAATTATCAGTTCTCATCTCAAAAACTCAAGAACAAAATCTTTTTCTAACGTTTTGATGACGTCATTACTTACGTGATTCACATTTTTCTTCAGTTTCGTACCTCAAACCTCACTTTCTAATCTCAAAACAGTCATTTGCTTCGACTGTCACTGAATGTTTCGAAGAATATTCAACACATGAATGAAAAGTAATAATTGTTTTGTACATTCAATGTACAATACTCTCTCCGTCTTCGGGTACCTTTTATCGCCTGAGAATGTGCTGGTGTTATGAAAAGGAGTATCTGTCTGAAAATATTTTTCCTTTCCTTTTGCAAAATTCAATCCTACTCTCCAAAGCAAAAAATAAAATAACAATTTTTCTCTACAAAACAACTAAATGAAATATAATGAATAAATATTTGAAGATATAAAGAACTTGAAGCATATTTTATTTACTTATTTATTTGTTTTACAAAATTGACCATAATCGGCATTAAATAACCTGAAAAGGATTTATATATCATAAAACAGAACAACCTTACTATCTATTGATAAAATTCCCAGGTTGAGTTCAAAAGAAAATCCTAATGAAATCAAAGATAACAATTGCAAAAAAAAAAAAACAAAAAAAAAACGTTATGGTGATAATAAAAATGTGAACATCAGTCTGAATATGCATGTTTTGCAAAGTAAAGTTAGTGTTTAGATTTATTTAATCGTTCTTTTTTTTATTGTTTGAGTTTTGTTTCTTGCTTTTTGTTTTGCTTGTTTTTGCTTTTTTTATCTACTAATTTTATTTTATTCACTATTTTTCTTTCAGAAAAAGGGGAGGGTAATTTTCTCTTAACTTTTAATTTCACTATGTTCTTACTGCGCATGACGGAAATACTTATTACTAAACTCTTCACAATATAACACTTGTCTTTATCATTCTTTTTAGAACAACAACAAAAAACGGTTTCGGTCTTCAATGAAGTCTTGCATTTCAGCTCAAAACTGTCAAAGATTGTTTTACATTCATTTTTTTTTTTCCTTACATTTTTTTTTTCCTTACATTTTTTTTTTCCTTACATTTTTTTTTTCCTTACATTTTTTTTTTTCCTTACATTTTTTTTTTCCTTACATTTTTTTTTTCCTTACATTTTTTTTTTCCTTACATTTTTTTTTTCCTTACATTTTTTTTTTCCTTACATTTTTTTTTTCCTTACATTTTTTTTTTCCTTACATTTTTTTTTTTCCTTACATTTTTTTTTTCCTTACATTTTTTTTTTCCTTACATTTTTTTTTTCCTTACATTTTTTTTTCCTTACATTTTTTTTCCTTACATTTTTTTTTCCTTACATTTTTTTTTTCCTTACATTTTTTTTTTCCTTACATTTTTTTTTTCCTTACATTTTTTTTTTCCTTACATTTTTTTTTTCCTTACATTTTTTTTTTCCTTACATTTTTTTTTTCCTTACATTTTTTTTTTCCTTACATTTTTTTTTCCTTACATTTTTTTTTTCCTTACATTTCTTTTTTCCTTACATTTCTTTTTTCCTTACATTTTTTTTGTATGAAACTTTCTCCAGAACTCTTTTCACTTATGAAGTCTAAGAAACTCTGAATTATGCACAAACAGTAACTGCATGTCATTTTCTTTTCATGTCGTACGTTTTTCACTAAAATTCTCTTTAACTTTTTGAAATTGTCGATTTCTTCAGTTCTCCCAGGGCAGGAAATTTTCAGAATTTCATGTTGGAATCTTTAACAGTTCGTATATTAAAATCCTCATATGAACGAAAAACATTAACTGATGACGTAAAAGATTTACGTTATTTATTACATCATCAAATAAAAAATAAAATAGAAGTTATCCTTTATTCCGTGGAGTTTCAAAAATTTACACTTTTCTCATCAGAAGTTCAGTTATGTCAGAATTGAAACTTTAGAAATCGAGGTTTTGGAATGTGGTTGCAGAGTTGAAAAACAAAGAATAATATAATCTCAATCTCTCTCGTGTGTGCGTGTGTGTGTGTGCGTGTGTATATATATATATATATATATATATATATATATATATATGAGAGAGAAAATATGTTAGTGTGTATCATCCGTAGTCTTTTTAAGGCTCATTAGTGTCGCTAGACACAGCAAGCGCATCAAACCTGGACTTTCGTCAGTACTGACCTTGACAGTTCAGTGCCCATACCCTCTGAGTTAACTATAAATGAAATAAATATATATCACTTTTAAATGAAATGTTGTACATATTTATCTATATTTTATGATAGTGGTTACATTAGAGGATGTGTTTTGTTTTGTTTTTTTACAGGAGAAATTTGCTTTTTATGCTCAAGTGAAAACTTATTTCCACCATCAGTGCTCTACTTATAGGGAAGCACACACACACATGCGTGTGTGTATACATGTGTGTGTCATCGATAGACACGTATTTGATAATTTCAAGACTCATCAGTGTGGTTGGATACAGCAAATGCATCAAACCTCAGACTATCAAATGAGCATCTCGGCTGATGAATGTTTTTATATTTGGATAAAAAGAAAATAGCAATGGAAAACGTAAAAACATGTAAATTGTTGTTGGAATATTTCGAGCAGAGCCTATGTATATGAAATTTTTATGAGAAAAAAAAAACTGACATTTTATTGTCAAATGTTCATTTCAAATGTGTTTTTTCAACATTTCTTTGACTCCATACCCATGCCAACTTTATATGAGGTGGCACGCTTGAACCACGTTGCAGAGAGAATTTTTATATATTAAATCAAAAAATGCGCCTTAACAATCCATATTTAAAAGCATCTATATTTAAAATTTATTGCAGCGGCATCTATCAGAATCATAGAATGTATGAAATCTTGCAAAAATGTTTTGTAAAATGGCATAGTTTAGTCCCTCCACACACACACACACACTCAATTTGAGAGAAAAAGTGGCTATTCAATTATGGCTTTTTTATGCATAATTTTGTAAATATATTGTGTAGTTTGCAAACTTTTGTTACAGAATCTTCAGTTGAACATTCTGTTGCAATGTTAGTACATCCGGTTTGTTTGTGATTTTCAAGTTTGTTGTTTGTGATTTAAGGAGACAAACACGTAAGATAGAAAACTTCAATATTTAAGCCACATTCATAATATATACGCATAAAAGCATATAAACATATGAGGATTCCATGCATCTTCAGCTTATTTGTTTCGTCTCTTCTCGGCTAGAGTAGCACCACTTCTGGCTCCAGAGACTAATGTGGAAATGCGGTCTCTATTGCAACGGTTTCTGGTGAAGCTAGAGTGTACCCTCCAAGTCATTTAGCTGTAGGTTTGTTGAGTGTTGTAGGCCTGGACGGTGGGACATGAAAGACGTGCTATTGCTCACATAGCACGCCACCCCCCTCTTCATGGATCCAAAGGAACAGCAAGGTTGGTAGTTTGGCACCAACGCCATTGCAAGAGCTAGTAGTAGTCAATGCCAAACTATCTTAGGGGTTCTGCTTCAATTTCTTTTTTCCTCATGACTTTTCTAGAAGCCGTTCTCCAGGGATGGATATTCCACAAGGCAGTGGAGATTTGAAATCAGGGTTTTACCTTCCCCAAGATGAACTTCTTTCTAAGGCTGACGAGCTCCTCCGGTCGCAATTAGTACGGACTTAATTCATTAGGAGAAATTAAATCCTTGTTCATTGTAAAATAATTTATCTATAGAAAGTAAACTTGGGTTTTAATGAAATTTAAACAAGCAAATTACAAAATCGTGCAAATTGCAACCCTTTAAAAAAAAAAAACCTTACCTGCAGAATCTACAAATCCAGAACAATTTGCAAAGCTCATAACTAAGCTCTATTTTTAATATAACGTTTTTTTTTTTAATCATTACTTTAAAGCATTGTGGTGTGTGACTTGACATAAAATCTCTGTATTATGACCCTATTCTAAAATGGGTACTACTCAATAGCGTGCAGGAATCTAATGATGCCCAGGGCACACTTCTCTTTGATTATATGCACAAAAGATTTGAATATAAGTCCAAGTACTGAAAAAGGAGATAGTTTTAATGAATTAATACCTGAAGCTGTCGCTCCTCCCTCTTTACTGGTACTACTGCTAGTATACCACCAAATCATCAATGACCAAGGGACCAATTAAGGGAATGGAAAGCTAGAAATTAAAAAGTAAATTACACTATGGGGCCAGTTTATCTATTTGTTCCTTCTCAGCATGAAATGAAACTTCGACTTCAATTTGGTGTTCGGGTCATTTGAAATGTCTTCATTCACATTTTTATTTTCTACTTTGTTCTCTACTATTTGACACTTCATGGATTCTTTCACATGAAAAAGGCACATTCCAAAATAACACTAAACGAATCTTCACATTTTCATGACAAACAAATAGCGACACAAGATATGGACAATATTTTTATGAATTTTTTTCTTTTTTAATTTTTCTTTCGTGTTTTATTTTATTTTTTTTCCTCTAATTTTTTACTTTAATTTCTTTTGTAAACTTGTATGTCCCCCTCTGTTCACGATCTCTTCCCCTCTCCCACTAGTTCTCCTCTCGTTTCCCCTCTCCCACTAGTTCTCTCGTTTCCCCTCTCCCACTAGTTCTCCTCTCGTTTCCCCTCTCCCACTAGTTCTCCTCTCGTTTCCCCTCTCCCACTAGCTGACAGCCTCGTTTCCCCTCTCCCACTAGCTGACAGCCTCGTTTCCCCTCTCCCACTAGCTGACAGCCTCGTTTCCCCTCTCCCACTAGCTGACAGCCTCGTTTCCCCTCTCCCACTAGCTGACAGCCTCGTTTCCCCTCTCCCACTAGCTGACAGCCTCGTTTCCCCTCTCCCACTAGCTGACAGCCTCGTTTCCCCTCTCCCACTAGCTGACCCTCCTCCTCGTCTGCCCTCTCCCACTAGCTGACCCTCCTCCTCGTCTGCCCTCTCCCACTAGCTGACCCTCCTCCTCGTCTGCCCTCTCCCACTAGCTGACCCTCCTCCTCGTCTGCCCTCTCCCACTAGCTGACCCTCCTCCTCGTCTGCCCTCTCCCACTAGCTGACCCTCCTCCTCGTCTGCTCTCTCCCACTAGCTGACCCTCCTCCTCGTCTGCCCTCTCCCACTAGCTGACCCTCCTCCTCGTCTGCCCTCTCCCACTAGCTGACCCTCCTCCTCGTCTGCCCTCTCCCACTAGCTGACCCTCCTCCTCGTCTGCCCTCTCCCACTAGCTGACCCTCCTCCTCGTCTGCCCTCTCCCACTAGCTGACCCTCCTCCTCGTCTGCCCTCTCCCACTAGCTGACCCTCCTCCTCGTCTGCCCTCTCCCACTAGCTGACCCTCCTCCTCGTCTGCCCTCTCCCACTAGCTGACCCTCCTCCTCGTCTGCCCTCTCCCACTAGCTGACCCTCCTCCTCGTCTGCCCTCTCCCACTAGCTGACCCTCCTCCTCGTCTGCCCTCTCCCACTAGCTGACCCTCCTCCTCGTCTGCCCTCTCCCACTAGCTGACCCTCCTCCTTGTCTGCCCTCTCCCACTAGTTGACCCTCCTCCTCGTCTGTCCTCTCCCACTAGTTGACCCTCCTCCTCGTCTGCCCTCTCCCACTAGCTGACCCTCCTCCTCGTCTGCCCTCTCCCACTAGTTGACCCTCCTCCTCGTCTGCCCTCTCCCACTAGTTGACCCTCCTCCTCGTCTGCCCTCTCCCACTAGTTGACCCTCCTCCTCGTCTGCCCTCTCCCACTAGTTGACCCTCCTCCTCGTCTGCCCTCTCCCACTAGTTGACCCTCCTCCTCGTCTGCCCTCTCCCACTAGTTGACCCTCCTCCTCGTCTGTCCTCTCCCACTAGTTGACCCTCCTCCTCGTCTGCCCTCTCCCACTAGCTGACCCTCCTCCTCGTCTGCCCTCTCCCACTAGTTGACCCTCCTCCTCGTCTGCCCTCTCCCACTAGTTGACCCTCCTCCTCGTCTGCCCTCTCCCACTAGTTGACCCTCCTCCTCGTCTGCCCTCTCCCACTAGCTGACCCTCCTCCTCGTCTGCCCTCTCCCACTAGCTGACCCTCCTCCTCGTCTGCCCTCTCCCACTAGTTGACCCTCCTCCTCGTCTGCCCTCTCCCACTAGTTGACCCTCCTCCTCGTCTGCCCTCTCCCACTAGTTGACCCTCCTCCTCGTCTGCCCTCTCCCACTAGCTGACCCTCCTCCTCGTCTGCCCTCTCCCACTAGCTGACCCTCCTCCTCGTCTGCCCTCTCCCACTAGCTGACCCTCCTCCTCGTCTGCCCTCTCCCACTAGCTGACCCTCCTCCTCGTCTGCCCTCTCCCACTAGCTGACCCTCCTCCTCGTCTGCCCTCTCCCACTAGCTGACCCTCCTCCTCGTCTGCCCTCTCCCACTAGTTGACCCTCCTCCTCGTCTGTCCTCTCCCACTAGTTGACCCTCCTCCTCGTCTGCCCTCTCCCACTAGCTGACCCTCCTCCTCGTCTGCCCTCTCCCACTAGTTGACCCTCCTCCTCGTCTGCCCTCTCCCACTAGTTGACCCTCCTCCTCGTCTGCCCTCTCCCACTAGTTGACCCTCCTCCTCGTCTGCCCTCTCCCACCAGCTGACCCTCCTCCTCGTCTGCCCTCTCCCACTAGCTGACCCTCCTCCTCGTCTGCCCTCTCCCACTAGCTGACCCTCCTCCTCGTCTGCCCTCTCCCACTAGCTGACCCTCCTCCTCGTCTGCCCTCTCCCACTAGTTGACCCTCCTCCTCGTCTGCCCTCTCCCACTAGTTGACCCTCCTCCTCGTCTGCCCTCTCCCACTCGTAGACATCCCCCTCATTGATCCCCTCGTTCCTCCTCTCCTGCCTCTCTGATTCGTTCCCCTCTTGTAATTCCGCCCCTTTGGTTCCCCTCTCAATTTTCCTTGTTTACACTCCATTCGTAACATCCCGTCTATCCTTTGACTTCCCCTCCTTTTTTTTTCCGTGTTTTCTTGTTTTATACATCCTTTTGTCTTATTTTCAATTTCCTTAAATGTCAAACTTGTTTCCACATTTTTTTAAATGTTTTGTTTTTTGTTTGTATGCATTTGAATATTTTGTCTTTGTGATTGTAATTCAAGCAAATATTTTATTTCAATCTGGCTTTCCTGACTTTTCTTTTGAAAAAAATTGCTTTGCTTCATAAAAGAAATTCAAAAATGGAAATTCTGTTATTTAAAAATGTTTATCTTTTTGTAAAAAAAAAAAAAAAAAAAAAAAAAAAGTATAAAAATCTCCATTGTTTTATACATTTCGCGCTTCATCATTTTTCTTAAATTTTGTGTAGCATCATAAAGATGTTTCAGTTATAGTTAGTCTCAAATTTCCTTGCGATTATGAAAAAAAATGTTTCATTTTGGTTATTAAAGTCAAGATGTATTTAAAGATTTTATTCACTTAAAAATACTTTAATTAAACTTATAAAATATTTCTATTATCAAGTGAATTACCAAGTGTTAGAAAATACTTCTATATATTTTACTTATAATTTCTTATATTAATGCTCTATCTCGAGTATTAAGTTTTTTTTCATCTGGTTAGGATTGTCCTATAAATATTAATATTTATACTTTAAGTCTACAGAATTATTCAATTTGTAAACTTGAACTTATATATAATATGATAAATACTATCTTTATCTTGGAATCTATCGAGATTATAAAAAGTTTAATATAGAGCTATTTATAAACAATAAAATTGATGAAAATAAAAACTGAATGAATTACTTATTAACCCAACAAACATCCAGACAAGGGATTAAAATAAGTCCATGGGTTAAGAGTTATTCTTTATTATAATTCCTTGTTTGAATATTCGATGAATTAATAAATATTTTAATTTATTCAATTTTTATTTTCATCGTCAATTTTCGTGTTATATATCGATATTATCTTTTTATTGACAAAAGAAAAGTAGAATTTATTGCCGTATATACTGATTTTATGAAATATACCTGCATGGTGGGATATACCCGAGGCATAAAAAGGAAGCATTCTGACGCTTGAAAAACAAAAATTGAGATATTTTGGTCGAAGCTTAAATTGGAGAAAATCGGTGGTCAGTGAGAAAAGAACGAATAATGCAGAGGATGCAGTCAAAATGCTATATTTTAGTTAATTTTTATTAATAATCAAGAGGACGTTTCTTAATTTTATTTACCATCAATAAGACAAAACAAACTTTTAATTCTCTACAAAAAAAAAAAAAAAATTTTATTAGTTTCATTTTACTTCAGTTGAAGTTCTTAGAAATCCAGAAGGGGCGGGGGTGCTTTCCTGGATGTAACACTTAATCTCTATATGAAATACATAGATATTCGAATATTCCATCAAAGTTCCACTTTACCTCTCAAACATTGAGTTAGTTTAGAACATAATTTTCCTCTCCCCAATTGACCATTTAAATGTTATACTACATTTTTCTTGTGGTCTCTTGATCTTAGCGGATTGGAGGACAATCAATCATTGTATAGGAGTATGTCTGGAGTATCCAGCTTCGTGCTATTACTTGAGGTAACACCACTTGGAGAGGGCATACCATTCCTCATAAAATCTAGTGTGGGTTATCCATACCAGGTAGATTTTATGTGAGCCTGAATATTTATTCAAAGCTTACTTGTAGAGAAAAATATTTTCATAACAGGTTGTCCTGACAAGCCCCTGTACAGAAAGACCTTAGACACTGAAGGACATGGTCTAGCTGGCATTCAAGTTGTCTTTCAGAATAAATGGAATTGTGTTGCCTTTACAGACAAAATTACATAGAAATGGAAGTTTATTTCAACTGTTTAAGTCCATTTCGATCTTGTTGACAAATGGTGTTCATTCAGAATAATTTCACAATTAAATAACATTCCTTTAAATATTTTTTTTTTTAAGTTAAAATCACTTCAGAATAAAGTATAAAGCCGTTGATGTAAAGCGCTCCAAGAAAATATCACTTCAAGATCACAAATTAATCAACGATGAGTATTAAATGGACAGAATCCTATCCAGAAAACAGCAGTTATTCCTCCTTTGTCTGAAACATCTCTCATGGAATGTGAAGACTAAAGGACAAAATAAGGAAAGCGGAAAGTTACTAAACTGTCGAAAGTAAACTTAAGCTCCACTTGACACTTCCTTAAAATCTTTTAAATGGTTTAATTCCACCATTAAAAAAAAAATTATCGATAAAAAAAAATACAAAATTTCTTAAACGTTTCATTACTTCATTTTTTTCCATAAATATTGTGCCACAATATATTTGGAAGTTGCTAAATATAACAGAATTCCCATTTTTTGTTTTCCATCCCTTTTTGTCCCTAAATTTGATGTTGTAAATGCTTATTTTTCAACAGATTGTGAAAGTTGAATCAGTCAGTGAAATACTGTTGTTCTTTTTGTTGTTGTTAACATTTTTTTTTAATTAATAAAAATAACCAAATATTAACTTGTTAAAACCCTTAACATTAATAAAACCTTTCATTTTACTTATTGTAATGCTTTTAAAAGCTTTATTAAATATTAATATTTTGAGTTATTTTTAAATTGTAATCTTTTTCACCAAATGTTGAATGAATGTTATTCATAAAAAAAATAAAATCTTAACATAATTCTGAATTTTTTAGTTTTAATTTAGCCTTTTATTATTTGATTTTTAAATCGTTTACAAAATTATTGTTGCCATAATTGTTTCATCAAATGACTGATAAGGGGTTGATATGCCATCAAACCTGAGCTTTTTTTAATTCATGAAACTTAAATTATATAACAATCTTAAGAACTTAAATCTTGATTTTAGTGTACTTAATTTATAATGAATATTTTCCTTAGTTTTTATTTGTATATTTATTTGTATCGTTAGCTTTTATTTGTAGCGTTAGCTTTTATTTGTAGCATTAGCTTTTATTTTCTATTTAGTATTTTCTACTTATATAAAAAAATTGTTGGTCACATGGTTGGCTGTTGGGTCATTTTAAATCCGAACCACATTTAGGGTTACAAATTTCTTTTATAGGCGCATATTTTCTAGTGAGTAAGCGATACATTGTAAGGAAGATAAATGTTTTATCTTAATAAAATATATTTAATGAACACAGCACAAAATGATCAACAAACTTCTTTTTAACAATAACAGCGTAGAATAGGGTTTTATTGGCAGCAGGAATTTGATGGTCGAACAGAGATTAAGGAAGAAGGTTCTTTTTGAGGTCGTTGTCGATCAGTCAGTACATTTCCTGTGTCTAATAGCAGTTGTCTCCAGTGGAGGCCGTCGATGCTAGATCAAGATGTCCTGTGGACAGGGTACGAGAGAGGCTAGATGTTGCTTGGCTAAAGGTTTGATCCTGACTGATTGACGTTCCCTCAAGTCTTTAGGGAGTAGATGAATCAATGCGCTTTGTTAGCTGATAGGTCAGCCTGTAGCCGAAGAACTCAGAGGGGGGGCATTGATTAACTAAAGAAAATAGTTCTGTAACTACTACATATTTTATATAACCCATGCACAACCTTAGCTTAGAATAAACATAGAAGTAATGTGAACTAAAGAGTGACTTAACACTGTTTAAGTTAGGAGTTTACCAACGGATATAGTTCAATATCAAATGTAGCCACCCTTTTTAATGGGATGATTTATACTTCTGTATCTTATGATATGGAATTGGTAAATTTATAATGCTTATTTACAAAGTAATACTATTAAAATCCTCCTTCATTGAATTATTTTTATGTTAGGTAGTGTTTAATAATGAACAACCAATGAATCTTAAGAACAGAATTTCGTTCATAGTGGTTGTTTTGTATCGTGTTAGTATTAATAACATTATCTAATTTATAGTTGACGTTGGTTTGTAATGTTCTACCATTATAAACTAGCATGACCCGTTAATCGGCATTGCCCCTTTGTAAAAAAATAAACTGTGGTTGTTGTTGGGCAATCCCCAACGTCCTAATCTAAAAGACAGCATTTGGAATAGACACCCCAACCTCCTCATGTTAAGAACGTCGTATGGAATAGATACGCTCAACCTCGCCATGGTAAGAATGGCTTTCGGAATAGACACACCGTATTATGGGGGGGGGCAAATTATTTGTTCCAAATTTAACCTTGATATTCGTTGTCCGCATGCCCACTTGCAGAGATTATAAACAAGAAAAAAATGACATGCATTATACATCGTCATATCTCAAAAACTACTTCTCTCTGCCAAAGTTAAAAGATTGTCTTATTCAGCATAGTTGAAATCTATAAAAGTCGTTAGTTTAAAGGAAATTGTGAAGGTGAAACTAAGGTAAAAAAATTACCTTAAAAAAAGTTAATGTTTGAGCACAGTCGACAATGAGTCATGGAAAGAGAAGTAAACAAAAAAAAAACAATATACTAAACCAAAAACAAATATATAAAAAATAAGTCTATCCGTAGGCAATGTAATAAAGGGTATATTTGTACTTTAGCGGCGACAAAAAAATTAAGAAACTGGCGTAAATGTAGTCAAATACAAACTGAATCAAAATTAATGAAAATGACGATTTTTCTGTGTGTAAAAATGTTATATAAAAAATAGTTTTTACAATTTGTTAGTCTGTCAACAAACAAATCATCCACAGTAGTAGAAAATGATAAAAAAGGACAGAAAAATAGAATTCAGAACGCCCCCCTACACACAAAGCAAAGGAAAAGAAAACCAAAAAAGAAAATGGGATAGTGTAAAGGTTTAGAAGACACTCCAAATCGTGAAATAATAATAGGAAATTATAATTGATTTAAAACAATGATAATGTGTGTGTAGCTAAAGGTGAGGGTATATCTAAGTAAATTTATGAATATGATCTAGGGGTGGTTTATATGCATAAAAGTAGTGATTCATGTAAATTGAGTGGCGATATTGTTTAAGGTTTGATGTGTTTGTTATTTGTAAGAATGCGTGTAATCCTGAATATTAGAATTTCAGCCAATGAGAATAACCGGAATGTTAGTGGGAAGAATAGCGAAGTGTAAATGTAGTTGTATGTGTATGAATATTTCATCCAGTTAATAAGAGTGTCAGGGTAATATAGTGGTAATGTTTATATATGTACCCGATACTGACTGGGAGGACTTTGAAAAATATGAACTACTTCATCTAAAGATTTTGGCGATCGTGATGTCGCTCATAGGAAGTAAGGTAGGATTTTATTATAACAAATAAATGTGTCTGTAATTGCGTTCTAAAGTTACATAAGATGGTGGTTAATAGTTTAGACATAATAAATTTGTATGTGGCATCTGTTATTACAAACCTAACGTAATTTGGTCTAGATGGGAATTTCTGCAATCATTTTATATATAAATAGGTTAGATTTTATTTATATTTTTTTTTTTAAATTAAAGGAAAACTATTAATTCTAACTCTTTGTGCTTTCAAAGGTTTCCTTCCAACATTTGGACCTTGTTATGTAAATTTCTACGGTTCAACACGAGAATATTCTGACTTGCCTGACGAGTTTGATGATTTGAATATTGGGAAGGTATGTTTCTGTTGAATTTCTAATGAGGTCTTCATAACGCCACCGTGGAATGGCACTTCTAGAAATGTGTTCTTCATTTACACAAGAAAGTTTTTTCATCAGCATTTATCAAATGTAAAAACACTCTGTATAAGTTATTGAACACTTTTTACTATACCAAATAATCTTAACATTTTTATCAAATGAATAAAATAACCTTTTTTTATTTACCTATTATTTTTTTTAATTTTTACCTATTATTTTTTTTAATTTTTACCTATAATTTTTTTAAATTTTTACCTATAATTTTTTTAAATTTTTACCTATAATTTTTTTAAATTTTTACCTATTATTTTTTTAAATTTTTACCTATTATTTTTTTAAATTTTTACCTATTATTTTTTTTTGATTTTTATTTACCTATTATTTTTTTTTAATTTTTATTTACCTATTATTTTTTTTGATTTTTATTTACCTATTATTTTTTTTTTATTTTTATTTACCTATTATTTTTTTTTTATTTACCTATTATTTTTTTTTGATTTTTATTTACCTATTATTTTTTTTGATTTTTATTTACCTATTATTTTTTTTTGATTTTTATTTACCTATTATTTTTTTTATTTTTATTTACCTATTATTTTTTTGATTTTTATTTACCTATTATTTTTTTTTTGATTTTTATTTACCTATTATTTTTTTTTTGATTTTTATTTACCTATTTTTTTTTTAAATTTTTATTTACCTATTTTTTTTTTTAATTTTTATTTACCTATTTTTTTTTTTAATTTTTATTTACCTATTTTTAAAAAATTTTTTTTACGTCTTTTTCAAATATTTTATTTCGTTGGTGGTATTTACCTCGAGTGGTGGGCCTCTTGTGGAGAGAGCAAAATATACATCTGGTTTTGTTAGCAGTTATTGTAAAGTCTGAATCTGATGTATTTGCATTATCACAGCAAATTTTGAATAAGTTTAATTGAAATTAATTTTACAACGTCAAATAATGTTATAAGTTTTATTACTTGAATAAAATCTTTTCTGGGACTTTTGGTGATATATACCTTTATTCCAAAGACTTTTTTTTTCTCAATATATATATATATATATATATATCATTTAAACATGGTAGAAAACGTGTGAAAAAGAGCGAATGAAAGGGAGATAATTGGGGATATTTTATTGAGAGCAGACGAGTGCCGTACATTGTTATTACATGTGTATGTTATGTTTATGGGGACCAAAGAATAAGTGAATTTACTGGAAGCCTTGAAAAATCATGGATTACAATAGAAAAATGCGAGCATAAAAAGTAATATGGTTAAGCTTAAACATGGAAAAGTAAAGGACTAGTTTTTAAAACTGGAAAAAAGGGCAAGATATTCTAGTAAAAAATATAATAAATTTATGACTTAAAATCTTAATGCTGCAATATTTTTTCTTAAAATTCAATTTATTACATTATATAATCAATTCTTAATGATGTGTGTATGTATATCTCATTGAAAGTCTCAAAATAAAATAAAATTAAAAATAAATAATGAATGAACTGCGAATTACTTAAGACTTTTACCCAGTCATGGCTGACAGAACAAGAATTTTATCCCCCCCCCCTGGATTATATAAATCGTTCTGTTCAAACTTCCATGCAGATTCCAGAGTTGGACAAGTTACACCTGTAGAGAGCGGAGTCGCCTTCTCTTTGTTGTTGACGAAATCATCCTATATTATTAAGTAGAAGATTTAAAAGTCGCATGGTCTCCTTTTGCCATGAAATAAAGACACGAAATCTGCCGATATATTCATCACAACAAAAGTAAATTTATTTACATCATAGATACAGGTATTAAATTGTAAAAGTTCATAGTGAAAGATGAATGAATAACGTTACTTATGTTTAGACCTCAAGATTCTTTGTTGAAAGTTCGAATGACGGTCTGACCATTTGCTAGAACCAAGAAGTGTTTTTCGTCACATCTGCACTGTCCTGAGGTCCAGCAAAAAAAAGAGAATGACTGATACAAACCGGAAGTGAAGGTAGCTGTATCGCCCCCTTGTGGCCAAGAGTGATAGTACTAGAATTAAACGGCGATAATCGGGTTTGCCTAAACGTCATCTGTTTGTGTTTGCTTGCATGGAGAACTTGATTCTCATACACCTGAAGAAGGTCTGTTACATTGGCTGAAACATTGTGAGAATAACACTCAAAATGAGAACAGTAGTTCAAAAAATCCTTGTATCCAAAAATTCGAAACTGTGCTTATTAGTTTTAATATTTTACTTATATTTACCTTCTACAATGGTCACAAAGTAGCAAAGTCTCCTACAACTTTTAGAGCTTTAACCACAGAAACCCATAAACTGTTGACAAAAATTAAACTATATCAGATGCTTAAATCCTTTTGTGTTATCTATATTTTTATTTGGATATAAAGGTAAGTTGTCCAATGAATTCTTTTTGAACATTTTTTACAAATATTGTACCAGTCAAGAAACATCTTCAATAATCAGTCTGAGAGATTTTAAGCCATTTTGAAGTTAGGTGGTCTTTTTTATTTCTCAATGAAATATGGTTCTGTTTAGATCTAGACTGTCTGCTCTCCCAGGCTTTACCTTTTTTTGTTAATCTTTTTTAAAGAGGTTAATTTATTGCTAATCGTCTTGGGTGCCTCTATCAACAGTTTCTCGGGATTTATTTGTAGGCTATAGTGCATTTCCTATAATGCACTGTTTTTTTTTTTTTTTCTCAATCCAGTGCATTTCCTATAATGCACTGGTTTTCTCAATCCAGTGCATTTCCTATAATGCACTGGTTTTCTTCAATCCAGTGCCTTTCCTATAATGCATTGTTTTTTTTCTCAATCCAGTGCATTTCCTATAATGCACTGTTTTTTCTCAATCCAGTGCATTTCCTATAATGCACTGTTTTTTCTCAATCCAGCGCATTTCCTATAATGCACTATTTTTTTTTCTCAATCCAGTGCATTTCCTATAATGCACTGGTTTTTCTCAATCCAGTGCATTTCCTATAATGCACTGTTTTTTCAATCCCTCACCGGATCTTGTATCTTACTTGTGGAGTAGGTGAATGCTTTCTATATGTATACACTTATCTTTATAATTTGGAGTAATATTTGTATGTCTTTTTTATGTAGCTAATTTACGAAAGAAAAATACTTTTAATTTAATTTTTTTCTTAGGGTGAAGGAGTAGCTTATAGAGGCAGAGCTTTGTTACAATTGAAAACCACACTTGGTGAATTGCCCGAGACAGCAGTTCAACCGATACCAAATGATGACCTTCTCAAAATACAGGTACGTTGTGAATGATTAAGTTTCCATTTTAAATGTAAAAGAAAAAAGACAATGCTCCTTAAGATGTGATACCATTTCCATTTTATTTTATAGAATTTCAAAAATCGTCACCTGAAGCGAGTTCTAATTTTTGCATATAAATAGTATACCAAACCAAAATTTTATTTCTATTATATCTAAAAACTTAATGTGGACAAATAGATCTTTGCAAAACTCAATTTGGTAACTCAATTTGCTACCAAATTATGACTGCTCGAAATTTGTTGGAAATTAAAACATTTTCGGTCTTGTGTGTTGTTACTGGTCCAGAAACTAATTTTCAGTATATAATTAAAATGTAAACTTTTTTGACTGAACTCCAGTCTATGGTCCTCCCCCTTGCCAAACTTAAAAAAAAAAAAAAAAAAAAAAAAAAAACACTTGACTAGCTAAAACCACTACATATGATTTTCCCCACTCTCTATCTGTGCCTAAATGTAAACACAGATTCCATGAACAAAGTTTCTTTCCCAGAACTGCCGGCTTTTGGAACACTGTTCCCCTGGCATGCTTCCTGGTTTAATACAACATGGTAGCCTTCAAATCTAATGTAAACAAGTTCTTGTTAAGCCGTCCTCGTAAATAATTAAATTCTACGCAATTTACACGATGAATGGTTACTACACCACCACTTTACATTCACAGGGAATTTTATTATATCTACTAAATTTTGCACACTAAACTGGCTGGTCTCTAATATCTCTACTTATATATCAAAGACATTTTGTTTGTGTGTGTGTGTGTGTGTGTTCCTTATAGACTCCGAAACGGCTGGGCCGATATTTTGGAAAATTTCACACAAAAGTACTTGATGGGTCTAGGAGTGTTCTTAAATAGGTTTTGTATCAGAACACCTACAATAATTATCGAAAATCGATGATCGAACAACTCCAATTCAAAGAAGGAAATCAGATTTTGACTAAACTTAGCACCTTATATACGCTAACATCACAATTACACTTAAGTATTATCACCGTAAAAGTAGAAAGACCCAACGGATAAAATCAACAGTAGGTTCTTTGACAAAACAGTGGCGCATTTGAAATGAATGTTTCTGTTTAGAGCGCAATTGAACTATGATACTTGACTTTTGTATTTTAAACTTCAAGCCATTATGTAAAAATAATTTTATAAAATACACCAGGTTCTCTATGGTGCAATGTAGATTACATTGTATTGTAGACGAAGTCATTGCAGGGAGACATATGAAGCTTCTTTCCAGTACATCGTGATGGGTCCCCAACTAGAGAAAACGATCAGTTTGATTGAAAATTGGATTTCACTTATTTCAATGACAAGTATGGGAGGGTGGAAAATTCGTTGATCTTCATTCAATTCCGGTCAACATCGGGTCTTCCTGCTAGTTCAATATAAATGAACACTTTACAGCTTTTCCATGCTCAGACTTTTTCTTGAAAGATTTCAGATCTTATGTGTCATATATATATATATATATATATATATATATATATATGTGTGTGTGTATATATATGTGTATATAAAGTTGCAAGTTTTTATACTTACGGTGACATTAAGACTTTCTTTTCAGATTCACATTACAAAAACAAACGTTTTTTCTAGTATACTATTAAGGTTATATGCGATTTGTCATAAGATCAACTAATTTACATATTCATTTTCGAAAGGACATTTCATTAATTAACTATTAAATTCAGTAATTGTTTTATGTTAAAATATTTTACTAGTGTTAACGCTTATCAAGGCCTAGAGGCCACTGTAAGATTAGGGTTTAATGAGTAAGGCTATGACAACAGCATATTCTTTTCCTTGTTTTGATTCTCAGGTCCATTGATATCTTATATATTTTTATGTAGAGTGATGTGGTTCTCTGTTGATTGTGTCTTCGAGTGTCAGATATATACTCGAGTCAAAACAATGAAAAAAATATGCTGTTGTCATAGCTCTATTAATGAGTGCCAGGTAGTTGGTGAGGCACCAGTGATGATGGAAATTGGATAGGATTTTATTATTTAAGCAGACAGCTCATCAAGAACTATGCTTGGTTAAAAAAAAAAAAAAAAAAAAACGATCATGTTATAGTAAGCTGGGAAGCAGCTCCATGGTATTGTTCCAGAGAGGAAGTTCTAAGAAAGAAACTTTGTTCATGGAATTTTCATTTAGTTTTAGGCACACATAGAGTAAAGGAAATTGTTGATAGTGGTTGCAGATAGACGAGTGTTTGTTGCAAATGTTTTACAAGGAGGGACCATAGATTGAAGCTCGTTTCAAGTACCTGCCAGAAAAATTACGATAAAGCAGTGATAGACTCGCAATGTCTCTTCTGTGAGAAAGCGGTTGTAAAGAGAAGAAAGATGGCATAAAACACACGTTTTTACGAATACTGTTTAATTTCATGAAGAAATACTTATAATACTTATAATTTTATGCTCAAAGGTTATTTTCCACAAATTTGCTGCTATCAGTCTAACTTGACTAATCAATTAGTTGTGATCGACTTCTAAATTGTAAAGTATAAACAAAGCCCTCCACCCACTACCACTGCCTACACCACACTCTTATACTCTCACTCGTGTACACTAGCATACACTCATACACACAAATCATCACCGAGCCAAAAAATATTGCCGTTTTATTTTTTTGTTAAATTTAAAACAGAAGACCGCCCCGTTTCTCCAACACACTTCAACTAATCCCATTTAGATTTCATGGGCAATTTAGTTCTGGGAGGAGGAGATGCAATTCTTATATTCAAATTTTCCGGGCAATGCTGGGACACAGGCCCTGCTAGTATCATATTAATCTCGTATCACATTAATCCAATCATGCTTTGCTTGTTCAATCCTCAATAAGGCAAGAGATTTCATGTGTGTCTGTTTGTGTAGTCCTGCAAGAATTGGACCACATCCTGAGAATGGCAGATTAATAAATTTCTAAACCTGTTCTCTTTGTTGTTAAAATGGGAGAATAAGGATTTTTAGTCCGTATGTGAATAAACATTTTGTTTTCTTTTTACAGAAATATTTGCGCAGGCGAAACTATAAACTCCATGCAGCGTTTCTCAGTGCTTCGATGATCACCTGTATTGATGCACCTGTTGAGTTTGAAGTTAGCATTGGTTAGTAGTTCGTCGGCTTTTTTTTTTTTTTCTTTTGTTCTACTTTTCTTTGCTGCTGTGATATCACTGCTTTCAATTTTGAAACCTTCTTTCCATATGTTTTATGATTATTTTGATCGGATAATTTGTTTATTCTTATCTTGAGTGTTATTATTGTGAGAATAACATTACAAATGAGAATAGCTGTCGAAAATCCAAATATTACAAACCTTTTTTTTTTTCTATAGCTTGTATTTTTGTGACTCATGATTTACAATGGCGTCAACGATGATCAGGTATCCTATACCTCTATAAGGCCACCATTCGCCCATGTATGGAGTATTGTTGTCATATTTGAGCTGGTGCATCTGCTACTAGTCTTTCGCTCCTAGACAAGGTCCAAAAGAGTCTCCAACCTGATAGGTCCTGAACTTTCATCTTAGCTTCAGCCTCTGTCCCATCAACGAAATGTTGCATCTCTCTGCTTGTTCTACAAGTATTTTAATGGTGAATTCTCTGACGAACTGCAAGCACTTGTGCCCCCATGACGTAAACACCCTCGACAAACCCGCCACCAGCTAAATCCCACCCCTACATAGTAGAGATCCCTAGATGTAAGAGAGCTTTCTACTCCAGTAGTTTTTTCCCCATAACAGCACGACTTTGGAATTCCATTCTGGATCCCTGCTTCCCCAACTGTACTGACATGTAGAAGTTCAAGTGTAATGTGAACCAACATCTTGCTGCCAAACTCCCTACATAGTACCTCAGTAGCTTATGTCCCTGATAGTAGTCCCTGCACCAAAGTGGCAATGTGCCTTGTTTGGGGTGAAAATGTAATAAAAAAAAAATTTTTTTTAAAAGGTGGCAGCAAACGAGAGGCGAGAATCTCTATCAGCTTTGAATTTTAGATGCCTTATATGCTCGGCATCTTGTATGGTTTGACCATGTACAACATACCACATCCTGCATCGACTCAACAACATGCATGGATAACTCGAGCAAGAGAGTGTGTGGAAGATCAAGGTAAACCTGGCTTAAGTGCTTGCAAAGTGACTTGATTAACATTCTTGTACATTTTTTCTTTTTTTTTTGTTAACCTTGCCATTTATATACAAATTATAAATTTTTCATATTCGCTAGTTAGCACAATCATGTTGACGCACCGGTTATTGCCAGATCACCAAAGTTAAGCAACATTTAGCCTGGCCATTATCAGATGGGTGACCATTTGGGAAGACAAGACGCTGTATGTACCGCGAGGTAAAATAACCAGGTTAAGAAACTGGTGCAGTCTATCCTTCTCTCAAGGGTAGATGGGCCTCTCTTAAGCCATGGTAGGCAACCATACTAGTGATGGCGTCACGATAAAAAATACCCTTGAGAGCCCTGGTGAAGCATCAAGTATTCGGCTATGGACAAGATTTAAATTACACGACAAACTCGTGTAATGAGTTCAATCTCAGCTGCAGCTACACTAGATGGAATTAGCATGACCGCCAACATGTGTAGAATGTCTCCATATAAACGTGACTGCTTTAATAATTCAACCAATATTATTGTTATTCTGTACCTTTCACTGTCGATAAAAAATGGAATACCATTTTTAAATCATTCAAAAAGATGTCACTATCATATTGGTAGAGTTATTAACTTCCAAATGGATGGTTCAGAGATGAAGCGAACTTCTTTATCTCTGTTCTAGAGATTTCAAGTGTCAGATGATGTCCTTTACATGCCACTACAAAATATGAACAGCACTGCATGGGTCTCCATCTCAAAACCTGGGGTGATCAGATCATTCTGAATTGAGAATGATGTTAGGGAAACTGACATTCAATAAACTGTTTAGAAAAGGTGCAAAATGGGCAGAACTCAAAAAAGGCATGCACAGAAGTGTTCTAAACACTTGATGTAGTACTGAGTTAGTAAACCGACCTTTTAAATGTTATAGTACATCTTTAGTGTGGTCTCTTGCTCTTACTGGATTCTAGAGCAAGAATTCATCTAGTCTGGCGGAGTATCCAGCTTTATGCTGTTACTTGAGGTAACATGACTTGAAGGTGTACCGTTACTCGTAAAAGACAGTGTGGGTTGGTCGTGAATTCTATGTGATTTTGAATATTTAGTCAGGTTTACTTGTATGGAAAATATCCTCATGCTAGATTGTACTGAAAGCCCCTGTACAGAGAGACGTTATCTTATATAACCGAACCACATACTAAACAGTATGCAAGAGATTACATATGAATACAAAAGAAAATAATCGCCATCATTTGACTATTATATTTACTATTTGAAACGTTTTGTAAAATGTTTATTTTATAACAAGAGATACTAAATGCCATTTCAATGTTTAGCAAATTCAAAAATTTTTTGTTTAGTTCATAATTTATGAGTGTTATATATTGCTGCCATGTTTAGACTAAGACGTTCTATATGTATGTTTTGTTTAACCTTCAAATGATTCAACGATAAAACCAGTTCTTTGGATTCCTCAGACTACTGTTCTCATCTTGAGTCATTTTCACTACGTTTCGGTCAATGAAACCGTCGATCTTCTTCAGGTGTATCTTGTCGAACTCCTGAATGTTTCTGTCAAACTCTGGAATTTGGATGGAATTTTATATGGAACCCTTTTACTTCACGGGGTAGCATGCTCTTGTTCCATCAGCCATGACTGGATAGAGGCCCTAAGTAATTTGCAATTGTATTTAAAAAAAAAAAAAAAAAAAAAATACAATTACGAATTACATGGGACCTCTATCCAGTCATGGCTGATAGAACAAGAGTATGCTACCCTGTGAAGTAAATAAAGGGTTCCGTATGAAATTCCATCCAAAGTTCGACAAGATACACCTGAAGACAATCGTAGGTTACATTGACTGAACCATTCTGAAAATCACACTCAAGATGAGAACAGTAGTCCGATGAATCCAAATAATATGAATAACCAATCCTCATCGCAAAAATTCAGAAAAGTCAAAACCATTTCTTTTTATCATACTATGTCAAAAGCAAGACCAATGATCTGGGAGATCTCAAATAGCCAGGTGAGTGTTCTCTAGTGGCCACTGCATTCTGTGAGACTGTTATATCAAAACTTGGTATAATCGGATCATTTGGTTTGAGGAGACAATGATGGTTAATAAAGTATGCTGTTAGTGCGAAAACGTGTGCTATTTTAATTTTGTAACAAGAGATACGGAATGGACGTTCATTTTGATTATCATTTAACAAATTCAAAACGTTTTTGCCTGGTTCATAAGTTATGTACATGGGTTTCATTTTCATTGAGATACCTGATAAAAAGAAAAGTTGCTATTTTAATTAATAAATTACATCTAAACTTTAGTAGGAAAAAGTTTGTTTTTTACATAGGAGTCACCACTTATCAAGGCCTGGGGGCAACTCGGGGATAAGGGTTATAGATTGTACAGTAGTCAATGGGATAATATTATAGTAATCGTTAATAATGGAAATTTGATAAATTGGATTACTTAAGGGGACGGCTCATCAAGAACTTGTTTCCGTTTGACTTGAAGACGGCCACATTGTAGTCAGCTGGAAAGCAGGGAAATCGAAGAGAGTTCCACAGGTGTGCAGTTCTAAGAAAAAAGCTTTGTTCATGGAATCTATTTAGGTTTAGGCACAGATAAAGAGTGAGAAAAAATTATTGATAGTGGTTTCAACTAGACAAGTGTTTTTCGTGAAAGTTTGGTGAGGGGGGGCATCGTAGATTATAGCTCAGATGAACACTTGTCATAAAAATAATAAAGCAGAGACCTGCTCGCAACGTCTTTTCTGTGGGAAGAGGTTGCAGGGAAGAGAAAAGAGAATTCTTCACTAGGCTACGAAGTCTATTTCTCAGACCACTTTTTGTCAAAATCCCACGCATTTGACAAATCTGATCTAAATATTTCCCTATTTGAGTCTGCTTTGAAATTGAAATATTTTAAGCTCTTTTGACTGCTCCCTCATCCTTGAGATATTTCTTATTTTGATACTATTATTGGGTTAAATGGTAATAAAACGAAGGAACAGGACTTCTAGAAATGAACATGTATTCACATATATTACAGGCAAAAGCAGGTTGAGCAATACCATTCCTCAACTGTAGGCCCTTTGCACACGACCTCCTTGGCCGCGTGCCAATCTCTGACTGTCGGGTACCGGTACTACTTACCGGAAGTGATGTCACCAGAAGAAGTGACATCATGAGATAGTCCATTCATCCCATGGAGGGGCGTCTCCAACAGATGCTTTATCTTTAAGGATAAAATATCTTAAATGTATGTATCACTTTACCTGTTCATTTTGTAATATATAATACATTCCTGGTTTAGATTTTTATATGCACACAAAGAATGTGGGAATTTTATAGTTCTGGTAGTGAAATGGTCAGAGAACTGGAGGGGGGGGGGTTCTGTCAGTTACCATTTGGAGCTTTGACTTTAATATAATTTGATTCAAAATAAAACTTTTTTTTATTTTTATTCTTTTTTTTTTTTTCAGAATTCAGTTTTCAAATGTATTAAAAAATAGCATTTCATGTCAGGTCTTTAAATGTTTAGTTTTGTTTGTTTTTCTATCTCCAAAAAGTAAATTTTAAAACTTGTTTTGATTGCAGGTAATTATGGTAACAAATTGGATTCCTCTGTTGCACCCTGTTCCTCTACAACCCAACCAACCAATGCTGTATTTGATGGATGCAACTATTACTTCCTTCCTTGGTCTGGTACTAAGCCTTGTACTGTTGTTGACAGTGCCTGGGAAGATATCAGTTTCAGATTGGAGGCACTTAACATGTTACTTAAACTTGTTGACTCGCTGGTAAGTTCTGGTTTCATCAGTCTAGTTTGGTTTGGTTTTACCACGTGGGGTAAGGGAGGATGGACTGTATCTGCTTTGCCACGAGGGGGGATGGATTGTAAGGGATTTTCCATGTGAGGATATGGATTGTAGTGGTTTTATCATGGTTGGAGCTTGATGTGGGGGGGGGTGACTTTGCTACTTAGGAAGGATTATAACGGTTTTGCCATATGAGAGGATGCCTTCTCAACATGTGAAGTAGATTGTAGTGACTCTGTTCTATTTACTTGCCTCCCTACGAGGGCAGTTAGACATGAGGTCGTTTTTTAAATGTGGGGAAAATCCAGCTCCCCACTCTGGATAAGAACAAAAACAAAAATTGTCTTAGTCATGAAGAATTTCTCCTCCACTGACCACGGATAGAAAAGGTGAAGTGTAGTATCCTGTAATCTTGGCCTGAAGCTCTGTTATGTTAGGGAGTGGATGTAGTAATTGTAGCAGGTTTATCGCATTGTTAAATACTCGATCTCTATACAGGATGAAAGAATTGCTGCAACTTATTTTCAGAATTTTTAATTTGTCGACTCTTTACTGTTTAGCTTTGTTAGCAGATGATGAGAAACCAGGACAGTGAAAATCATGTCCATTCTGGTTTGCAGCTAGAGAAAAAAAAGATAGATTCTATTGTATTTTATTCCTCATCTACATGTCTGATTTCAAGTTGCCAGTTTTCTTCATGTGCTCCATGACCTCGTCTTTTTACCATATCTAAAGATCAATCTATATTTTTTTATTTATGGAAATCGCTCCAGATTAGGCATGAAGTCACTTGATATAAGAAACTAACAAGAATAAAAAAAAATGATTATTACAAAGACAGAAGATGCTTATTGGTCTTGAAAAAACCAAAGCTTTAGGTAGGAGGAAAACAGTCAGCAGGAAGAATTTCACACACTGAGACTAGCAACATTGCATCAGTGAGAGAGGGTGCAGAGAAGAAAAGGTTGGGCCAATCAAATTACAAATGTGTTTCTGCATGTAGTCAACGTTTGCATTTGTCCTAGTTTAAGACGAGGCATAGACCTCTAAAAAAAAAAAGTCAATACAGCCAATCCCCTTATGGGACATTGCTTCCAGCCAAAGTATTATTTATTTAGCGAGTGTATTTCATTCACTGTATCTGCAGGTGTACTTACCTGCTTCAATTAACCAGGTGTTTTTTGACGAATTATCTTCGGTACTCCAGAGATGGATATTGACCAGGTGTAGTGGCAATGATGTATGTGAAGGAAAAGTTGTTGACTCTTGATGGCAATCAAATCTTGGTAAATGAAAAATTATTCAGGGTGTAAAATTTGCTAATTTTGAGAGACATTAACAATACCAACATAATTACATTTTTTTTTTCTTAATATTCAAACCATTAACACCTTTTTATTTGATTTGTTGGATACAGTAAAAATGTTTAATCCATATTTTTGCCAACTTAAAAATGTATGAAAGGAGTTGTTTGAAGGCTATCAATGTGGTTCATAGGAAACACGACATGTACACAAGAGTAAGCATATAAAAGAATAATATTAGAAGAAATGTTCAATAATTTTCACATTTAATTGACAACATAATGTGCCATACAAGATGGTAGGTGTTGATGTCCCTAAATTTCAGGAGTAGTATCTCTTCTTTTTTCAGGGGGGAGGGAAATAAAAAGAAACATGTATAACTGTTTGGCAAGGCTCTCCTTTGTCTGTTTTATTTATTTATTTTTGGAGGTCAGTGTCGTAGATTGGCTGCCAAATCAACTTCAAGGATACGAGGTTTGATGAATATTTAGTATTGTTGGGAATTATTGTAGCTTTTTTTGTATATGTATATAAATGTGTAAACGATAGTACTAGATAATGATAATTTCTGATTGATAGATTTTTGGACGTTGAAGGTTCAATCCTTAGTGTGGGCCATACCATGAATACAATTTTTTGTTATCTTTTCTTTATTTTTATGGAAATCGCTCCTGACAAGGCATGAAGCTACTTGATGTAAGGAGTTCAAACAAATAAAAAAAAATCTCAAGGCCAAAAAGTAGTCAACAATAATTGTAAGATAGATTCTGACTCCAGGGAAAACAGCAGTTATTCCCTCTTTATCAGAAACATTGCTCATGGAATGTGAGGACTAAAGGACAAAATAAGGGAGATGAGTTACAAATTGGTTAAGACTTTTACCCGGTCATAGCTGATAGAACAAAAGCAAGTTATGCCATGGATTTAATAAAGGGTGCTCTTAGAAATTCTGTACAAATTCACAAGTTTGACACTGGCCTTCGAGCCAAGATCATAGTGTAGTATCTGTTCTGATGTTGCACTTCACCTTTTCTGTCCTCGGTCAGTGGAGGAGAAATCCTTCATGACTGAGACGATTTTTATTTTTGTTCCTATCCAGAATGCTCGGTTTTTGTTTGGGGGGGGGAGGCTGGATTTCTCCCACATTAAAAATCAACCTTGTGTCTAACTCTGCCCTTGTGGGGAGCTAAGTAAATGATATACCTGAAGAAGGTTAGTTTACATCTGCCAAAATGTGAAATGAGAACAGTGATGTGAATAATTCAAATATATTTGGGTAAAATTGCTATGTAGCTAACAACTTCACTTTTTCCTGGATTTCATCTTTTCTTTGTTTTTGTTCTACAGGAATCCAACATGGAAAGGGTACGCATCAGTATGAGAACAAAACTCCCACTCCCAGAATTGGCTCAGCTACTCATTTCTATGCTGGATGAATTGCTTATTGAACTGCAGTGAGTATGAGCAACATCAAACATGTTGCAATTTTAATGAAGCATGGACTCTTTTTTTTGGGGGGGGGGGGAGATAAAATCTTTTTTATTTTAATTAGATTTTCTTGAGTGAAGAGTTTTTTGGGGTTTTTTTTGTTTTTTTTGTAATAGAAAAATGATCCAAAAAGAAATAACCAAGAAAAGAAAATCATCCAATTGCGAATATTAAATTTGGCAATATCATTTCAGTTACTGAAGCTTTGAATTGTAAAGAATTCAAGGCAAATAATGCTAGTATCAATCCAGTCTGGGTCAACCATAGTCCTCCTCTGTGTTGAAACAAAAAGTTATGACCAAAAAATTCAGAGATTCAGTCTAATTTGTACAGTGATTCTGGTTCCTGATTGGGTTTATTTTTATCACCCCTGGCTATAAATATAATCGTTCAAATCTTTGTGATCATACTCAGTAACATTCTGTCAAAAATATTGCAACAGATTTAAACCACAACAGAAAATGATGACAGTACCTTTTATACCTGCCACACATTGTCTCCATTTACTGTCTTGTTGGTGAATTTTTTATGTGGAGTTTTTATAAAATCTTTCATGTCTAGAATTTCTATTGTTTAAAGATTTTTATCTTTTATGCTTCATTGATATTTTTAGTCAGATAATGAAATCTTCTCCATACAAACTTAATGTTCTGGCTGTATAAGCAATCAAGGGAGATAAGTCTTTTGAACCATTCGTTTTGATTTGGGACAAAGTGTAGTATCTGTTCTGATATGACACTTCACTTTTTCTATCCTCGGTCAGTTGAGAAAAATCCTTCTAGACTGAGTCAATTTTAATTTTTTCGTTCTTATCCAGAGTGCTCCCTTTTGTGGAGCTGGATTTTACCCACATTAAAAACCGGCTTTGTGTTTAACTCTGCCCTTGTAGGAAGGTAAATAAATAGGAACAGATACTGATTTTTTTTTTTCATTATTACTATGTTTTTGATGTAATGGAATAACCTAACATCTCTTCATAGATGAAATGAACTATACCCTCTCACGTGACTGAGAGAGAAGGAAAACAGACAGGAAGAGAATAAGACAAGATGTCGAGTAACTCTTATGTCACATGTATTCCCTTGTAAATAAACCCCTTTGTCTTTCACCCATAAACCCGTGTTTCTTGCTGTATTCTATTAAAAGTAAGGATATAAGTTTTTTTTTTTGTTTTTTTTTTTAATTTTTATTTTAAAGAAAGCCATTGCCTCAACCACAGAAGGGTTACCATCTGGAAAACGACTTGGATCGGAATATGATGAGTTATAGAAAAATCGAGCTTAAAGAAATCGTTGAGCATGTAAATAAAGTCCGAGAGAATGCAACAGACATCAATGAAGCCATGACAGAAGTGGAAGGTGTTTTACAACGATTGAAGAATTTGGCTGTTGAGGTGAGTTGGAGTGTTAGGGTTTGGGTTAGGGTGCTTGATAAAATTGGAAAAGTAATCAGGGATCAAACTAATGTTTAAATTGTTTGGAGTTTTGACCGAATATAGTCATAGTCTTTACTCCGTTGTATTGTTGATGTAAGCTGTTGAGCTGTTTTGATAGTGTAACAAATGAAAAATAAACCTTTGCATTTATTATTAGTAATCCTGCTATGGAAATTTGGAGCGTGAACTGAAGTTGTTACTTGACTTACAGCAGGTTGCCATCTCATGATCTTTTTAAAATATATATATATATATATGAATATATAGTGGTGCTACCAGATCAGGCTGTCTGAAGATATTGGCTTCCTGAGACGAAATGCCCCTAACATTGATGTTATTGTTTTTTTTTTGTTTTTTTTTTTTGCAAAACTTCATTACATTCTGCAAAACCAAAAACAAAAGCAACAACCCACCTTTTCCCTCTCCCTCTTTCTATCTCCTCCACCTCCTGACTGGTTTGCTAACTCAAAATGTGCCAAACATTAATACTGTAACCCTTTTCCCTCTCCCATTGCAAAATGTTCTGCAGGGCAGGGAACAAAAATGATAAAATCCACCATAAAACAACCAAACAAGACCAAACCAAACACTACAAACTAGTAATTGAAGATACAAAGAGCTTGAAGAATAAAAACCTTCTACAAAATAACTGGATACAAAAACAACCAAACTAATATATATATATATATATATATATATACACACAGGGTGTCCACATAAAGTCCGTGTGCACTTTAAAAAATTTATAACTTTATTTGTATTTGCAATAGAAATAATCTGTAAAATGGATTTGAAAGAAGTAAATCTATATTTTTTAAGCTTTTATTAAAATTTTATTTAACTTTCCACATACCCTCCATCATTAGCAATACAAAGGGTAATACGATTTTGCAGTTTACGAAAAACATTTGCCAAATGATTTATAGTAATACCTGAAATCACATTAGTTATTCTAGCTTTCAAATCCTCCAATGAACTAGGTTTGGTTGCATGCACAATTGTTTTCACATGTCCCCATAAAAAAAATCTAATGGAGTCAAATCTGGCGAACGTGGAAGCCAATGAAATGGTCCACTCCTTCCGATCCATCTGTTAGGAAATTCCTGATTTAGAAACTGTCTAACACGCCGAACAAAGTGACAAGGAGCTCCATCTTGTTGAAACACTGTATCATCTTTCAAGTTTAATTGTTCAAGTTGTGGAATAAAGTAATTCTGCAACATATCTAAGTAGCTGTCACTGTTAATAACACGATCTTCAAAAAAATATGGCCCTATGATTCGATTTATTCCCAAAGCACACCACACATTAACTTTAAGAGTCCCTTTCATGTTCAACAATTTCATTTGGGTTTTCAGTTCCCCAAATTCGGTAATTATGCCTGTTGACCTTGCCACTAATGTGAAATGTTGCTTCATCAGAAAACAGTAAATTACTCACAAATGCATCATCATTGCAAAGTTTTTCATTGAACTGGTGACAGAAAGTTAGCCGTGCATAATAATCCTCTTCTAACAACTGTTGATGTAATTGAATTTTGTAAGCTTTCATATGAAGTTTTGCCCACAGAATCTTATGCACAGTAGACTTTGGCAACCCGAGCTCCAATGATGCCCGTCTTACAGACTTTCTTGGACATAGGATTCTTCTATGGAAGCAACACTTTCGTCACTGACACATGGCCTTCCAGACCGTGGTTTATCATGGACAGAGCCTGTCTCTTTAAATTATTTCATCCATTTAACAATGGTGTTCCTATGAGGCACTTTTTTTATTGTATTCAATTCTAAACTTTCTTTGTACAGCAATAGTAGATTTCAATTCAGCCAAACCAAAGGACAGTTTACTTTTTCCTCAATTGAAGCCATGGGATCAAATTGATTCTGAAAAACAAAAAGTATTTTTTACTTATTTTTTACTTATCTAAAAATTGTTACGAATTTTGTGGTGAAAAATTATTCAATAACTATACTTAAAACTAGATACATGAAACTTTATAACATTTTTTTACAGATTTATATTTGCGATAGAAATAAAGTTAAATTTTTTAAAGTGCACACGAACTTTATGGACACCCTGTATGTATATATATGTGTATGTATATATATATATATATATATATATATATATATATATACACACACACATCCCGTTGGTTGGCATTCCAAAACCAGGAAAATCTATATTACCAAAAATTAAAAGCTATAAAACCTTTTGGGCTCCGTACAAAACCACTAGTAGAAGATGCAGGTATCACAATCACCAATATCCATAATGTCAACCAACTAAGCCTTCCACCCTGACTACTAAAATACCCTGAAATCATCCTTGAATTAAATAACCTCCCAAAAAATCAAACCCATCCACTAACCTATCAAGAAAAACTCCTTATCATTCAGGAAAAATACCCAAACCATCAGCACATATACACAGATGGGTCCAAAGACAGCAACAAAACCGGATGCGGAGTCGTATCCACTAACATTACCTTACAGAAGCGACTACCAGACCATGCCTCAATTTTTAGTGCCGAAGCCACAGCCTTAGATATGGCACTAGATCTCATCACTGACCTTACCCACAACAAATTTATAATTTTTTCAGACTCCCTATCGGTACTCGAATCCTTAAAGAATAAAAATTTAAATAACCCACTACTCATCAAACTGCTACAAAAAATACACACTCTCTCACAAAACAAAAGTATCAAATTCTGCTGGATCCCCAGTCATTCTGGAATTCAGGGCAATGAAAAAGCTGACATAGCTGCCAAAAATGCTTTAAAACTCCTTAAAAGCAATATAAAAATTCCACATTCTGACTACAAACAACAAATAAATAATCTGATTATGAAGAAATGGCCAGAAAGATGGAATAACTGTCCAAATAATAAACTTTTCAAGATCAAGCCCACAATAGAAGAACGATTACCAGATGCCAGAAGATCACGTAGAGAGGAAGTGATTTTGTCCCGTATTCGCATAGGACATACGCACATAACCCACTCCTTCCTGCTAAAAAAAGAAGACCCTCCAGAATGTTTTGCATGCCAAGAACCTTTTACAGTAAAACACTTTCTTTTGGATTGTGGCGATCTCGCGCATATCCAGCAAAATTATTACCATGTCAACAATATGAAAGAACTATTTAAAAAAATAAACTCCAACAAAATACTAACATTTCTGAAAAAAGTAAATCTATATAAAAGAATATAACTTTAATTCAATCCAACTTTACACCCCACCCCCAAAAAAGGAAGGAAGCACATCACCTAATGATACAAAAAGTCTGATTTGACTCACTGATTAAATTAAAATATCTATTCCAAAAAAAAAAAAAAAAACTGAATTCGGCATTAAATAACCAATAAAAAAAAAGAAGGTTGATATGCCGTAAAACCAAACCAAACCAAACCAAAACCAGGAGATGTATTTAATCACTCATATTTTTTTCATATTTTTTATAAAGCACGGTTTTTGGCAAAAGCCCACTAAACAACTCAACAAAAGCAAAAAATATTCCTCAGAAAATGGTTGGAGAGTTTTTTTTTTTCTTTGAATTGAAAAGGATTTCGTGAGAAAAAAAATGTTGAGATATCAGGGTTACTAATCATAGCAAGCAAATAAATCAGCATGATACAACTTGGTTGTCCTGCAAGAATGTCAACAATGTGAAAATTACCAGCATCCCTAAGTGAAAGTGGTATTATGAAACCGACTGGATTCGAGCTTGGTACATCTAGGTCGTCGGTCCATGTAGTTATCTACTTACAGCTGTCACCTCCATTATAATAAATTGCCCAGCAAAAAATAAAAGTGAAAATAAGCAATCTGCTTAATATTATAATATGAGATGTTGAAGTTTATTTTAGGACACCATCAGATTTCTAATCTGTTTGAAATTAACTCCTGCCTCTAAGTACAGCATGCTAACTGATTGAACCGAGAATCAATTATCTTATAGTCAAATGTTGGCTAAAACCAGAAGAAGCAGAATTCTTTGTGTTCCCTTTTTTTTCTCTCAAAACCAAATGCAATGAAAGAAAATATGAAAAAGGAGCAAAAAATGAAAAATTCCTTTTCCTCTTTTTCATTAGTAAATATCCAAATGTATCCGTTATTAAATTAGTACCTGATAATTCGAATAGCAGTACCAGGACTTATGACTGTGAGGATGAAATTTCCTCCACCTGTCTTTATGACTTATAAAAATAACTTTGTTTACTTAGGGTTAATATTAAAATCGATAAAATCGATTGAAAAAAAAATTATAACTTGGAACAGTATTTGTCCTCTCTAATAAAACAAATTTTGTTCATCTACTGCCTGAATAAAAATATTTAAATGGTTTATGAAACTATTTCTTCAGCCTCAAAACAGTCTTCCTGATGTGGTCATTTGGATGATCAGTGGCGAGAAACGAATTGCCTATTATCGGATTCCTTCCTATGAAGTTCTCTATTCTGAAAATCCCAACTATATTGGCAAACAATGCGGAAAGGTGCAATCACTTCAAATGAAGGTAGGCTTTTTCATTTTTTTTTTTTTTTTTTTTTTTTTTTTAAACTATACTCCCCCCTTTTAACAAAGAACTAAATTATATTAGGTGGTGAAAAAATAATGTCTGACATGAAATTGAACGTCTAAAAACGACATTATTTTTGCCCCAACCTAATATCTCCATTTCTTTCAGTTTTAGTAAACCTTTCTTTTGTATACTACACATATTATGAATAAGATCTATCTGGAACACATCCAGCTTTAACGTCAAGGGTGTGAGTTCCATATAGAAATGTTGATTTAATTTGAATAAAATACGCATCAAGTGTGCTTGAAAGCCAAATCACAATGTAATATTAGGAAAATAAACAAATATTTTACTTCTTTGAAATTTATAACATAAATATATTTCGGAGCTACACTCCATCCTCAGTATGTTTTTTTTTCTTTTCTTTCTGGCCATGTTGTAAACTTTTCTTTCTCCAACTTTACAACATGGCAAGAAAGAAGAAAATGGAATACTAAATTTAGTTTTACATCCCCCCCCCCAGAGCTTCCCTTCTGGCTTGCGAGTATTGAATAGAACGATTATGCAGTTTGCGTTCATCATTCGTTCAGTTATCCGGCCTGTAGTAAAAAAAAAAAAAAAGTTTGGTGACTGCTGATCTAATAGTTTCTTTCCTAGTTTTATGATATTCATCTTTCTTTTTTTTTTTTTTTTCTTTACAAACTAATAAATTTCCTTTTAGTTTGATGTTTTAGCTGGATTTTATGGATTTATACAGATTTTATTTGATTTTATTTCATGTTTATTACTTTTTTTTCATGTTCACCCCTAACAAGGCATATTGCCACTTATAGGTAAGGAGCTATTATTTGGGGCCATGCCTAGAAAAGATTAACAAAAATGTTTGTTTACATTACATTTAAACTTCTGCATATCAATACAGTCAGGGAAGCAGGTAACAGGAAGGAAATTACAAAGTCTAGCTGTTCGAGGGAAGAAACTATTAGAATAGCAAGCTTTCTGGCATTTAGGGACCTCAACAGTGAAGGGGGGAAATTTTATTGCTAAGCGAGTTTGTCAAGGATATGTACATCGACGGGGCACAAGAGCAACGAGTTCATCAGAACACCTTTCATTAAAATATTTATAAAATAAGCACAGAGATGCCACATTGTGGGACCGATTAGATTGAAAACTCTTTTCTGGACCCTATTCAGGAGGGAGAGACTAGTCGTAGATGCACCAGCCCAGATGTGACAACAATACTCCATGCATGGACGAATGGTGGCCTTGTAGAGGTACAGGATACTCCCAGGTATGAGTATTCTAGCTCGATAAAAGGAACCCACTTTCCTTTCATCAGGTATCACAATGTCCTCAATATATTTGTTCCAGTTAATATTGTCTGCAAATGTTAGGCCGGGGAATTTGAAGGAAGAATTTTCAGGTAGGGTGTTATTTGTCATGGATATCAGTGGTTGGAGAGGCGTTTTGTAATTGTTAAAGGAGAGCAGCTTAATCTTAGACTTTTACAAGAAGTGAGCATTGCTAAATGTATGTTAAATATAATAAACTCTCGTTTGAACTGTTTATTAAGTGATGAAACCAGTTTATATAATTTTAACTTTTTTTTTCAGTATCCTGGTCTCAAGGCTGAGAAGGAAAAGTATGAGATTCCAGCCCTTTTAAGAATAAAGCTGTGGTTGGGTCTGACAAAACAGGAAGAAGTATGGCATAAAACTCAGACTGAAGGAGAACTTGCTGTATTTGCAGAAACGGTAAGCCAATTTCAAGACTTTCTGAAAAACTATTTCCAAATTTATTTTTTTAACCGTTCTTTTTTCTTTTCTAATATAATTTAGAAAAAAATGTATATTATGATCAGGTTTGGAAAATGTGTCTATTAAATAAATCTCAAACGTCTATGTGTGTGTATGTGTGTTCTCTAAAAACTTGTCGTCCACATCATACAGGCACCAATGCGGCATCGTTAGAAAGAACAACCTCTCTGACAAAAAATATTGGAAATAATCGTTTATTTTGTGTAGAAATGTCGTTTTCTTTGAAGGGGGGTGGGGTCAGATAAAACCTTGCTTTCAATGCGGTTTGGAAACCACACATGCGCTGTCATTATGTTCTTCCAGTTTGATAGCTAATTTGCGACGTTATGACATCTATGTCCTTGTGGGCCCATCAATAAAAAGCGTTCGCTTGCTAACTTTAGTTATACGAGTCCACACCTGGCATGCGTCGATTTCTTTTTTTTTTTTTTTCTTACAAAATTTTGCTTTCAGTTTTGCTTCTGGCTAATGCACCCTAAGTCCCTTTTTTTTCTTTTTTTTTTTTTTTTTTACTGCTGAGCAATGATGGGGAATCTTCCTACGCCCCCCCCCCCCCGCTAGTATTTTATAAAACTTATGAATTCTTCATAAATTTTTTTATCATATACAACCCATAGGCGACAAATACTTAGAGGTAGATTGGCTTCTTGTGTACAAGTAACGTGCATTATAGAAAAATTTATAGTTACAAATTATGTTCAAAATTGAAAGTGATGAGAAACCTGTAAATATTGTAAAACTAATTTCAGAAATTGATGCTTATTTTTGGCATTCATGCTTTGAAGGAATCCAATGTATTTTAATGTCTTTATAGCCTACGGCAAGTTTAGAAATTTAAATAATCTGACTCAATCCAATACTTAACAATTTTGTTAGACCGTAAGAAATTAAATTTGATTAAAATTATCTTTTAAATATGTGTGTACATACAAAGTTCAGATAACAGTAATCATGAACTGTAAGACTTGTGCGTTCACTGCACCGGCTGTGATCGTCCTACTTGTGTCAAATTTGCAAAAATAGTAAACTTACAAAATAAGTTTTTTATCCTAGCCAACTGGAAAAAATCAACCCAACTCGGCACAACAGACCCTTCATTCTTGAAAACCAATTGCTCACCTCAAATGTCCAACTCTCTTCCTCTAGAAAGAAGGCTCTGACTGTCTCCTCTTCCCCGCTGGAATCTTTTAAACCCTGACTGATTCTAGGCTTTTGACCAACCAGAGGTTGACCATTCAAGATCTCCACTGAATATATCATCCAGCCAGTCTTTATTCTAAATTCAAATGAGAAGTGCAATAATTCACATGAAGTAATGTTCAAACAAAGGCAGTCTTTCCTCCAATTCTTTCAGATTACTTAATGAATGTCTAAATTTAAAACTAGAAATTATAATCTCACATTATCAGAAATTTGCAAATTATCAAATAAATTTTAGATGTATAAGAATGTTATAATTATTAAAAAAAAAAAAAATAAAACGTGCACAAAACTTAAAAGTAAAAATTGTAACACTGGTTTTCTTTATATGTGACGTTTTGTTAATTTTCAAATTAATTTTATGTATTTTATTTATTTAATTTGTTTTTACAGTATGAAAATCAAGTCAGCATTCTTGGATCCTGGATTGATAAAGGACCAACAATGACCCGACCAAAATTTTCAGATGTCCAAGGAAACGTATGTTAATTTTTTTTTTTTTTTTTTATTATAAATTAAATTTTAAAATTTTATTTTATTATTTAAGAAATGTGTAATGTATCAACTCCTAATGTGTGAAAATATACAAGTAAAGCCGAACAATTTTTAACTTCTATAAAAAGTACAGCCATTTTAATTTTTATGCATATTAAAATATTTGGAATTTTATGTCAAGATTAGCACATTAAGTGTTGCTAAAATTCAGTGTGTCCCATTGGCTAAGAAAGTAAAATATTGAAAGGATATGGCAGACAAAACGCATTTCATTTCATAATTTGTTTATGACCAACTATAAAGACAATAAAACAAGACAAATAATATCTCCGATTACATATGGAAATACGTTTTCTTTTTCCAAGAAATTAACATATAAAAAAAAATAGAAGGCTTACATTTTTTTTTTAACATCATCCTGTTAAAGTTCTTCAAAGACGATGTGGAGTGAGCAAATGAGGAAATAAGTCTTACTTCTCAATCTCTTGTTAGAAAGAGTTGTCATAAGATCTTGTGTTTACAATAAGATTTTTAATGACATTCTTATACTATATTAAAATGATTTTGAATGCAATAATCGAATAATCACAATAATTAAAAACAATACCAAAGTAATACTAAAATATCGAAATGACCATACCAACTTAACTGTTGATCTTGTCCTGTTTAACTGGGCAGGTTGAATCATCTTCCTCCAAAGGAGAAAGTTTATAAGAACAATTTAATATGCAAGTAGTCCAGTCGCATATCTCAGGCGAAATGATTTTAATGATGTAAACTTTTGCAGTTTATTGCAGAGTGGTGTCTTAATCCTCTCACACACAGCAGCTTGTATTCCAAAATGGTCACCCATCTTGTATTGATAAAACTCGGCATCACTTAACTTTAGTTATCTTAACTGAACCGATGTGTCCACGCCATTATGACTGTTAAGAGGAAAATTTGGTCAAAAGTGTCCTCGAGTCGGGTGCATTTGGTATGATGCCCCGTTTGAAAAGATGACATCACTCTGCTGGCAATTGATATCACTCTCAACAGAATTGTTCCTTTGATTAAGATCTTTAGAGTTTTTTTAACATGGTAAATGACTATGAAAACCTGTGTTGCAGTCATGATGCATAGGTTTTATTAATGACCAATAGTCAATCTCGGTTTCGGATGCTATGGTCATATAAGATAAAGATTTTGTCAGTCTAGACAAGATGATCCTTATTAGCAGATAGTGTGAATAAGATCAGGTTAGATATTTTAAAATGTGGTCGATTTCAGGAAATTAGATTTGTAAAAAGTGTTTAAGCTGTTTGTTGAAGACCAAGTGAATAGGAACATTATTACAGTATGTCTATATTCTCCTCTGCCTTGAACTGTCAGATGTCAATGGCATCATGAACTGGTGCATTGTCATGGTGAAGAGGAAGTATAAACTTTATTGGGTCATCTTTGTTAACATGTAAATAAAAAGAAGGAATACATCCATGAATATAGATAAAGACAAAAAAAAATTTAGTATACGTCACTAGGGAAGAGATTAGAAAAGAATGTGAAACTGTACACAGGTATATTGGCAGATGGCCTTTACACTGCCCGTCACAACAAAGTATGTAAGTACCTCCATTGGAAGATCTGTGGAGAGATACAACTTGACAGAGCAACGAACATTTGGGAACATGAACCACCACCGATAACATCAAACGGAAAAGTGATTGTGTTCTATGACAAAGACATACAGGCGAGCAGATACATAAAAGACAAGACCATCAAACCAGATATTGTAATATGGAACAAGCCCGAAAGAACTGCGCTCATTATCAATGTCACAGTCCCAAATGATTTTGGCCTTAATAGAGCTGAACGGGAAAAGATAACAAAATATCAGGACCTAAAAAATGATCTAAAAACGACATGGTCTCTGAAAGAAATAAACACATTATACCGATTGTGATAGGAGCAACTGGTTTAATAAAAAAGAATCTTCAGAAATACTTAGAAGCAATCCCTGGAAGACCAAGCTGTAATGAGATACAAATAGCAGCCGTAAAGGGAACAGCATCTATTAAAAGAGCCCTCGGATATAAATTTAAATCATAAAAGAATACAATTGTTAGCTCCAGGAGGGAGCCCCTTGATATCTTGAAACTTAAAGTTAAATAATTAAAAAAAAAAAGTATAAACGTCAAGCCACGAAAATTTGTCTGTCAGCAGCTGCTATATTGGATTCTAGGGTTTTCTTGGCAAAGTCGAACCAAGGGCTGAAACAGTCCGGAAGGCGAGGGGGTCCCGATTGAAAAGTTTAAGCGCTGGTCTGAGTAACGTGGATGAAGTTGTCAGTCCTGTCTTGTGGGAAAGAAACAGGAAGTAAACACTGTGATTCCTTTTATAATCTCTGGTTCTGTACTTGGCTCCTCCAAGAGATTGTCTCTGATTGAGCAAGCCAGAAAGGAAGTTAAATGCTTGTACAAATTAGCGACGAGCTTAGAAATCAAGCACAGATTTCAAATCATAAACCACAAGTTAATGCTGTTGCTGCTGTGGTCGTTTGTAGTCGCTGCTTGTACACAGTAAGCTAAGATTACAATTATATACTCTTAGATGAAAACACAGCATGTTAATCGTTCTTTTGCCCTTAGTTCACACAGCAGATTCAGATGTTATTTTTCAGATCGACTTTATATACATGTGCGTACTTTGTATAATATTTTGCCCCTTTAGCAAACGACAAAGTTTACCCTTCAGTGCCCAAAATGAACATGCTTAAAATCGTTTGTGCACACATATTTTTGCGTATACACTTGCCTGAATTAATAAAAGAAAAACATTTTAAACCAAGCAGAAGAATTTCTCTGAATTTATCAACTTTACAGTTTGAATTCAAATGTGTAAAAAGCCAGATTTTTCCTTTAATAAAAAGTTTGAGCCAAAGTTCATGACAGGACTTAAATCTGCTTCATGTCAGCTTCACTTGCCCCTCTGTATGTAGGGAATGCTAAAATGATACCTTTCTCAACTTATACATAGTTATAAGCATACACACTCTGACACTAACACACTCACATACACACAGCTGATTAAAACAAATGCACTTATTCATTTTTAATACTCCAAATATTTATCACTGAACTTTCTTTCTGCTATGAAAACAAATGAACATTAACTCTTATTAATAACTTTTAATCAAATGTAATTTTTTGTAATTGAGTGGGGAAGTTTGGATTACAATTTTTTTAGGCATGTGAATAATTCATGAACCTTTAGTTTTACTCTTCTACATGCCGACTAAGTTGAAAATGTTTTAACTTTAATTGCTTCTCACCAAATAATATTTATGTAAAAATTTAAGACAAATAAAAACATTTTCTTTTATACTTAGTGACAGTTTATTCATCTGTTCATACTGTTTTCAATTTAATCAGATACATTTATCAAATTTGTCATTTTGATCCGCCCCAAATGCATAAAAAGCCAGATCTTTCCTTCAATAAAAAGTTTGAGTTAAAATTCACAACTTAGAATAATTCTAAACTCGTGCACACACAATCATAAGCATGTGCACTCTGATGCTAACACACACAATGCATTAACTCTTTCAAACTGTCGTCTGCTCATCTAAAACAAATGCTCATCGAAAACAAATGTACAAACTTATTCAAATAAATACTCATAACATTTCTCACTGAACTTTCTTTCTATTATGAAAACAAATGAACATTGACTCTTATTAATAACTTTTAATCAAATGTAATTTTTGTAATTGAGTGGGGAAGTTTTGATTACGATTTTTAAAACTTGTGGATAACTCGCTGCTCTTGAATTATTGACTGAGGCTTCCTTGATGTCTCAGTTAATGAATCCCCCCTTTTTCTGCAAAGAATCTCAAAATATGAACATTCTGTTCTCCTATCTATATAAAATTCAATCTTGAACTTATGCTTTTGAACTCCTTTTGTTTCTGTTTATCATACATTTCTGTCGCTCTTTCACATTTGAGTATGACCTAAAAAAAATATTTCCCTTAAAAATCTCTCCAAAAATCTTCTGGCAGAAACTTTTAAAATGATACCCCAAATTTGCACTGAGAAGATACCAGAAAAAAAATCTAACCTTTTATATTTCCTTTTCTCACTGTGTAGATTTCTCTGCAAAAGGAAAAATTCATCCCACCAGTTGGGTGGAACTGGGATGGTGACTGGTACATAAATCAAGAACTTAGGTAAGTATAAAATTTTTTTTTAATTTTTTCATGGTTATGATCACTAAAATTTGGTTGGTTGGTTGTTTTTGTTTTACGGCATATCAACCCTTTTCGGGTTATTTAATGCCGAATCCAAAGATTTTGAAGAAAAATTTTTTTAATAGGATATATTTGTTGCTTTCACGTCGGTTTCTATTTAACCCATAGTTAGGACCCTAACAGGTACTACCACTCCGGGTCAGAGTGGACCTTGGAGCAATGGTAATTAAAGGGTGGCTCCACACTCCCCAAAGCCCACAAGCTGGGGCCTCACCACTGGATATAGTTTAAGGTCATATCCAGGACCCCCATTGAGGGACTTTTACCCTCTGCAGGGGGGGCAGTTGGCGTATTCTAATGCCCCACCGACAGGGCCTAAAATTTGGTTAAAAACAATTAAGGTTAACTCTTTAGTAAATCAGTATTGAAGAGTTTGCATAAGCGAGCAGATACATATTGTACAAGGCACACATTATCACTAGAGTATAAGGGACTACTATGGTCGTGGAGGAATCTAGGTCAAGAGTTGGGCAGCAAGATATTTATTCACATTTAAATTTCGCCATGAGAGAATAATTGAGCAGCAAGCAAGTTAGATAAGCATAGAAGAAATGCAGTTTGGGTTTTATGCAAAGTAAAGTTGGTGCTATATTTATCTTGAGAAAAATACAAGAGAAGTACCTTGATAAGTTGTTTTCTTGGACCTGGAGAAAACATTTGGCAGTGTCAAGAGAGGTTTTGTGTAAATTCAGGGCAAATGAGTGGTTTGTGAAGATTGTTCAAATAAGGTACAGAAATACTTGGTTATGTTAGAATTTGCAATGCATTTAGTGGCAGTGATTTAATGTTAAAGTATTGAGTATATCAAGGTTCTGTGCAGAGTGTTTTGCTTTTCATTTGAAGCATTGTCCACTGAGTTTCGTGTATGTTGTCCGGAATTAATGCTGTGTGTGATTAATTTTGAGCTTGCCTGTGAACTAATGGAATGCCTCCTTATTAAATTAAAGACTCTGAGGAAAACTGGAATGCAAAGATCTGAACGTGAATGTTACAGAGACCAAAGTGATGATCAGAGGTTGTAATGTCGGAAAGTTCCCAAAAAGAATGTAGTTCTCCGTATGTGGAAATAGTCAAGTGAAATTAAATTTTTTGTGACATTTTTAAGCGTTGTGTACACAGGAAGTGAAATGGAATATTGGTTTGTGTGTAAGGAGTATAAAACAATGGAGATTTGAAGACCTTGAATAACTTTGTCTTCATTAGTATGACTTGTTTGAAAAGAGTTCATACTGTGAAGAGTTCCTGTGTAGAGACGTTGATGAAAAATGAAATGGACCTGTTGAGTCCATGGATGTGCGTTGAAGTTAGTAAAGCGTGTGCACATGTGGGAGAAGGAGCGGTCATGTATGCGCGGTTGAAGTTATTGTTTGGCGGTAGCCACGATAGATTCTTTGTCTTCTCATCTTAGTCAAACCCTTGGTCTGAAGGCCCGGGTGGGTTGTGTGGTGTTCCAAGAGAGTAATTGGGGATTGGTCCGTGCCACGTGGAGATGTCTTTAGTCTGAGAGGCAGGAAGAGAGAGAGAGAGAGAGAGGATTGCTGTGTGTTTAACCTTTTATAAATTCAGTCACATGGTCAGCTGGCTCGAGAGCTAGCCTCTGCTGGAACAAGTCAGAAAGGAAGTTGACCACTACAACAAATCAACAAGGATCTTATAAAACAAACCTATTCCAAATCTTATCTGCAAATATATCTGCTCCTGCTGCTACCAATGTGAATAAAATGTATCTGAATAGCAAAGGTATTGAGGTCATACACACGTTTTGTTACTTTGATGATACCATTGGAGCACAGGGTAGAGCAGGTGCTAGTATGAATGCAAGAGTTAGAAGTGGATGGAGTAATTTCAAGGAACTTCTGCCATTATTATCCTGCAAAGCATTATCACTGTCAATCAATGGCAGAATCTATCTGGCATGTAAATATGCAATGTGGTAATAACTTTCTCGGTGAGGGTTGAGGATATGCGTTGCATGAGAAGTTATACAAGAATGTATGATGGATGCGTAATTTGTATGGCTAGGACAACAGCATATTCTTTTCATTGTTTTTACTCTTGAGTGTGTATCCGTTGATATCTCATATACTTTTATATAGTGATGTGATTCGCGGTTGATTAACTGTCAGATATATACTCATGAGTCAAAACAATAAGAATATTCTGTTGTCATAGCCCTAGTAATTTGTCTTCAAGACCGACTTGGATTTGATGAACTTTGAATGATTTAATTTTGATAGTATAGGAAAACTTTGATGGCATTGGCCATATTGAAGGAATAGATGAGAGTTCTTGGCTTAGTAGATCTAGAACAGTTTAGGTAGCAGGTTCAGGTCATAGAGAAAGGCTAAAGGAAAGATGGAAGTGATGAGACTGGATGAGAGAAAAGGATGATATAAATAAAGACCTGGCCAGAGATAGATTTAGAAGTAAATTTCTAAAAGCAGTAAAATGCACGTAAAACGAACATTTAAACTAAATATAATGATGATTATAATATTGTTTGGGAAAAGTTATCAGAAAGGGAATTCCAAAGGCAAGTGATGCAAGGTAAGAAGCTATCAAATTAGAAAATCTAAGCACTGCTATAGTGAAGGAGTGGAGAATTGTCTGGTGGATTGGAAACTATTCTTATTTAGGGTCAGAAGTCCAGCAAGTTTATCAAAGCACATTCTGTGGAAGTACTTATAAAATAGGTATAGAGAAGCAACACTGCAGTGATGTGACAGGGACTGGAGATTCACAGATAGTGTGGAACTTATTAGGTTAGAAATTCCTTTTAGCATGCTATCCAAGAGAGAAATGTAGTGGTTGATGCACAGATGTGGCAAAAGTACTCTACGCATAAATATTTAGCAGAATAAGCAATTCTATAAGTATGTAGAAGTATCTATACAGCATTCTAATTCTCAAATTGTGAGCATTTTAAGACATTTTATTTGGAGATTGATTTAAAAAAGGTTGAGTCTTTTTTTCTATAACTTCAGTTGTGTAAGTTTTGTTTATAATTTCTTTAAAGTATCTCCTGATAGATCAAATTGCAACAATATTATTTTTTTTTCTTTCTTGCAAACAAGGCTATAATTATAGTTTTAAGTATTCTTTTTAAATGTGTATCTTTACTATAAATGACCGTAATTTTAAAAACTAATAGTTTACATTTAAATTACCTTCCTTTGAAAATTAATGGGCATAATAGTTTAAGGAAATATTTTTGATAATTATTCTTACTATAATTAATATTTTTATAATAATAATTTAATAATAATGTTTTTGACAATTATTCTTAATATAATTAACCTGTAAATTCACTCTTGTCCATTTGTTCGTTCGTCTGTCCGCACTTTTCTCAATAACTACGCCTTGGAATTTTTTGAAATTTTGAACAAACATTAAACATGATATGAGTGAAAGTTAACAGAATTGACATTTTTGTGCTTATTAAAAAAAAAAAAATTGATGCCTTGAATTTTTATAAAACTTTCTGAAAAGGTGTAATTGATTTCTATATAATTTGTTTGTCTATACTTCACAATAACTCTTGGGTGTGCCCCAGGGGCTCTTTTAGGGCTAATAAAACTTCAATTTTGGGACTATTTTACCATGTTTGTCCAAAATTTTCTGTGTATGTCTATTTAGCAGTTTTGCATAGTGCTGATCTCAAGCCTTGGACTTTTGGGGCTAAATGGTGGGGGGGGGGCAAATGATGGACTTAGTCATTTCTTTTTTTGCATGGTCAGAACTCAAATTTACATATGTTATAGTCTAAAACTGCACCGTTTGTTCATTTTCACTAGGATTTGACGTCCTCTTGGGACTTTTGGGGAAAAATGACGAGGGGGGGGGCAATGCTGAACTTAGTCATTTTATTTATGCCTCGTTCACTGTGCACTCATGGGAGACCACACATGCTTCACTTGTTTTTTTTTTATTAAATCACCTTAATTACTGTTAATATAAACAAAACTAATCTATATATCTATAAAAGTGAAATTGTCTGTGTGTACATTTCCCTACCAAATTGCTCTGTCAATTTTCATACAATACCCCTTGTATCAAATCTCGAGTCTGTAGACTGAAAATTGACAAAGTAATTTGGTAGGGAAATGTGCACACAGACAATTTCAATTTATATATACAAAAAACACAGTATTTCAAAAGGATGGTCATATAGATGTGATAAATGAAAAAATTGCATTTAATGATTCAGATGCTATGGTATATTACAAGGCCGATAGCCATTAGTCGCATGCTCTCGTGTGATGAATGAATGTGTGAATGTAGGATTGACATGAAATTCTTAAAGATAAACTAAAATGACCGAAAAATGGGCTGAAATGACTTAAATAAATAAAAAGTAAATGACTTAGAATGACTTTAATGAACTTAAGGATGAATTGAATGACCTTAAGAATGACTTGAATGCTTAAAAAAATAACTGGAATCCTTCAAAAACAACTTGCATTATCTGGAGAATGACTTGAATGGCTTTGAGACTGGCTTGTTGTAAAGTTGATCATTTTACATTAAATTAATACAGAAAAGTGATCCCCCACTTTATATCACAAAGTTACAAACATAAGTACAGATAGTACACTTTGATCTTGGCCAAAAGGCCAAGAAAAGATTAAAAAGCTAAGAACAGCATCTATTAACAACAGACCTTTGATCTTAACCAAAAAGGCCAAGCACAAAAGTGTTATGGACAGGCGGACCGACCAACAGAGTGACTTGCACGCGACTAAAAACTGGCTGAAAATTAAATGTTTATACTTTTTATTTCTCATATCAGTTTGATGTATGATAAGGATGCTGGACATCGAACTTACCTGGAAGATGTATATGAAAACCAATCTCGGATTCCAGTTGGCACTTGGGGATTAAACAAGCAACCTTGGACAGATGTTGTAAGTGATCCATGACATGTTTAAACATCTAATCTCTATTGTTGAAACTCTTCTTTGGTTTTGTCATCATTTAGCTTTTTTCCCTTATTGTCTGTTCAAACTTTTGTTATACATTTCTCTATATAAGGTGTTTGGAAGATCGATGGCATAACTTTGAGATTATGTATTATATGTGTAAAGGAGCTTGTGTGTGTGTGTCAAGATTTAGAAAAGCTTGATATCAGACATAGGCCATTGAAACAAATACAGATGAACATTCTCAGTTGTAAATCCCAAAAAGATTAATGAGATAAAAGATCTTGACCTTCTGTTCGAAGCCATCAAACAAAGAAAGACTAACTATTTCTCATACGACGTTCTTTCTGGAAACTGATTTGTGAAAATCTTTCTCTCTTTTTATGCTCTCTTGTCAGACCACTGTTAAAAGCTTGATATCCGATATAGGCTATTGAAACAAATACAGATGAACATTCTCAGTTGTAAACACCAAACACATACATGTGATAGTACACTAGTATTTTTACATATAGATAAACATTATCCTGCGACAGGATCACATGTAAAATAAGCCTGTGTCTGATTTTACCACATACGCCAAAAAAATCCATAACACTAAACAAATCTAAAATACATGTGATTCAGGGGGGGGGGGGCGGATCTGAGCATCATGATTGGCAGGAGTTCTTTAGATCACCAACCTGAGGGACCTGGTTGGCATTTTCTGAATATTGGTCTTTATTTCAGTGAATGGAATACAGCAGACCAAAGAGAGATAAATATGATTAGTTCATGCCAAAGCTGACGTAGATGAAGAAATGAATTCTAAACGAAATTGGACAAGTAATGAAGTGTTATCACAAAACCAAACTTTCCACACAAAGAGGCCCCTTTTGCACTTATACAATAAAGCACTATTTTGAATGTTTTTTCTCCAAATTCGCTCCTGAAATATTTTCCTCCTTTTTATGTCTCCCTTGTCAGATCACTGTTATAGTATGGTGTCCAGGCTTCATCTCGATATCTAATACATGACATCCAGAATCCAAAGAGACTATTAGCCAATATCTTATGTAACTTTAGAACATTTTAGACACATTTAGTTGATAATAATAAAATCGTACATTTCATCCTAGGAGCAACACCATCAAAATTGCAGCATCTTTAGAGGAAGTAATTCCTATTTTTCACCCTAAATATAAAGTTCTCCGACTATCCTCAGAAAATATACCCACTCTACAGATATTGTGCTTGCACCCTTCGTAACAGGATCGTACACTCCTAAGCATAACATAATCTTTCCATTTCTCAAATTCCGCTCATTCTCATTGGCTGAGAGCTGACAATTCGATTATTTCAGAATCTACATCTTAATACATAAACAAACGCTCCAGAACTTTTCAAATATGGTGGCATTCTCTACAAAAAGCAATCGTTTTAAAATATATAAACCAAATACAAACATCACAATCGCTTATAAACAGAAAATTAAATACTGATAACCTAACACTTACCTATGCACACATTAACAATACGCCACTATCCCCTCACAAAAAAAACAAACCCTGAAAAAAATATGTACGGGTACCATTGTTTATTTTTCGATTTTGGAGAGGCTTAATGAACCTAACATGATACCATTTTTTTTTTTTCTGTTATTTTGTTTTATAATGGGCGTTTTTTTAAATCTTTTATACTTTTTTACATTTATTTTTATTTTCCTATGATTAGCTAGATTTCAATCATGTTACTTATCTTGTCTGCATAGGTTTTTAACTATAAGAGATAGAACAAGCGAGAGAGAGAGCGCGTTGGGAAGAATATATACAGCGAGAGAGAAAGAGGAAATATAACTGCTGTAGATATTCAGTCGGAGCTTCTAAGCATTGTGCTATTTGGCTACTGCTATGCAGGCAGTGAATTAACAATGTTTTGACATTGTCCAAATATATAAGCTCAATTTGTTTACACAAAGAGCATCGCTTAATACACTAATGGAAATTTGTATATCACTTCCCAATATGCTCAACCTAAGATAGAGAGCATTATAATCATCCACATACAGTACTGTTTCACAGCTCATCAGTGTGGCTAGGCAAGCAACTACCTCAAGCCAGGACATAAAAACTGTTGTAGATATTGTTCGCTGTGTAATGTTCTTTTTATGCTGAAGAAAAAACCCACAAACATTTCATGGCGTCAACATTATCTACAGCAGTTTTTATTTGCTCTCTCTCTCTCGTTCGCTCTTTGGATATTTTTCTGCCAAAATAAAAACATTCTACAGCATTAACGTTATCTACACCAGTTTTTATTTCCTCTTGCTTGCTCCCTTTTTAGATTTCTTTTTCTGCCAAAATAAAACAAACATTTTACGGCGTCAACATTATCTACAATAGTTTTTATCTCCTCCTCCCTCTCTCTCTGTATATATTCTTCCCAGCTCTTCTCTCTCATACTCTTGCTCGCTCTTCTCTCACTCCGATTATTATTTCTCTTGCATATGTTTCCATGTGTTCATTTTACCATGCAGCTCACTACGATAAATTGCTATCACAAAAGCAAAAACAAATTAATCTACCTACTTTTCATTCTGCCTTTACTTGCGTATTCACAGATTGTCATGAAACAACAACTATAGAAGATGAGTCTGCTAAGAAATAAATACATAAACAATTTTCTTTATTAATTAACTTACGGATATGTTTCTATAATGAAAAAAAAATAGTTTGCCACACTAATTTCTTAAGAAAAAAAAATGAATTTGGTCTATTTTGGGGGGTGAGGAGAATCCATTTACACAAACTGAGCCACAGCAGCACATGGCTGGGTGTGGCTAGTTACTAAATAACTTTTTAATTTATTTATTTATTTATTTATTTTTTTTACAGAAAGGTGACATCACTACAGCAAAAGATGATATAAAACTTCCTGAAGGTTGGACATGGGATGATGAGTGGCAAATAGATCTGAGTAGAGCTGTGGATGAAGATGGTAAATCTTTTCATTTATTTTCATTTATAAAATCGTGCATTGAATGGTGGAAGTGGTATACCGTTATTGGCATAGATTGTGAACTTGGTTTATACAGTTCAAATTCTATCAGGACTATCAAGGCACATTAACATTCTTAGGAAAAGATATAAGCTAATACTCCATCTTTCTCTTCATTATAGTTGTAGTAGTAGACAAAACTTTTGAGCTTTTTAGGAAAAGAGAAAACTCTGAAATAAGTCTTGCTTAACTCATCATTGCTTCCAGATGTCTTTGATTTTTTTGCCCATCACTAGAAAAGCATATCACTTTCACACACTCGTATGAAGTCTGCTGCTACTAGATCAGGCTGTCTAAAGATACTGGTTTTCTGGCCCAAAATGCATCAAACATTGATGTTCGTGTTTGTTTTTTCCTTTCCCTTTTTAAATCTATATCATGTTCTGCAAAGTCAAAAACAAAAGCAATTTTCCTCTACCAAATAGCCAAACGAAATCAAACATTATGACTAAATATTTGATCATATAAAGCACTTGAAGCATAAAAACTTTTTACCAAAATGATTGGATTCAGCATTAAATAACTCAAAAAGGGTTAATGTAAAGAAACAATTAAACCAAAATACACTTTGAAAGTCATATGAAATGTCCCAAATCAAATTTTATGATTTGGATCAATTAAGACTGTTTTTTTTTCTATACAGATAAATATGTAAATTTGTATCTCCCTTTTTTTCTAATAAGATAACATTTTCATATATTTATCTATTTACATATCAGTATATCTAATCTATTTCTTAATTGATTTAATTTTTAAACAAAGCATTGTATTTTTAGGATATTGCTTAAAATTGTTTTGTAATGGGAGAAGTATTTTTAGGAGGAGCCGGTTTCAGATAAATATTTTTGGTGAAAAAGCTTTCACATGGTTTATAATCGAACGTGAGCATACGAGAGACCTGTTACATGATAAATAAAATGTGTTTAGAAGGCATATATTCACAAATATTTATATATGTTTAAAATGGAAGTTTACAGCAATAGAAAAGACAGAATGTTCATGAATATTCTTAGAGTTCTTGTAAAAACAAGAAGGATTCATTAGCAGAGACATTGAAGAAGTCTGTATCGATTAATTAAGAGGTGTACGTTATAGGAGTAAGGAAAATCGTAATCAAAACTTCTGCACTCATTTATATAAATTATAATTCATTGAAAGTTGTTTATAAAAGTCAATGTTTATTTGATTTGGTATTAGAAAAGTACATCAGTGAGAAAGCTTTTAAATATTTCAATGAATAAAGTTTAAGCAGATTGGCAGACAATAATTAGTCACCAATCTGTGATCTCTGGTCAACTGGGCTCCGTTTTATTAAAACTTGTGTATCATTATTGTATTACTTTAGTGATGTGTCCCTGGCAAGTTTTAGGGTGTTACTTTAAGTTGTTTTGTGATTGGAGAAGTATTTTTAGGATGAGCCAGATTTGGAGATATTTTCAGTGAAAAAGGTTTTACATGGTTTATAATCGAATGGGAGAATACAAGAGACATGTTATACGATAAACAGACAAAATGAGTTCAGAAGGCATACATTCACAGAAGAGATATTATGTTTAAAATGGAAGTTTACCGCAATAGGAAAAACATAGAATATTCATGAATATTTTTAGAGTTCTTGTAAAAATAAGGAGGATTAATTAGCTGAATATTGAAGAAGTCTGGATCGATTAAGAGCCATGCATTACAGGGACCAGGAAATCATAATCAAAACTTCTCTGCTAATTTATACAAATTATATTTCATTAAAGGTTATTGGTATAAGTCAACGTTCATTTGTTTATCATATTAAAAAAGAAGTTCAGTGATAAAGTTTGGAATATTTCATTGAGCAAATGAGAACAGAGAGATTTAAACAGTCGGTGTGTATGTGTGCGTCATTCTTTGTAAGTGTGAGTATACTGGAATTGACATACTAGCAGGCAAAAAGTCCAACAGAGGGAGCGATTCATGAAGGTGCCGGTCCATGGATTTCGGCTCAACAGGTTTATTGAAGAAAAATCTGGTTTTACATGGGATCAAGGTGGCTCCCAGAAAAACCATTTCAAATAAATTCAGATAGTTCTCTTATTGATTAAAAATATAATTATTTGTTTTTATTCAGGATAGTGTATATGATAACGATGTGCGTACAAACCAGTTTACACATTTTGATTTTGAACGCCGAGGTGTAAATATCGGCTTCTACATATTTACTTTCAACTAACCCTCTCACTTTTAAACAATTGCACATGCTAAAAGTCAGCGGTAAATTAGCTTAGCACGAGATTTATCACACATTTCAGGGCAAAACTCTTTCAAAAGTTAACTATAGTTTCAACATGAAAACGAAATAAAAATCTATATTGGCCTTTGAGCATTTTAAGAAAAAAAAAAAAACATAATATAAAACTTAGTGACGATTCTAGACTCAGCATGGAAGAACTTGTTTATGGTATCAAGAATATCAATACAATTCCAAAGTGTTGAAGCTTTGAGAGATACAATATTTTCAGTAAATACTGAGTCGTGAACTAAATCTTTACAAAGAAAATCTTTTAAATCATCAAGATGTCGGATTTTTTCCTTGAAAGTGAGACTGTGCCAACCATCACCTCACCTACCATACTAATCTGATATTGCTAACAGTCATTAAAAAAGATGTTGTACTGTAAATTTGTAATAGAGTAAGCTGATCTACCCATTTCAGGAATAAATAATCAGAGACAATAGTTACACCTAAACGTTATGGCAGTTGTGACCCCAGAATCATGACATATACTTCTTTTGTTAAGACTTTTTATTTATTATACCACTGTTTGTCCTATTACAAGCTTCCAAGTCTACACCAAAGTTCTTCATAATGATGATCTTTTTTTTTTTATCTCTTAGGGTTTGAATACTGTGTTGAAGCCACGATGGGAGGCTACGGCCCTGTGGAAAAGAACTATCATCTTTGCAGACGTCGAAGATGGGTGAGACCACGAACACTCACAGCCACTGAAAAATCGAAAGCCCTGCAGGTTAGTCTGGAATAATTTCTCATTAAAATTAAAACTAAATATTTTGTTCAAGCATTCTTTACTTGAAGTTATAATTTTTTTGCTACTATTAGCATGTTATGGTTATATATCCTTTGATGGGAATTTTGAATATTGTTCCATCTCTTTCTCCATCCCAGGAAATGAAAGCACCTGTCTAACCTAGACTACTACAACTAGAGAAGCAACTCCTTATAATCGAAAAAGAAATGGGCAGCGCTAGTGATATATCTAGGCTGGTGCATCTACCACTAGTTTCTCCCTCTTGGGTAGGATCCAAAAAAGGGTCTGCTATCTAATAGATCCCACTGTCAACTAGGCTTCAACCCCTGTCCCATCGCCGCAATGTTGCATCCCTGTGCTTGTTTTATATCTTAATGGAATACGAGCTGATAAACTCGTTGCATTTGTGCCCCCCTCGACGTACATAACCCCAATAAACCTGCTTAGCAGCAAAATCACACCCCTTCATTGTTGAGGTTCCTAAATGCGAGAAAGTTTTCTACTCTAATAGCTTCTTCCCTAGAACTGCTGGACTTTGGAATTCCCTTTCTGCTACCTGCTTCCCTAACTGTACTGGTATAGAGAAGTTCAAATTTAATGCAAACCAACATCTTAATCTTTCTTAGGAATGGTTCCAATTAGTGGCCCCTTGCGTCCAATATGCCTTGTTTGGAGTGAAGATGAGTAAAAAAAAAAAAAATCCTGGAATAATATAAAAAACGCTAGCCTCCAAAAATCTTGGAACTTTACAGTTGGAACTAGTTCTACTACATTCTATCGGGACAGGATCAAAGTGTAGTATCTGTTCTTCAGATGCTGCACTTCTATTTCTTGTTCTCTTTCGGTGGAGGAGAAATCCTTCACGACTGAGACAATTTTTATTTTTGTACCTTTTCTCCACGTTAAAAAACGACCCTGGTGTCTAACTCTGTCCCGTGGGGAGGCATAGTAAATAGGTACATTCTATCAGGTCACTATTGTGCCTTGCCACTCATCTCAACTCTATGAAAGATGATTCCAATGCTGGTGCCCCAGCAGACATTCATTACTCAACTGGCTAACCGCATCAGGCCCCATCCTATTGCGGCTCTATTTCCATAATAGTGAGCATGAGTTATTGGTGAATGAAGTGGATTTGATTGAGGCGAATTCTCAGTACGCACACATATATTTGACTGATGGACAAGAAATAGCTGTCTCTAATCGCAATTGATCTATCATGAGACCAACTCCCAAACCTTTTAACCAGGGGGAGGTTGTAAATTCTGGTTCCCTACTTTTGTGTGTTTTGGTGGTCCAATACCCGAATCACTGACTGGACTTCCAATCGAAACTAGTTCTATCTTTTTAGTTCTATCTTTTTCTGCTCTCCGATTATATCCTCAAAATCCAGAAAGATACGAGCTGTATTAACATTTGACCCCTGATCTCCTGCAATGATTTACTCGAGAACATAAAACGCCACTTGATTTCATATTGCTTATCAGCAATATGAAATCTCCTTTATTCTATATCAAGTGGACGGTCCTATTCAGTTATATTATTTTTCTTCTATTGTTTTTATTTTATTATTATGTTTGTTAGATCAATAAAGACCTAAGACAGGTTGTTCAGTTTGTGTGTTCATCACGCTTTATGCTTTAATAAACAAGGATTTATGCATGTTGGTTTTCTTTCTACGTTCTTTGTATTCATACGGTTTATAATATAAATAATGAAAATCTGTTAATTTTTTGTTAATCAGGTGAAACATGAAAAAGTTGCTGCTGAAGGTTGGGAGTATGCTCCCTTGTTCAACATGAAGTTTCATGCTAAAGAACGCAAAATGGATTTGGTCCGAAGGCGAAGATGGCACCGTAAAATGGTTTCAGATGGAACTGGTGGCAACTGCTTCTTTAGAATATCTCAGGTATGCTCAAAATTTTGGGTGGATAAGAAAACGTCAAGATAGTCCATTTCACATTCTATTTTGAGACCTCTCTTTTATATATCGTATTTTGAACCCCCTCCTTCCCGCCTTTTGATATAGGATGCGAAGGGAACGGTATATACCCCGCTTTTCAGGTCCTATTTTGAGACACCACCCTCACCCTTTTGGGTCTTATTTTGAGACCACCCCCCTCACTTTCTTGACGTCTCAGACTCCCCCACATCTTATTTTGAGTTCATTCCACTTTTAAAGATTTTTCTTTTGTGCTACCATTTTTTTATGGACAGAATTTCTGCTTTTTCTCTCCCAAATCCATGAAACTCATTACCTGTAAACTCGAAAATGCTTATTATATTTGCATAAAACTCGTTTCCTGTTAAATGAATACCTAAAATAAATTACTTTTTCATAAAAATAATTCTTCTTTTTCGTTTTGCATTTAAGGATGACGATAAAAAAGAATGTTCTATGATTTCACCACGAATGTTCTTGGCATTTGACAGTAAGTTTTGTTTTATTCAGATTTACTTTATTTTTATTTAGATTTTGAACATTTTTTTCCAAAATCACCAAGTTTGCTTAACTGTTTCATACAAATAAAATTACATCATTTTTTGCACTAAAAATATTGCGCATTAGGCACATTTTTCGTTTTACTCTTAATTCCTGTTAATTTCTCTCCAGAATAACTGTTCAACTATTATTATATAAAGGGTAGTGGTGTTTTTCTTTTCATACAGCTAAACCCCCGCTTCTCTCTCTCTCTCTCTCTCTCTCTCTATATATATATATATATATATATATATATATATATATAGAAAGTTAATCATTTACTTGAAATGGACTCTACTTGTATATAACAATTTTAATGGATTTTTAAAAATTTTCTCAATTTGTTTTATTATTTATAAATTTTTTTAATTTAAAAAAAAAAAAACTCCAAGCTCAATGAATGCTTTTTATTGGGTTCCAGAGCATATATAATGTAATATAATTTTCCAAACATGTTTGTTACATGAACAATGTAAGTTGTCCAAAATGGTCTGGTGCTACCAGATCAGGCTGCCTATTGGCTTTGAGACGAAATGCACCTACATCAATTTCTGTTTTTGTTCTCTATTCTCTTTTGTAAAACTTAATTATGTTCTACAAAAATAAAAACAAAATCAACAGCCCCTCTCCCTTCTCCCCCTCCTTTCTTTTTTCCTTCCCTACTTCCCGGTCCTGGATATGACCTTAAACTATATCTGATGGTGAGGCCCTAGTTTGCGGGCTTTGGGGAGCGTGGAGCCACCCTTTAATTGCCATTGCTCTCAGGTCCACTCTGACCCGGATTGGTAGTACCTGTTAAGGTCCCAGCTATGGGTTAAATAAAAAAACAAACCAAAAATAAAAAAAATAAATAAATAATAATAAATACATTCTATTAAAAAATTATTCTTCAAAAATTTGATCAGATTCCACTGGACCCTGTCAGCAGGGCATCAGAATATGCCGACTACCCCCCTGCAGAGAGTAGAAGTCCCTCAATGGGGCTACCTGTTGGACGTAGGTAGCGACCCGTAATAACCTTAGAACGGGATCTTGATGGTTGAGAGATTTGGAGGTCAGGATTTAGTACCCCCACTTCCCAACACACCACTTTGGTCCTTACTGGGCTAGACGGGCGGTCGGAGGGGCCTGATCCGACCAATCGGCTGGTCACGTCAAGCCCCACCATATATCCCCCACCCCATAAACCTATCATCAACACAATATGCCTATCCCTTCCCCACAACATCTACTCCCTAATATATGGTAGAAAGCAGTGACTGAGGGTCAATCGACGAAGTGAAATATCTATGACATGGCTGCAAACCCTTTTTATTACTACGTATCCCAGAGTAACATCAAAGGAAAACAGGTGCTCATAAATGATATCACATAAATCGAGTATATCACCTTTGTATCCTTGTTGAGCCTGGGTGAATGGGTTTCCCCCCAGGCACTTCCCATATAGGGCTCCGAGGTGGGTGGGGAGCAAAGATGATGAAAAAAAAACAACCTTTTTGATTATGGCTTTTTTTACCCACAAAACCCCCCAAAAAAGAAACTTCTCTGATGTTTCCGACATCTCAAGTTCAGAAGACGAACAGAATTGCTTAATCAATGAAAACACAATATTTTTAGTAATGGAAACTCTTCAACAAAATGAAATAAATAAAATTTCACGTTTTACAATGGAAAAAATTTTCTCTCAAAAAAAATAAAACCCAAAATGATAAAAAGACTGCAAAATAACACCATACTTATCGAATTGAAACAAAAAACACAAGCTAAAGAAATTCTCAAATGGCAAACCTTTAACAATATCAAAATTAAAACTTATCCCCACCCATACCTAAACTCAAAAGGAGTCATTAGATGCAGCGAACTATCAAATTGCTCGACTGAGGAAATTTTATCTAATCTAGCATCCCAAAGTCTTACAAATGTAAAAAGAATAAGAATAAAACGAAATGCAAAAACTATATTGACAAATACATATATATTCTTCTTTGACTCCACAAACCCCCCAAGTGAGATTAAAATCGGATACCTAAAAGTGAATGTTGAAAAATACATCCCAACCCCTCCAATCATTGCTGAAGAAAACTAAAAAAAATTCATTATATTCTCTGACTCCTTATCCGTTTTAACAGCTATAAAAAATAGAAAACAAGAGAACCCCACAATTATCAAAAATAATAAATCTCATTACCGGCCAAAAGAAAATAATATTCACCTGGATCCCTAGCCACATGGGAATCAGAGGCAATGAAAGAGCCGATGCTATGGCTAAGGAGGCAATGAAGTTGAACCTTGATGGGTACAGGATCCCACACACGGATATTGGACCCCTGATCAACAGCCATATACTTGAGAAATGGCAAAGTCAATGGAATAAAAATACAAATAACAAATTATACAATATAAAACCCACACTTGGAGAGAGGAGGCAGGATTATCAAAAAACAAACAGAAAACAAAATGTCATTTTGACAAGACTTAGAATAGGTCACACACACTTAACCCATTCCTACCTCCTAAAAGGAGAAACTCAACCCCAGTGCATTCCCTGTCAAGTACCACTTACTGTAAAACATTTACTAACTGAATGCACAGATCTTTAACAAATTAGGAAAAAACACTATACAGAAATAGATCTTCAAATAATCGTCCAAGAGAACAACACCAGAAAAATCTTATCTTACATTAAAGAAATAGGACTCTTCCAAAAAATATAACCCGCAAAAACCTTATATTCTGCAAAAGCATCCTGCAAGATAGAGAACAAAAATAAAATCCACTATAAAACAATCAAACCAAAAGCTACAAACTAACGATTGAAAATACAAAGAGCTTCAAGAATAAAAGTCTCCTATAAAATGACTGGATACAACATCAAATACTATCCCCAAAATGACTAGATTCAGCATTGAATGGCCCAGAAGGGGTTGATAGAAAAAAAAAAAAAAAAAAAAAACAGCATTAAATGACCCACAAAGGTTGATATGCTGATTAAATAACTCATCCATCCATCCATCCATCCAAAATGGTGTTTTTCTAAGTTTTTAAGGTAAACATCTAATGAGTATGTGACTAAATATGCCATCCGTCCGTAGCCCTTGAGCCCCTGGAGGGGCATAGGCCATCTACAACTTTTGTAGATGTTTTTGTAGCGAAGAGTTCTTTTTTTCGGGGTGAGGGTGCTGGTCCCACGCTCAACCTTCCCAGAAGGTACATACAGCGCCTGACCTTCCCAAATGGTCACCCATCTGGTACTGGCCATGCTCAACGTTGCTTAACTTCGGTGATCTGGCGAGAACCGGTGTGTCAACGTGATTGTGCCGTACACCTAAATATGCAGCAATAACATAATTTTGCAGGCTCGTTAGTTGCAATACGAAACAATATTGTAATGGATATCTTTTTTAAAAGTAATAAATGACCAACTGAGAAAGCTTGATACTTGGAGAATTATTATATTACACACACACACACACACACACACACACACACACATATATATATCTTCTCTATATTGCATTCCCTAATACAATCACATGACCCGGGTCCCAGATTGTGATAATCAGCAAGTGTCACTTCTACATCTATTCCTTACCACAGTACCCGAGGATTGTGTGACAAATACCCATAGTCCACTTGGAATGCCTATTTGAAAAAGGCTGATTGGGAAGCTATCAGAGAACACATCAGAGATACCCCATAGATTATTATCTTTTCTCTTCCTGTTGAACAGTCTGCCAATGAGACAACTGAATGGTGCAAAGAAAACACTGAAGCACACTTTCCCATGTGAAAGTATTATAGCAAGCCTCACTCTCCCCAATGGTTCACTCTAACTTGTACAACTGCCATAGCGCAAAAGTAGCATACATTCTACAAATTCGTCCACGACCAGTCAAGTAGATTAAAGTTTATAGAAGCTAGAAATAATTGTAAAAGTGAAATAGCCGTAACCAAGAGAAGGCATACCAAAGTGATCAGGAAACATATCAAATTGCAAAAAAATAGGAACTCGTGATTTCAGGGAAATTTATAATAGTGTGATGAATAATGGACAATCAACAATGCCCCCTACTATCTAATAACTATGAGGTCACTTGTATAGTGACTGAGGAAGTTAACCTGTTTTCCCAGTGGTTTGCTTCCAACTCCACCTTAGACATTTCAAACCATACACTCTCAAATTTCTCTTTGCAGACAGAAGCCATACTCGTAGACCTGAAAATCACTAATTCTCATGTCCGTATTATAAAAACTTGACATCTCCAAAGCGTGTGGGATTGATCACATTCCTGCCACACTAATAAAGAAATGCTCTGCTGAGTTAGCCCCTGTCCTCTCCAAACTCTTAAAGGGAAACCAAATTCGGCTAAGCATCTGTTTAGGTTGAAAAGACAGTGCTACTGAGATGGGTGATTTGTTCAGTTATAAATTATAAAAATTAAAACTGTGTATGTGTGTGTATATATATATATATATATATATATATATACACACATACACACACACACAGAGTTTATATATATATATATATATATACACAGTTGGGCGAAGATCATGTCCATCGCCCAAATAGAGGCACGATGGACATGATCTTCACTGCTCGTCAACTCCAAGAAAAGTGCAGGGAGCAAAATTTACCATTATACATGGCTTTTATAGACCTTACTAAAGCCTTTGACTTGGTGAACCGTCAAGCCCTTTGGCTGGTTCTTGCAAGGTTTGGATGCCCAGAGAGGTACATTTAGGTACTGAGACTGCTACATGACAATGTCAGCTACAGTCCTCAGTAGTAGTGGAGATGATACGGAGCCCTTCAGGGTTAACACAGGAGTGAAACAGGGATGTGTCATTGCCCCAACCCTGTTCTCCATCTTCATTACTGCTATCCTCCATCTCACAGACAAACATCTTCCCCGTGGAGTTCGGACTATGTACAGAATTGACGGGCGACTTTTTAACATCAACAGATTCGGGGCCAAAGGTCGAACGAACACCATATCCATTATGGAGCTACAGTATGCAGACGATAACGCCCTTGTAGCCCTCTCAGAAGAGGACCTACAGTGTACACTGGTTGCCTTCACGAGGGCGTACAAACATCTAGGACTAACAATCAATATAAAAAAAACTCAAATCCTCCATCAATCACCACCAAACAGTACTCCAGTCTCACCCCCAAACATCTCCATCGATAATGTTAGACTGGAAAATGTGGACCACTTCCCATACCTAGGCAGCATCCTATCATCAAAAGCCAACATAGATGATGAAATACAACACCGTCTCAGCTGTGCCAGTGGGGCTTTCTCAAGGCTAAGGAAGAGAGTATTTGAGAACCGTGACCTTCTGGCAAAGACCAAAATCATGGTATACAAAGCTGTCTTGCTGCCCACTCTTCTCTATGGATCGGAGACCTGGACCACATATGGGAGGCACGTAAAAACCTTGGAGACATATCACCAAAGATGACTCCAAAAAATCCTCAGAATCAGTTGGAAGGACTGACGCACCAACACCAGCATTCTGAGTGAGGCTGACATTCCTACTATCACCGCTACTGTTGCTCAACGCCAGCTCAGATGGACTGGTCATGTTGTCCGAATGCCGGATCTCCGCCTCCCAAAACAGATTTTCTATTCTCAGCTTGTTGAGGGAAAGCACGCCCAGGGTGGCCAAAAGATGAGGTATAAGGACAACATCAAAGCAAATCTAAAGCGGTTTCACATGGACCTTGAGACATAGGAGGATGTGGCTGGGAGCAGGTTGGCATGGAGGAGCGCTGTCCACGAAGGTGCCGCGCTTTATAGCAGTGACCTAAATCAAGCTGCTGAGGATAAACGCAAGCACAGAAAGGACAGATTATCAACCAGACACACCCAACTCCACCCCACCACCACTACCTTTATCTGCCCAAATTGCACAAGAAAAATTGGGTCTAGAATTGGGCTCTATGCTCACCTGAGGACCCACAGAAGCCACAACGGAGGACAGTCTTACTCGGACACGAGTGACCGCCGATGATGATATATATAATTTTAAACAAAACTCGTCCCATAACTAAGTCATTTTTTAGCATTCATTTTGTGTTAAGATATATAGAAAAATGCCAGATGGAAACGAATGTTGATTAACTCACATTTAGTATAATACATCAACGAATGAGAGCTAGTTTTAAGATGCAATTACTTTTCTTTCTTTTTTAGAACCTTGCAAATATCAACTCCGTTGCTACTTGTATCAAGCCAGAGATTTGGCTGCTGCTGATGATACAGGATTATCAGGTACACTGCTATTTTTTATCTCTGAATTTTTAAAATAACCAAAAAATTAACATTCTTTTTCTTATGGTTTTTATTATTCTTTTAAACGCGTTTTCTTTAACCAGATCCGTTTGCTCGAGTATCATTCCTTACCCAGAGTATGGTAACAGAAAGAGAAAAGAAAACACTCTGTCCAACGTGGGACCAGACGTTGATCTTTGAACAGATTGAAATTCATGGAAATCCTCAGAATTTGGAAATCCAACCTCCAGATATTTACATTGAACTTTTTGATCATGACACTTTTGTGAGTAGCAGTACTTTTATTTTATTGATCCTCTTCCTCCTCCTCCTCTAGCCGTGCTAGTGTCATGGATCTTTGACTTTCTCATATCATCTCGTTCTATCCTGCATCTCACCAAGTAGATCTTCATGGGTGCGCTATGTGTCATCCTCTAATTACTTGTGCATTCTACACAATTATATTCTTGATTTGAATCTCTCTCTCTCTCTCTCTTTCTCTCTCTCTCTCTCTTTCTCTCTCTCTCTCTCTTTCTCTCTCTCTCTCTTTCTCTCTCTCTCTCTCTCTTTCTCTCTGTTTCTCTCTCTCTCTCTTTCTCTCTCTCTCTCTTTCTCTCTCTCTCTGTTTCTCTCTCTCTCTGTTTCTCTCTCTCTCTGTTTCTCTCTCTCTCTGTTTCTCTCTCTGTTTCTCTCTCTCTCTCTCTTTCTCTCTCTTTCTCTCTCTCTCTCTCTCTCTCTCTCTCTCTCTCTCTCTCTCTCTCTCTCGCACACCCAGAGAAAATATTGGTGCTACCAGATACGACAAATTGAACATACTGTTAATATTATTGGTGTTATTTTTTTTCCCCCTTTGCAAAACTCAATCATGTTCTGCAAAGTCAAAAGCAAAAACACTTCTTCTACAAAGCAACCAAACCAAATATGATGAATAAATATCTGAAAATATAAAGAACTTTAAGCATAAAAACTTTTTCCAAAATTGCTGGATTGAAAAGTTATCTAGTCATGCTAGTGTTGCAAATCTGGACTCTCTCTCTCTCATGCCATCTTGTTTTATCCTCAATCTCACCAAGTAAGTCTTCCTAGGTACAGTGTGCTAGCTTTGACCCTCCCCCCACAAAATAAGATTACTGACAATTTAATCCTTATCCCTCTAACAGTGACCACTAAATCTGGTCCTCTTTTTTTTTCTCTGATCAAGGTTCAGATTTAAAGGTGTTTATAAAGTTGCTCCTTTGCAGATTTTCAGAGCAGCCTTTTAGCATTCTTATGTATATTTGTAACCTGATGGTTGCCTTTGTTGTTAAGACAAGTCGTTAGTATTAACTTGGTTGAGCTTTAAAAAAAAAAGACCCCCAAACATTGTCTACTGTTAGTTGTCTGTTCTTGTTGTCCTCCAAATAATCTTCTCAACTTGATCTACTCTCGCCTGACTCTGAATCCAATTATTCTAATCTCTCTCAGGGGACCTCTGAGCCTCCAACTGTCACAAACTGAAAACTCTCCATAAATTAACTCTGATCCTGAATTTATTGACTCAAAATCAGAAACCTTATTCCAGTCTTTTGTCTAAGAATGACCAATAAGTGAAAATTGACTCATGCTCTCAGCCACTCCCAGCTGACCATTAATCTCATTTCCAATCGCCTTCATATGCCTTGTTGAATCACTTCTAACCTTTGTCATTTTTTTTTTTTTTTTTTGTACTTCAAACAACTTTTTCCTTTTTCATGAGCCACTTTCTAATGCTCCTCGACGTAAGGGAGACGGCCATAGCATCACATACACAATCAAGTTCCTTTTCTTTTCGTTTCCTTTTAAGAATTCAGGTGATCGCTCATCCCCCTCTCAGTACAGGCCAATAAGTCTCCTGTGCGTCATGAGTAAGTTGCTGGAATCTGTGTTAAATACAGAAGTAATCAACCATCTCAACAAAAATAACCTTCTTAGTGACACTCAATATGGTTTCCGTTCTGCTAGATCTACAGCTGATGTACTTACAGTTATATCTCATAGGATTAGCAAGTCTCTCGACAGAGGCAACCTTTCTAGGGCAATTGCTCTTGACATATCTAAGGCCTTTGATAGGGTATGGCATAAAGGTTTACTTCATAAGATTTCTAGCTATGGTATTGCTGGAAATGTCTTCTCAATTATTAAATCATTTCTTTCTGATAGGTTCATAAGAGTAGTAGTTGAGGGGCAAAAATCAGAAGCTCACAGTATTAATGCCGGTGTCCCTCAGGGATCCATCCTGGGCCCAACTCTTTTCCTGATCTATATTAATGATCTTCCAAATCACATCCTTACATCATTTGTAGACATCTATGCTGACGACACTACCATTTATGGTAGCACATCTAAGACAGTAAACGACCAAGTTCTCTCCAATTCTCTCTCCTCTGATCTTGAACACGTAGTACAATGGGGTAAGAAGTGGCTGGTTACTTTTAATGCATCTAAAACCAAGCTTCTCTCTTTACATCATCAACATTCTGATCCACATTTGGCATCAATTGAAATGAATGGCTCTCGTCTTCAGGAGGCCTCAAGTTTTGACAAGCTTCTGGGCTTGACCATTACTCCTGATCTTAAATGGAACACGTACATCAAATCTGTTGCCAAGGCCGCTGGAAAAATGGTGGGATCTTTCTATCGATCCGGTAGATATCTCACTGCTGATGCTATTCTCTATCTATATAAGAGCCAGGTACGTCCAAGGATGGAATACTGTTGCCACATCTGGGCAGGAGCTGCTAGAAAGGACTTGTCCTGCCTTGATAGAGTTCAAAATAGACTTCGTAGCCTCGTAGGAGATGTCCTTTTCTCTTCCTTGCAACCTCTATCTCACAGAAGAGATGTTGCGAGTTTGTCTCTGATGTATCGTTATTTTCATGGAAAGTGTTCGACTGAGCTTCAATCTATGGTCCCCCCTCGCCAAACTTTCACAAGAAACACTCGTCTAGCTGTAAACACTATCAATAATTCCCCCCACTCTTTATCTGTGCCTAAACCTAAACGTAGATTCCATGAACAAAGCTTCTTTCTTAGAACTGCACGCCTGTGGAATTGTCTTCCGTTTTCCTGCTTTCCGGCTGACTACAATATGGTTGTCTTCAAGTCTAATGTAAATAAGTTCTTGATGAGCCGTTCCATATAATAGAATCTTGATCAACAATGCTTTGCTGATTAGTAATAGCAGAATTTACTCCGTCCATCCCTAATTTTAACAATCTTATTGGTGCCTGCTCCTCCCTGTGATCGAATGTTATCACTAGGGCTAGGACAACAGCATATTCTTTTCATTGTTTTGACTCTCGAGTGTGTATCCCTTGATATTTTATATGCATTTATATGGTGATGTCGTTCTCTGTTGATTAACTGTATCTGTGTCGGATATATACTCGAGAGTCAAAACAATGAAAAGAATATTCTATTATCATAGCCCTAGTTATCACCAAGGTAAGAAAACTTCTGAACCGCCTTAATACCTCCATCATCCATACTTTTTCCATATCCATCTTCATTGTCTTACACTTTTTGTGCAAGTAAACTGTTATCAATGACAATATATCATTTTTTCAATGACAATATATCATTTTTTTAATGACAATATATCATTTTTTTAATGACAATATATCATTTTTTTAATGACAATATATCATTTTTTTAATGACAATATATCATTTTTTTAATGACAATATATCATTTTTTTAATGACATATCATTTTTTTAATGACAATATATCATTTTTTTAATGACAATATATCATTTTTTTAATGACAATATATCATTTTTTTAATGACAATATATCATTTTTTTAATGACAATATATCATTTTTTTAATGACAATATATCATTTTTTTAATGACAATATATCATTTTTTAATGACAATATATCATTTTTTTAATGACAATATATCATTTTTTTAATGACAATATATCATTTTTTTAATGACAATATATCATTTTTTTAATGACAATATATCATTTTTTTAATGACAATATATCATTTTTTTAATGACAATATATCATTTTTTTAATGACAATATATCATTTTTTTAATGACAATATATCATTTTTTTAATGACAATATATCATTTTTTTAATGACAATATATCATTTTTTTAATGACAATATATCATTTTTTTAATGACAATATATCATTTTTTTAATGACAATATATCATTTTTTTAATGACAATATATCATTTTTTTAATGACAATATATCATTTTTTTAATGACAATATATTTTTTTTTAATGACAATATATTTTTTTCTAATGAAAAAATATTTTTTTCTCATGAAAATATTTTTTTCTCATGAAAATATTTTTTTCTCATGAAAATATTTTTTTCTCATGAAAATATTTTTTTCTCATGAAAATATTTTTTTCTCATGAAAATATTTTTTTCTCATGAAAATATTTTTTTCTCATGAAAATATTTTTTTCTCATGAAAATATTTTTTTCTCATGAAAATATTTTTTTCTCATGAAAATATTTTTTTCTCATGAAAATATTTTTTTCTCATGAAAATATTTTTTTCTCATGAAAATATTTTTTTCTCATGAAAATATTTTTTTTTTCTCATGAAAATATTTTTTTTTCTCATGAAAATATTTTTTTTTTCTCATGAAAATATTTTTTTTTTCTCATGAAAATATTTTTTTTTTCTCATGAAAATATTTTTTTTTTCTCATGAAAATATTTTTTTTTTCTCATGAAAATATTTTTTTTTTCTCATGAAAATATTTTTTTTTTCTCATGAAAATATTTTTTTTTTCTCATGAAAATATTTTTTTTTTCTCATGAAAATATTTTTTTTTTCTCATGAAAATATTTTTTTTTCTCATGAAAATACATTATTTTTTCAATGACGATATATATATTTTTTCAATGACGATATATATATTTTTTCAATGACGATATATATATTTTTTCAATGACGATATATATATTTTTTCAATGACAATATATATATATTTTTTCAATGACAATATATATATATTTTTTCAATGACAATATATATATTTTTTCAATGACAATATATATATTTTCAATGACAATATATATATATATATATATTTTCAATGACAATATATATATATATATTTTTTCAATGACAATATATATATATTTTTTTTCAATGACAATATATATATATATATTTTCAATGACAATATATATATATATATTTTCAATGACAATATATATATATATTTTTTCAATGACAATATATATATATATATTTTTTCAATGACAATATATATATATATTTTTTCAATGACAATATATATATATATTTTTTCAATGACAATATATATATATATATATATTTTTTCAATGACAATATATATATATATTTTTTTTCAATGACAATATATATATATATTTTTTCAATGACAATATATATATATATTTTTTCAATGACAATATATATATATATTTTGAATGACAATATATATATATATATTTTCAATGACAATATATATATATATATTTTCAATGACAATATATATATATATATTTTTTCAATGACAATATATATATATTTTTTTTCAATGACAATATATATATATATATTTTCAATGACAATATATATATATATATTTTCAATGACAATATATATATATATTTTTTCAATGACAATATATATATATATTTTTTCAATGACAATATATATATATATTTTTTCAATGACAATATATATATATATATATTTTTTCAATGACAATATATATATATATATTTTTTCAATGACAATATATATATATATTTTTTCAATGACAATATATATATATATTTTTTCAATGACAATATATATATATATTTTTTCAATGACAATATATATATATATTTTTTCAATGACAATATATATATATATTTTGAATGACAATATATATATATATATTTTGAATGACAATATATATATATATATTTTCAATGACAATATATATATATATATATTTTTTCAATGACAATATATATATATATTTTCAATGACATATATATATATATATTTTCAATGACAATATATATATATTTTCAATGACAATATATATATATATTTTTTCAATGACAATATATATATATATTTTTTCAATGACAATATATATATATATATTTTTTCAATGACAATATATATATATATATTTTTTCAATGAAAATATATATATATATTTTTTCAATGACAATATATATATATATATTTTTTCAATGACTATATATATATATTTTTTCAATGACTATATATATATATTTTTTCAATGACTATATATATATATTTTTTCAATGACAATATATATATATATATTTTCAATGACAATATATATATATATATATATTTTCAATGACAATATATATATATATTTTCAATGACAATATATATATATATATTTTCAATGACAATATATATATATATATATATATATTTTCAATGACAATATATATATATATATATTTTCAATGACAATATATCTATATCTTTATAAAGTAATAGGGTTCGTGTGTTTCTGTCTGTGTGTACAGCTCTCCATCATCAACGAAATATAAAGGAGGTAAGAGGGTAGATCTCTCCTGGTAGAGAAACATTAGAACCCATTTTAGGATGTTTCTGTTATAGGAGACATAAGAATCTATGCCTAATTTCTTTATATACTAGTCTACAAACCACCCCCATATCGAATGACTTATGCTCATTTGCATATCACATTATATTAAATCTCTTTAACTAATTACCTCGACCTTATTACATATTGGAAATATTCTAATCATTTCAACTGTACTATTTACAAAATCTATTTAACATTTAATTATTTAATATATTTTCATTTAATTTTATATTCGATTTATTTCACTTTACGTATATTATCAAAACAATTCATTGGCGAGCAAAGCTTTATGTTTTGGGATTGTATTGAAAATGTAATGGAAATTTCAATTTCGTTCCGTTTTAATCTTTTATATTTTACTTGCCAATATAATTGAAAGAATACAATTCAACTATCGTAATTTTATATAAATAAACAAAAACAAATATTTTAAAATAAAACTTAATTAAAAAAGAAATAATTTTATTTTTAAATGAAAAAAATCAATTTAGTAAAATAATTGTATTAAACACCCCCAGCCTTGTCAGCAAACCTGTAAACCTATAAAAGTTAACATTTCGAATGTAAACAGTGATTTTTCGATTTTGTTAGCGCTTGCCGCAATTAAAGACAATTAAAACGGAACTAACTTTATTTCCATTCTATTTTTTAAACAACCCCCAAAACATAACGCTCTCTTCCAGTTATAGCCAAATTTTTTTTAATTAAATAAAACAGGTCAAAATAAACAGATAAGCGCATTTTCTTTTACATTTTTCTTACAACCAACGTTGTCATTTTAACCAACTGCAGGATACCGTTACTTTTGTGGGGTTGTTTTGAAAATGGCACGGAGATTATAATTTCGTTCCAATTTAATCTTTCTGGTCGAGCCTATTTCGAAAGCCTGTCTTATCATAGATTTGAACTACAAATAATTTATTACATTTTGATTATTACTATCTTAAGACTTGAAGCTTATATTTATTTCATTTTTCTATTTATATATTGAATTAGTTATTTCCAGTCTTATTTAAACTTAGTGCTTTCTTTAAACCGGATGAACCTTTTATAAAAATATGAGTTTAACGTAAAGAACACGAACAAGGTTTTATTCAACTGAATTTCTTCCAGTTTACTAACAAAATATATAAATTTAAAAGAGATATAAATAATAAAATAAAAAGGTTATGTAATTTAAAAGAAATACACGTACTCACAAAAGCAGAACTTTTTTTACACATTTTTTTCTTTAAAACCATAACAATGAGACTAACAATTACCTAGATCTTAGTAATTATTTGTTTTAATAGAACTGTTTTAATTGTACTGTTTACTTAGTTAACCTAAGTTAGTATTACATTTATTTTACATTTACTTTTTTTTTTTTAATTATTACTTTTAGACTGTGACGTTTACACCCGGAAGTAATGAGTCACACGTAGGTCGCTTTTATTCATTCCTTTTGGTCAAGATCAAAGTGTAGTATCTGTTCTTCAGATGCTGCACTTCATTTTCTTGTTCTCTTTCGGTGGAGGAGAAATCCTTCACGACTGAGACAATTTTTATTTTTGTACCTTTTCTCCACGTTAAAAAACGACCCTGGTGTCTAACTCTGTCCCGTGGGGAGGCATAGTAAATAGGTACAATATAATTGTTTATAATTGTACTATTCAGAAATATTATTTATAGTTCGTCCATTTCAGTTAGTATACATTTCCTTTACGCTTAATTAATTTACAATCATTAATATCGTTAAACAATTCCGTTTAAAACCGAAATTATGCCACCCAAACGAAGTAGAAACGAAAGTGAGGAAGAAAGAATGGAAAGATTGGAAGCTAATAGACTAAGAGTTGCTGCAGTTCGCTCCAATGAAAACAATTCAGATAGAGAAAGACGTCTAGAACTTAACAGGATACGTCAAAGAGAAAGGAGAGCAAGACTGTCAGATTTGGAAAGAGAAACCCAACGTGAAGCTGACAGAACTAGACATGCTGTAAGGCGGTTAAATTCATCACAAGATGAAATTCAAGAAAGGCAAAGATATGCACTGGAAAGAGAAGCAATATTACGATCGAATGAATTATATGAGGTAAGTAGACGTACACAAGGTCAGTTGAGAGTGGCTCAACGACATCAGAATGAATCGGAAACCCAACGAAGCTTTCGCCTATACCAAGGGCAACAACGAGAGGCTGCATGGAGAGAGAGTATGACTTTGCCCCAGCAATTGACAGAAAACGAGGCAGCTAGACAACGAATGACTGCTTTGAGACACCATGAAATAGAACACTGCAATAGAAAAGGATTGCTCTACAACAAAAATGACTCTCTCACTACAGCTGATATAGGAAAAATGGACAAAGTATGTCAACATTGCTCAGCTGTAAAATTTAAAGGAGAAACCCCTGGTTGTTGTTGTTCTTCTGGCAAAGTTGTGCTTGATAGCTTTCCACCACTGCCTCAGTTGCTTCAAGATTTGCTCTCCGGCAATGGTCCCATCTCTAAAGATTTTCTGCAAAATCTACGCAGTTATAACAATTGTTTTGCAATGACATCATTTGGTCACAAAATTGTGGCAGTACATGGGTGGAATCCTTCTTTTAGAATTCGAGGCCAGGTTTGCCACCAGATTGGGAGTCTTTTACCACCTGAAGATGAAACAGCAAAGTTTATTCAAGTCTACTTCTTGGATAGTCTGGAAGAGGAACTACATAATCGGGGACGTGACAGTAGACTCAATAGAGACATTCTCCAAAGTCTGACTGAATTTTTACATGAGAACAACAGCTTCATTTGTCAGCTGAAAACAACAAAGGAGAGGATTGAAGAAGAACACTTGGTAGAACATAAAGTTGTCATAAGGGAAGACCGAAGGCCGCAAGAAGAGCATCCACGGCGATTCAATGCTCCAACAACAACGTATGAGATTGGAATATTAATGGAGAATGAACCAACAGCTAACCGGGATATTGTCTTGCGTTTTAGAAATGATACATTAAAATGGATCTCCGAACTACATCCCCTCTACGATACTTTAATGTACCCGTTAATGTACCCCTATGGTTCTCCATCTTACAACATCTACATGAAGGCATCCAATGGGCGAAAAGTTACCCAACAGCAATTTTATTCGTACCATTTAATGACTCGGCCTGGAAACTATTTTCTCTGGTACCGAAGGCTATTTCAACAATGGCTGGTGGATGTGTACTGCAAGATTGAAACAGAACGTTTACAGTTCCTGAGGCGTGAGCAACAGACCCTGAGAGCTGACAATTATAGCAACTTGAGAGATTCAATTCTTAGGGAGGATGGGAATCCAGAACAGTTTGGTCAACGAGTTGTTCTTCCGGCAACTTATACAGGAGGCCCTCGATACATGTTTGAGCGTCAAAGTGATGCCATGGCATATGTTCGGCGAATGGGCCGAGCCGACCTCTTCATCACGTTCACAACAAATCCAAAGTGGACAGAAATTACAGAAAATTGTCTTCAAGGGCAAGACCCTCAGGATCGTCCAGATATTGTTGCCAGGGTTTTCAGGCAGAAGCTAAAAAAGTTACTTGAATTTATTAAAAAGGGAGGATTTGGCAGGTTGAGGGCTTTCCTGTACAGTATTGAATATCAAAAAAGAGGACTGCCGCATGCACACATCCTCACCTGGCAGGCCCCAGAGGACAAACTTCTACCAGAAAAAATGGATCTCTGCATATCTGCAGAGATCCCTGACAAAGAGGAAGATCCTGATCTTCATGCTAAAGTGATGGCACATATGGTGCATGGACCTTGTGGACCATTTAATCCAAATTGTCCATGTACGATTGACAACAAATGTTCCAAAAAATACCCAAAAGAATTTCTTCAGTGTACCGAGCAAGGCCAAGACTCTTACCCCAAGTACAGGCGAAGAAAACCAGAAGATGGAGGCCAGACTGGTACAATAAGGATGAAGAGAAATGGTCGGTATGTTAATCAAGAAATAACAAACCAGTGGATTGTTCCGTACAACAAGGTCCTCCTTCAGCAGTTCAACGCTCACATTAACGTAGAAATTTGCAGCTCGATCCAAAGCATCAAATATGTCCTCAAATACGTGAATAAAGGATGTGATCAAGCAGTGTTTGAACTACAAAGAATTGATGGAGCAGCTAACCAACAAGGCCAAGTACAAAGTCACATTGTGGATGAGATCCAGCAGTTCCAGAATGCAAGGTATGTCGGCAGTTCAGAGGCGGCCTGGAGGATATTGGAACATCCCATCCATGAACATTTCCCCCCAATTGTACAACTTTCTGTTCATCTTGAAAATGGGCAGCATGTCATGTTCTCAGCTGATACTGCTCTGGAACGAGCCCAAGGTCCACCGCCTGCCACAACTTTGACAGCATTTTTTCAACTCTGCCATGAGGATGACTTTGCAAGGGGTCTCAAATACGTAGAAGTCCCTGAGTTTTACACTTGGAACAAATCGACAAAGAAATGGATGAGAAGAATGCGTGGGGTACAAGTTGAAGGTACTGAAAATGATGATGTATGGAAGGCACCATGCATTGGGAGAATCTACATGATTAGTCCAAAAGCAGGGGAGTGTTATTTCTTACGCCTGTTGCTCAATGAGGTTGCTGGTCCAACTTCATTTCAAAATTTGCGAGCATACAATGGTCAGGTGTTTGAAACATACAGAGCAGCGTGCCTTGCTCGAGGCCTTCTAGAAAATGACCATCACTTGCATCAAGCAGTAGGAGAGGCAAGTGCCACTCAATCACCTTCAAATTTGCGAAGCCTATTTGTGATAATTTTAACAGCCTGTGAGCCAAGAAATCCTCTTGAGATCTGGATGGCTTTTCGTGATGTAATATCTGAAGACATTCTTCACAGATACAGGCAAGAAGTTAACAATCCAGAAGCAGATTTTAATGAGGACATCTACAATAAAACTCTTTGTCTAATTGAAGAAAAAGTTCTCCTTATGTGCGGTCAACCATTGGCAAGCTATGGATTACCTGCACCAACGCAAGGGAGAGATGAAAGACTCGCGAGAGAGTATCAACGTGAAGTTACTTATAATCTTGAAGAACTTTCCCTACAAGCAAAAAATATGCAAGAAAAACTGACCGATTCTCAAAGAGAAGTTTACAATTCATTCATGGCAATGTTGGAAGCACAAGGTGAAATGAACAAAAACATGATGTTTCTTGATGCTCCAGGTGGTACGGGCAAGACTTTTGTAATCAATTTGATCCTTGCAAAGATTAGATCCATGAGAAAGATTGTGCTTGCAACAGCATCCAGTGGCATTGCTGCTACTCTACTACAAGGTGGCCGCACTCTTCACAGCACTTTTAAAGTACCCTTGGATACTCATCGAATGGATCAGCCAGTTTGCAAAATTACTGGTAACTCAGCCTTGGCAAATGTAATTAGAGACACCTCTGCAATCATTGTAGACGAAGCCCCAATGACGCACAAGAGTGCTTATGAAGCAATTGACCGAACACTGCAAGACATCACAGGAAACAAGAATCCCATGGGTGGCATTCCAACCTTATTTTGCGGTGATTTCCGTCAAATCCTCCCAGTGGTTAAAAATCGCACAAGGGCTAACATTGTCAATGCAAGTTTGAAACAATCCTATCTCTGGAGGCACGTTATAGTGAAGAGACTGACTACTAATATGAGAGCCTATATCTCTGATAACACAGCTACAGCAGACTTCTCAAAATTGCTTCTCCAAATCGGTAATGGTCAGTTTCCTATCACTTCTTCACCTGACACAATTAAGATTCCAACTGCGCTTGGTAAATGTGTCGGTAATCAGAAGCAACTGAAAGACAAAGTGTACCCAGACCTGCAAAACAATGGAAAATCACCGGATTGGCTTGCTGAGAGGGCTATTATTTCGCCATTAAACAGCAATGTGAATCATTTGAACAATTCAATAATGAATGAATTTCCAGGAGACACAAAGCAATACAAGTCAGTTGATTCGGCTACTAATGAATATGAAGCTGTTCACTACCCTGTGGAGTTTTTAAACTCTTTGGAGATATCTGGAATGCCTCCACACATTTTAAATCTCAAAATTGGATCGCCAATCATGATTCTTCGATCCTTGGAACCGCCAAAAACAACAAACGGAACCAGAGGTGTTATCACCAGATTGCACACCAATGTACTTGAGGCCACCATTTCCTGTGGTCCCTACAAAGGCGAAACCGTTCTACTGCCAAGGATCCCCTTAGTTCCATCGGACTCAGAACTTCCATTTAAATTCCAGAGACTCCAATTTCCTGTGAAGGTGTGTTTTGCAATGAGCATAAACAAAAGTCAAGGTCAGACATTTAACACCATTGGCGTAGACTTGACATCAGACTGCTTCAGTCACGGTATGTTCTACGTCTCCATCAGCCGGACAGGAAGTTCAGAAAAACTCTGCATTCTGGCTCCAAATCAAAGCAGCAGAAATGTAGTTTACCCTGAGGCTCTTCAGTGAAAAGTTCGAGAAATGGATATGAGGAAAAACTGACATGATCTGATTGTGGTAAGTTTTTAGTATTGAATGTGCAAGATAAAATTTAAGCAAGAGTTGAAAATTACTTCAATGAAAAATTTACTATGTAACATCAAGTAACCTTCCTTTTTGATGAAAATGTTTTGTGAAGTTCCTGATTGAATTTCAGTCACTACAAGAGGTAGTTAAAATGTTAATCACCTTATGCAATCGTTGCTCTTACAACATCAACTTACTGGAAAGGTGCCCACAGATTTTGGTACCCGAGTGCGCAACAAAGCTCCGTGCGAAGCACGGGTATCTTTGCTAGTATATATATATTTTCAATGACAATATATATATATATATTTTCAATGACAATATATATATATATATTTTCAATGACTATATATATATATATTTTCAATGACAATATATATATATATATATATATATTTTCAATGACTATATATATATATATTTTCAATGACTATATATATATATATTTTCAATGACTATATATATATATATTTTCAATGACTATATATATATATATATATATTTTCAATGACTGTATATATATATATTTTCAATGACTATATATATATATATTTTCAATGACTATATATATATATATATATTTTCAATGACTATATATATATATATTTTCAATGACTATATATATATATTTTCAATGACTATATATATATATTTTCAATGACTATATATATATATATATTTTCAATGACTATATATATATATATTTTCAATGACTATATATATATATATTTTCAATGACAATATATATATATTTTCAATGACAATATATATATATTTTCAATGACGATATATATATATTTTTTTTCAATGACAATATATATATATTTTTTTTCAATGACAATATATATATATTTTTTTTCAATGACAATATATATATATTTTTTTCAATGACAATATATATATATATTTTTTCAATGACAATATATATATATTTTTTCAATGACAATATATATATATATTTTCAATCACAATATATATATATTTTTTCAATGACAATATATATATATTTTTTCAATGACAATATATATATATTTTTTCAATGACAATATATATATATTTTTTCAATGACAATATATATATATTTTTTCAATGACAATATATATATATTTTTTCAATGACAATATATATATATTTTTTCAATGACAATATATATATATTTTTTCAATGACAATATATATATATTTTTTCAATGACAATATATATTTTTTTTTTCAATGACAATATATATATTTTTTTTCAATGACTATATTTTTTTTCAATGACTATATTTTTTTTCAATGACTATATTTTTTTTTCAATTACAATATATTTTTTTTTCAATTACAATATATTTTTTTTTCAATGACAATATATTTTTTTTTCAATGACAATATATTTTTTTTTCAATGACAATATATATATATATTTTTTTAATGACTATATATATATATTTTTTTCAATGACAATATATATTTTTTTTTTTCAATGACAATATATATATTTTTTTTTTCAATGACAATATATATATTTTTTTTTTCAATGACAATATATATATATATTTTTTTTCAATGACAATATATATATATTTTTTTTCAATGACTATGTTATTTTATTAATGGATTCTTTATTCCAATATGTCTACAGGGCAAACCAGAATATCTTGGCCGTACTAAAGCCCATCCAATGGTCAAACTGGATCCTTCAGATGCCCGTAACCCTGTCTTGCAATGGTACCAAATTACAAAACAAAATACTCCAGCTGGTGAACTCTTGGCTGCCTTTGAATTGTTTTTGGTAAAAAAATCTTGCAGTTTTTCAAAAACCTTTCTTTGTTAATTCTTTTCATTCAACAAACTCGTAAAAATGCAATCTAACATAAAATAAAACAATTTTAGTATAACTGTAAATAAAATAGATGCATATAAATCTCAATATTAAGAACAATAATAAGAAGGAAAATATCTATATATAAATGTTTTTGTGCGTGTTCCATTTAGAAAGTTTAGCGAATCTACATAACTTAAAGTGTAAAATTTTCCAAGCAAGGCATCCCGAATCTCTAAGTACAACCCTGAGGGGCCTATGAGGGCAGGACCCCTGTTAAAGCTTTTCTAAGGAAAACAATGGAAGTGGTCTAGAATTTCTACCCCCCCCCTCACCATCACCACGATAAGCTATGCGAACAGAATCTCCTTAAAACTTCAGAACATGTACATCTACATTTAATGTAATTTAAATCATATGGAGCAGACATTAATTTCAAGTTTTCCAAAATTTCAGCTTCTTCCGGCTAAATTAAGCGGTCAAACTGGTGCAAAAGATGCTATGAGTATAATGAAAAAGGACATAGTAGTGTTCTTCATTCAAACCCAAGAAACATTAGGTTCTCTTAATGTAACCCAGCATGTTGCTTGCGAATAGTTTTCTACACATATTTAAAAATGTCTATATAAATTAAAAACCTGTAAGAGTATATACAGTGTTTAGACAATGGTATAATTTTATAACGTAATCGTTACATGTCAACACTCGGGACCCACATGTTGTACGCAGACAGTCACAAGGACACAAAGACGAGGAAAAAACTTCACTTGCTTTTTATTTTAGTTGAAACAACAGTCATTTATTTACAGGTGCTTCCAGGATAACGCCTTGTTTCTTGTTCAAGTCTTCTTGTACTCTAATGTGCTGAACAAGACTGGCGTGTTGAGCAGATCGTACTTTGTCTTTGTCCGCCAATGGGTATAACATGTCTATTTCTCTGTCCGTCTTTAAGGTTTTTCCTTTTTTTATACCTTTTTTCTTTCCTCTTTCCTTGCTGTGACGGCTCGGTCATTTGCATATAGCTGCTGCTGTCATTCAGACGTCCCTTACAATTTCAAGATTATGCTCTCTATCTGTATATAGGTCTAGAATAGTTTGGTTTCTGATTTATAGGCTATTGAAATGAATACTGATTAGCATTCTTTATTGCAACAGATACAATGTGTGGTAGTGCACTTATATATATATATATATATATAAAATATATTTTAGTCATCGATATATATATATATATATATATATATGTGTGTGTGTGTGTAATGTATGTATGCATATATATTGGATAGACACTATCTCGGTAACAGGATCACAAGTAAATTAAGTCTGGGCCTGGTGTTGCTACATACATAAACAAAACCATGAAAATATGACCTCAAACAAATATAAAAGGTAGAAAGATCTTTTACACATATAGAGCATATAAAGGAGGGGGTGACCAATTGGTAAAGATCGTTTTTCTTTATAATAAAAATAAATAAAAATGCAACACTCAAGAACGACAACAACAAATAACAGTTAACTCTGACTCTGTTTATGTATATAAATAACTTATTTACTCAATTTTTTTTTTTTTTTTTTTTTTTTTTTTTAGAAATGGCAATTCCATTATTTTTCTTACTTGGGGTCTCCAATTGGATATGAAATTAAAAGGCAATTGTTCAACAAGATAAAACTAAAAGTTCATTATTTTTATTAGAAGAGAGTTTAGAAATATTAAGGCCATGCATGAAGATGGTTCCGAATAAGGGGAAAAGGTTTAAAATAAATTTGTGGGTGTTGTGCAGAAATCCTTTGGCGACTGAGGCAACTATTATTTTAGGAATATTTTATGCAGAAAAGCACGCATGGATTAATTCAGAATGAGAGGAGAAAATCGTCAACACCAAAAGAATTACTCATCTTTTTACTTGTGTGGTAGCTTTCAGTGTCAAGGTGCAGTAAGACGCTCAGCTGTGCGGCATTTAATTCCACTATCTGCATTTTGAACGCAGGAATAAATTTTACGTCATTACAATGGAGTCTGTACTGGATCTAGTTTACTGGAGAAATAATTTATTTGTGGTGCACGTAAATTTTATAGTCCTGATGTTCACTGTCTACATATGCAGAAAGATAGACACTGCCATGTTGACGAATCACAATGCTATGAATGCGCCTTCTGAGCTTTGCGTGGGAAGACTGTGAAAACTCTCCACTTGTCTCTCTGTTGAATTAATTCTGACTGAATTATTTCCCTTTATCAAAAGCGACGGTTATTTTAAATAGCGAATCACTACGAGCATAATCCCAAAGTTAGGCAATGTGTTTTCCAAACATCCTGTATAGTTGTATTTTCTGTAATCTGTCACATACACTAACACAACCGTAAAAAAAATGACACCAAATCTATATATCTATAAAAGTGAAAATGTCTGTCTGTGTACCAAATAACTGTCAATTTTTTGTCTACAGACTCGAAATCTGACATAAGGGGTGTCATATAATTTAGGGAAATTTGGGATTTAATTGGGTTTCGGCCAGAAATTTTTCTGTTAAGGGGTCAAAGTTCAATGATTTGACCTTTGAAAATTCTCCCAAATTTCTCTGCCAATTTTGGGTCTAAACACTTGAAATTTTAAATATAGGTTACTCGGACATGGATCTAACTTTATAATTTGATTTGAGCCCAAAACAAATGATAAGGGGGCATAAAGTTAAAAATTTCAAATGTTTAGACCAGAAATTGACTGAGTAATTTCGTAGAGACTGCAGAGGTCAACTTTTTTTTTCTTTTTGTAATAGCATTCGTTATTTGGCATATAATTTTTAGATATGAGATAGTAAAGATTATCACTATAATGGGATTACAGGAAAAATAAGCCTGGGGCTAGTGTTATCGCATACACCAGCACAACCAAACAATGACACCAAATATGATATAAAAGCCATGGAGTTCATAAGAAAGATCTGAGCATTATGATTGATAAAGTCTCCTTTAATAGCCAACATGGGGGGAAACCCTTTCGGCGTCCTGTGAATGTTGGCTCTTATTTCATGAAACCAAATTTAACAAACGAAATTCGGGTCAATAAATATGATCAGCTTAAACCGAAGAGGAAGTAATGGGCCACAAAGTAAATTGGACACGTAATGGAAGCATCTAACATGTATAAGATGCATGATAGTGCATTGTTATTTCTACATGTGGATTAGATAAAAACTATCATTGTGACAGGATCACAGACAAAATAAGCCAAATAAAGAATACTATTGCAACCGCCCCTTTCCACACACACAGCCTCCTTTACATATATAGTACATAATCCATAAGTTATATCCTCCATTTTTCAAACATCTAGTACTAAAAACTAGTTGAAATATCCCTCCTTGGACAGGTTCATAAAACCTTGGACTTTTTTTTAAATAAATACAGGAGTTTTTTTGCTTTTTTTAATAAATACAACATATACATAAATAAATACAAGAGGTTTTTTTTTTTTTTAATAAATACAACAGATGGCCTAAATTTGGGATTATGGTCTATATGTGTTAAAGAATTTCTTTGGATGGGGATTACTTTTATAATAGCACTTCACCAAAATACTTAAAAAGAAATGAAAACTATAAATAAACTGCGGAATTTATTTTCTTCAATTTGTTACAATTTTTAACGAAAAGAAAAACAAAATGAATGATTCTTATTATAGCATGCTTTCATTTTTATCTTTTTATTTCAGTTGACTGGAAAAGACTTGCCTTTCTTACCTCCGAAAAGAGGAGAGCTATATCAAGTTCCAAATGGGATCCGACCAATCTTGCAAAGAACTGGAATTGAAGTAAGCTTTTAGCTATGTTGTCTGGTTGCTTATTTAACAGTTTGAAAAACAACTTTCCCTTCTTTTTACTTTTCTCTTCTTTTTAGTCCCTTTCATTCGTTTTTTTTTTTCTCTTTTTACTTAGGAGTCACCACTTATCAAAGTCTGAAGGATAAAGGTTAATGAATGGAAGATGGTAGTGTAGTAATCGTTTATAGTGTAAATTTGGTAGGATGATTATTTATGGGGACGACTCAACAAGAATTTGTTTACATGGGATTTGAAGGCTATCATGTCGTTTTACTCCCTTTCCATACTTTTAACCTTACTCTTGTTTGTTAATCTTTAGATAAATTCTAGCTTATATTAACTTCCTCTTAAAATAAATCTTTTTTTTTTTAACTTTTTAAAAATGATTTCCTAATTATAACACTGAGAAATTCTAATTGAGAATGATGTCTATGGATCAACTCATGTTTGAAAGAGTTAACAATATCAGTGAATTTTAAATGTTGGGTGAAAAGCTTTAAAATAGTCAAAAGGATCTGATTTATTTAAGTAAAAAATATCGATTAACATTAATCAGAAGTTGTCCTTAACTTGCTTCCCAATTTTATATTATTGAGATGACACGTCACTTTTTATATTAAGTATATTTTAGTCAGTCCTAAAAAAATAATTCTTAACTAAGAAAACTGAACATTTTTCTATAGCTCCAAAGAAACTATAGAAATTCTATACAAAAAATATATTTGATGGAATAAAATGCAGACAGACAAGAAATGATAACTGATATAAATGTGAATTGATGCAGAGACAGGAGTGCTACTTCTGCCATGTTTATTAGATTTATAGAGACGGCTGTGGGTATTTCTATTAACATATAGATTAATAAACTGATTTTTTTTTTTAAATTCTTTTTCTTTTAGTTGCTGGCATGGGGCGTCCGAAACATGAAAAAGTTCCAACTGCTGGATGTGAACTCGCCAAGCATTGAATTTGAAATTGGAGGTCATGTTGCCAGTTCTGCTGTTATCAAAAATACAAAGAAAAATCCTAACTTTGCAGATCCATTGATGTTTCTGACAGTTGTAAGTAATTTATGCTCAAATAGGAACAAGAAAAGAAAAAAAAGAAAAAAATGTAGGCTTGCTTATAGTCTTGAAAAAAAATTGTTTGAAAATTTCATTGTATCTGCTTTAAAAGAACAATTTGAAATTGGAAAAACTTCTTTTAAAATTTTTTTAACTTTTTAAAAGCTTACAGCAAAAATGCCTTTGTAAATCACATAAGATGGAAATATCTTAAAAAATCTTTCAATTTTTTTTTTTTTTTTTAAATCTTGACTTTTATTTTAATGATTTCGTCTAATCTATCCATTCATTTTCACAACAAAATTAAAGGTATTTCTTATTTTATTTGTAATTAGGATACTTGTGCAGCTTAATCAAGACATTAAAAAATGAAAATATCAAAAAAAGGTTATATTGTATTTATCCGTTTTGGACTGAAAATCTCCCCCAAAAAATTTCACCTTATTTGATCGAGTAGTTCGTTTTTTTTACAATGGGAAAACACGTTTTTATGACAGCAGGTTAAAGGTAGCCATCTTTGAATTTTTTGAACATGCCACGGGGAGATAACTCAGTTTAAAGCCCTGAGACTCCCACCCAGTGTCAAAAAAAAACATCATCGCAGACATTTAATTCATGAGAAATTAATTACCTTCATTTATAGTAGCTTAAATCATTAAAACCATTTCCTCTCCAAAAATTAAAAAAAAAAAGACTGTCTGTTTATGGTTTCAAATTGGCTATTTTATTTTATCATTTAAAAATAGTCCTGTTGAGAGGAGACTAAGTTTTTTTTTTTAATTAAAAAAATGTGCAAGTGAATTGACATCTGTTCCTTTATAATTTACATAAAAAATTTAGAAAAAACAATGTGTTGGGTGTTGAATTTTCATTGAAAAAAAATCTAAATTTTTAAAATCACTTTTTTTAGCTTTAAAAGGTTGAAAAAGAATTTGCTAAAAAATAGTTTTAAATTTGTCGTTTGTTTTATTTTATTTTTTATTAACTTTATTTTAAATGTGTTTTGAAAATTTTCAACTACTGTGGAATTTCCATGGATTCTGCTAGTGTTTTTTAATCAGTTAAAGATCATTCAAACCATTTTCTCTCTAAAAATTAAAAAAAAACATGTTCATCAGCTACTGCAGGGATGTAAGGGAGGATCTACTCCTTTCTCTGGTTTACTCTACCTACTTATCTTCTGCTGAGTGTTTTTCCAGGAACATTTTTTTTGTGTGTGTGTGTGTGTGTGTGTCTAACTTATATTTTGAAATAATTAAATGAAACGAATTTTAGCTGTATATTAATGTTGTTGTATTAATATTGCAATTATTTTTAAAACCGTTTCTTTTCATAAAAATTGTTAAAAAGATAGATACCTCCCCGCCCAAAAAGTAAATGCTTAACAACACTGAGTTTATTTGTATCTCTTTCCAGATGCTTCCGAAAGAAGAACTGTACATGCCACCTTTAAATATCCATGTGAAAGACCACAGACAATTTGGGCGGAAACCAACAGTTGGGGTAATTGTGATCAAAACTTTGGAAAAATTTAAGTGTCCACCAGTTGGTGAATTACCTCCACCAGAACCAGAAGGTAAAATTTAATTTAAATTCTATTATCAAATTATACAAATCCTATTCGATCCTAATATATATATATATATTTAATTATTTATAGACACTAGTGTTTCATCCTTTCAGGAATCTTCAGTGCAAGGTGTCACGATTAACACCAGTTGATAGATTCGAACCCGGCAACAGAATCTATCTCTGGCTTCATTAGCAAAGGTCGTATCCATTCGGCTACCGTTAACCATGTGAAATAATGTTGAAATTTAAACATTTTATTTTAAATGTTTATTTACATCAGTCAGAATGATCTAATCATCATATGATAATCCGCGCATAAGAGCTAAATTGACACTTAATTCAAATGAAAGTGCTCAACGATAAGGAACGAGTTTCATAAATTATAATATATATATATATATATATATATATTTTTTTTTTTTTTTACACTGGTTGGTTGCAGCCAACAGACAAAAGAAAAGAATCTCTCCACAGTCATAATTTCATTTTTTTTTCTTAATTATTTTGGAAAATGTTTATATATTTTCCTTGACTGTTTTACTCGCCAAAAATATTTTCTTTTTGTTAATTTTACTGCTCATCAGAGATGATATAATATCAATAAAAGAAATTCATTATATTCTATAACAAAATAACATAAAATAAAAAGGATGAAAATAACGGAAAGTAAAAACTGCAAAAAAAACTCGCTTTAAAGATGATAATCAGAGAAACCGTATCCTGTCCAAAGAAAACATTTCATACCACGGTCATTGGGATGCAACTAATATGCTCTGAAGTCAGAAACATAATTTCATTGAGAATTATTTGAAACAACAATGTGGACAATATGTAGCTTTAAAATGTGTTTGATATGAACTTAGGATTTTATATATATATATATATATATATATATGCGCACATACACACACACTCACACACTTAGGAGTATAATGGTAAAAAGTGAGATAAAAAGTGCTCAATACATTATTAGAGCTGAATGTTTTTTTTTTATTTTACAACCTCAAGATATTAACTTAGTCTATTACAGTTGTTTCCACAGAATATATATATATATATATATATGGTCGACCATAGTTGAACTACTCGAAGAGTCTCTTCTCATTGGTTACTACAGAGATGTAGGGGAGGATATACTCAGGTTTATTCTACTTACTCTTTATCTTCTGCTGAGTGCTTTTCAAGAGGTATCAATTTTTTTTTTTAATCTAACTTGACCGGAGATTTAACCCCAGTCACAGAGCAGTCTAACGATTGTGCCAAAACTGAAACCAGTGAAAATTTGAATCTGTAGATTTGTTATACACATGTTAATTGAGCTTTAATTTAAATATAGATTTTGGATTTATTAACTAGCAGGCTGCCCGGCAATTTGTACAGATTTTGTATTCATTATTATACATATTGATTATTTTATTGTACCCAATATATAGTCCATCCATCCATAGCCTTTGTGCCCCTGGAGGGACATAGGCCATCTACAACTTTGTAGATGCTTTTATAGTGACTGAGTTCTTTTTACGGGATGAGGGTGCTGGCCCCACACCCAACCTTCCCAGAAGGTACATACAGTGTCTAGCCTTCCCAAATGGTCACCCATCTGGTACTGGCCAGGTTCAACATTGCTTAACTTCGGCGATCTGGCAAGAACCGGTGTGTTAACATGATTGTGCCCTACAGTGATTTTAAAAGTAAAAAAAAAAAAATAAAATGACTTTGGGTGTCATCAGCTGGAATCGAAATCAAAACATGCAGCTCTCCAGCCTTATATATTACCGGCTGACCTAAGTCCATACATGTACAAAAACTTAAAAACATTGTCAAAGATAGAAATGTATATTAGCACATGCATAGAAATGTTTAGTCAACTTATGTCTACTAAGTTCCAATTTTTTTTTTTTTTTTTTTTTTTTTTTTTTTTTTTTCAATTTTGACCCCTTAGCAGCTATTTTTACTAGCTAAAAAAAACATTTAATTTGTTCCACGGGTCCAAATTCCCTATATGTCGAGTTTCAAGTTCATAGACCAAAAATTGAAAAAATAGTTTGGTAGAAATCATTTCTCGCATACAGACAAGTATATATATATATATATATATATATATATATATATATATATATATATATATATGAGAGAGAGAAAGATTATAAAACTTTTATCATGAGATAAATCTTTTTAATTATTATTTTTTTTCATGTCATGGGATAAATCTTTACTCTTTAAAACTCTTTATTTAGTTTATCCTATTATCTAAACTAAATTTTTTGTTGTTTAATGTTGGATGCAAAAATGTCTTTGTTTTAAAAATAACTTGATAACATTTTTTTTTATTCATCTAAATGATTAGAAGAGGCTCCAATCATCAGCAATGGCGCCCCAAGTGATACTGTCCTTGAAATGCCTCCCGAGACGATAACTCCAACTAAGGTAAAATATTAATCCATTTTCACAATGTTTTAAAAAAAAAACATTTATTCTTCTTAGAAATTTTATAAAATTTTAGAATTTTTAAAAGTTCATATTTGACAGCATGTAAGATGTGTTAAACAGAGCTAAAAGAAAAAAAAAATGATGAAATATCAAGGTCTTATACATGACATGAAAAGAAACTGGAATCGTAGGAAGATCACCATCATTCCAGTAATTAAGACTCATGAATACGAATTTCAAAGCATATCTGGCAAATATACCCGGTGAACCAAGTACAAAAGATTCAAATAATTGCATTTAACAGAATGATTAAAATCTTAAAAAGATCTTAGTTGGAATGTCTGAGATAGTAGGAATTCAATAGGATTTCCCATCTCCACCTAAAATGAGAAAATTTTAAAAAAATGTTTAGACATATTAGACAGTATCTCTGATCTCAAAAGTATATTCGAAGGAGGGGGGAGAAGAGTTACTCTAAAAGACTTTGAAACATAAAGGCTGTAAATAAAAACGAAACATTTCCGAGAAGTGTCTGTCCCCACTTGATTCCAAAAGCGACTTTAATTGCCACATTGTTACACTTAATGTGATCATTTTAATGATCACTCAAAAATGATCAGACGAAATATAACATGTAACACATTTATTTAACAATTACCAAATATTAAATAAATGGTAATGTAGAAGCCATTGAAGATGTGATCATTTAAAGTCTGTTACACATAAAGTTTATCTCCCAAGCTGTCATTGTGGACTCCCCTTCTACTCCAAGAGTGATCACTCTTTCTTCAACCAAAGGGAAATAATTCTTTTTTTTTTTTTTTTTTTTGACAGGTGTACTTCATAGTATCACCAATTTCCAAAGGAAAATAAATCAGACAAAAGAAAATGATGATGAAAATATGATAAGAAATGATAATGATTGAGCAGACCATAAATATATATATATCTTATGGTGACCTGCTACTTATATATATATATATATATATATACACACACAGATTTTTGTAATCCTTTTTTAAAATTCATCTTATATGCTGTCAGATGAAGTACTCTAAAATAGCTTATATATATATATATATATATATATATACATGTATAATGATCATTTTAAGTTAAAATTTTCTTGGAAAATTCACGAAATAAGTTTTATAAATATTAATATTTCCATTTTAAAATTGTAAAGTTTAAATACTGAAAATGTATAATATGATAATAGGAAATATTAAGAATATCCCTAGTTTAATGAAAATGAATATTACTGTTTTAATATCATTTAAAAATGTTTACCTATAAAATTTGCTTTTCATGTTTCAGTATTTTTTAGATTAATTATTTTGATTATTCTTGTTTCGGTCATTATATCAACAGTGTCTCAGCTGACGTAACTTCTGACCCTAAACATGATCCACCTGAAGGTCAGAGGTGACATCGGCCAAAACATTATGAAAATAAGACAAGACTAGTACAACTTTCCATTTTTATACTAAATTTATGCAGTAAAATTTTTTAAGGTGTTACGCCAATAAACACTAATATAAATTTAAAACTTTTGATTAAACAAAACTTTTTAGAACACGGTAAGATGCAGAAATATTTTAAAGAAAAATACGATCCAATTATTATTTTCTTTTTTTTTCTTTTTTTTAACAAATTGGATTGTTTTTCTTTTTAATAAAATATTTTTGCGTCTTAAGGTGTTCTAAAAAGTTTTGTCCGACTATTCAAAGTTTTTAAATTCCTAATAATGCTTCCAATAGCTTTAACACCAATTTTATACTAATATAAATGTTTTATCTTTATTTTTTTTTTTTTTTTAAATTTTTATCTAAGTTTCAGCTTTGGTGATCGAATCAAAGTAACAAAATCTCTTCTTGGCAGATAATTATTTGATTTTAATCTTATTATACCCTTTTTTTTATTAGAAAATGAAGTTTTGAATAGTTACTCAAATTGCTTTCCAGTTTTTTTGTCTTTTTTTTTGCTTATATATATATATATATATATATATATATAACTTTACTATGGTTGATTCGTTCTACCTTTTTAATTGTATAATCAGTAAAAGTTTTTTAATTATTTTGTATAAAAACAAAACTAATTTGATATTTGCTGTTGAAGAATTTGTAATTAAGAATGCTTAATGTTAAATGTTTAATCAAATTATTTTATAGATATTTTATCGCTTTTTTTTTTTCTAAATATAATTTGTGGACAAATTAGGAAGAAATGTTGCAGATATAGCAAATTATAAAACATCTTAAGACATTTATGAAAATCAGACTTTTTTTATTACATTATGTTCTGAATAAGATGTTTATTATTCTTATTTATGTTAATAAACAGCATGTATGGAATTTAAATGGGTGTGAGTAAAATTTATGTATTGCACTATGCATATGTATAGACAAAAAAAAATAGTTATCTTTTTGATGAACTAAGACATTTCATTTATTCGTGGTTTGTCTATGACAAACTGTAAAAACAATAAGCGACACTTGTATATATAAATTAGACATATAATTGAATACATTGTTCCAATAAAATGTACAATTTATTAATGTGAAAAGAATCTTAGATTTTCATCTGAGATGTTAACAGTAGTACATCTAATACGTAAGATGAGAAATAATTTGGGTCTTAATTCTTGATCACATGTTAGCATAAAAGTTGCTACAAAATCTTGTGCTGGTAACGAGTTTACTAAGAAATTCTAGGGCCAAAAAATATAACTTTGATCTAGAAAATACTTTTTTTTTTTTTTTCGACCAGACATAATTCTGCACCCTACAGCCATAGTAACTGTAGCTTTATTAAAGTCCAATTCATTAATAGTAAATCAGCAAGATGTATATACATCTATATAATTTAAAGAGTGGTTGTTTATCTGTAAATATGTATGTACGTCCAACTAAAACTAAAAAAAAAAAAACACCCACAAAGTTTGTATTTATTTTCTTGATTGGCATTGATCCGGATGAATAATTCAATAATACCCAACCAGAAAAGTAATATATATATATATATATATATATATATATATATATATATATTGATTCCCTTGGATTTTACTTGTGCAAATGTAAATTTAACAAATTTTCTTGGATTCTGCATTTTTGGATTTTACCGTCATTGGATACTTTACTCTTCACCAAACTATCAATTCATGTGAAATCACTTTTTTTCTTCACCTTATTCCCTCTGCTTCACTTTTTGTTATCAAATAAGATCTATGACTTACTTGTAGTTTCATTAAATACTTTTGCAAGCAAAATCCGATCTTGCATTTTGCTAAATCCTACCCTCTGATGAGAAGGAAAGTATTTCTTTGAAACTCTGCAGATTAAGAACTATCTACTTATTTAGTGTTTCCTTTTTAAAATGAAATGTTTTTAACTCTTTAGATTAGACTACAACTATATAGATCATTTGGAAGTCTGATTTTCATAAATGTTTGTAGAGAAAGCATGTAATGAATGACATAGTAAGCAATGAATTAATGCTTTTATTAAATAAAGCATATTTTTAAATGCACATAAAAATTTTTCATATAAAAATGTTTACCTGACAAAGATACGTTTCTTTATATAGTCCGATAAGGATCTCGTTTTAGCAATGAATAAGAACATAACAGATGCATATACGTATTTACGAGATTTTATTCTATGATGGTTTAAATTCAAATCTACATGTACAAAAAATAAAACTAGCAAATGAAGGTTTCCTCTGTTTTTTTTTTTTGTTTCTTTCTATGATTCATCAGATTCGAAAATGAACCCCAGTAGTTGATGTCTGGCACTCTATATAAAAAAAAAAAAAAAAAATTCAACTAGGTAGAAGAGTAACTTCTCTTGCCTTTGCTAACATTAATTTGTTACATTTTTTTTTTTTTTTTGTCAAGTTTTCGTTCTGGTGTTGTCTATTGTAAAGAATGCCCCAAAATTCTTATATTTTACACATATTCATACTTTTGTTTTCTGTAAGGCTATATATTTTTTATTAAATGTTCTATGACTCATCAGATTCGAAATTGGACTCCAATGGTTGATTTGTGGTACCCTGTCATCTGAGTTCTCAAAACCATTACTAGAAATTGGAAAAATTATATTCTATTTAAATGAAATTCCTTTTAACATTTTTTATTGGTATTGTTAAACGAAATTTTCAATTTCGTTTATTTTAGGTTTATCTATTTATCTGCTTATATTTAAAAGGCTGTGTGTGTGTGTGTGTGTGTGAGTGAGAGTTCCTTATAGACTCCAAAACGACTGGGCCGATTTTTTTTTTTAATTCACATACATGTACCTTATGTGCCTGAGAGTGTTCTTAGATAGGTTTTGTATCGGAATACCTCAGATAAACATCAAAAATCGAAGAAATCTGATTAAAGAGGAAACAGTCCAATTTTGGTCAAAGTTAACGTTTATGCAGCCTACCAACATAACTGCATTCAAGAACTTTTATCACCACACAAGCAGAACGGCTCGGCCTATAAAATCAACAGTAGGTTCTTTGATAAGACAGAGGCGCATTCAAAATAAACGCTTCTGTTTATAGTATAATTGGGCCATTGTACTTGACTTTTGCATTTTCAACTTAATTCAAGTCATTATATAAAATTAAAATTTCATAAAATCAACAGTAGGTTCTCTACGTTGAAATATAGACTACAATGAATTGTGGACTAAGTCACTACGAGGAGGCATGTGAAACTTCCTTCCAGTGCACAGCAGTGAGTTCCTAACTAGAGCAGGCAATCAATTGATTTGATTGACAAATGAGCGAGTTCACCGATTTTGATGATGATAAAAGTATTAGAAGTGTGGAACATTTGTTAATGCTCTTTAAATCGCGAGCAACGTCAGGTCGCCCTGCTAGTTTAATATATATCCTGGTTCAAGAAAACTATCATATATATATATATGTGTGTGTGTGTGTGTGTGTTTTACAGTCTGAATAGGATCTTATTTTAACTATGAAAAAAATTCTTATTTTATTGAAAATAAAAATATGAGTATAAATGTATGTGTGCACACACACACATATATATATATATAATGTCTATTATTTCCAATAAAATTTCCTATATATATATATATATATATATATATATATATAAGCTCTATTTCCTTTTCAGTTTTGTTGAGCTTTTACATCTGGCTGAGTTTATTTTACTTGTAAATATTAACTCTTTAATATTTATAATATATTTTAAGTTTACCATTTTGATTACCTTGGTAAACTTATTGTAATTTTTATTTTATATATATATATATATATATATATATATATATCTTTAATTGATCGAAATTAGAAATTTCGATTAACAATATTTTTTTTTTTTTTTTTTTACATGGGATCACCACTTATCAAGGCCTGTAAGCCACTCGGGGATAAGGGTTATTTTGCGTACAATAATCAATGGGATAATATCGTAGTAATAGTTGGTATTGGAGATTTGATAAAGTGTCTTACTTAAGGGGGTGATTAATCAGGAATTTGTTTATGTTGGACTTGAAGACATCCAAGTTGTAGTCAGGTGGGAAACAGGCAAACGGAAGAGAATTCCACAGGCGTGCACTTCTCAGAAAAAAAGCTATTTTCATGGAATCTACGTTTTGATTTAGGCACAGATAAAGAGTTGGGGAAATTACTGACATTGAAATTTATATCAATAAAAAGAATGTTAAATAAATGTATTTCATTTGAGTACAATATAATTTCTCCCATTTCTAGTAATGGTTTCGAGAACTTAAATGACAATACCAAAAAATCAACCATTGGAATCCATTTTCTAATCTGATGAGTCATAGAACATTTAATAAAAAAATATATAAATTTACAGAAAACAAACGTCTGAGTATGTGTAAAATATAAGAATTTTGGGGCATTCTTTACAATAGACAACCCCCAGAACAAAATCTTGACAAAGAAAAAATATGTAACGAATTTATGTTATCAAAGGCAAGATAAGTTACTCTTCTACCTAGTTGGATTTTTTTTTTTTTTTTTTAGAGTTTCAACTAATTTAAAGCATTTATTCCATTTGATAAAGAAGTAGTCTCAAGTATTACACAAGAAAAAGAAAAAATGACCGATACTCGAGGGTCACGACTTTGGGTCTGGATAATTGGTCAGCAATAAAAAAAATAATAAACAAAATATTAGAAACCCACCCAGTAAATGTCACGGTAACACTTATTGGATGGTTTTTCTAACAGTATTTTGTTTAATTTCCATTTTATGAGCGATTATTGAGATTTCAAAGATATGACAGTCACATGTTCACTATTTTTTATTTAATACTTGACACTGCTTGTTTTTCGAACCGAATAAACGCTTTAAAAGAAGATAAAACAAACAAAAAAACTTATACAACTAGGTAGAAGAATATCTTGCCTTTGATAACATTTATTTTTTTGTCCACTTTTTCGTTCTGTTGTAAAAAAAATGCCCAAATTTTTTATATAATGTTACAATTCCTGATAGGCCTTTAGAAAAGTTTCTTTTTTTACTAGATAAAATTATAAATAACTCTACATCAAATATCTTTGAGACTTTTGCAACATTTTTTTTTTTTATCGTTTAGTTCATCTGTTAATTTTGTTTGTTCATTTTGTTAATAACAAAGCTAATACCAAGAATCCTTTGATGACACTCTTGATCTTAGTCAAAGGGAAATTACTAAATTTCTTAACTCATACAATTATCATTTGCTTAGTATGCTTTTTGTGATGTTTTTTTCTTTTACAATAACAAATTACTCTGTACAACAAAGTACAGTTTCCCTGTACGTTTTTGTTTTGTTTTTTTAATTTGGTGCCTTTTTTTTTTTAATTTTTTAAATCATTTCTACGATAATTTACTAACTTATTTTTCAACCCCCTTAACCAGACCTCAAAAGCCAACAAACTTCAACGCATTTTTGTTCAAACAAAAAATTGTTTCCCCATGGTTTCATCAAAGAAACGGGTATATAGTTTTGGTTTATCCGTTCTGTCTGTCTGGATTGGGCTGTAGTCAATCTTGTTTTCCAAAAATCAAATCCACAAAAAAGAACAAGATAACAAATTCAAGATGGTTATATAGAGTTGATAGTTTTCTATTTTCTAGTTTAAAAAAAAAAAAAACAGCTTTTCATAACATCAAATTTAATTAAATCGAAATTAGAAAAAATATGGAAGAATATTCAAAATCATTTGACATTAATGTTTGCTTGAAAGACTTAAAAAATATTTAAAACAATTTTTTAAGTAGTCGCTATTTAAAAGATGATTGTAATAAAATACAATTTTTAATCAAATAAACTAAATTAAAATTTAAGATATTTTTAATCGCCTTCAAATATTTTAAAACTCAAGTTTCATTGTATTCAAATTTTGAAATAATTTTTACTAATGTGTTAAACTAGGAAATTACTCTGAAAAAGACTATAAATTAATAGATTGAAATGAATTTAAATTTTTACTTGCTCAAAAGGTTGATCAAATTTAATGATTTTTGTAACGCTCAAAATACTAAAATGTAATTAATTTCATCCATAAATGAGTGAAAAACAATCTTTTTCTGAGCTACATGAGAAACCTGGATAAAATTACTGCGAACAAAATATTTCAAATTAATATTTTGTTTTGCCTTTGTAGAGTTATTAAAAGTTAAAGTATTAAGTTTTGTTTGAATAAAGCTGAATAAGCCAAAAGAGTAATCTCCCTTGATCTTTGGTCATGTCGAGAGGAAAGAAAGATAGCACTTTAAATTGTGAGTTATTTTTGTAGACGGTATTTATGAAGGACGAATCGGGTGACTTGAAATATAAGTTTTAAGATATTAGTTTCTGAATAAAAACTTTAAATGTTTCTGATAAAAAAAAAGTGCCTTCCATATTTAATTTAAATTTGCTGCTGATCGAAAAGATCGGTTTTCTTGTGAAGATAATCCAACCAGAAAAAAGATCTTCTAAATAAATAAATAACTATAATTAGAATGTACCGTTCCTAATAACATGCAGTAACGTTCAACAAAAGAAAAAAGTAGGCAGAATATAAAGTAACGAATTCATTTTTTAATGTGAAATGCATAGCATTGGGTTTGATATAAGAAATCCTGGTCAGTTAATTTTATATTAACTGGATTAGATTTGATACAAAAGTTTAACTTATGGAAGAAAAGCGTCATCGTTTAGAGCAAGATATACATATTACAACAAGTGGCAGTTGAATGATGTGGATTTGTATTTTTGTATTAAATAAAAAAAAAATCTTCTCCTTTGATTATTTTTGTAGATGTGAGCTTCTTGTTTCTTTGCTTGTTTCGGTGCATGTCACGTTTGTTATTTCACAAAAATTTATATTTATTTCAAGTTTTCAGACTATCATCTTAATTACCTTGAAAGTTTCAGAACTTTTTAGATGACGACTGATATTTGGCATTGTTTGGATTATGCGGACTACTATTCTCCTATTCAATGTTATTTTCACAGCGTTCTGACGGACATAACATTCAATCTTCTTTTGGCATGGTGCAATAAAGATGTTGAGTAACAGTAAGTTTGACCTTTAGGCGAAAATCACAGTTCTGATGCTGCACTTGACCATTTCTGTCTTCAGTCAGTGGAGGAGAAATCCTCCATGACTAAGACAATTTTTATTTTTTGTTCCTACCCAGAGTGCCCCTTTTTGGGAAGCTAGATTTTTTTCCCCACGTTAAAAACTGACCTTGTGTCTAACTCTGTCCTCGTGGGGGAGACGATCGGCTCTACGTGAAAGTCTTCTGGAGGTTGACAGTTTAATCCTCACTAAGTCCATACAAAGAATTAAAACTTCTATCCTAACACAATGAGAAGAATCTGACCCTCTTGATTACAGAAAGGGTTCAGTTCGAAATTTTGTATGAATTCCAAGATTTTGCATAAGGATTCTCGAGTTTGAAAACATGTACCTATTGGGATTTATATCGATAGAACCGTTGGGAAAATAACACCCCAAATCCGTATAATAATCCAAATAATACTGAATTTATATTGTCTGTTGAGAGGTTGCAGATTTTATTCCTCTATTTCAGATCCATTTTCAATGGAATAATTCTTTTTTATGTCAAGTTGCAAAAAAACTCTGTTCTACTTAACTAAAATTATCATCTTGCACTGTCTGTTATCTCCATCATTTGCATCTTGAATATTGTATAAAAAATATCTTTATCTTAGGAGTCTGATGACTATTTTAATAAAATATATCAACCAATTACAGAATTTTTTTTGACTGTTAATCTACTCAAGTTCTTCTCCAAAGGATTTCTCGAGCTTAAAAAACGTTTTCTATCTTAAACTTTTTTTTTCTTTTTTTTTGTCCGGTTTCATTATTGAGCACTGTTATTCCTGTTTCCAAATAATAGCAATAATCATTTAGTCCATTCATTGATCAATGATATTATCTATATAGTAATAATAATCAGGAGGTGAACTAGTGTCTGTCAGGAGAGCACAGATTAAGACTGGGCATAGATGTAGACTGATAATCTTTATTTTTTTCTGAAAACAAATTTAGTACCAAATACTATATTTCTCTATTATTAATATCATAAACTTAATTGAAGTCTGTGCTGTTTGTGAAAAGCCAATTGGGTACAACTCCTTTTTTATGATACTTGTAAGCATTGGGTACACACAAGAAGTGCAGGAGAATTACTGATAGGTTGAGAGAGGATAACATGTTCGTGTACAAGACTTGTAAGACGATGCAGACGGATAAGAACTCATGTGGGAGAAAGTATATTTGGATGGCGAATCTATTGAGGTTGGTCAGAAGTTTAGTTACCTTCGTGATATCATTGGAACACAGGAAAGAGTTAGTGCTGCTGTGATTTCAAGAGTTAGGAGTGGATGGAGTAAATTCATGGAATTTCTGCCATTACTAACCAACAGAGTGTTGCCACTCGCGATCAAGAGAAGAGTCTATCGGGCATGTGTATGCAAAGTGATGTTTAGAAGTGAAACCTGGCCAGTGAGGGTTGATGGCATGCGTTGCATGGAGAGAAATGATGAGAATGATACAATAAGTGTTTAATGTATGTCTTCAGTTTTTTTTTTTTTGTTTTTTTTTTATTACATTTTCACCCCAAACAAGGCAAATTGCCACTTTGGTGTAGGGGGCTACTATCAGGGGCAACAACTACTGGGGTACTATGTAGGGATTTGGGCAGCAAGGTGTCGGTTCACGTTACACTTGAACTTCTGCACGTCAGTACTGTTGGGGAAGCAGGGACCTGAAATGGAATTCCAGAGTCTTGCGGTTCTGGGGAAGAAACTATTGGAGTAAAAAGATCTTTTACATCTAGGGACCTCTACAGTGTGGGGGTGGGATCTAGTAGCCTGTCGGGTTTGTCGAGGGTGCTCGCGTCGTGGGGGCACAAGTGATTGCAGTTCATCAGAGCATTCACCACTAAAATACTTGTAGAAAAGGCAGAGGGATGCAACATTTCGTCGATGGGACAGAGGCTGAAGCTTAGATGCCAGTTCAGGGCCTATCAGGTTTGCGACTCTCTTTTGAACCTTGTCAAGGAGCGAGAGACTAGTAGCAGATGCACCAGCCCAGATGTGGCAGCAATACTCCATACATGGGCGAATGGTGGCCTTATAGAGGTACAGGATACTTTCGGGTGTTAGTAGTTTTCTAGCACGGTAGAGAGAGCCTACCTTTCTTGCAGCGGCCCTGGCAATGCCTTCAATGTAATTGTTCCAACTCATGTTTCCTGTGAACGTTAGGCCAAGGAGTTTGAAAGATGGACTCTCAGATAAAGAGTCGTTGGCCATTGCTATTGGTGGTAGAGAGGGTTTCTTGTAATTATTGAATGAAACTAGTTTAGTCTTGGCAGCATTGAACGCGACCAACCACTTTTGTCCCCATTCCACTACAGATTGGAGGTCTTCCTCTAGTGTTTCTGCCATTTCTTTAGAAATGTGTTCATTCGTCTTCCTGTCGTGTCTGCCATAGAGTGTAGTGTCATCAGCATATATACCCATCTCAGAGGCAATGTTGTCGGGGAGGTCATTTATGAATATCAGGAACAATAGAGGTCCAAGGATAGAACCCTGGGGCACTCCCGCATTTATATCATATTGTTTAGATGTGCGACCGTTGAGGACTACCTGGATTTTTCTCTTATCTAAGAAGGATTTAATTATGTTTAGTATTCTACCAGTGATACCGTATGATCTGATTTTACTGAGGAGACCCTCATGCCATACCCTGTCAAAAGCCTTAGATATATCTAGAGCTACCGCTCTGCCTTCCCCCGCTTTGTCCAGTGATTGGTATATACGTTCAGAGATCACGGTGAGGATGTCTGCTGTGGAACGGGCTTGTCTAAATCCATATTGTTTGTCAGTCAGTAGTTTAGCATCTGTAAGATGATGGACTAGAGCATGGTTAATTATGGTCTCAAATATTTTGGCAAAAAGTGGGAGGAGGCTAATGGGGCGATAATTTGATGGGTCTGTCCTTTCGCCAGAATTCTTGAATACTGGTACAACAGAAGCAGTTTTCCAACAGCCCGGAAAGCAAGCTTCATTAAGACATTTGTTGTAGAGTTTGGAGAAAACTGGAGCTACTGGAGTTGACTTCAGTGAAAGATTAAATCTGGACAGTATAGGGACAAGAAGACTTTGATTGTATGGTCACGTTGAAAGAATGGATGCAGGTTCTTGTCTTAGTAAATGAGGTAGCAAATGGAAGGAAATGATAAGGATGGACTTGAGAGAAAGAAGGATAAATTGTAAGAGATAGGTTAGTTTGGAAGTAAATTTCTAGAAACTGTCCACCATATGCCAGCATGTAAAACAGACGTTAAATCGTATATGGTGATGATATATACATTCATGTTAGAATCTATGGCAGGCAACTAAATGTCACCTCTTTCATATGGATCTTACGAAATATTTTTACTTCTTTAACATATGGCTTCAGGATAAGTTTTTTCTTTATTTGTTAATTAACTTTGCATCTTTTCTTTCTATAAGTTTTCATTCTTCCCATCTTTTCTTTCTATAAGTTTTCATTCTTCCCATCTTTTCTTTCTATAAGTTTTCATTCTTCCCATCTTTTCTTTCTATAAGTTTTCATTCTTCCCATAAGTTTTCATTCTTCCCATCTTTTCTTTCTATAAGTTTTCATTCTTCCCATCTTTTCTTTCTATAAGTTTTCATTCTTCCCATCTTTTCTTTCTATAAGTTTTCATTCTTCCCATCTTTTCTTTCTATAAGTTTTCATTCTTCCCATCTTTTCTTTCTATAAGTTTTCATTCTTCCCATCTTTTCTTTCTATAAATTTTCATTCTTCCCATCTTTTCTTTCTATAAGTTTTCATTCTTCCCATCTTTTCTTTCTATAAGTTTTCATTCTTCCCTTAATAATAGTGAGGATTATATATATATACAGGGTGGGCCAAAATAAGGGTCCTATATATATATATATGATTATATTTAAAGATAGGACCCTTATTTTGACCCACCCTGTATATATATATATATATATATATATATATATATATATTATTCACTGTGTGTTGTTTGCAAGTTGAATAAGGTTTGTAAACAATCGTTTGGATCTGGAACACTTTCCCTCGTCTACTTTTTTTCTTATGGTATTTTGACTCGTTACTTCAAACTCTGTTTCGATAAAGTTTTTATTTCTATTCATGATAATGTTAGATGTTGTATATTTGTGTATATATATATATATATATATATATATATATATATATATATATATATATATGCACACACACACAGAGTAGAACCCTAGGATACGGTTTTTAAGGTTACAATGTGCAATACGATGTTTTTCGGCGCTTGGTTACAGTATTTGTCTCGCCTTACGATGTTATTTATAATGTTATTTGACTATATACATGTGTATTATATGCTGTACTGTATTTTGTTACTAATTTTATGCCGTATCCCGGGGTATATGTATATATACTGTGTGGTGTTAGTGGAAAAGAATTCGAGCAAAGTGCTCGATTATAAAGAAAAAAAAAAATCCAGTATAAGTGCATAATACTTATATTAAAATTTTACAGAAGGTCGGAAAAACATTGGTACTGTCGGTTTCAAATCCAAATGTAAAGAAAGAAGTTTACAGTCGAAAAATATTGGATTCTCTTTCAGCCTCTGTTTATATAAACAGAAACTGAAGAGAATCCAATGTTTTCGACCATAAACTAGTTCCCTTATATTGGATTTGAAACCGACAGTACCAACGTTTTTCTGACCTTCTGTAAAATGTATATATCATGCTATCATCCATGTTTATTACAATACAACAAGGGTAGATTATCTCGTTTACATCGTGAATTGTAAAATTCAAGTAAAACATTTTTTTATTTTTTTTAATTTATTTTTTTTTATTTTTTTTTTAATTTTCAATTTTTTTATGTTGTCTTTGTTGTTTCATCCGATCATCATCATTCTTTTGTATTCACGAGAAAATGTAACTCTTCATAATCAAATTTATTTGCTACTAGTGCGTCCTTTGAACCAGACGTAACTTAGCGTTCGCTCGGCTTTCTCCGGAACATGAAGTTAGCAGCTCGGATTTAGCTGCTGTCTGACGTAACCTGGTGATTAGCCAATCACAACACTGTGCACTTAGTTTCAACTCTGCGTGTGTGCATGTATATGAGAGTGCTACTCCCAAGCAACAGACGATAAAGTGGATAAATATTGGAAGAGGGGGGGGGTCAACAATAAAAAAAATCCACCATTTTTTTTTTACATGCCAGTCAGTCAGGAAGAGAAGGGCAAAACATGAATTTGACCGTCTTGGGCCAACAACAGTTACAGACATCGGACACTGTAATCGACTTTTGTCAACAGTGGAAACTAGTGGCAAAAAAAAATACAATGTGCAACACATGCAGTCACAAGTGCAGCCTAGCAAAAAAGAGGGAGTATCACCTACGGCTGAGGCTGGAGATATGCGAATGTGAAGTGTCGACGGTGGACAGCAATCTGGACTGGGACCTTTTTTGCTAAATCTCGGCAAAAACAAAACAAAACAAAAAACTAACCCACCTACTTTTGTTTTATTTTTTTTACCAAAAATACTTTTTAAAAAATGTGAAAAAAAAAAGACCCTAACCATAATCTGAATATCCCAAAAAAGCAAGTAGGACTTTAAAAAATAAAATTTGTTCTAATTTTCATTCACAAGCAAACAAAAGAAAACTTGAAAACAAAAAGTTCTTTTCCAATTTTCCTTAAAACAAAATATTTAATTATCACATTTTTAAACAAACAAACTTGTTTCTTTGAAACTTTTCTTGAAAACATTTGCTTAGAATTATTTATTTGACAAGATAAAATCACTTATAACTTTTTTCACACAGTCAATAAAAAAAAATACAGTAGGTTCTTTTTTTTATGTTTCTACATTTAACATTTTGCTATTTTCTTTTATGTACATAGTGTTTCATCAGTGATGTTCATCATAATCTGGCTGTTGACGTCATGTTTCAGCAAAAGCCAAGCGAACGCTGAGTTACATCTAGTTAAAAAGACGCACTAGTGCCATTTTTATTTAAATAGATTATCTGCTCATCCTGAAGTAAATTACATTAAAGTAATTGAGGGATAATAAATCTCTTGCAAGTCTTCTGATATTTTGCATGTTTTTGCTACAATTTTATTCATCTTTATTTTGTAAACCTGAGTTTAATATAAAAATAGAATTAACTTAGAAGTTGCAAGACTCTTGTTAAAATTATACAAGGCTGAGAGCAAATAATTGTAAATTTTAGTTTTTTTTTTTATTTCATAAGAAAACCAGCTGATTAACAGATTAGATTCATTTTCTAGAAAAACACCAACCATTATATTCTGATCAATTGAAACACTACTTGAGATTTATTAAAAAAGTTGTTTGTTTTTTGTTTTTTTTTTGTTTTTTTTAATAATCATGAAACCTTTTTTCTTAAAGCCTCTTAGCTCGACTAGAATGGTCAACGTGTCATTCCAATTAATGGGTCTTCATTCTCTGATAAATAATACCGAATGTTAAAATTTCATCGATTTCTTATGAATTGATGAAAAACTACTTTTCAACAGAGATTAATGAGAAACACAAAATCTTTGTGAAATAAAATTAAATGAAGCTTTTTTTTTTTTTTTTTTTTAGAATCATTAGCACGATTTCCTAAAATTTTATTTTTAAGAAAATTTTATTTGTATGAATGGAATTATCATAGGAAAATTAAATTTAGAACAGATTTTTATTTAAATACAATGACTCCTGAATTACTTACACAAGCATCAACTGACAGTTGGACAGATGATGAATCATGGAGCCACTATTTAACTAAAGACAAGAAATACCATTAACCCTTTATTACCTGAATTATGATGTAGATTATTAAAAATATATTTATTATTAACTAGCATTTCAGTTGGCGTTGCCCGGGTGTTTGGAAGTGTATGTTGAGCAAAAAAAAAAAAAAAAAAGCGGTCAATTTTTTTAACTTGACCCCTATTATGACCCCTTAACATTTATTGTTTGGGACTCAAATCAAATTATTAAGTTAGATCCATGTCCAAGGAATCTATATATAAAATTTCAAGTATTTAGACCCAAAATTGGCGGAGGAGTTTGGTAGAGTTCTCAAAGGTCAAATCGTTGAACTTTGACCCCTTAAAAGCCAAATTTCTGGCTGAAAATCAATCACAAAGATTTTCCGAAATCTCAGTACCCTGTATATCAAATTTCGAGTCTGTAAACTTAAAATTGAGTTATGGCGTAGAAAAATGTACAGACACACACACACTTCACTTTTATAGATATCTAGATTTTAGATGTGAAATACTGAATGTAAGGAATGGACAGTTGCAATCTGAATTAATAAGTGCAAGGCGTATTTGAATCAATTCCCACGTCATTTATGCAGTTATATTCATTTATTTACCACTGAACGAATTAGTTCAACCATGTCAGAAAAAGTTAATCATGCACATCTAAATTAAACAGAATTACTCAAAACTACAACCAAGCATAAGGAATATTTGCAAGGAATATGATTGCATACCAAACCTCACTATGCTCAAATAATTGACTACCTGAAGAAATGAATCGTTTTAAATTAAAAAAGAAACCAAATATTTAATCAGATTATCTACACGATACACAAGTTTTATAACCACAACCCAAAATAGAAATATTAACCAACAATTGAGAGTATAAAATGATTATCCTTTAAATTGAAAAATCTCACAAAACAATGTGTGAAAAGTTATTTAATTGCATGAAACATTCTTGGTATCAACCCTTTGTATTGGACTATATGCAGAGCATATGTGAGATGTAACCTAGTGTTTCTCACCCTCGAGTCCATAACAGTAACAGCACCTTTTAAATACCAAAACAAACCAGATGATCTTGTAAATACTCTATGATCAGTGAAGAACTGGTTTTACTGCAGATTTTGGTTTGAAGTCCACAGACTATACCAGCAATCCAAAATTTCTTGAAGAAATACTACATAGTACAAAATTACCTATATGGTGATTAACAGAATATACATTCGCGGCCTATGAAACCAAATTTTATTCTGCTCAATTTACACAATGTTTGATATTGTAAAATCATCTACTTTTTTCTTTTATAATGATAAAACATTTTTCTTAAAGCCTCCAAGATCAGCTGGAATAGTTAACATGTCATTTCCACAAATGGAACTCCCTTCTTTAATTAAAGGCAAATCAAAAAATGATGATGAGGTTTGTGCTAGTTTTCAATGGGCCATTTTCTCTTCCTCCATCTCTTTTTTCTTTTTTTTAATCTGGTTGTATCTTTGGACTCAATTCACTAAAAATGTTTCAATGGATTTCTTCTGATTCATACAATCCTTTCATTTTTTGGTTTTTACAATTACAAGCGATTTTTGTTTGTTTGTTTTTTTTTTATTTCAAATTTCTGTTTTCAGTTTAGGGCATCTTTTTATCTATCATTTTATTTTGATATTTCTGTGCATATTTGATTTTACCTTTTCTTTTCTCTCGTCCGGTAAAGGGAGGTAATCTATTCTATTTCCGTTGCTTGTTTAGACTGATTTTTAAAACCAGCGCATTTCACACAAAAATATTTACATAATTACATGTCGTGTCGAAATTAGTATAAATTACAAAAAATGATCCAGTAGATGTGCCAGATGTATTTTTAACAAAAATCCTCTACAATTAAGTTTTGTTTTAAAAATGGTAGACCCTTAATTTAAGTCAAGGGAGATAAGCCATTTTGTTAGTCTGTATTGGTCACACAGCCCTTCCACATTAAAATGTACAATAAAATTCAATAATTGGATAAATTCTATTTTTACTTGGACTTCTTTTTTTTTCTACTAGATTTTTCATATTTTTTAAATTTAAACTAATTTCGACATGACACGATAAGTACATAATGTTTTCACCTGAAATGTATTGGTTTAAAATATCTACACAAGCAGCCCATTTCATCTTATTTTAAAAGTAATGGGGAAGTAATTCATTTTTTTTCTGTACCAAGTTTTGCGAAGAAAGGGTAAGAACACTCAATAAAATACAATTAACGGTTGTATAGGGTATGGGATAATATGCATCTAATGTGAAAATATTTTCAATATTAATTTATTGTCATAAGTTGTATTTTAGAAGGAAAAACATATCAAATAAAATGACAAAGCCATCCAAAATAAAATGTTAAATTTAATTAACAGACTGGAAATATCAATCCTAAATAAAAAGAAATTTCGGTGTTAGGCAATGTGTGTGAAGCTTATAATGCCGGCAACCAGCAACTGATGCAGGCAATTTCATACTTTATCAATTCTTAGCATCAATAAATATTTTAATCTTTCATCTCTTTAATATCTTCGATTGTTAATAAGAGTGATAGGAGCAAGAGTTATAAACAGTGTATAAAAGAAAAGTGAAGAAGGCGTAAAACAACTTAGTTAAAGGTGATAAAAAAGGAGTATTAGATAAAAAATAAAAAAAAATACACCTATTGAGTTAATTGCAAATTGTCGCTAATTAAAACCAATGCAATGGATTTTTTTAAATCCTAAAACTAATAAATATTTCAAAATTTTGTGATTAAAACAACATAGGTAACAAAGCCTTAAGACAACCAGCGTTGATTGACTCAGTTTGAATATGAAATAGATTTTTAAATTTTATATAGAGTGCATATAAATTTTTTTTTTTTTTTTTTTTTTCTTGCCTTGTTTTGCTTGCTTGCAATATTTGTCGATTTGTAAAGATGTCTTGATCAAACCGGTCTTGTGATAATTATTTTTTTTTTATATTTCCTCCTGCATGCGGAAATGGTTTATTATTGGTGGTGGTTGAAATCGGTGAAACTTGGACATTATAAATTTAATTCTTTTTTTTTTTGTTAATTTTTTGGAAAAATTAATAATTACAATTAACTTTTTTTTTTTTCTTACTGCTATTAATATTTAAAAATGTTTATTTAATTTTGTTTGCTTCTTCATCCAATAAATGCATATGTAAATAATTTACTCAAAGTCAAGGGCGACCTAAAGGTTTCCTTTTCATTGATTATGCTGTGATATGAGGAACGGTGACATATGTCCCTGAATATCACTGAAATTAAGCAATGTTGAGCCTGGTTAGTTAGTACCAAATGGGTGACCATTTGGGAAGTCTGGGCGCTGTATGTGCTCTCTGCTTATCTTGGCATTTGTTTCCAATTGTACACACACACACACACACACACACACACACACACACATATATTCCACTTGCCACTGGTATTTAACAATGTCGACTCAGAAAAGGTATGGTTGGAGATTGTACACTTTTTGCCAGAAAAATTTCATATGTAAACACCTTTCTCCATAGTCTGTCAAAATTGAAACTCTTTACCTTTATTTTACCCTGTAATGTAAAGAAGCATCAACTATCTTTTTTTACTTCTAGTAGATGTTTCTACGATATTTTGCTAACTTACATATTTCTTAATCCTTTTAACAAGGCCTCAAAAGCCACCACATTATGGCTCTACCAAGGCTTCAAACACAGTCTCTAACCATTATGCCAGATGATTCATGATTAGGTCTAGGACAAGAGAATATTCTTTTCATTATTTTGACTTTCGGGTGTGTATCCGTTGATATCTCGTATGCTTTTATATAGTGATGTGGTTCTCGATTGATTAACTGTATCGGATATATACTCGAGTCAAAACAATGATAAAAATATGCTCTTGTCATAGCCCTAATCATGATGAATGTATAATCTAGTATAAGTTTATATTGTACCACTAGTTATAAAAAAGGATCCTTACAGGCATTTATTTAAAAAAAAATAATCAGATTTATTTTCATATAAAGATGATTCTAATCTAATAGTTTATAATTCTGTATCTTTCTCCAGCTCTCCTGAACAGTATCCCAGTCTTATAATGCTAAATTAATGATTGCAGTGGCATATATGTAAACTCTCAACTATCTTTTACACACGTTTCTTCTAACTTCCTATTCTATTTTTTTTTTTTTTTTTTTTTTTTTAATCAAACACATTAACTGATACCTGTTATATAGCATCCCTTATTTAAATCTAGATTTTATATTCTACAGATATTCACTACTGGTTTTAATATTAGATTGGGTTAGTGTTTAGGAGAGATGGAGAACAATTATGTTATCTATAACTAGGGCTAGGATAGGCTTTTCATCGTTTTGACACGCGAGTGTGTATATGTTGATATCTTATATACTTTTATACAAAGTGATGTGGTCTCGGTTGATTAACTGTATCCAAAGATGTCGGATATATACACGAGATTCAAAAGAATGAAAAGAATATTCTGGAGCCCAGTCCAGATATTATGATATCTGGACTGGGCAGTCCAGATATTATAATATCTGGACTGGGCTCCTGGAAAAAGTTATGCATAATATCTGGACTTGAATTCTTAAAGAAACTTTCTACAAATTTGTATGCATAAATCTGGTTACAGCCAGAAAAAGGAATCGTGTAGCATATACTTTCTATTTTTTTTTTCTTTGCATTTGTCAAGGGGGACAACTATTCACTACATTTAAATGAACTAATATTTAATGAACCTCAACTTGCCAAAAAAAACAAAAAAAAAACAACTTAAATCAAATAAAAAATAGATTTAAATAAAATGTGAAACTGCAAAACAATGAATTTTTATGAATTTTTTTTTTTTATTTATTTATTTTTTATTTTTTATTTTTTATTTTAGAAATCCGATTTGTTGGATTTGGAGATCGACTGGTGGTCAAAATATTATGCTTCAGTTGGAGAAACAAACAAATGTCGGAAATATCTTCAGAAAGGTTATGACACTCTAAAGGTAAGTTTTTCGTTTGAATATAATTATAATACAACCTTTCTTAACTATCTAGAAATGGGAAGTCGGAGCAAATACATTGCTTTGGAAGCCAGAGTCGGACTTTTTTAAATATTAGGAATTTGGATATTTGTGTAATCAACTTGCATCCATATTCTTGCCACGTACCACTTTTGTTTTTTGTTGAATTGTTTAGATTTTATTTATTAAAAAAATGATTGACTTGCTTGTTTGGCTGAACTGTGTTTTGAGGAGAGGTTGTTTTTAATTTACAATTTAATAAAGTAATAAAATTAATGTACAAATGGATCTAAATGGATTATGGTGGAATTTAATTTTATAATGAAATACATTTTGTGGTTTGGGGGATGGGAGAAACACCTTTTTACTTGAGCACGCTGTATTTGGAGTAGGTATTTGTTTTTAATTTACAGTATAGCTGACTAGTGTATGAATCAATCGAAATGCATTATGGTGGAATTTAATTTCATTACTAATTCCTTACTGAGGTATGGGCATAGAATTTTCAATGTAAAACAAGATAACCCACTTATGCACTACTACAAAGGAACTACTTTTTTTGGTTTCAGTTTGTAGATTTGAAGAGTGCACAGCAAGACAAGACAAATGCAATTTCAGGACTAAATCGAAAATCTTAACAATAAATGCATGTTTTTTCCTCTTTTAGAAAGTTTTTGTTACAGTTATTGAATAAAAATAAATATAAGAAAACTATGATAGCACTATATATATATATATATATATATATATATATATATAATTTATTTTTATTTTATTTTTTTTTTGTAACATAATTATTTTGGAACCTGTATTATGCGTGTGAATTTTGAAAAAAAAAAAAGAAAAAAAAAATGTTTTTCTTAAAATCACAACTTTTGTTAGTAATGAATGAATGAACGTTGTCTGCCCCTGCTGTGCACTCTCCCAATCTACAAACTGAAAACCAAAAAAGTGGTTCCTTCACAGTGCACAAGTGCCCAAGGTTGCAACCCCCTGGGAGTAAATTGACCTAAAGAGTGAAAATTAACTTTTCACCCCAGAACACTAATCTTCTATGCACACTATAAAAAGCATTTGTAAATAGAACTGTAATAATAAAATGTAGACGCAAGTTTGCATGTGTAATAAAATGAAATAGTCATTTCGTTTATTTCATTGTTTAAAGGGGAAGAACTTTGCAACTAACAAAAGTCAAAGCATGAGTTATTGCCCTTACATCCTAAATGAAATTTATTATTCAGAAAAATTGGAATCTCACTCTCGCTATCGTGTAAAAGCAATTCTCCAACGGAAATTACGCATTTGATTTTTTTTTACTTTTTATCCAAAATGTTAACACTTTTTATTAACTTTCAAATTATTGTTCTTTGTTGTTTTTCTTTAGGTTTATCCTTCTGAATTGGAAAAAGTGGAAGAATATGAAGGCTTCCTTGATTTCTGTCATACATTCCAACTGCAAAGAGGCAAAGATGGTGAAGATTCAGAGTCTAATATCATCGGTGAACTCAAGGTAGGTAGACAATGTTCATCATCACATGTAATCTTGTTTGGATGAGAATTTTGTTGATAATTTAAACTATTGTACATCTGTTAAAACTTGAATCTTATGGTCCCTGTATTTATCTTTTCAGTGCACATTTAAAGTGTATCCTTTACCACAGGATCCAAATGTCGCTTTACCGCCAAAGATTTTAGCGGCTCTTCCTGATAGTGCACCACAAGTTTGCATTGTCCGCGTTTATGTTATCAGAGCAACAGATTTGCAACCAAATGATCCCAGTGGACTGGTAACATTATTTTTTGTTTATATATATTTTTAAACTAAAAACTGTTTGTGTTTCGTTTTGTTTTTAAGTTTGTTTTTGTTTGTTTTTGTTCTATACAAATTAAATTCTTAGAAAAAAAAATTACACTAAATAATGATAAATATAAAAAAAATAAATGTGAAAAGTTCTTGATATCAGAATATTTCCAAAAATTACTACACATCTCTTAAACAAAGAGTAAGGTTGATTATTAATTACATCACAGTTGAAGATTAATACCGTGCATGGTCCCTCTAATTGGTATGAGGTGTTGAGTTTGTTTTCTATAAAGGAGTCACTAATTAACAAACCTTGCAGGCCACTCGAGGATAAGGATTAATTAGTGTACAGTAGTTATTGGGACAATATTATAGTAATCGTTAGTAGTGGAAATTTGGTAAATTGGATTACTTAAGAGAATGGCTCAAGAACTGGCTCATGTTCGATTTCCATGTTATATTTTATAAACTGAAAATTATTAAAAAAAACAAAAAAACTTGCAGTGATCCCCAATGTTGCCAGGGATTGAATGATGATGTACAGATGCTTCGTACGCTCATATTTTTATTGTGATCGAAATCTGTGAAATCGACTTTTTCAATTAAAAATTATAAACTGAAAATTTAAAAAAGAAAAAAAATAGAAATATAGGGTGCTTGTGTAGACTGCTGATCTTTTTAAATCAACACATTTCAGGCGAAAACTTGTACTTACATGTGATGTCGAATTTAGTATAAATTACAAAAAAAAGAAAAAGAAAATGATTCAGTAGATGTGCTAGATATATTTTTAACAAAAAAAAATCACCCGCAATTATGTTCAGGTATTATTTACTTTAAAATGGCGGACCTTTTAATTTAAGTCAATTAAGATCAAGGGGAATAAGTCAGTCTGCCACACTGAATTGATCCCACAACATTCCACATAAAAACATAGAATGAAACTCGTTAATCCAATAAATTCAATTTAACTTGCAACTATTTTTATTCTGGATCATTTTTCGTAATTTATACTAATTCTGACATGATACATATGTATGAAATGCGTTGGTCTAAAATATCACCAATCTGCACGAGCACCGAAATGTTAATAAGGGATTCAGGACTTGGAGTAGGAATATATACAGCGTTTCTATTTAAGTCTTTGGAAATGCAAGGTCCGCCCCCCCTCCCCCCCAAGAGAATTAAGAATTATAAATTTTATCTCAATTAATGTCACTTTAGCCACTCAACTGATACTGTGTCTCCACTTTAAAAATGTTACATTATAGAATGTAAAGCAAAAAAGATTGGAATAAAAAGGTAATAAGGTGTTATGGGTATTCTGTCACTGGCGGTGCCGGGTCTTCCTATCCAAGAGAAAATATCCGACAATATAACATTAAAGAAAATAACTAAAAGAATTTTATGCCTACAACACGCATAAACACACTAACAATGCTGACCTGTTCTTTCAGGCTGATCCCTACATAACAGTTGAATTGGGGAAAACCAAAATGAATAATAAGTCTGAATATTCACCAAACACCATCAATCCAAGCTTTGGAAAGTAAGTATAACTTCCTGTTTTTTTTTTTTTTTTTTTTTTTTTTTTTTTTTTTTTTTTTTTTTTTTTTTTTTTTTTTTTTTGCTTTTTACCCAAGTATTTTTATTTGCTGTCTTCTTCTCATACCTAGTACTAATGGAGATTTGGTATCTGTCTGAAACAGAAACTATACTATTACTTCAGTTAATATACTGTTGCACTACCTTTCAATTCACAATTCCAAGATCTGTATTTGGTTAGTTCAAAAGTTTACTTCACACAAACATATGTACCCAATTTTATAGATAGACTAGCTGAAGTACCCAGCATTGCCAGGTTGTGTGTATTTAATATATTTGAATGTTCCATCCTCATACATAATTATTTGATTTCCGGCAAAAAATAATTGTCAAAAAAATATCTATAAGAAATTAAAAAAGAAAAGTTTTATTTTCCAAGCCTCTAAATAAATATTTTTATTCCGCCTGCCGTAAAATAGATTTAAATATCTTTAAAATCATGCAGATATTCACATTTATTAATGCAAAAACATGATGGCAAAAGTTAAAAAAAAAAAAAAAAAAAAAAAAAAAATGGCTTTTTCTCAACAGCTAGAATCGAAACCAAAACATTTTGTGTTCCAGACGCGTTCTCTACCGATGTTGGTATCAAGACAAAGATAATATAGTCTAAATATTAACACACTTCAGATAATGAATTTTATGTGCACATGCGCAGAAAGAAGTATAAACATGTCGCCTAGTAGAAATGAACATTTCGCATTTCAACAAGTGCCTGTATGCGTTATTCATCAACTCAAAGGTATTACTCCTTGTAAACCATCCTTGGTGTATGATTACTATTTCCTGTTAATTTTAGTGTTATGTGAATATTAGTTTAAGAGTTTACCTGTTAGATATTCATACACACATGCATGTACTGTTTTATTTATATAGATAGATGATTTCGTATTCAGGTATCTTCAATTTAAAGCTAGATGAAGAGGAAGTTTTCCTCAGATTGGATCTGTTTGTTTGTTTGTTTGTTTTTTTTTATTTATTTATTTTTGTACACCTTCACCCTTATGTCTTAGACATGGTTCGCATAGCAGAAACAAAGACAAAAGATATAAATAACACAGAGATACATCTGCAGTTTCAATAAGCACCAGAGTAAAACTTTGTTTTCCGCCGTGCGCTCTTTATTATTTCTGATGCAAAGGAGGTAACTAATAACACTGAACCCCTCTATTTATGTGTCTTGATATATTAATCGTATGATGTATCTGTATATTATGACAAAAAACGATTTTTTTTTTGATTAAAACACTTTTAAAAAAGGGAGCCTTTTGCTGTTTTATAATACAATATTGCTCAATTTTACAGGATGTTTGAAATAAAGACAATTCTGCCTCTCCACAAAGATTTGAAAGTTGGAGTCATGGATTATGATCTGCTTGGTTCTGATGACCTTATTGGAGAAACTGTTATAGATCTTGAGAACCGTTTCTTGTCGAAATACCGTGCAACATGTGGCCTTCCCAAGACCTACTGTGTGTAAGGAAACTTGTTTCTTGCGATTTGCTTGACATTTTTGTTTTTCTTTTGGTGGAAAATATTACGTTTTTTTATAAACTTATTTACTTTGCTAAATAATTATAGAGGTAAAAATTATGGCAAAAATTTTCAAATTTAAACTAAAATTTCACCTTTTTTAGGTCTGGCATCAATAAATGGAGAGATGCTAAAAAACCAAAGGAATTGCTGATAAGTTATTGTGAAAGACACAACATCAGTGGACCTGTATTTTACGGTACAAATGGCGTCAAAGTGGGCAACAGAGTTTACAACTTGGCAGACTTTGGTAAGACACGTTTGGTATTATGTTTGGTTCTAAGTTATCAAAGACGAACAATTCTTTGCATGTATTGTTCTAATTTAAATATTTCTAATATCGTGACCTTGAAAGACCAGTACTAATCAAGAAAAACCCAGTGGTATAATTAACAAAAGTGTCTTACAGAAAACATGAGTCTGATTCTGTGGCCATAACTGCCATTGTGCTTAGCCATAACTAGGGCTATGACAACAGAATATTATCATTGTTTTGACTCAAGTATATATCCGACACAGTTAGATACAATTAATCAACCGAGAACTACTTTACTCTATATTAAAGCATGTAAGATATCTAGATACACACTCGAGAATCAAAACAATGAAAAGAATATGCTGTTGTCCTAGTCATAACTATTGATTCCATCTATTCCCAGAATAGGTACATGAACTCTAATATAAACATTCATGCATTTTAATTGATTGCAACTTGTAAAACATTAAACTGCTCCTTTTTTTTTTTTTTTTTTTTTTTTTCTTGCTTAGAATTGCTGAAGCATGGAACAAACTGCATGCACTGCATCCTTTAAAAAGTCCTCAGATTTCTAAATTTGCCCAAATTATACGTAATGCCCTTCCTCTATATGCATGCATACAGAGGAATGGCATTAGGCATCTTATATACGGCACAATCACGTTGACACACCGGTTCTCATCAGATCACCGAAGTTAAGCAACATTTAGCCTGGCCAGTACCAGATGGGTGACCATTTGGGAAGGCAAGGTGCTGTATATATACTGCAAGGTAAAATACCAAGGTGGGAAACTGGCACGGTCTATCCTTTTCTCGGGGGTAGATGGACCTCTCTTAAGCCATGGTAGGCAACCAATCTAGTGATGGCATCACGATAAAAAAATACATGATAGCCCTGGTGAAGCATCAAGTATTCAGCTACGGACAAGGTTTGGATTACACTACAAACTCGTGTAGTGAGTTCAGTGTTACGGCTGCATGTTATGTTACATTATCCTATGTACTTGATAAGTTGTTCGTTAAATAATATATAAATTTATAATATATACATATAACATATATATAACACATAATCCTGCACCTGAACGCTGTACACAATGATTTTATATTGTACTAGCAAAGATACCCGCATTTTGCTCGAAACTTTGTTGTACACTTGGGTATCCACTTCGTGGTTACCCGAACATACAGCAAAGTCCCGACCTCAACATTTGACCTTTACCTTGAAAAAGTGTGCACCATCCCTAGGTTGGAGACCATCATGTCAGGTTTTGTCATGATTGGTTCAGTGGTTTGAGCTGTAGGAGAGTATATATACATATGCCTTGAACTTTGCCCATAAACTAGAAAAATGCTGCCCACCATTTCTAGGTGGGGGGGGGGGGCAGCATCGTGTCAGGTTTGGTCATAATCGGTCCAATGGTTTGGGCTGTAAGAAGTGTACGCACACACACATGAATGCTATTAATTTATATATATATAGACTAGAATACCCGTCCCAGAACGAATAAAATTAATTCTCCAAATAGAATGGTTTAATATTTCTTTATTTATTATAAACAGTTTTAAGTTGTTCATTTTTAGTTATTTTAGTTCACACAAAGATGCAAAAGAAAAACACATACAATAATTTTTTTTTAATGACTTAACATTTTTTTGCCACTTGTGCATTATCATGGAACAACATGGAACTAATTTTTTTTTTTTTTTTTTTTCTTTTTTAAGCTTCAAGAGACAATTTAATTCCAGAACAGGCTGAAAAAATTCTGAGTAGACCGTCCGAAAATGTCAACAAAAATACAATAACACAAAATAAAATATTAATTATCCAAACATTTATTGAATTAAAATAAAATTAAGAAAATTCTAATAACACAAATCAGTTTTTTTTTTTTTTTTTTTTTTTTTTTTTTTTACAAAATATAAAATGTATCTTTTAAAATTTATAAATAATTTTGAACAATCATTATTGGAATGCATGCGACATTTTTGTTTTCTGAAAAAAAAAAAAAAAATTTAAGAAAATTGTACATACTATCATAGAACAACTTCTGTAATTGAATTGTCTCCCCCAGTTCTGAGATCTTCAAAATGAAACCAACAAAGTTGTTCCATGCCAGTGATGTTCAAGTTCCCATTTTTAATGATGTACCATTATTTTTTTATGTTTTGTCATATTTTAATGGCTTACCAGTTTGTTTTTAGTGGCCTACCTTTCTTAATAGCTAACCTTGTTGAAAATTTTATTCTATTTTTCTTTTTCCTCCAATAACTTCAGAACCAGCCATCATCCCAAATGAAATGATGGGTCCTCCCCCAGAACGCCTTGCACTTCATGTTCTCAATACATTTCCCTTGATTAAAGAACACGTGGAAACCCGGTCTCTGTACAATCCTCTTCAACCAGGCATCGACCAGGTAAACACATAAAATTATTACATCAATAAAAGGAGTCATCAAGATGACCGTATGTAATCATTTTGTTCTTTAATCAACTTAAATCCACACTTCCGTTGCTGGTTGTCAATGCCATGCATATTGTCGTCCTCTGAGGATGTTTGCATTTCTCCATTTGTTGCTTGTTTTTAAAGTTAAAATAAAAGCCACTTGACATGTAATATAAGTATTCAAAGAACCCAAACATGTGGAAATTGTAGTCAAAAAGACCCAAATCACAAAGAAGACTGTCCTAATGAAACCAAATACACAAACTACCTAGAAAATCACCCCTCTTGCTCAAAAAATTGCAAAATATACAAGCAAGAGAAAGAAATCCTGACAATCAAACACCCAAAAAGCATAAGTTTCCAGGAAGTCTATAAAGAAGTAACAAATTACACCAAAAACACATACACAACAATAACTCAACAAGCAAACAAAATACACAACTACAATGGTCTAAACGACACTCCAGAAACCCCAAATAGAACGAAAGAACTGAAAAATATACTCGAAGAATTGAAATCCTTTTTGTCTGAACTAAAAATAATTCTTAACAGCCAAATAAAAAAACAGAAATGAACAACCCAGCAAAAATGGAGACAAAGCAAAGGAAATCAAAAATTCTCTCAACAAAATTTGGAGAATCAACCACTAAAGAAACTATGCACCCCAAACTTCAAAAACATGCCAGATCCAAGTCACTAACAAAGACGAAAGCAGGTGTTAAACACATATCAGGAAAAATGTAAATTGAACAAGAAAATAAAAAAACCTAGTTTCAAAAACCGTAATAAATCACCAACCAAAACTCCAAGAAATTCATATTTGTAGACTCATTATCAGTACTTGAATCATTAAAAAATTAAACAATTCCTTATCAATTCCTTGTTACAAAGGATCCATTTTATCATGCAACACAAAACTTTCATCTTCTCTTGGATTCCTAGTCACTATGGAAATGAAAAAGCTGACATGGCGGTCAAAAATTCCCTAAAACTCCAAATAAGGGACATAAAGGTCCCATATATGAACTACAAACCTTTAATAAACAATTTTATCACAAAGAAATAACAAGAAAACTGGAACAATTGCCAAAACAAATTCTTCCAAATTACGCCTACACTTAAAAAAAAAAAAAACCTTCTAGATCCCCCCCAAAAATCATGTAAAGAAGTAGTCTAATAACGTATCTGAATAGGACACACATACATAAATCACTTCTACATACTAAAAAGTGAAGAACCTCCCAAATGTATACCATGTCACGAACCTTATACAGTGAAACACTTTTTACTTGACTGCTATGATCTCACACAAATTCGTCAACACTACTATAAGGCCACAAACTTAAAAGAACTCTTCAAAAAAGAAAACCTTAAAAACCATTCTAAGCTTCCTAAAAAGAGCAAATCTTTACCATAAAATATAAATGCCATCAAATAACAAACTAGTAAAAACATTTTTCTTTTTTTAAATCTACAAAAATTAGACATAAAGGGTATTAAGTAAGGATAAATCTTCAACCTCCAAAAGTCTGTCACCCAGAACTGTTAACCATTATACTATGTGGGCAATTCTAATATAAATTGAATATAACAATTTTCCTCTGCAAAGCATCCAAACCAAACACCACACATAAATGTTTGAAGATATAAAAAAGTTGAAACCGAAAAACTTTTACCAAAAATGATTGCATTCGGCATTAAATAATCCAAAAAGAGTTGATATGCCGGAAAACAAAATATCAAACCAAACTTGCTTCAAAGACTATTTTCAATTTTTTTTTTTTTTTTTTTTCATCAGGGTAAAATCCAAATGTGGGTGGATATTTTCCCCGAATCTGATGGCCAACCTGGAGAGCCTTTTGATGTATCCTCTCGCAAACCATTAAAGTGAGTAAAAAAAAAACAAAAAAACACATTTTTTTTTTTCTTTGAATTAGTAGTGATTCCATTTATATAAGCATTTATTTGAACAGGACTTGGAATGATTAGCTCTTTTGTGAATTTAAAAAAAAAAAAAAACTTAACGGAATAAAAGGCCTAATGCAAACATCAGTTATAAGTTTTAAGAAGCTGGCTGCATTAGATATAGTGTGGTACATCCGATAATAACCTAATAAAACAAGTTAATTCTTCTGCTTAAGGTACAGCGACTATTTTTCACGGTAAAATGTTTATGCCTGCAACATGAAAAAACTATTTAAGAAAAATAAACTAGAACACAATTTTAGCTTTCCTGCAAAAGCAAATATAATTTTAACCTAAACTGACTTGGTTCAATAAATAACCCAAAGAACCTGACATGATTCAACAAATGATCCAAAAGGCTTGACTTGATCCAATTAATATTTTAAAGCACCTAATTTGTTTTAATAAATAATATATATATAAAAAAAACTGTTCTAATCTAATAGATAATTAGGCATTAAATGTCCAACAGTGGTTGATATGCCATAAAATACCAATGAACCAAACCAACTTCTGCAGAACAAACATTTGTATCCATATAACAAATCTCTGTAACGTTTTTTGTTTTTATCAAAAAAATTAGACATTTGGGAGCACAGCAAAATCTGGTATACATCTGGATTTTTTCTTTCAAAAGGAAATAGCAGATCGGAAAGAATGTGTAATGGATAAAACCAATTGGAATGGCTTTTTTTTTTTTTCTTTCTAGCCAAGGATAGTGATAATTTTGTTAAGACTGGCTCATCGGAATTTTACAGATTCGCTGCTATCTAGATCTTGCTTGTAAAATCAGACTGAATCAATGTCATATATTAGACACAGAATCTGTGCAAAACACTTTTAGTTTACTCTAAAATATATTTGTAAATTTTCACTTTCACCCTCTGTCTTGTAGCTTCCTTCCAAATTGCAAACAAACTTTTAAAGCAATGATTAGACAGACTTGCAGCGTGAAGCCAAAGATCTGACAACAATATGGTCACAAGACCTGCTGGATCAGCTTGGAATCATGGTCATTGATATCATTAATAGAGAAAAGGGTTTGGTTGGTATGGATATTGACAGTTTGGTGCCATCAAGATAGCTTGAGATTTGGAAGTCTCTAGTAGGTGGTGAGGAGCTGACCTAAGTTGCCTTGGAAAGAAATGCTATGGAGAGATCAAATAGTGTGTAAGCTATCTGCATTAATCCTCATGATAAATTCTTGGAGATGTGGAGTGATATCTCCCATACATGTAGTTAGCCAGCTACCTGGACAGAGGCCCATCAGTATGGTTGATGCCCCTAAACTTGCAACGTCTAATACAATTCACAGTAAATACATTTTCTCAAATATATATATTTAAGAAAATGTATTTACTGTGAATTGTATTAGACGTTGTTTTAAATGTGCTTTAATTGGTATTTTCTGTCTTTAAAATTATTCCCTCCATTCATTTCGCCTAACCATATTGACTATCGTGTTTACATGTTTCCAGGTATGTGTTGCGCTGTATTATTTGGAATACCGTGGATGTCGTCCTTGAAGAAGAATCTATCACAGGTGAAAAGATGAGTGATATTTATGTCACCGGATGGATGGCCGGTATAGACGAAAAGCAGGAGACAGATGTCCATTACAGGTTAGCATTTAATTTTTTTTTTTTTTTTTTGTGCTTTCAGATTCCTAAATGCGGTTCTCCTGGTTTTCAGATGTGAAATTGTTTGTGTGTATCTTCACTGCACAGGTCGTGATTGTCCTTTTGTCGTCTTTATACGAATTTGATGCTTGGAGAGAAATATGAAATAATACAATGAATGTGTGATGTGAGTTCTGGTGATCTCAGAAGATAAAATCTGAACAGTATAAGGAGATGAGCGCAGAACAGGAGACTTCGATAATACGACTACTTTGAAAAAATGGATTAGAGTTTTAGGATTAGATGTAGAACAGTTGAGGTAGCAGGTTCAGTTCACATGAGAAGGCCAAGGAAAACATGCAAATGATGGATAATCAAAGACTTGGCCAGAAATAGGTTGATTAAGAAGTCAATTTCTTAGTTATCCAATACATGCTAGCATGTAAAACTGGTGTTAAATCGAATATGATAATGATGCCCTGGAACACAGTGTCAAAAAATCGGTGTTTTTTTTTTTTTTTTTTTTTTACACGGTCACCACTTATCAAGGCCCGGAAGCCACTCAGGGATAAGGGTTATTGCCAGTACAGTACGTTAGTGTGAAGATTTGATGAAGTGTTTACTTAAGGGGGCGGTTCATTAGGAATTTAACGGACTTGAACACATCCAAGTTGTAGTCAGGTGGGAAGCAGGCAGACGGAACAGAGTTCCACAGGTGTGCAGTTCTAAGAAAGAAGCTTTGTTCATGGAATCCACGTTTTGATTTAGGCACAGATAAAGAGTGGGGGAAATTTTTCACAGTGGATTCAGCTAGACGGGTGTTTTTCGTGAAAGATTGGCGAGGGGGGGGGACCAGAGATTGTAGTTCAGACGAGCACCTGCCATAGAAATAACGATAAAACAAGGATAGGCTCGCAACGTTTCTTCTGTGGGAGAGAGGTTGCAGGGTAGAGAAAAAGGCATCCCCCACTAAGCCACAAAGTCTATTTTGTACTCTGTCAAGGCAGGATAGGCTGTTTTTAGCAGCTCCTGTCCAGATATGGCAGCAGTATTCCATCCTTGGACGTATATGGCTTTTATATAGATAGAGAATTGCATCAGTAGTGAGATATCTTTTGGAGCGGTAGAAGGATCCCACCATCTTTCCAGCGACTTTGGCAACAGACTTGATGTACGTGTTCCATTTCAGATCAGTAGTAAAGGTCAAACACAGAAGCTTGTCAAAACATGGGGCTTCTTCCAGACGAGAGTCATCCATTTCAATTGATGCCAAATGGGGATCAGAGCGTTGATGATGTGAAGATAGGAGTTTGGTTTTAGATGCATTAAAGGTAAACAGCCACAACTTCCCCCACTGAACCACGTGCTCGAGATCAGAGGAGAGAGAATCAGAGAGAACTTTGTCATTTACAGCCTTTGTGTTGTATCTATATATCATCCCTGAGTGGCTTTCAGGCTTTGATAAATGGTGACCACTGTGTAAAAAAAAAAAAAAAATTAATATGATAGCATGTGTGTTATTTTCTGTGTTATGCTTACATTCGGGTCATTTGTTATGTACTTCCATTTTTTGACATAAATAATTTTACCAAAAATTCTTCATAAGTTTTGGTTTCAGTTTCTATTATTACTGGAAAAAAAAAAAAATGGATTACTGGAGTGCCTCCAGTAATCTATTTTTTTTTTTTTTTTTTTTATAAATAATTTTATCAAAAATTCTTCAAGTTTTGGTTTTGATTTCGATTATGGCTGAAGGAACTCGAGTTATATATATACACACACACATACATATATTTTTTTAATAAGTTTTTATTTCGGTTTCAATTCAGGCTAATGCACCCAAGTCATATGGATATATTTTTTTTATTTTGGAAATCGCAACTTTTATAATATATAAAAATCAATAATAATAATAATATATATGAAATCTGCAAGAATTAAAATATATTTAAGCATACTTTATGACCGGACTTTGCTGGGCGTTCATGCTAGCTTTGATAACTACTTTTGCAGTTTTAACCAAAAGAGATACAATAATATCAGTGTCTCCATTTACACTGAACATCTACAGAATGCCAACATCAATATATTACATATGAGTCCCCTGTGGAATTTCCACAGGTTCGGCTAGTCTATATTATAATAAGATACCAGTTATTCTAAGGGTGTATGACTGACTTTTCATTTTAACTCTGCGTTAGTCACCCGAGTGTTTCAAACATGGTTAGTCCCATGTGGTGCTTATACACCACAATACAAAAATGTTTATGTTATTATTTTGTAAAATATAGTTATCCTGCTGGTTCAGGATACATCTACAGTCTCTGTCGAACAATTTGAATCACTTGTATCTTGTTGATATTAATATAAAATAATACAATAAAATAAATTATAAAACTAAGGAAAAATTTTTAAATCTTAGATTTAGATCACATTTATTTTAAAATATCCACAGGATACACCAGTTTGTGTTAGGTTTTTAATATCTATAATGAACACTTAATGTTGTCATAAATTGAAATAGCAAGAAAAATGAATATGTTCATTGCATAACCATTACCTTTCACGGAAAACTGAGATACAACTGTGCCATACCATGTGTGCTGTACCCTCATTGCGTCAAGAGAGTACTGGGAGGGAGAAAAAGAAATAAGTTGCCAATTAGGAATTATGAGCACTTAAGCAAAATTGGAATAACAAAACACCTAATGGAACTAACACAGGGTTACATAATTTTTCTCACAATTTCCTATAACTTATTAGCCAATATTTATAAGCGTTCTGTCTAAAGTAAGTAGTCATTTGGTTATATACTAACAACCTCTGCATCTTTTTTCAGGTCTCTTGATGGCGAGGGTAACTTTAACTGGAGATTTGTCTTCCCATTTGATTATCTCCCTGCTGAGCAAACCATGGTTGTCAAGAAAAAGGTTAGATAAATTAACAATCGTTATAAAGTTGGATGTACTATAGCAGTATTTATAGTCCATCAATTTTATTTTCATTATAACTACTATTTTATAGGCATAGTTTCGTAAACAGTCGTTATGCACACACCTGAAGAGTAGTAGCAGGGCAGTATAGCTTTTTTTTTTTTTTCTCATTATGATAGTTGTCATGAATTGATAAAGCCACTATAATACATAATTTTGGGTTTAAATATTTTTTTATTCAAAAAATTTTCTGTGTTTGTTAAGATAGTCGACAAATTAATTATTTTTTTTTTTTTTTTTTTTAATATGCCGTTTTAAGCAAAAACAATATTACTTAATTGTCATGCCGAAAATAGTAATATATCCAAAAAAAAATACGAAAAATCAGAATAGAAAGTTGTTTATAGTTAAAGTAATTTTTACGGAAAGTTGGATCAAATCATATTTTTCTTAGACGTTATAGACTGTCTAAACGCAAGGGACATAACTCTGAAAAGAATATTTTAGATTACTTATGTTATGGCTGCAGCAATAGACTTTTATTATTAAAAACAATAGCAGTTGTTTTATTCGAATTTTCATAATTTTTGGATATGTTACTATTTCTGACATGACACTTAAGTACGTAATATCGTTTTTGTTTAAAACGATATATTTAAAAATTCGATTTGTTGACTATAGCTTAACCAGCACCAAATTTTCTTTAAAAGTTGCTGCTATTAGCTCAAAGATTACATACTCACAGGATTGTGGAAATTTCAGTGCTTTCTACATAAACATGTATGATTTAACATTAATAATATTTCTTTATAAATTAAAAAGTTACTCTCTTCCTGTGTAAAAATAATTGCCATTGTCAGTTAAATATTTTTTTAAAAATAAATAAAATGAATACGTCTATTCATTTATTTGGAATCATGGCAATTCTTTTCAAAATAAATATTTTTTTTTATTTTTTTACTATAAAAATAATTGTCAGCAAAATATTCAAATCAATAAAATGGAGGTTTTCAAGGTTTTTAAATGGCATAATATAGGCACACCCTAGCATTTGAAAATTCAAATATTTCTCATTTGCATTAAATTTGATCCATAGTGATTAGACATCAATTAAGCAAGATTCCTGGAATTTCAATTTCTTAATACACCTTTGGATACATTTTCTGGAACCAAAATAATCTAATGGGTTTTGATAAAAAATTAGAATGTTTAGCATTATTATACCTTGATTTTTATCTTTGTAAGGGGACATAATTGGGGCAAACTTGTTTTGTTTGGGGGAGAGGGGGTTATTTTACTCATCCTGAAACAGTTTTTCTAGTGTGTGAGGGTATATGAGAGAGAGAGAGAGAGATAGATCACTGAAGTTAAGCAACGTTGAGCCTGGCTAGTACCAGATGGGTTACCATTTGGGAATTTTAGGTGCTATATGTGCTCCCTGCTTGTCTTGGCATTGTTTCAAGTCATCCTGAACTTCCACTTGCCATTGGTATTTAAAAATGTCGACTTGGGAGAGGTGTGGTTGGAGATTGCGCAACTCTTGCTACAAAAATTCCATACACGAGCACCCTTGCGGTGGGTATCCATAGTCTGTCAAGATTGAAGAAAGCCATTATATATATATATATATATATATATATATATATATATATATATACACACACACACACAATGTGTGTGTTGGGACGATTAATTGGAATCGGGAATTGGAAAAATCGGAGCTTTTTAGGGTATCGGAATCGGAAAAATTTGAGCCTATTTTCCGATGCCAAAACCGATTCCTTAAATTATCTTTTTTTATTTGATTTTGGTTTAAGAAACATCTTCCATTGCTTTTAATAATGAGAAAATAATAAATATTTATTGACTTAAACTTCCAGTAAGACTAAAATCTCCAGATCACTCCCTCAGAAGTGTTTTTGCATTTGAAAAAATATAGGCATATTTAAGATGTTTTTACAGTAATTGAGATAAAATAACACTTTTAATAGTTAAATATTTAGAGATTTACAAAGAATCGGTAATTGTATCAGTCGAGGGGAAAAATATTGGAATCGTCCCATCACTAATATATATATATATATATATATATATATATATAATCTGAATCTCTCAGAATCATAACTATACTAAGCTCCACTTAAAAATAAAAACTCAGAAAACTGGTTCAGTTTTGAAACTTTGTAACCACATATCTCTGGAACTAATAGAACGGAAACTAGTTTGGGCTTTTAAAACGAACTAATTTATTTTAAAACTGGAACTAATTTGGGCTTTATTTTAAAACTAGTTTGCGTGTTTGGAGGTGTGTGTTGAGAAAAAAAGTGGTAGTAGGCAGGCAGGTTCGAACCCGTACCGCAAAGGAGCAAAAGAATGTGAAAAAAAAAAAGGTGACTTCCTTGCTGTTGCACCCATCGCCAAACCAGAAGTGACGTAGATTTAAATTAAGGCTAGCTAATTGAAAAGAGGGGATGAATTTAGAAAATATTGGCGAAAAAAGCAACCCCTCCCTGTAGAAAAGTGTCAAGTTGAGGGTGAAGGAATTAATGTTTTTAGCCAATTTTTTGATAGTTGTCGTCCGAAGGATCAAGCTTCAAAACGATACCAATCTCGTGAAAATCCGTTGCCTCTGTGGAAGGTTTCGCATACATACATTTAAACAGACAGGTGAGATTTATTATTTTAAAATGTCATGTTCATTTCAATAATGATGATAGTTGTGATGTAATGATGACCATGAAATGTATTATTGCTTGTAAGTATAGAAATGAAGTGAAAGAAACAAGGCAGTTTTAATGCACAGATTGCTTCTTAGTCGCAAATCTGAAATGTTTGAATTTTTAAATGCTAGGTTGTTCTTATATTATGCCATTTAAAACCTTTAAAAACATTAAAAAATACTGTACTGATGTTGCTGCCAACATAATCCATGAATGCGTTCTTTACTGACAGCCTGTGAGATCGGGTTTTCTCCCATGTCTTGACAAAGAGCTTTTTTTTTTTTTTTGTTCATCTAGAACAGAGGTCACCAAAGTTTTCGTACAGCGGACCATATTGATAATTTTTTTAAAACTACGCAAAAAAAACAAAAAAAAAAACAACAACCCTGAATGTATCTTTATACTGTTTTGTTCATTAGTTTTTCATTTTAGTGAAACCGCTTCTCTAAAACCGCATTCATTTAATCATTTTCTGAATAAAAAGAAAATAAACCACCAAACTATTTTCATACATTTCCGATTTTCTTTCTGAATATTTTTATGCTTACATAAGTGCTCTGTGGGCTGGATTAGATACTTTGGCGGGCCAGATTTGGCCCATGGGCTGTAGTTTGGAGATCCCTGATCTAGAACACCACGGAAATAAGAGGTATGTGTTGGGAATACGAAAGTGAGCAAAGCCTCGACATCAGTCAGTTTGTCTTTTTTCAGAAGAGGTGTTGTCGAGTATCTTCCATAAAAATTGGATTTTGACCAAATGATTTGTGTTGTTAGATGCATTCTGTACCTTCGACCCGCATTTCGTTTAGAGGAGAGTTTGAGGAACACGGTGGTATAACATGTTTCCTCTATATATGATGCTTGTATGATTCTAGGGGCCTCATATAGGAGGGTCATTCCAAAAGTAAGACTTTCTATTTTATAACTTAAAAACTAAAACGTTGAAGAGTTACAAAGACGGAAGTGGTACCATTAAAACAAGCGACCTTTTGTGCTGCAGAATTTATTTTTCTGCATAGTCACCACGATTCTCAATACATTTTTGCTATCCTCTTTTAATGACTCGGTCGTAAAAGTCTGGAGTATGCTTTGTCATTTCACATCTGTTGGCACTCTGAAATCTAGGAACTCATCTCCTAATTGTGCTGATATCAACTGCATCGGCTTCATAAACGTTCAACAGGCGCCAGTGAATGTTGATTGGGTTAATGTTTTTTGCATGGAGGAATTCAATCGCACATCTCTGCTTCTGACACACATCCATGACAGAAATTGCTGTCTTAGTCTCACACCATCAATATCTGCAACAGAGATGAAACTTCCAGGTCATGAATGCATAAGTTCAATCATCATAATGTAATTTGAAATCCCCTCTGATCCATTCAGGCAGAATAAATAAGTAATTACTTTTGGAATGTCTCTCGTATATATTGCATTTGTTAAAATAAGTCTGTCCCTTTTCGTTTCTACGAAAACTCATGTTACTATTTTGTATTGTTTTAGTGGGGCCTAACGCTCAAATTTTTTTTTTTATCTTTATCTGAAACTGGTACCGATTACCCTGTGTTTTATTCGATTCTCTGCTGGCTAAAACTGCAGGAAGCAATAAACATTTTGTCACTACAGTTTTATTAATGTTGATTATTTTATTTTTTTATTTTATTTTTTTTTTTTTTTTTTAAGCAGGTTAAACATGATTAATGAAAACTTTATTTTGTTCCAGGAACATTTTTGGAGTTTGGATGAAACTGAACAAAACCTATCACCAATTTTGATTGCACAAATTTGGGACAATGACAAATTCTCTGCTGATGATTTCTTGGGTAGATATCTGAATTTTTTTTTTTTTTTTTTTTTCAATGGTTTATTTCAAGCATAAATTTGATTTTTCAACGAATTGATTACCAAAAATATGTACAATTTGCGAGTCATGACGCACAATGCATTTTCATACCTTTTGTGACCATTCAGTGGCCTTGTCCGTCTGTCATGGTGGGACTACCTCATTTTTGTCTTTGTATGAAAGGTATCAAATATGCTTCACTCTAACAAAGCTTCTGTTCAATAACAGAAACTAAATATTAACCTACTAAAATTATTTTAATTTTGTCTTCGCGATTTTATGGTTTGTCCACTTTTTCATTTTATATGTCTATAAATTATGTGTGTGTGTGTGTGTGTGTGTGTTTTTTTTATCATCATTAAAAACTAGATCCTGGATATGACCTTAAACTATATCCAGTGGTGAGGCCCCAACTTGCGGGCTTTGGGGAGTGTAGAGCCACCCTTTAATTACCATTGCTCCCAGGTCCACTCTGACCCGGAGTGGTAGTACCTGTTAGGGTCCCATCTATGGGTTAAATAGAAACTGATTTGAAAACAACAAATATATTCTATTAAAAAAGTTTTTTCAAAATCTTTGGATTCGGCATTAAATAACCCGAAAAGGGTTGATATGCCGTAAAACAACCAACCAACCATTAAAAACTATACATTGCAGTGTCTATTTGGGTATACCACAGTTTCATTAGTCTGGCCATGCTGGATCTGGGCTAAAAACCCGACTTATAGTAGCAAACTGACTCTTCAGTATTTTTTCCAGAAAATGGATAACTGGTTTTAACGTCAAACTCAACATGCTCACATTAATAAAATTCTGGCATGCTAAGCAAATACTAGAGTATATAGTTTTTAATAAAATACTTAGCTTTTGCAGAACCTATGATTGAGCACTATTTCTTTTTTTTTTTTTTTTTCAACTAATTTATGATATATATGAACAAAAGGGCACTGTTAGCTTGTCACGGATAACATGTAAGCTTTTAATGTAAACAACCAATTACCTAAGAAATATACCTTATTTGTTCATTATTTTTATAGGAATATGTCTTTAAAAACTGTTTTTCTAAAAGAACATTTTCGGCCGTTCCTCCAGCTTTCTTCAGTGTATTATACTGAACATGGTCAAAGGAAGAGGCGAAAATTTTGTTCTTAGAAAATAGATAAAATATATATAAAATTTATTTACTAGTGCGACATAGTTAGCATTATGACAAACCTTATGTCAATAAGGAATTTTTGCTGATGAAAGAAATTCTAAAAGATTTTAATGATTTTTCTTTCACCCTCAGGATCTGTGGAACTGAATCTAAATGCAATGCCGATGCCAGCAAAGAAACCATCACAATGTAAATTGGATCAACTGCCAGTGGCTGGAGGACCTCCTGTGAAGAGTGTCTCTCTCTTTGAACAGCGGCGACTGCGTGGGTTCTGGCCATGTTACAGTGATGAAACTGGACAGCGAAAATTAGCTGTAAGTGGACGAGGGTTTTTGCATATTTTTGTATTTGTTTTTTAATGTTTTATTTTAAATATGGTGTCTGTAGAAAGTTGTAACAGCTAGATAATTGCAGTGCAAATTTTTGTGTAGCTTACTTGCCATAAATATACTCTTATACTATATATATATATATATATATATATATATATGTGTGTGTGTGTGTTTTTTATTACCGTTTTTAATCTGCTTGGTTACACATTTTGATTACGGAGTCATGTTAACGATCCGATAATTTCATCAGACTTCACAAAAATAAATATTTATTACCATATTTTGCTCTACAGCAGTATTGAGCACTTTCTTCAGTTTTTTTTTTTTTTTTTTTTTTTTACCATTTACCACTTATATATATATATATATATATATATATATGAAAATTGTTTTTGGAGTTTTCTGTTGAATAATAAATTTACACTTAAATTTATTATTCAACAGAATACTCCAAAAACAATTCATATATATATATATATATATATATATATATGAAAATTTTGGAATATTGTCGAATAATAAATTTAAGTGTAAATTTTAATTTACAGTTTTAAATTCCTTTATTTTCCCATCTATATATCTAAAAATTTAATTCTTGGTTCGTTCGTTATTAATAGTTTAAATAACCACTGGACCAATTGCTTCGACATTTTTGTATAATATGTTTACTGTATCCATGCATGTTTTTATATATCTCTTTTTAATTATAACATTATACTTACTTTTTCTTTAATAAATAGGTGGTTTTCTTTGTTCCGATGTTAGTATTTTTTTTTTATTTGGGGACATATTTATTTATCGCCGCCTGCCGTCACGTGACATCACTTAAAGGAAGTTTTGGTCTCACCACGACAGGCCGTGTGTGGTCTCACTTAATAAACAAATTCTTATGTTTTATGAATTAATTTTTAAAAATATCAGATTCTAATCGGTAAATTTTAAATGGATTTAATCACGTGATTATTTATAATGTAACCATGTGATTGAAATTTAATTTAAATTAATCACATGTGGTCGCTTTCCTACGGGCAAAATGAATGCTGACACTCAAAATGTATAAACATTTTGACCCCTCCCTTTACTTAAAAATTCACCAAAAATCAGGAAATTAACCAATTTTAATGAAAATTTCAGTATTTATCAAATAATGATTGTGGAATTATTTTTTATTTAAATCTTAGTGAAAATGTATTATTTTGCTTAAATAAAAAATACCTTTACTAAAGTTATGGTTTTCAGTAGTAAATAAAAAACGCAGGAATTTTTTTTTTTTTTTTTTTTTTTTTTGATATAAATAAAGCATCGTAATTTGTAACAATAAAAAAAAAAAATACTTTTTATAGGAACATTATGAAAAAAGCCTCTTAATCTGTATTAATGAATTCGATATAACTCAAAGAAAAATTAATTTCTCGAACTACCGATATTATCATTGAATTAAGCATTGTTTATTTAATATTTTTACAAAAAAAAAATTATAATAGCAAAAATATTTCTTTTTTTTAAATTACAGATTTTGCAGAATTTTTATATGAAAGAGTTTAATAATTTCCTTGCTCACAAAAATGTGAAACTTTCGGTGTAACATAATTTTTATATAATATTGGCCAATAATTAAAAAAAAAAATAATTTAAAAAAAGGAACATAGAAAAACAATTAAATTAAAAAATGGTAAAATTTATACAAACATTTACAATAGAATTGTACGGATGGAGATGCCCGTCTGGGTAAAAAAGTAAAAAAAGAAACCCAGCACCCCTCCTTCCTTTTATGACCTCATTCTCAGACAGCTTTTTGACCGTCTCAGATTTTGGTCCTCTGTATATTCCGTATTTCAAAAAGTATGGTTTGTTGTGCTTATGCGAACGGCAAAAACACTTGGTTGTGGGGCTAATTCAGCTATTTTCAGCACAAACAAGGTGTTTTTTGTTTTTTTATTTTATTTAATTCAATATCTTAGGACTTTACTAATTATCTTTGAAATAGACCCGGAAAGCTGTTTATCTCTAAAAGGATTTTTACAATGAATTTATTTAACTTCAAAATTTAGCTGAATTGATAAGCTCACCGTGAAAACATTTTTCATAACTTTTTTTTCACGTGTTCAAATATTTTTTTCCTTTGGGAAATTAAGTTTAGTCTTTAATCTTTCAAATACAATCAAAAAGTTGTCTGAAACCTACAAATAAATTGATAAATCGGCTTTCAAAACTAGATCCCCCTATTCTTTGTTTATTTTTACCTAAAAAATGGATATTAGCAGCAAATCGACCATTGTGGATCATTTTTTTTACTATTCAGAAAATTAAAGATTCAATTAGATTCCTATTTCAGTCACCTAAATTATTTAGTGTGAAATGAGTTTAGGAATTTATATCCAAACATAAATATTATTTTTACTTAAAAAAAAAAAAAATAACATTAATACATTGAGTTAAGGAAAATTTTCATAGAATGCTCTGCTTTATGGTTGTTGTAAAAATGGAACGGAAATTTAAACTTCGTTCCCTTTTAAATTTGGTACATTTTTACATTACATCCAACTCCTCGTTCACATTCGACATGTCAACTTTTATAGGTTTTTGGGTATGCTGACAAGATTTGGGGGTCTATTCCAAAAGCCGTTCTTAGATGGGGAGGTTGGGGGTGTCTATTCCGAGAGCCGTTCTTAACATGGGTAGATTGGAGTGTTTATTCGTTGTAAACGTATCTGACAACCTATAAATGTTGACATTTCCAATGTGAATGGTAAGTTGGACTTATGTAAAAAAAAATCACAAAAAGATATACCAAACTGACTTTTTTCGTTTAAAAATGGAATTATTCCCCTTTCGTTAATAACTTTTTAAAAATATTTTGTGTTTTATACATATAAAGTACAATTGTTGAACGTTTGGGGAGGGGCACAATTAAAAAAGAATAAAACGGAGCGAAATTAAGTTTCCGTTCCATTTTTACAACAACCGTAAAACAGCGCATACTCAGCAAGTTTTATCATAAGTTATAAACATCTAGATGTATTTACATTATATTAAAAATTATACCATTAAAATCTGGTAGCTAAGTGTCAAATCTGCTTAAAATGTTGAAAAAAGGAAAAAATAGAACCTCTCCCAAACATACTGGCAATAATTTAGTTTCGTCCTTCCCATGAGTGTTTCGAATAAGGGGGATTGATTTACTAGGATTTGTATTAGCTGAGCACTTTTTAAAATTATTTAATTGTTGAATTTGCATTTTGGTCAAATTTGTTAGTTTGCAATCGCTGATAACCCACTCAAAAAATTGAACAAAGACAAAATTAAAAAGAATGGTACTTTCACCTAACTATTTACAGTGTTCATATAAAGCATTCATCTGTTCTTTTTATAATAAAAATTCCGTTTTAAAAAAAGAAACGTTTACTGCCAACTTTCTTTAAAAAAAAGTGTAAGTTTTCCTGAAAAAAAAAAAAACTTTCACCTAACAATTTATGGTAAAAAAATTAATCATTTTTGTGGAAAAAAACAACTTTTATTGATAAAAAAAAATTGCAAAAAATAATAAAAGTAAATAAACAATACAAAATGCAATTTTTCTTGAGGAATGTGTTCCATTTTAACAAACTGAGCCACAGCAACACGTGGCCGGGTGCAGCTAGTGTGTGTATATATATATATATATATATATATATTTCTGTAGAAATATACTTTATTTCCTTATAAGATATACCAATCCTTATTTAAGAAACTCGATGTAATTACAGAGCAATATACTGAATGAATGAAAAAAGTCTATATTCCAAAGTTCATGATGTTGACCATCTTACAATTTATTCCTTTAATTCAGTTGACATAATTTTTGACAGTATCTGTTTTGTAGCACAAAATCAATCCCTTATATCAATCAATGAATCTATTTTGCCCTTAACACCTCAGAAGAAATAGCAACAATCAATCCACCAAAAGGAAATAAAATGCGTTTGAAGAAACGTTTGTTTCATTACGGAGGGTGTGGGGATCATCAGGCTAATTGTGTGGATGTCTCGTTTGTGATTGCATTGTAACATAAGAATAAAATGATGGGTAAAAAATAATACAGCTTATTGTTTTAGTTTCCACGTCAGAGTAAAGTGACCTTTGCAAATTTGACCCACTCCAACAAAAGGCTTAACATCCATTGATTGTAGAAATAAATTATATTGTAATCAATGAGTGTGATTGGTTAGTTAGTGAAAGTAAACATTACTTGGATGTAGAAGTTAGTGCAAGTAAACATCACTTGGATGTAAAAGTTAGTGAAAGTAAACATTACTTGGATGTAAAAGTTAGTGAAAGTAAACATCACTTGGATGCAAAAGTTAGTGAAAGTAAACATCACTTGGATGCAAAAGTTAGTGAAAGTAAACACTACTTGGATGTAAAAGTTAGTGAAAGTAAACACTACTTGGATGCAAAAGTTAGTGAAAGTAAACATCACTTGGATGCAAAAGTTAGTGAAAGTAAACATCACTTGGATGCAAAAGTTAGTGAAAGTAAACATCACTTGGATGTAAAAGTTAGTGAAAGTAAACATCACTTGGATGTAAAAGTTAGTGAAAGTAAACATCACTTGGATGTAAAAGTTAGTGAAAATAAACATCACTTGGATGTAAAAGTTAGTGAAAGTAAACATCACTTGGATGTAAAAGTTAGTGAAAGTAAACATCACTTGGATGTAAAAGTTAGTGAAAGTAAACATCACTTGGATGTAAAAGTTAGTGAAAGTAAACATCACTTGGATGTAAAAGTTAGTGAAAGTAAACATCACTTGGATGTAAAAGTTAGTGAAAGTAAACACTACTTGGATGTAAAAGTTAGTGAAAGTAAACATCACTTGGATGTAAAAGTTAGTGAAAGTAAACATCACTTGGATGTAAAAGTTAGTGAAAGTAAACATCACTTGGATGTAAAAGTTAGTGAAAGTAAACATCACTTGGATGTAAAAGTTAGTGAAAGTAAACATCACTTGGATGCAAAAGTTAGTGAAAGTAAACATCACTTGGATGTAAAAGTTAGTGAAAGTAAACATCACTTGGATGTAAAAGTTAGTGAAAGTAAACATCACTTGGATGTAAAAGTTAGTGAAAGTAAACATCACTTGGATGTAAAAGTTAGTGAAAGTAAACATCACTTGGATGTAAAAGTTAGTGAAAGTAAACATCACTTGGATGTAAAAGTTAGTGAAAGTAAACATCACTTGGATGTAAAAGTTAGTGAAAGTAAACATCACTTGGATGTAAAAGTTAGTGAAAGTAAACATCACTTGGATGTAAAAGTTAGTGAAAGTAAACATCACTTGGATGTAAAAGTTAGTGAAAGTAAACATCACTTGGATGTAAAAGTTAGTGAAAGTAAACATCACTTGGATGTAAAAGTTAGTGAAAGTAAACATCACTTGGATGCAAAAGTTAGTGAAAGTAAACATCACTTGGATGCAAAAGTTAGTGAAAGTAAACACTACTTGGATGCAAAAGTTAGTGAAAGTAAACACTACTTGGATGCAAAAGTTAGTGAAAGTAAACACTACTTGGATGCAAAAGTTAGTGAAAGTAAACATCACTTGGATGCAAAAGTTAGTGAAAGTAAACACTACTTGGATGCAAAAGTTAGTGAAAGTAAACATCACTTGGATGCAAAAGTTAGTGAAAGTAAACATCACTTGGATGCAAAAGTTAGTGAAAGTAAACATCACTTGGATGCAAAAGTTAGTGAAAGTAAACATCACTTGGATGCAAAAGTTAGTGAAAGTAAACATCACTTGGATGCAAAAGTTAGTGAAAGTAAACACTACTTGGATGCAAAAGTTAGTGAAAGTAAACATCACTTCGATGCAAAAGTTAGTGAAAGTAAACACTACTTGGATGTAAAAGTTAGTGAAAGTAAACACTACTTGGATGTAAAAGCGACCACAACTCAAATTCATTAAATTAACCAATCAATTCCGTCTGGGAATGACACATAAACGGTTTTGTGCAGTTTAGTTGCCATAAACATATTCTCATACTATTACTATGCTCTACTCTGATGTTGAGCACTGCTGAAGTAAAATGACCTTTTCTTTTTTCCATGTCATTGTCAGCTAAATATTCTTTAAATAAAATGTCTATTTATTTAAAATTGTAGCAATTTCTTTCCTTTTAAAAAAAAAAAAAAAAAAAATAGGTCATTTTTTTTCAGTAAAATATTCTTCAAATCCATGAAACAAATGTCCCTTTAAGAAACGTATTCATTTGGGCAATTTCATTATTTCTTAAATAATAAATATTTTCCGTCTGCTTACTATAAAAATAATTGCCAGCAAAATATTCTTAAAATCAATACAATGAATGTTGCTGTTTGAAACGTATTTATTTTCAATTTGATTTTGGAACAATTGAATTTAAAATGAGTAAAGCTAGAATTTATTTTTACTTTAGCGACATCAGATTCATCACCAATCAAAGTAAAAAAAAAAAATTATAGCGTGCATACAACAAACACAAAATACTTTCACGTATAGATTTATTAAAAACTCAGCATCTAATAGTTAAAATTTTGTAAGAAGCATGTTTAGAGGACAAGCTTTCAAGCACAAATTTTTGAAGTAGTCATATATTTTACCAATTTGTTTGAACCTTTGTGTTTACCATTTTAATTTTCTTTCAGGGCAAAATTGAAATGGAATTAGAACTTCTGACACAAGAGGAAGCTGAGAGTCGTCCCGCTGGTAGTGCCCGTGAAGATCCTAATGAAAACCCACATTTGGAGCCTCCAAAGTAAATTACTTTCTTTTTTTTTTTTTGTTTATATATTAGCAACTGATTTATTTTCATTTCATTCTAATATCTTCTATTATATAAAGTAAAGAGAAATTTGCCCCTTATTTAATTGATCGTTATAACTTCATAACCAAAAAGTACATAAAAACCTGCTTTGTATAATTGGTATGTTAAAAAAAAAAGTTCTGTTCCAATTGTCTTTTATTACTTGATAAAAATAAAATGAAAATCCATGTTGTAGTCTGCATGGGAGTAGGAGTGAATAATTCATCCATACAGTACTAAGACCTCATCCTTCAACTCTGTGAAAGAAATAGGTTATAAATCTAATTAGGGTCATTTTTTTTATATTACACTGTTAGAAATCTTAGTAATTACAATGCTGAATAGCAATTGAGCAGCCAATAAAATAAGGATTAATAAAATTTTGTATTCTGATTTAAAATTTATACAAAAACAAATCTTCATCCCAAGGAACTTCCTGGAATATACCATAGCAAAACGATCCCTAGATTTCTTGGTGTAAAAATACAACTTGCTAAATAGTTTGCACTATTTTTTTCACTTTCATTGATCAGACAGAAGTGTTTCGGTTTTCTGCCATATTTGTAGTTTGCATATGGAGTAACACACTTGTAGAGTGATGCACTATAAATAAAATATTTTGGTTATAGTCAGCTAATGTACTTCCTAACTTCCGGTGTAGCACTACCGGAAACGATAACAAGGCAAATCAGTTCCTTCACTTTTATTGCTCTTCAGTATTTCTATTGTGAACTGATTTATTGGTGCCCCAACAAAGGAGGGATTAGACAAAGTAATTCACTCTTGTTCGTTTTTTTTTTTTTTTTTTTTTTTTTTTTTTTTTTTTTTTTTTTGCACTTTCCTCAATAACCATGCCTTGGATATTTTTTTAAATTTTGTTCTCAATAACCTCTTCTTGAATGTTAAAAATTTTTCACAAACTCGTGAAGGGTGGGTGGGGGGGCACATGTCCAGCTTTTTGAAATATAAGAAAAGAACATTATTGAAAAGTATACAATAAAAATTAACAAAATTATACAGGTAAAAATAACACAATTAGTCATCGTTTACACTTTTTAATAACATTTTTAAAAATTTTTTATTTTAAATTTTGTAAGAAATATGTTTATAAAATTATATAAAAAAAAATTTATTTTAAAATATTTTTTTTAATTTTTATAATACCTATGTTTATAAAAGCATAAAAATAAAATTAATGAAATCAAAATAACAAATTTCCAAACATCATAAAAAAACGTATCCAATACATAATATTCTCAAAATATTTTCAAGTGTTTTCAATAATTATTTAAAAATAAAAAATAAAAACGCAAAATGTGTTTTCAATAATTCTTAAAAAAAAAAATAAAATAAAAACTAATTTCAATTATTCTCAATTAAAATGAGGCTGAAAAAACTTTTCAATGATTATTAAATTAAAAAAAAAAAAAAAAATGGGAAAAACAAAAAATAGAGCACATGTCCAGGGGATATATAGGCATGAGAGAAAAAAAAAAGCAAAGGAACTAATTTGCTTTGTCACCACTTCCGGTAGTACTACGTTGGAAGTTAGGAAGTACGTTAGCTGACTATAACAAATAAATTTAATAAAATCAATCTATACAGAAATATATATACTATTTTGGGGTTCCCACCCTCCCTGACAAAGGAGGGATTGGACCTAATAATTTACTTCTGCTTGTGTGTTCGCACTTTTCTCAATAACCATGCTTTGGATTTTTTTTTTTTTTTTTACACAAACATTAGTCATGGTGAAAGTAAATTCTTGCCAGAACGGATTTTCCGAGATGACTCTAGTTGACCCCCTAGGGGTAAAATTGCCCCCAAATCGTTCGTCCTTTTGTTTGTTCACACTTTTCTCAATAACCACTCCTTGAACTTTTTTTTTTTAAATTTTGCACAAATATTAGCCATGGTGAAAGTAAATTTTTTACTCGTTGGGGAGAGGGGGGGGGCTGCATGCTCAGCTTGTTTATTTACAAGTTAATAACTATTACAACTTATTACAATCTTAGAAAGTGAAATGCCTGTTTAAACATAATTGCTTATAAGTATATATTGATGTGCACAGACGTTCATTCTTAGTTATGACATAATACAATCATTTCTATTCATTTTTTCATTTACATTTAACTTCTGCTTATTAGACATAGTTCTATTTTGAACAATTCATTTTAAAATCAATAAAATTGAAAACCTTTTACCTTAGCAACATTAATCACTACTCTGCATCTTTGCTGAGCAGACGATCTCTATATCTTTCTGTGAAAGGTGATAACTTGAATGCCTTAGCATATTACTCTATAGATAACTAGAAAATGTACCTGGTGTTGCCCAGTATTAAACATAATGTTAAATTTCTTTAAAAAAAAAAATATGAAGTAAAAGAAAAAAAAAAAACTGAAAGAAACTGAGACATGTGCATAAAAGTATTGTTTTGTTGAAACAGTTCACTTCTTGTAAGAAAAACAAAAAATGCTCCAGATGAGATCGAAATCAAACCCCCAAAGACAGTGAGTTAAATACGATAACCATTAAGCCAGCTTGACACGGTCTTTTAAAAGTGTTTTCAAACCTACTTATTCTTAACATAAGTAATCTATCATGCGAACGATTCACACATGCGAATTCATGAAACAGTTGAAAAACAGATAAAAGTACCAATTTTTCAAATTTGACTCCTTAGCAGCCCTTTTATTCCGGATGAAAACCAATTAAAGTTTTTCACATGTCCGAATACGTCATACTAGCATGACCTGTGGAAATTCCACAGGGGGACTCATTCATATGTAATATATTAATGTTGGCATTTTATGAATGTTTAGTATAAATGGAGATGCTCTGATATTATTGTAGCTCTTTTGTTAAAACTGCAAAAGTATTTATCTAAGCTAGCGTAGCCCGGTCATATAATATACGTAAATATGATATTTGAATTTATGCAGATTTCGTATATATTATGATAGAATTAATGTTCTATCGATTTTTATATATTATAAAGTTGTGATTTCAAAAATAAAAAAATATATCTTTATGACTTGGATGCATCAGCTTGAATCGAAACCAAAACTTATGAAAAAAATAAAAATATATATATAAAAAACTTGAATTTCTTCAGCTATAATTGAAACCAAAACTTATGAATAATTCTTAGTAAAATTATTTATTACACGAAATGGAGGGTCATAACAATTAAATGACAGTCACTCGGAAGAAAAAAAAATATGTAAGTGTTACATGCAAAAATAACACAGCAGTTATCGTATTGATATATAGATACCAAATTTCAAGTCGGTAGATCAAAAATTCGTTGAGTATATAGGTTGAGAAGTGTCCTCTCTCACATGCACATTCTCACTTTTCTAGATAGATAATAAACATTCAAAATAACATCAGCTTACACAATCAACATTCGTTGTAAAACAGTTGAGATTAAAAGGAAATGCTGACTTTCACGCATATTCAATGCAATGTGTATTATGTAGAAAAGTAAAATGGTCAACCATAGTCAAGGGCAACCCAAAGACTTCCTTTCGTTATGTACTACACTAAGATGTAGAGGAGGATGTGACTCGTTTCCCTGGATTATTCCACATACCATTGATCCTCACCTTATAATGCTGAATATTTAGCAAGAGACATTGAGTACCAAGGAGTACCGAGGATTGGTCCCTGATCTCCCAGCCCATTCGCAAACATTCTTAACATTATGCCAAATGGATCAATCAATCATGTAATGTACATAACATTTTGAAGGGTTTTAATTTGCCTAAGAAACAGTTCTATGAAATGACGTTAAAAATGATTCTATTGTGTTTCAGGCGACCAGAAACTTCTTTCATGTGGTTCACCTCTCCATGGAAAACTTTCAAGTACATCGTCTGGAAGAATTACAAGTGGAAGCTGTTGATAGCTCTTCTGATTATCTTTTTAGTGATCCTTGTATTGCTCTTCATCTATGCATTCCCTGTAAGTATCGGCCTCTTTCTGCCACCCCCTTTTTACATGTTTTTTCTGTTGAAATACGTCACCTTTTTACATCGGAGGTATTTTATTAATGATTTATCTTTATCACAAAATGCTTGCACTTTTTTTTTTTTTTTTCAAGTCCCAACTTATCAAGGCCAGATGCCACTTGAAAATGTTAATGAGATGGATAGATTGTCAGTTGAATGATGAAGAATATTATGAGAGGATTGAAAATGATAACTGGACAAAATTTGATGATTTTATGAGGATGCTTTATGACAAGTATTTTTGTGACATTGGATTTGAATACAACTATTTTGTAGTCAACATGGAAAAAAAGTTTTGTAATGTGTTCCACAAATGGAAAATTCATGGAAAAAAATTCATGGAAATTCCATCTAATGTTAAGCATACAAGTGCTAGCAAGCTTATGGTAGCCTGCAAAAAACAATCTTGTATAAAACTGAAGCTTCTATTGTTGGCATTGGTTTCTCCAATATTTTTCTAGTTAGAATTCTTTCTAGAAAGTTGCCATGTACTTAACAAGAGGAACCACATGAAGATTGCCATCATAAGTGAAAGTGATTTTTGTGGAGCAAACTGGATTTGAACTTGGGACACCCAGGTCGTCAGTCCATATCGTTAACCATTGAATTACCGTCACCTCCCACAAAAATCAATAAGTGAGATTGATCTTTGAAAAAAGGATGGGGGTGTGCTGGTCTTAGAATGCAGAATTCATACAGAGAAATATTTGAACAATCAAACTATTACAGGTGGGCATACAAGAAAGACAGTTCTTATCCAGCATCCAAGAGAAGTGATCGAAAATCACTTTAATTTTAGCCTACACCAACGAAAATAATAAATATATTAACTGATTTTTTTTTTTAATATGGAGTTTGAATATTTCATTGTTTGGAGAAAATAGCTGTTCAAAACAATTAGAAAAGATTTTTTTTTGTTAGCAAAACCTTGCAGAGAATTTAGCAGAGATGTTTTTAATGAATGACCACTTATCAAAGTCAAAATCCACTTGAGGATGTAAGTTGATGGGATAGATAGATTGTCATTTGAACAAAGAATATTACGAGAAGACTAAAAAGTAATGAATGGAATAAAAAAAGATTTGATTAACTTTTGAGGATGGTTTATTGCAAATATTTGGTGCCATTGGATTTGTAGTTCGTAGGAAAGCAGCCAACGATAATGTGTTCCATAGATCAAATGGATCCATTTTCATTTTTTTTTTTTTTTTTTTTTTTTCTTCATAGCGTTATGTACTAATTTATAAAGAAAATGCTGATTCAATTTTTTGAGTTTATCAGATAAGGGAGGAATGGGTTAGGCAGAGGAGAAAGAGGGGGTTGGTGAGAGGGGAAACAAGGAGGGAGGAAAGAGAAAAAAAATAGTGATATAAATATATAGAGGTAGAAATATAGAAGTTTAAATAAAAATGTTATACTTTTTTCTGTGGCAATGTCGAACAGCCTTGCTAGTAGTTACTGAAGGAAAAGCTATATTCATTGTCAAAACATAATCACAGTACATATGTTGCAATGATGAATAGATATGCATGGAATAACGCACAAATAAATATGACCGACTTAATTGTTTACGTTCTTGAAGGATGATGCTGCGACCAGAAGAAAAGGCCATAGAAAGATGGTTGGTTATTCTGGAAGTTTCATCTAACTGTAGCTAGAAAGTGAGGTAGACTTCAACTGTCAAAGACATTATACGTGAATGGCATCAATTGTGAAAATCATCCTAAAATGGAGAACCAAGTAAACCATGTACACGAACCTTGAAAAACAACCACCAAGAGGCTGAATCAGGTTTTCTAAATCCAGACGTGAAGGAGAGGAGATTGATATTTTCGAAAATAGAAGAGTGCATTCTCTTGTTGCTCAGTATAAGTCAGTGAAAATGGTTTGGATATGGTCCAAGTGAAATAACTTCTGAATATTGGTCACCTGTAATAAAACGATTTAAATCATTCCTTACTCCAATATTTAATTAATTGTATTCCAATACAAGATTTTTCACAATATAAGATTTAATAATTAAATCCATTACAATATACTTTTTCCTGAATTTTTATTTTATTTATTTATTTTACAAACTCAATTCATAAAGCAACGTTTGATAGCAAAAATAATTTGTCTAAAACTTAATATTATTCAACTTGACTTTAGTCCAGGATATTTAATATATTATTGCTACATTTAAAGATTTTGTCAAATTTAATAATAAAGTTAGAAAACGACTAAACATTAAAGTTATCAAATGCAAATATACTTATTTTATTTTATAGAATTCTTTAGAAGATAACTTAATATTGTTGTACTTTTGTTTTTTGTTTGTACATTTGTATTTTTAATGGTGATGTTCCTTTTATTCACATATTTTTCCTGTTTCTTACCTCAGGGAGACATTTCTCGGAAAATTGTTGGGTCCTAAAAAGCACCTGGATTTCTCTCTCTTTCTCTCCTGGATCTGTCCACCTCCCGTCACAAGTATTTTCTACACTCACTGGTTGTGGTTTTATCCTGGTAAACGCATTTAAAAAAATCAAGCAAAATCAAAAAAAAAAAAAAAAAAAATCAAACATGGTTTCTATCCTTCACTCTGTTGTTTTTATACTTATATCACTTTGGATATTTATGCAACTCCCGACTTTGGTAAGTATCGATAGCTACACTCAGTTGCGGAATCTAGAGTGATCTCCCTTGAACAAGATTTTTAATGCCTGTAATTTCAACAAGAACGACTTTGCTTTCAGCCAAAATCATGCGAAGCAAAAAGAACAGCTTGACTGATTTTGTTTTTTAATTAAAAAATAGCATTTAACACTTTTGGTTGCGTTGGATCAAAATTTATACTTTTCTACAAGTCGCTCAAATAATTATTAATAATTGCTATAAGTTCTGAATTTTTGTTAATTTTTATGCTCATATTTTTTAATGGGGAAAATATTGCTTTATTAGAAAGCATTAAACAACAAAAACTTAAAGTGATATTGGTATTTTTTTTTTTTTTTTCATAAGAAAAGTTTTATTTTTATTTTGTTAAGATTCTTTTTTTTTATTCTTTAAATGGTTAATATTAACGTTAGGAGCATCCTTTAAAAATGCTGTTCTGTACTGTTTGGAAAGAACTTATTGTATAAGATCGTTATATTTTTTGGGGGGAAAAAGATAAATAAAATAAATTATAGCAAGTTGAATCTTACATTCAAAATTCTAAAAAGATCAAAAACATTTGATAATGTGGGATTTAAAAAAATATATATAGCCGACGTAAATAACTAATACAGAAGGGAAATAAGGCTGTATTACAGCACAAGGGACCCCCCCCCCCATCCAATCATTTTTATTTAAAATCAAGATGCACGAACTGACTTATTGGTTTAATATGAAAGGAAAATTATTTACATTTGGATTTTTATATATTTGGATATCTCTTAAGACCGAAGGCGATTTGAGAATGGGGGGGGGGGATTAATGAGATGAAATGATTGTCTTTTAAAAGTGTAGAATATTACGAGAGGATTCAGAGAGCTTGATGGGATGGTCCACATGAGATGTTTATTTCACTATTTTGTATGTCTGATTAACATTACTATAACTTTGTTTTTGAAAACAAAAGAATTGACTATAACGATTTTATACAATAACGTAAGTTGTTTTCAAATGTTGACAGCATTTTTTTTTTTTTTTTTTAGATTCCTCTAAAATCAATATTAATTCCTCAAGTTTAATTTTTTTTTTTCCATTAAAACAAACCAATTTGATAACTTCATAAAACTATAAAATTGAGTTGTTGTTTTTTTAAATACCAAATTTCTTAATACCTTAAAAACAGATAAACTAAATTTCAGATGTTAATATTAAACTTTAGATGAAACCTAAAACGGGTTTGAATATTTCATTCTACCTAAGAAAAAAAATTCAGTAAATAAGATCCCCCTGAAAACCTAAAATGTTCTCCCTTTAATTTTATAAAACTCGCTTCTTGAAATATTTAAGTGAATTTGTGTCATTAACAGAAAATTAAAAAAAACAAAACGTTTTTTGAAGTGCACTCTTCAATGTTGGAGATACAAAAGACTGCTTAAAAGGATTTTTCAAATTGCATATATTTTGGAAGACATTTGAACTGTCTATTGTCATAGATATTTGAAAAATCAAAAAATATATTCTTTATACTTATTACTAATACTTTTATATATATAAAACGACAAAACAATATTTCATATTTACTTTAAAAAATATTTTCTATCCATATATATATACATGAGTAATATACTCGTATGTTCTAAAGTCAATGGTTTTTTGTTTATAAAACCTCCCACATTGACTTTATATTGGGAGCCCCACCGATCAATTATAGTTTGTTATATTTGGAATGTTTCCTATACATGAAATTAAGATGAATTTTTTCTCTCTATAAAAACTGTTAAATTTATTTTCTTGTATCTTGTTATTTGTATTAGTTATTTCAATAAAAATTTTGAAAACGAGTACTTTTAATAAACTTTTTTTTTTTATTAATCTTTTGATAAGAAAATAAATACTAACAAAAAACTAACCATTTAATTTTAATAATAAACTTAGACTATTCAATAAAAAAAATTAAGAAAAGAAGTACTTGAAAGTTTTTTTCTTTTAGCAACAATATATTACTAACAAAACTTTTTTAAAAGCTATTTTGTTTTTGAAATTTTTACTTTTTTCTTTTTAAATTAAAAAAAAATTGTTTTTAAAGAAAAAATAAATAGCTATGAGTGAAACTTTTGCTAGAGTAAGAGGATTACTTTTCAGTTTTTCTGAATTCCAAAATATCTTTGCATTTATCTGCTTTAAAATTGTCTAAAGTTGTGAAATCATTTTTACTACTAGAAATATATATATATATATATATATTATTTATACATACACGAGATGCGTTCAATAAGTTTCCAGACTTTTTTCTGTATGAGTACTTTTATTGATTGTACACACATGAAACTCTATTCCTCTTCGAAGTAATCTCCTTCGGTTGCAATGCTTACTCCCACACCTCATCATCCCTCCCTTCCTAGAATCTATTATGCCGCTCAGAAACTGATGCTCAGTTAATGCAAGATGGCCCAGAAGCAGTCTGAACATCCCATACATTTCTGTGGCATTTTTTTCCAAGTTTCAAATAGGATTTTTTTTTTTTTTGCTTTGCTCACGTCAAGATTGCATTTTGGAAATTCATCACCTGTGACAATTAATTAGGCTTTAGTAGGGTGTATTCCAATTCCTGCTGTAGCTGTTCATTTTAACCTGAAATCATAAAAATTAGTCATCTATGATGTATAGCACTAACATACTGAATATTGGAGTGTCTATGATAATTTTAAATTCCTGTAAAAAAAAAAAAAAAAAAAAAAAAATCTGGAAACTTATTGAAAGCACCATATATATGTATATGAGAAAATTTTTATATATATTTGTAGTAAAGACAGAAGTCATTTACAGTTTGTGAGTACTCTACATAAGAAATAGAGCATACATAGCTATCAATTTTGTGTTATGGTCTGATAAGCTCTTAAAGGTGTGAAAACTAGTTACCAAGCAATATCATGTACCCAGTGATTTTTTTTTTTTTTTTTTTTTTTTTTTTTTGTGCCACTTGGTTGTTGATTATATTCATGTGCTTTTATTCTACGTAAAAATAATTACAAAACCTTTTTTACTTTTAACAAAATATATAAAAATCACTAGACATGAAATTTCATGGTGACTGATTTTCACACTCTAAGTAATCATCAGTGTGTGTGTGTATGTATATATATAATTATTTACTATAATAATTATTAAATACCTACAAACACTAGTGTTTCATCCTTTTGGGAATTATCAGTGCAGGGTGTACTGATTAACACTGGTCAATATATATTGCAAATTACGAGGAAAAGACAAGTTTTAATAATCATGATTAAAAGAAAAAATAGGCCAGCTGACCGGTTTCATCCTCACTCTTCTTGAGCTGAATTTTGGGATTTATTTATTTTTTATTTTTTTTTTTGAAAAGCAAGATGAATCCAAGAGGGGAAAATATGTTTAAAATACATTTAAAATTAAAGAGGACTAACTGGGAGAGGATAATAAAATTTAAAAAAAAAAAAAAAAAAAAAAAAAAAAAAGGAGGGGGGCGCTATATATTTAAAATAAACGTACGTATGAATAATGTACAATGAGAGAATCTCCTAGAGGCTAATCACGTTCAAACCTAAGAGACATTCCTTTTGTTTACAAAGGGAAAGTCTCTTCAAACGAACGTGAATGATCTCCAAGATCTTCAGGTGAAAATCGGAATGAGCACGACTCAAAATAGTAAATGAGTCAATGCTGAAGTTCGTAGCACAAGACGGGTTTTTAAGCAAATGAAGATCTGGGTGTGCTACTCAGAAGGTCCATTGAAAGGTAGATCCCATTTCTGATTCTGCTAGGTTCATGCTGTTGGACGACTATCCAATCTTTAAACATATTTTCCTTCTTGAGTTCATCTCTCTTTTTAAAAAAATAAAATAAGTCCCTTGATCCAACTCTAGAAGAGGTTCTGGGTATGACCTTAAACTATATCCAGTGGTGAGGCCCCAGCTTACGGGCTTTGGGGAGTGTAGAGCCACCCTTTAATTGCCATTGCTCCCAGGTCCACTCTGACCTGGAGTAGTAGTACCTGTTAGGGTCCCAACTATGGGTTAAATAGAAACCGACTTACAATAAATATATTCTATTAAAAAATTTTTTTTCAAAATCTTTGGATTCGGCATTAAATAATCTGAAAAGGGTTGATATGCCGTAAAACAACCAACCAACTCTAGGAGAGTGAGGGCCAAACCGGTCAACTGGCCTTCAATTTTTTTTTCTTGAATATCAAATTTGTCTTTCCTTCATAATTGTAATATATAAATTTTGTACTAGACAAAAAAAATTATGAAATGTGTGTTTATGTATTATTTGTATGCATGGGATTCACTCTTAAGTAGTTGATTATCAATTTTGGAATACAGCTGCTAGGCATAAGAGATTGCAATGTAGGCTATATTTAATTAATTGAACAAAATACTTAAAACAATTGTACTTTTTATGTCAAACCATCATACTGGACATTTTTTATTTTAATAAAAAATAAAGTGAAAGACTTTCATTTAAAATAAAATGGAAACATTTTCTAAATGTTCATTATATTTAATATGAATTATTTTATATTTCTTTTCTGTTAAATTTATATTAGACAATCGAACCTTGTGCTGCTGGGGTTTTTACCTTGGCACCAGAATCAAGTTTAAACCATTCTTGTAATGACCATTTCCCTGTTGATTGCAGTTGGATAATAGTCCTGTGCGCAGTTCTAGGCTTTGCCTTCTCTCTTTGAGAAGTTGGTTTATTGCTAATCTCCTAAGGCACCCCTACCAGAGAATGCTAGCAGGGCTATCTAGACATTTTTTTTTTCTTCTTTTTATCGGTTTAGAGTACTCCTTCTCAAGGGAACTGACTTTTCAATTTTGCATCCCGATCCTTGTCACATTTCTCACGGTAGGAGAGAAATAAATATCTTAGAGAATCAATTTTAGATCTCAATAGAATGATAAAGAAAAATAATCCTATGTTGATTATATTTTAAGTAGGTTAAAATGACAATTTTTTTTTTTTTATCTATGGCCCTGTGGATAAAGCATTCACCTTCAATTCTAATATTTTATGCTATCATGGGTTCGAATCTGGGCAATTTTTTTTTTCCTTACTATATAGTATTCCAGTTATTTTCTGTTGATATTGATCATCATAAATTTGAAGTTTTTTTTTTTTTTTTTGTAAGAAAATGGGTAAAAAAAAAACATTATTTAATAAATGTTAACTTCTAAACTTGTCTATAAAATTCAGGAAAAGTTGAGAAATCGGGCATTTATCTATATAATTATAAAACTCAAATGACCATGTAACAATGTATGTAGCCCACTTTCCGGTTTACGACATCCGATTGCGCATGCACGCATGACCTGCACACTGAAATATTAACGTCATTATTTCGAAATTATTATTTAACATGGGAAGAGTAGGGTTTAAAATAACTTAAACGTAATACAGAAATGAACAATGTAAAAAAAAAATTTAAAAAAAAAGCAGATATATATCAAAATTTGAATTTAACTATAATAAGTATTATCGTATCTGTTCAGTACACATTTACCTATAAGTATGGCCAACCACTTATAATTCAGTAACTGTAAAAAATTTTTTTCTCAAAAATAATCAATTATAATAAACAGAATGACTCAGAAATCTATATTCTTTTTTAATTTTAATATACTTTCACAGAAATGTTTGTGTTATGTCAAAATAAACAAAAACTATTTTCTTTACGTCACAAGTGTCATGCTCATACATGAATTCCATAGCTAATATAACATACTGACCCAACGGGTCACGGGTAGTCTAGTATTTTATGAAGAATTTTTTATTTTTTTTATCAAATTACTGTATTAAAGTAATGACTTTGCTAAGTTTTGGTCATCCTATGGAAGTTGTTAAAGCAAACATTTGATCTGTTGCTATCCTATTGTAAATAATCTACTTCCAAATTTAAAGACTGTAGATATATCGAAATATTGGAGTTTGATCAGATCTCCTGCTCAATTTACCAAAAAGGAGTGCAATTCAATTTTTTGTAATACTTTGTAAGCCTTTTTATTCACACTCGCCCCTAACAAGCCATATATTGGGATCATGCCTAGGAAAGATTAACAAGATGTTGGTTTACGTTATATTTGAACTTCTGCATATCAGTACAACCAGGGAAGCAGGTAGCAGGAAGGGAATTCCAAAGTCTATCTGTTCGAGGGAAGCAACTATTAGAGTAGAAAACTTTGGCCTTTAGAGACCTCAGTGAAGGGGCGAGATTTTGTTATGAAGCAGGTTTGTCGGGATATGTATGCTGAGGGGGCACAAGTGCAATGAGTTCATCAGAGCACATTCCATTAAAATATTTGCAAAACAGGCACAGAGGTGCAACGTTGCAGTGATGGGTTGGGTTGGGTTGGAGCTTAGTTGGCAAAGTTGGACCTGTTGTGTACACAAGAGGTACAAGGGAATTACAAATAGATTGAGAGAGGGTAACCAATTTGAAGTGCAAGATGAAGATGGATGAGAACTCAAATGTGTAGAAAGTGTATTTGGATGATGAAGCTACTGAGGTTGTCTAAGTTTTGTTACCTTGGTGATAACATTGGAAGACAAGGTGAAGTAGGTGCTAGTGTGATTGCAAAGTTGTTAACCAACAGCATTATCAATGTTAATCAAGGAAAACATCTATTAATCGTATGTGTGAAACAGCACTAACCCTATTCGGATTTAACCGCCTTCCTCCAAAGGAGGAAGTTTTATGGGAGTATGAAATTCACAAGCAGTCCTCAGTCGCATGTACATCCCCGTTAGGCAAGATGACGATGTTAGGTTTTTGCAACTCTTGCAGGGATGTGTCGACGTCCTCCTACATATAGCGCTTGGTCACCCATTTTAGTAATGACCAGGCTCGATGTTGCTTAACTTTGGTGATCTGACGGGAACCAGTGTGTCAACATGATTATGTCGTCTATGAATCATGTACACAGTTTGATGATATGGAAGTCAAATACGGTCAATGAGAGTTGAGGAAATAAATTCAATGAGGAGAAATATTAAGACAAAGATGATCTTAAGATTAAATTTGGAGAGTATATTAGGGAGATGTGTGTAGGATATTTTGATGGCATGGCCACATTGAAAGAATGGATTAGAGTTTTTAAGTTAGATGTAGAACAGTTAAGGTAGCAGGTCCAGTTTGTAGAGGAAGACCAAAGAAAAGATGAGTGGGGGGTTAATAAAAATGAATTTGAGAGGAAAAGGGATAATAATGACTTGGCTAGCAATAAGTAGTTTGTACAATTTTAATTGATTTCCAATGTACGTAAAACTGACATGAAATATAATAGTATTTGTTTTTTTTCCTCTTCAGTCTATAAATTTTTCTTTTGCATGAATTTTTGGAATGGGATTTATGGAATTCAGGATGCTTCTTTGCACATGCACACTTTTTTTTTAATAGTTTTACTAAAGTTGTGATTCTAACATATTCATTTTTTTTTCTTTTTCTAAATTTACAGGGTGTTATGGCACGCAAGATATTTGATGTCTAAGTGTTATCTACTCAACAGCAAGAAAAAAAAAAATCCGTTTAATATTGAAATTAGAAAATTCACCTCCCTGTTCCATTTATTTTTCTTTCATTTTAGTTTTTTTTTTCCCCTCTTTTTATTTTGTAACCCCCCCCCCCTTAAAACAATTTTTTTTTTCACTTTCATTTGTTTTCATCCCCCCTTTTTTTTTTTCTGGTTGGTCACAATTGCAAAAAAATCTTTCCTTAGAAGTTTGTAGGCAAGTACAAGATTAACAACACCGATTTCAGTTAAGTCATTGAATCTTTTGACTTGACCTAAATTTGATGCATTAAATTTCAATGTTTTTAAATTTTCAGAAGAGTAAATTAGTTGCAAAATACAATAGCTTATAATATTGCTAAAAAAAAAACTCATATACGAAATAAAATAATTTTACAAACACTTCTATAAAAAAACAGTGAAATAAAAATGATATTGCTGCAACTTTCTATTCATAATGTATATAACGTGTAAAATAGTTTGACTCTTTAAAAAACTGTATTATAGTCCCATTCATCTTTGCAATCATCCACTTCCTATTGCCAAATAGAGGATAAACTAATAATATTGATTGTAATCTAGAATTTTAGTTATCCCAATAGCTTCACCTTTCACTGGAAATACTGTGTGTGAAACTTTAGTTTGTACAGTTTTATCATTGTTAATTAACAAGGTCTGTTCCTATTTACTTGCCTCTCAACGAGGGCAAAGTTAGACACAAGGTCGATTTTTAATGTAGATGAAATCCAGCTCCCAAAAAGGGACACGGGATAGGAAAAAAATAATTGTCTCAGTCATGAAGGGTTTCTCATCCACTGACAGGATAGAAAAGGTGAAGTATAGTATCAGAACAGATACTACACTTTGTTCCTGAAAGTGTAAATTCTGTTTTATCATTGTTAATTAACAAGTTTATAAAATATAATTTTAACCTTATACAATTTAAAGTTTTGTTTTTTTTCCCTTACTTATAAATAGATCAGGTCTAATGTATACTATGGTTGCTAATTTGTCATTTTTCAATTTTTTTTCTTTCCTTTTGCTCGGACAACATGGAGATGAGGGGGGGGGGTATACAGCTTACCCAGTATTTTTTTTTTTTCTCACAACTGGAAATATGTATCTGTAATTGTCTAGTATATACCTGGTACTTCAGATCAGTATAAATTCAACAAACCCTAATTACTGAAAATGAAGCCATAAAAGAAACCGTCTTAATAATTATTAATGCATCACATGGTGTATTGTTCATTTTTTTGTTTTGTTTTTTAAACATTGCATTGTGGGACAGACTGGCTACCAGTCATGCACTGCTTACTTTCACATGCAACTATATATTAATGTTTTCAAATTAGTTTAACAAATGTTCTTACTAACCCTCAAATCTTATTTGTTTGTAATCTGGATGTATAAACTGCCACAAAGCCATTTTGTTCTAATATTCAATTATTACTAGACAAGTCTTGATTTAGCAAAAAAAAAAAAAAAAAAAAATCCTTTCATCTGCATTTAACAGTCTAAAAAGTTCTTCAACCTGATACCCATCCACTGTTTTATAACATTAAGCTGAGCTGATCATCTAAACCGATGTTTCCCAAAGTGAGTAGTATCACACTTGAGGCTGGTGTGTTGATATTGATGGGAGCACGAACTAAAAAAATAAATGACATGCACAGAAAATAGGCAAATTTTTTATGCTAAAGAACACACCCACCCACATATATATATATATAAACCTAATTACACAAAATTTATATCCACATGGTGTCTGTGAATTTGAAAGGAATCAACACTTCAACTGCAGCTTCTTTAGATATTAGGTTCTCACATGTGTTCTTAATCTTATAATTCTCATGTTTGAATTACATCCAACCGGAATTGGAATTGTCTGTTCTTTTTTAATAGTTGAGCTTGTGTACTATATATTTTTTTTCTTTATAATATTGTTTCAACTTCGAAAAAAAAAGCTTACATGTGTTTATAGGGTAGGAGTGATAGCAGTTTATTCTAGAAGCAAAGTGGGTGCTAGCCTGAGAAAATTTAGGAAATGCTGGTCTAAACCATCTCTGATAGAGAATAATTAAATTTTCCAGCAAGGCTGGTACCCATTTGGGTGGATTTTTGCTGACAGGACCTGGTTTTCTCAAATGGTCGCCCATCTAAATATGACCAGGTTCAAAATCTCTATGTTTTGAGATTTTAAGATCTTAAAATAAAATGACTTTTGTATAAAAAAAAAAAAAAAAATCATAGCATATGGCTTTACAATTGGATAAAGTACACAGAGTGCAAGATACAATAACAAAGACTCACACGAGAACTTGTTATGTAATAAAGTAATACTTCTGCCTATTCATGACCGACAGAACAAGAGCAAGCTATCCCACCATAGGTTAAATAGTTTTGATGAGATGCAAAGAAACGTGAGAATGACATAACCCGACTCATAAAGAAAAATCTCCTTTTTTACATTCGTGACCACAAGGTTAAGTTGCCCGTTGCATGGCTCGATATTAGGGAGGAAATTATTCTTCATCCAATAGTTTAATGTGCAGAGACAGTTGATAAAAAGAAAGTGAAGCATGCATGGTGCCCTGTGAATGAGGCATAAAAAAAAAAAAAAAAAAAAAAAAAAAAAAAACTAATTCCATAATTTGCCCCCCCCCCACACACACATTTAGCCCCAAAAGTCCCCAAGGCCTTAACATATTTAAATTTGAGTTCAGCACCATCCAAAACTGCTAAATAGACAGAAAATTTTTGGACAAATGTGGTAATATAGTCCCAAAAATGGAGTGTTTTTATTAGTCATAAAAGAGCCCCTGAGTTATCACAAAGTATAGACAAACAAAATTGTTTAGAAATCAGTTACTTTTCAGAAAGTTTTATAAAAATCCAAACCATCAATTTTTTTTTAATAAGCATAAAAGTGTCAATTTTAGCCATTTATAACCCAAAAGGCACTCCTAGGGAGGCAACCGGATTGTTCCCGGAAAATCCATTAATGTTTGTGCAAAATTTCAAAAAATTCTGAGACGTAGTTATTGAGAAAAGTGCGGACAGATGAACAGACAAGGGTGAATTTTGTCAGGGGATTAAAAATTGATATACAGATGCTGTTCATAAGTATGATAGTAAAATATTATCAATTTGATGGGTTAGAAAAAAAAAAAAAACGCCTGCAACTGATTCCTTTCAGAAATACAATGCATGATCACAGAAACATATGTAAGCAGAATTAAAAAAAAATTTTTTTTACAATCATTAAATGTTTTTCAATTATACAAAGGCAGTTTGTACATGGCATAATGGTTACTGACACAAACTATGGAATCAACAAACTAGATTCAAATCTTGTTGCATTCACTTAAGCACAAATATCTAGAAAATTCTGAATCTCCGATTATGGGTAAAAATCAGTCATTTTAAATGACTACTTGACAATAGGTATTGCTTTCCAATTAAATAATACAGAAAAAGGATGCCAGAAAACAAACAAAATCTTTTCACAAATCCTCTTGTATCACGGGTTACACAAAATGTTATTTTAAGAGGAAGTTAAGCAGGACTTCAATGACCACTGTTTATAAACTTATGTATATAACGAATGTTGATGTAAATTTATCACTTCAAAGCTCTCTTTCAATTTTGCTTACAATATTAAAGGAAATGCCAAACTGGATATAATATGCTTTCAATGAAATCGATTGGACTGTTTATGCCAACACTTTATAATTGTGGATTTAATTCTAATTGCATAAAACATAGGCCTGAGAAAGAAATGTTAAAAAAAAAAAAAAAGAAAAAAAAAGCCAGTTATGAATATATTAATAAATATAAAATCAACAATTCTGATTTGGAAAGTGACCAGGAAAAGAGAAATTAGTGAACTACTGCTGGTCAGTAAACCAAGTGACATATTTATTTTTAACCTTATTATGTAACTAAATAATACAAAAATAAATGCTTAAAATATAATCTTGTTTAGTTGGTTTTCTTTGTACCTCAATATGGATGTCTTTTTAGAAAAGACTTTTGTAACATTCTTGAACACTGTCTTCCCATCAAGTTTTTATTAGCTGCGTTTTATGTTTGAACTGTAGGCCGTCTGTAATGAGAAGGATGAAGTCTCATTACTATTTATGGAGTGACATAAGCGAAAAAATTTTATAAAGGGAGGTAACTTTTAATTGATTACCTCTTCGATAGTATTTCAATGTTACATAATACAGGGTGACCCCCCCCCCCCAAAAAAAAACGGGCCCCAAGTCTAATTAGTAAAGTTGAAATTGTTAACAAAAATACAAATGATTTCTACCAAATGCAGAACTTAATTGTCTATGAATCTGTATACTTTTAATGTGCTGAAATTGAATAAAATTAAATTGTTTTTAAACAAAGTGACTTTCACAAAAAAACAATGTTTCTTTGTCATTTAACTATTGAGGAGTTTCATTCTTGAAATAATAAAAGTAAAGTAGTAGTAAACAAAAATGACTTGCTATACCTTTAATCCTAAGTATGAAAGGGGGGTAATTTTCCCACTCTGCCTTAGTTAAACACTTTCTTGCCTTTGACTAAGGCAGAGTGGGAAGTTTGGAGTTCTGATGGAACTATAAATTTCAAAAGAATATTGATAAAAATTTGAATTTATAAAAAAAAAAAAATTTTAGCATGTTAAAAGTATATCGGGCAAAATAATTAAATTTAAATGCATTTGGTATTTTTTTTTTTTTTCAGTTGAAAAATCTGTACTTTTACTAAAAAAAAAAAAAAAAATTGATATATCTAAGAGGCATGAAATGCAGAATTATTTTTCAACTTAAAGGCCACAACAAAAGTTACCCGAATAAAACTGGAGAGTAAAATGTCACAAACTTTGATCATCTTAGGACGTATTTTTTTTTCATAAAACTGCATTCTGCTGTTGCAGTACTAGTATAACATCCTGCAGCTGCACCCAGTCTTTCTAGACAGTTGTTGAGGATAACCTTATTTGCAAGTGTTAAATCATGAGACAGTTTTGCAGGAATGACCTTGTGAAGGTGTTTTATCACATACAGCACATTATCTATAGCCGGCCAAACTCAATTGGACTGTTTTCCTTTTTGGAATTCCTGATTTTCCTTTCAACAGGAGAATAGTGATAAAGGTAAGGTTTCAACATGAGAAAATGTCTTGAAGAATGGAAACAAAAATACCAAAGGAAAGTATTCATCTACCCATAAATCGATTAAAAATGGTGTTTCAAACAAACATAGCACTACTCCATTCTTTAGGCAGGTCATTATCCTAGCTTGAACAAAATCAACTGATATATCATTGTTTATCTTTATTAAAACCAAATGCTTCATTTCTAATGAAATTATCAGTAATATGATAAAGTTATTTGAGTTATTGTTAAAAGTAGACAAAAAAAAAAAAAAGTGAACTAACCTTTACACATACCAAAATTATCATCACTCGGATGTAAATGTCAGGACTGGTAAGCGTTATTTTTCAATTTGTTTTAAATGTATTTAAAAATTGATCCAAACAAAAGTTATCATTTTTGTACCATATCATGTACTATGGAATGTTAAAAGTTTGAAAAGTTTTATTTTTTCATTTATCACAATCATGAAGGACATATTAAAAAGGTAAAAAAAAATGAAGTTATTTAAACCAGGAAGAGCAGGAGTGCCTGAATAGCAAGGGGTTATACTAATGAGCCCACAAATTTCATAAAAATGGTTGTCAGGGGAAATAGGAGACAGGAAGAGAATTTCAAAGACAAACCATCTGAAGAAAGTTATCAAAGTAGAAAAATCTTCCAGCATCTAAAAAAAAAAAAAATGTTGGTGCCAGTTAAGCGGGTTGGGATTATTTTCATTAAGGATCATACAAGTATAGTAAATTTATCATAAATATGCACCACTGGTGCCGTGATAAATGGCGGAGTTCATCAGACAATGCAGGACCTATTATATCAAAAATCCTTTTTTGAACCTTGCCCAAGAGGAAGAGGCTATTGATTGACCCAGATATGGCAACAATACTCCACGCAAGGTCAAATGGTGACGTCCGAGAGATATGGAATACTGCAAGACATTTTCTAATCTAGAAGAGAAAGACTACTTTTTTTATGTACTTATTTCAATTCATATTCTTGTCCAAGAATGTCAGGCCGAGAAGTTTAAATATATGACTTTCAGAATATGTGCTACTGATGACATTCTGTGATTGGAAGGGTTTCTTATAGTTTTTAAAGAAAAGGAGATTTTGCAAAATAAATAAATAAAAAAAATTATAAAATCTCTTAAACCTTAAGAGTTAAAATAAAATCTGGGATGAATATGAAGTACTGGAATTGATTTCAACCAAATATTGAATGAATTTTTTAAGATTCAATTTAAAAAAAAAAAATTGGATAAAATAAAAGACAAAAAAAATTAATATTTTTAGTTTTATTAACTTTCACTCGTATCCATTTGCTCGGTCTTTTCCTTTTTGGCTTCCAAATAGGCTTGGTATTGTTCAGGCATATTTTTGAATTTGTTAATTTTCTTCCTAATCTGTTTGGGCGTGTCTTGGTAATAATTCTTGTAATCTCGAGCCATGGCCTGGAAGTAATGAAGAAAATGGTAAAAATTATTAAGAGTTTTTTTGGGTTTTTTTCAACGCAAATAATATATAATACAACAAAAAAAAAAAATAGTTTGTAGCTTTTTTTTTTTTTTTAATGTCTACAGCAACAACAGTACGGAATGTCATGGATGTATGAAAACTTATCACTTTCATGAGGTTCCATACAAATATCAGTTTGTAAACTTTTCAGGAATTGTTGTTTAAACATCTGCTAATGTGTGTGTGACTAAATGCATGCAAATAATGGTACTTGTTTAGTTTGATCAAGACATTAAATAATGAAAATATTGAAAAAAATTATATTGTATATAATTATTATGGAATTAAGTTCTCCGTAAAAAAAAAATTTCACTTAATTTGATCAAGTAGTGTTTGTTTTTTGTTTTTTTTTTACAGAGGAAAAAAATTTTGTTATGACAGCAAGCACAAGGTAGCTATGTTTGGACTTTTAGACCATGAGGAAAGGAGAAAAGCTATTATCTAACATGGGAAGTAAGATGTCAACACTTTAGTTATCTCCCTGTGGCGCCCCCTCCCTTCCTTGTGGTCTAAAAATCCAAACCATTATATTGAGGAGCATTTTAAAGAGTTCACCGATTTTTTTTTTTAAACAGCACATTGGAATAGCTTTAGTTCAAAAACAAGGTTGAGGAGTTATAAGTGCGACAAAACTATTTGACATGATGTAGCTCAACATGTCAATTTAAAATAATACATAATTTTTTAAATGATAGTGGCCTCTTAAACAATTATATACACACACACGTTTTAAGTGCTTTCTTCACTCCTGAATTGAGGAAGAAAAAAGTTATTTGCTCTTTGTATAGAACTTTGTTTTTAATTTCATGCCCGGACGGTAATATAACAAAAATATAGTACAGATATTGATATGCATAATATATATTTATATTGCCCAGTCATAAATTTTTTTTTTTTTTTTTTTTTTTTTGTTACATAGGCATCAACACTTAAGGCCAATAGAGCACTGGCTTAAATATGATATTTTAATTCATGCAGATTTCATATTTATTATTAAAGAGCAAATTCGCTATTGATTATTATATTGTACCCACTATATATCGTAATGATTGCAAAAGTTAAAATAAAATGATTTGGATGCCATCAGCCAGAACTAAAATCAAGACATCTAGCACTCCAGTCTTATTTGTTGCTATCTGCACCATAAAAAGCGTATAAATGTATATTTGTGCATGCATACAAGAGCACTTTAAGTTGATTTATGCCTGCCAAGTATCAACTTTCAATTTTGCCCCTTAGCAGCTATTTTTACTGGCTAAAAAACCAAATGGAATTTGTTCCAGAGTTCCAAATCTATTTAGTAAGTTTCATGTCTGTAGACCTAAAATTAACAGAGGAATTTGGTAGAGACCGTTCTACAGACAAAGTCACTTTTATATGTATACTAGCAAGCCACCTGGTGTTGCCCAGTTGTAAGATATGCTTAAATATGATATTTCAATTCATGCAGATTACATATTTATTATTATAGACAATTCCCTATCGATTATTATATTGAACCTAATATATAGTAGTGAGATCAAAACTATAAATATATATATGACTTGCGTGCCACTAGCTAAAATCGAAACCAAAACATACAACTCTTCCACTCTCATTCCTTAGCCTCTGGAGCCACGCCCATCCACAATAAACGTTTTTTTTTCTAGTCAAAAGTAAAGAAAATTTTGATTTTGTTCCTTAACTTTTAAAAGAAAATTGATAAAAAGTTTGGTACTTGTACAGTTTAAGCAAGACATTAAAAAATGAAAATATCGGAAAAAAAAAAAAAAAAAAAAAAAATTCACTTAATTTGATTTTTTTTTTTTTTTTTTTTTTTTTTTTTTTTTTTTTTTTTTACAGAGGAAAAAATTTTTTTATGATACCGATAAAAAGGTAGCCATGTTTTGATTTTTAAGAAAAGCTATTATTTAAGATAAGGAGGAAGAGTTCAGCACTTTAGACAGAGCTATCTCCTCATGGCAGGTTCTAAAAATCCAAACATGGCTACCTTCAGCCAGCTGTCATAAAAACGTGTTTTTCTGCTGTAAAAAATACTCGATCAAATTAAGTGAAATTTTTCCAGAAAACTTCAGTACAACTTTTTTTTTTTTTTTTTTTGAAATTTTCATTTTTCAATATCCTGATTAAACTGTACAAGTACGCAAAGTATTTTTTTTTTTTTTAAATTACAAAACTGATTTACTTACTTCATAATCATCATGATATTTTTCCATCATGTATATACAATATATGGCTTCTTGGCCAGCCATCGTACGTGGTCGGATATTTGGTTTGTTAGCTTCCTCCTCAAGCTCTACAAATATAAAAGTTCACATTGGGTTGGCATAATCTACTAACAAAATACACATTGTGTCTTTATAAAAACTTTGACAGATTTCATTATCTATATATATATAAAAGCAAAAATGTGTGTATGTATGTTCGCTTTTTGTGTATGTCCAAGAAAGGCTTTTTTCAGAGAAGCGGTCGGTCGACTCGCAACTTCTTAAAACTTTTTATATCACATAGAAATTATAATATCTCCAATGGAGCTCGCCTGTCTATTTAATTTGCTTGACTTCGGGAAGATAAATATTCAACATTTGTCGCTCGCCGCATCTGGATTAGTCTTTTTCCTATAATAAAAGCGACACTAATTCTGGCAGTATTTTTGATCTATCGACAGAAATGTCTGTCCAAAAGCAATCAGATTTGATCAGCGTGGAAATATTTTCCTTATATCAAACAATTGCTATTCAAATTTTTTTTTTTTTTTTTTATTTATTTTTTTTTTTTATTACATTTTCACCCCAAACAAGGCACATTGCCACTTTGGTGTAGGGGGCTACTATCAGGGGAAACATCTACTGGGGTACTATGTAGGGATTAGGGCAGCGAGATGTTGGTTCACGTTGCACTTGAACTTATGCATGTCATTACAGTTGGGGAAGCAGTGACCCGGAATGGAATTCCAAAGTCTAGCAGTTCTGGGGAAGAAACTACTGGAGTAGAAGGATCTTTTACATCTAGGGATCTCTACAGTGTGGGGGTGGGATTTTGCAGCTTGTCGGGTCTGTCGAGGGTGTTCACGTCGTGGGGGCACAAGTGCTTGCAGTTCTTCAGAGCATTCACCATTATAGTACTTGTAGAACAGGCAGAGGGATGCAACGTTTCGACGATGGGATAGAGGCTGAAGTTTTGATGCCAGTTTAGGGCCTATCAGATTTGCGACTCTCTTTTGAACCCTGTCAAGGAGCAAGAGACTAGTAGCCGATGCACCGGCCCAAATATGACAGCAATACTCCATACATGGGCGAATAGTGGCCTTATAGAGGTACAGGATACTTTCGGGTGTTAAAAGTTTTCTAGCACGGTAGAGAGAGCCCACCTTCCTTGCAGCGGCCCTGGCAATGCCCTCGATGTAACTGTTCCAGCTCATGCTTCCAGTGAACGTTAGGCCAAGGAGCTTGAGAGACGTACTCTCAGATAAAGAGTCGTTGGCCATGGACAAGGGGAGCTGTCCTCTCCCCACACCAACATCTTGGGGAAAGCTTTCCGCAGTAAATGAAATACTATCCCGCAGTCAAACTTGACCTCATTAAGTCATTAAAACGTGCACCTGCCAAATCTAAGTAATTAAATAAATTCAAACGTGTTTCCGTTAGTATCTCGCGGTGGGTCAATGGTTAAAGTCGCACACTTTTTTTTTTTTTCACACTTTAATTTCCAACTTCGCCTCAAGGGTTCAAGTTCGATCCTCATACTCACCTACTAAAACTTTTTTTTTCGATGGACAAAAATCAGAGGCCTGCAGTATTAATGCTGGAGTCCTTCAGGGGTCAATCCTAGGCCCAACTCTCTTCCTACATCAATGACCTCCCTAAACACATACTTAAATCATTCGTTGACATCTATGCTGATGACACGACCATCTACGGCAACACATCAAAGGCTGTTAATGACAAAGTCAAGTACGTCCAAGGATGGAATACTGTTGCCATATCTGGGCAGGAGCTGCTAAAAACAGCCTATCCTGCCTTGACAGAGTACAAAATAGACTTTGTGGCTTAGTGGGGTATGCCCTTAACTCTACCCTGCAACCTCTCTCCCACAGAAGAGACGTTGCGAGCCTATTCTTGTTTTATCGTTACTTCCATAGCAGGTGCTTGTTTGAACTCCAATCTCTGCCCCCCCCCCCTCGCCAATCTTTCACGAAAAACACCCGTCTAGCTGAATCCACTATGAAAAATTTCCCACACTCTTTATCTGTGCCTAAATCAAAACACGGATTCCATGAACAAAGCTTCTTTCTTAGAACTACACGCCTGTGGAACTCTGTTCCGTCTGCCTGCTTCCCACCTGACTACAACTTGGATGTGTTCAAGTCCAACGTTAAATTCCTAATGAACCGCCCCCTTAAGTAAACACTTCAAATCTCCACACTAACGTAATGTACTTGCAATAACCCTTATCCCTGAGTGGCTTCCGGGCCTTGATAAGAAAAAGAGTTTCTTTATAAAAATCAAACTGCTTGATCAATTAATGGGATTCTGATCTTTTAAACGTGATACAATTGATACCAGTATAGGTTTAATTTACTGTTACCAAGAATTATCTCAAGCACCAAGAAATAAAATGGTTAGAATTCAAAAGAAACACTAAAAAGAATTCAATAAATATAATAAATAATTGACAAGCAAAAATATAAGAAGTTTGTAAGAGAATAACCCACCTTTAGCAACATGATGTTTTTTGCTTTTTTTCTTTTCCTCAACTTTATTTTTTTCATAATGCTCTATCGTTCCAAATTTGATGATATCCTTCAGATAAAAAACATAAAATTTGAAAAAATTGGTTCACACAAATCTCCAAACAATTTAATTATGAAAAAAAAAAGTAATAAAATCTAAGAATTCAATAATGAAACGTTAACACTTTTTTTTTTTTAATAGAAATTTTATGATTACCTTTGTTTTGGGAATGGGGAACGTTTTATTTGGATCAACACACAGGCCCATCTCTTCAAGATTGTCAGCAAGTGACTTTTTCTTGTCCCATGCATTCTTGATTTGGGGACTGAAATAACAAAAAAATCATGAAAGATTTATATATTAATTTATTTTTATTTTGGACTATTATTCTCATCTTTATTAGTTGTTGTTTTTTTATCTTTTATTGGTTTTGTTTATTCACAACGTTTCGGCCAACTATTCTCTACAGTTCCAGATGAACATTGTCTGAAGATAGCGGTTTCAATCCCACCCTAAGCGTGCCAGAGGTTAATTGGCCAAAAATGTGGTGAGACGACAACAACTACAGATGGCAGTGATGGCGGAGAATGCAGTTAGGAGATTCGAAGTTCCTATCCGTCGCGGTTACCACCTGACGAAGGCCAGAGGAATAGTTGGCCGAAACGTTGTGAATAAACAAAACCAATAAAAGATAAAAAAAAAAAAAAAAAACAACAACTAATAAAGATGAGAATAATAGTCTGAAATAAAGATAAATTAATATATAATGCTCATCTCAAAAATGAATTCCAATTAAGGAATAATATATATAAAGATTTATATATCTATTATAATAAAGTCGTATTTCTGTCTGTGTATTTGTTCACAATTTGGTAAATATATACAAAAGATACACGGTTTCACAAAGACTTTAATGATGAAAACTGACTTTTATTCCTGCATTTCTCTCTCTCTAATATATATATATATATATCCCATTTATTCAAAAGGAATCAACATTCAAGAGGTTATCTAGTTTGCATATTACATTAAAGAAAATTTGTTTTAATAATTAGCTCTAAATTTTTAATAGAAATTAGTAATTGAATTGTTTTAAGTATTCTATTTAGAAATATTTATATAGGGTTGATTTACTTAATTTATTTTTTATTTAATTTACATTTAATTTGATTTGATTTTATTTTTAATAAATTAGTATAACCAACATCAGTTGCGGTTAAAAACGGAAGCCAGTTTTCATTTAACTTATGAGTTATTTCCCTTTAACCTATGCGATTTTATTTCCCTGTTTAAGTTATTTTACCACCACCACCACCACCACCAAGAGAGTAAGCCAGTGAATATGATAGCGTAACGTCATTTCCTGATCAACTTGTAGGTACAGATAGTTTCCGGTATTCAACCACGTGGTCACGCTAACAGACATAAAAAATATAGCTGTGTCAACAATTGTCCATGTATGTTCTAAAGAGAAAGAACAATTCTCCATTTGGATAATAATTATTATAATTGCACATTGGGAAAATTTTAATCAAACAAAATATAGTTTTTGAACTTTAATTTCTATTGGAGAAAGTCAAATATTTCATTTTATTTATTTATTTTTTTTTTACTGCAAAACAAACAATTTTTATATAATATTTTTCAGTCCGTTCTTTTAATAAATAAATCTTTTCACTGAGTATTTCCAAATATATTAAAGTTAGCATTTTTCACGGCAGTTTTTTTTTTTTTTTTTTTACACGATCGGTGAATTTTCAATATTTTAACACCGGGCGTAATTTATTTCTTTGAAATATGTTTAAAACTTCAAGTTTTTTTTTTTTTTTTATAACATTTTAACTAGTGGTGGGACGATTAATCGGAATCGTTAATCGTAAGAATCGTATATTTTGGGAGGTATCGGAATCGCATCGTTAAAAAATACCTTAATTTTCCGATTCCTTCATTACGATTCTTTTAGTCTGATGTTGAAAAAAAGAAAAAAAAATTTCCTGATATTTCTAACCGCAAGAGAGAAATAAAAAGAAACCAAAGAAATTCATTATTAACAGGGCAATGCTTAGTGCCCCTCCCTTACAAGGTTCATTCATTCAGATCTATTGTAATCAAAACTACAAAAGAGTTAACTTTGAAAAGAAGTATGCAGGGCTCTACATTGCGAGTAAAAATAAAAAAAAACGCTTATCTTTTTGGCGATTGTTTTTTTTTACTGACAAATCTTCTAATAGTGAATGAAAATGCTTTTTCAACTTATATTTTCTTAAAATAAAACGAGCAAAGTCAAATTATTTAAACAGTAAAAGGTTTAATAGAACAATATACTTTTTTTTCTTTTTTTTAAAAGAAGGCTTTTGAAAGAAATATCTCTAAAATGAAATTGATCACGTTGTATTATTTCGCAAAGTTTTGACAGTAGTCGGTTTCTTTTGAAGTTTCAAAAAAATCGACCCCATACCTATCTCTTCCAAACCTAAAGTTATTAAATAACCCCTTCGTTAATTTAAGGGTAATTAATTCAATTCAGTCAAGTTTTTTTTTTTTTTAATTTCATTGAAATAAAATCCATTATTTTTTTTTTTTTCTCCAGAAAGATAAAACCCTGAATTTGATTATATTAAAAGCAGAATAATATAATCTTTTTTCTAGAATTTTAAATTGAAAATTAAGTGTTTTGCGCAGTTTTTTGCCGAACGAAATTAATATATATTTTTAAAAGGTTTTGTAATCAATTAATTTTTATGTCTAAATAATATTTACGATTAATTAAATAATTTCATTTTAAAAAGTATTTATAAATAGAATTTTACTAAGGACTTATAGTTTAGCAATATTGAACCGCATCAACCATGTGTGAATTGAACACAGTCAACCAAAAAAAAATTCAAAAGAAAATGCGGGTTTGTATTACTGTACACAGATTCGAAAAAGTTGTCAAAAAAACAAATATATAACAAATAAATGTTATCAAAGGCAAGATAAGTTATTTTTCTACCTAACTGGATATATTTTTCGGGGTTTTATTCAATGTAACATGTTTATTCAGCTCGAAAAGCATACAGTGTTTACCGATGTATTGGAAAATTCAAAATGGCGCCCGACACTCTTTAACACGGGAAGTTCAGGAAAAGATGTTATAAATAATAAACTATACAAAATACTGCTAGAAACTCGCTCAATATATGTTACCGTGACATATTTTGACATATATTCGGTGTTTTTTTAATAGTATTTTGTCTAGTTTATTATTTATAACACCTTTTCCCGAACTTACCATGTTAAAGAGTGTCGGGCGCCATTTTGAATTTTCCAATACATCGGTAAACACTGCATGTTTTTCGAGCTGAATGAACATGTTACATTGAATAAAAACAAAATAAATTACCCAGTTTGGTAGAAAAGTAACTTATCTTGCCTTTGATAATATTTGTTTGTTATATATTTGTTTTTTGACAACTTTTTCGAATCTATGTGTACAGTAATACAAACCCGAAGATGCATATTTGCATTTCATTATGTAAACTTTTATACATTGGTTTCAAAAATTAAATTCTATAAGTTTTTTTTGTTAACTACCGGTTGGTACAATTTACCGCCCCATCCCTTTATATTTTTTTCTTTTTGTCTTTTTTAGCGGATTATTTTCAATTAATTATCCAAATAAGTGACTAGCTTTAAAACAAAATTTAATAGTAAATTGTTTGTTTACAGATAAACTGAATTTTCTAATATGGCCCAAAGTCCAAAAAAAAATTTTGAAGATGATGAGTTGAAAGCCATTTGCAAAGTCTGTCAAATTAAAATATCGCGAGGAATTAAACCATCTAACATGACCACAACCAACATGTTAAAACATTTAACTATGAAGCATCCAAATAAATTGGAGGAGCAAAATAAAAAAGAAAAGGAACAAAAAATTACCAACTAGTCACTCAGAGCAGTTTTATTAGTGAGGGTCGAAATCGCAGTGTCTTTTTTTTTTTTTTTTTTTTGCCTACGTCACCATCTAGGTGTCACCATTTTTTTTTTTAACCCTCCTTAACTTCAAAGAGTAAATACAACATATACAACTAAAAAAATAATTTTTAAAAATGCTGATTCCATTCATGAAAAATTCTTTTAAATAGAAATTAAAACTTAGGTAAAGATAGCTGACTGACAGCAACAGGAGCACTGGTTAACTACTGAACCACGTGGAACGGTGTGTGGGGGGAGGAGGAAATTAAATGATGATAATAAATTATGATAACCGTCTTTGAAAGGCACTACACTCCTAAAATTTACTTCTTTAAAATTTTAGGCGGCCCTCCCCGGCGATTTTAAAGCACTCTCTCGCTCTCTTTCAAAAAAAAAAAAAAAAAAAAAAAAAAAAGATTTAATTTTTAAGTTTGGGAAAGATATATTTATTATAACCAAATTTCTGTATGAAGACTGGATCTACTTTATTGGACGTTAATTTGTGAGATAAGTAATTTTTCAATGTTTAATATGTTTTTAAAGTTTCAATTATCAATTAAATTTTTTTAATTGCATTTATTTTTCAATTTATTTAAAAAAAAAAAAAAGGGTTTTAAATGTATTTTTCAAGGTAACAAGCTTCGAAAGAAGTCTAATAAAAAAAAAAAATCACTTAATTTTTAATTTCGACAACCCTGAGAATTTAATTATTAAAAAAATATTGAAATGTGACATTTTTTTATTTAACATTTCTATTAGTTCAATTAATTTTCTTTCAATTCATTTCACTCAACAAACTTCACCATTTTTTGTTTGTTTTTTTTAATCTTTTTCTGTAATTTTGGTAATTATGTTTGCTCAATTTTATCTAGTATTTCATTTTTTTTATAGTGGTATCATTTTTATATGTGTTCCTTTGATATACCCTATTTCAAAATTAGTTTGGCTAAACTTATTCTTCACGTTAGAAACAACGTGTAAAAGCAATGAAAAAGTAAGAAAAAATAATAGGTGTTAACTACTCCTTGTGAATTATGGAGGTCTGAAGAACTGCCGTCACAAATACAACTATCAATAGCTAAACAAAAAATCGTTTTTGAAATTCCTTTAATTGTAACTTTTCGCTATACCTACCTTTTGGTATAAAACACAAAAACTTTCGATTAATGGTATTTCTCATATATGGTCGTTAACTTTGGAAAGGTTATTTTGTATCTACGGCGCCATGTCACGTGGTATATTGTTTTTTTTTTTCATTACGCACGTTCATTTATAAATTATTAAATCAAATATTTATCTTTTTTATATTTAATTAGTATATATTTTCTTTCTCTTCCGCTATATTTTTTTTTATTTAATTCATTAAATCTGTTAATTATGAGGACCAAAATAATGAATCGTGTGTATTTATTCTCTAATTTTCTTGTTTTTGTTCTGTTATATAAATTCTATTTTATTTGTTTTTTCTCTGAAGGATAAATTCTATTTTCTTTGAGTTTTTTTTTTCTGTATTCCAATTAAGTAAAATAAATTTTCTCTAAAATAAATTTTGCTAATTTTTCCGTTTAGTTTACTATATAATAATTTTATTTAAACCAAAACACGACGGTGTAGACATAAAATATCTCTTCCAAAGTAAGGGAACATATTTGGGAACTACCGACCATAAGTATAAAACTACCTGGTATATTTCAAAACAATAAATTCCCTAGGAATCGGAATCGTACTTGGTATCGGAATCGTTAATCAATATTTTCCTGGAATCGGAATCGTATAAAAATTAAGAATCGTCCCAACACTAATTTTAACTATAAATTTACATGACGGGTTTGTTTTACTATACACACAGATTCGGAAAAGTTGTTAAAAAAACAAATATATAACAAATAAATGTTATCAAAGGCAAGATAAGTTACTTTTCTACCAAACTGGATAAATTGTTAGTGTTTTTATTTAATGCAAAGTGTTTATTATTCGGCTCGAAAAACAGTGTTTACCGATGTATTTGAAAAATGCAAATGGTGGCATGCTTGTTTGGGAAAACAAGTCTAAACAAAAAAAAAAAATTATACAAAATACTGTTAGAAACTCACTCAATATATGTTACCGTGACATAGGCGGACATATATTCGGTGGGTTTCTAACAATATTTTGTATAATTTGTTTGAACTCATTTTCCCAAACTTACCGAGTTCAATAGCGAGCATGCCAACATTTTTTTTAAAAATATATCAATAAACATTGTATGATTTTCAAAGCAATTACACATTTTAAAGCAAGTAAAACCACTAAAAACTTTTCCAGGTAGGTAGAAGAGTAACTTATCTTGCCTTTGATAACATTTATTTGTTATATATTTGTTTTTTTGACAATTTTTTCGAATTTGTGTATACGAACCCACAATTTAATTTAACTTGAAAATACTATTGAAAACACATGTGCGTACACTGCACAAGCACCCTTATTATTATCATAATAGTAATAATAAAAAAACTGGTGTAGGTGCATAGCAGGTGCTCATCTGAACTTCAATCTCGCCAGACTTTCAAAAAAAACACTCGTCTAGCTAAAACCACTATCAACAATTTCCCACACTCTTTATCTGTGCCTACACCTAAATGTAGATTCCATGAACAGGGCTTCTTTCTTAGAACTGTTCGCCTGTGGAACTATTCTGTTTGCCTGCTTTCCAACCAATTACAACCTGATTGTCTTCAAGTCCAATGTGAACAAGTTCTTATTGAACTGTTCCCCTAAGTAATCCAAGTTACAAAATTCCCACTAATGTTTACTATGCTAAAATCACAATGACAAATGTATACCCATTAACCCTTATCCTTGCGTGGCCACTGGGCCTTGATAAGTGGTGATGGACATAGAACAGAAAACCAAAACTTTAAATATAATTTCTGTATTCAAAGTAATAGTTATTTAAATATTTCAACATATAATCTTGTGGGCAAAATCAAGCTTCCCAATAAGGGGCACTCTGGATAGGAACAAAAATAATCTCAGTCATGAAAGATTTCTCCTCCATTGACCAAGGACAGAAAAGGTAAAGTGTAGCATCAAAACAGATACTACACTGTGATCTTGTTCCGAAGACCAAAAAATATGTGTTTAATGTTTCTTTAATTGTTTGTTCCCTAAATTCATAATTCAGTTTTATCAGTATTAACTTGTATATTTCTTTAAAATTACTTAATTTTACATAGAAAACGTTTATATTTTATATTGAATAAAGTTCAGTTTCAGTATTAATTGAACTGTGTTCCTTTTTCTTTTAAAAATGTTTTATTGCTCTTTTTCAAATGGCCCTCATATAGTAACTGATGGTCTGACAAATCTTACCTACCATTGCCAGTTAACATTTTTCAGTTAACAGGCCTTACTCTCGGTGGCTGTAATTTTACGCTTTGAAAAATCCAAAATATAGTCAATTTTCAGTTTTATCTGATAATGTTGAGTATGTACAGTTAGTATATATGTGTGTGTGAAGGAGAAAACATACAGACATGACAAAATAGACACCCATAGAAACAGTTTTTATAGAAAAAAATCAAAAATAAATGGTCACAAAACTAATACTTGGTTGACATTCCCTTTACTGTTTTTAATGCTACGACCCTTCTAGGCATGGCATTGATCAGTTGAATATTATCTTGAGGAATTTCTTGCCATGTCTGACACAATAATGCTAAAAGTTCAGGCTTGTATTAATCTTAGAGAAAATATTTGTCTGTGTACATAGGCTTGACTACCACAACCTTTTTGAGTGAGCTAACCATGCAACTTTTCTGAACAGTGTCATTGCTAAACACCTTACTAAGCTACGTTCTTGTCACCTGTGCCAATTTAGAAAACTTATGTAGACAACACATTTATTCTTGAACACACCACTAACAAGCAAAACTTTATACATAAGCATTACTAATTTAACCAAAGAAACAAAATATCAATAACAAGCAGTGCGTGCGTGGTCCCCCTCTGGTGCTGCATGTGAGATGACGCCACAAAAAAATAGTGAAGAAATGGTGAATGTGAGAAGTGTGAAGGCCAATGTTGCCTTCACATTATCATCAAGTTTCAGAAAAATCTAATGGGTGGGGCAAAAGTTGTAGGGCAAAAAGCGTCATTTTTTTTGCAATTTTGGGGCATTTGTGACCCCTTTTGAGCTCCTAAGAATGCTGAATCTCAGTGCACCATGGAAAACCACTATATAGACATATATATCAAGTTTTTGAGCAATATGAAAAAGGAGCTCCAAAAAGGCATGTTTTTTTAGCCCTAAAAGTCCCAGAGGGATGCAAACAAGAATTTTGCCAGGGTCACCCATACTGAATTTATATTAACAATGATATCCACATTTTGGCCAAGTTTCAGGAAAATCTAATGGATGGATCAAACGCTATGGAGCAAAAGGTGTAATTTTGGGCCATTTTGACCTCTTTTGAGCCCCTCGGGATGCCGAATCCCATTGTAAATGGATAATGGTGCCGTTTCAAGCTTTAACACAGGTATATTTGAGTTGACCACTGTGAAAAATCACTATATAGTCAGACATATCAAGTTTTTGTTAAGAAATGTGAAAAAAAAGTCACAAAAAGGGGTATTTTTAGCACTAAAAATCTCCGGGGACGCAAACCAGAATTTTGTCAAGGTCACCCATATTGGATTTATATTAAAAACAATGGGCTCCACATTTTGGCCAAGTTTCAAAAAAATCTAATGGATGGATTAAAAGTTATGGGGCAAAACATGCCATTTTGGGGCATTTTTGACCTCTTGAGCCCCTGGGGACACAACAGGAATTTTTGCAAAAAAACAAATTTTTTTTTACTGTGCATATCTATTTAATGAAATACGAGTTGTGGCAAAATTTCAGGAAAAACTAATGGACGATAATCTGGCAATTGTCCAGATTAATAGACGCACGGATGGACACCACTGAAAACATAGGTCCCTCTTTGATAAATCGGGGGACCAATATCATGTATTTTTAAATTGAAACAAAAAATTTAAGATGTTTAAATAGAAATAATTTCATAATCTTTACATATGGAAATGGCAGCATGTTTTATAGTGGCGAACTGTTCGTTTAATGGTGAAGTAACCGAATAGCAGAATTTTAGAATCTAATTTCTCAGCCAATCAGCTTGGCTAGATTTCCGGACGGGAGAAATCATTGTCTAGAATGTAAGTGGTAAGAGTATATGACTGTATGAATTCCATAGTCGGTTAATGACGGCTAAGATTCAGGAAAACAGGATAAAGTATAAACGCACACGGTGTAGAAGGGGGTTGTAAGAGGACTTGGCAAAGTGGGGGTGAAAATCTAGCTACTTTCTCTGTAGGTTATGACGATGATCATGGCGTTCCTCAGAATAAATATGTTGTAATATTACGAAATAATGTGTATGAAATTGCGTTCTATAGTTAAATAATGTAATGGCTAATGGCGTAAATATAAATTTTTATGTGCGATCTGTTGTTGTCAACCTACAGTAGTTTCGTCCAGAGGGAAAAAATTGTGCCTCTTATATACAAGATGACATGCGATTTGCTGGTGACAAAAAAAAAAAAAAAAAAGATAAAAATCAACCCTATAAATATTCTAAACTCTTTACAGGTAATCATCCTTGATGATGGTTATGAAAGTCAAAAAGTAACTATGACAGTTACATCGTCCAGTTCTTGCCAGAAATAAGAAAAATGGAAAGAATCAGAACCAAAATATGTAGACAGGAACTGTGTATATTATTTAATGAAACATGCTTAAAGGAAAGAATGCTGCATAGCACAATCATTTATTATCCAACCAAGATAGTGTATAGGATTTTAGAATTCATTACTTATGACATCGAAAGAAACTGGGATCTTAGGAAGATCAATATCAATTATCCCCGTAATTATAACTGCAACCAGACTCATGAAAAAGAATTTCAAAAACTAATAAGTACATATACTCAGTGAACCAAGTGCAAGAAAAATACAAACAATTGCACTGAAAGGTATGGTTAGAATTTTAAAACAATCTCTTGGTTGGAATATATGTGATAGCCGGTGAATGACATCTGGTAGGATGCCCCATCCACAGCTAGTTCTAGAAAGAAAATTAAAGTTTTTAAAGAGATTTATTTTTGCTATTTGAGGATAAATTAGTTTGTATGGCTAAAAAGTGGATAAATATTGGTTCATAGTAACGATTCATCAAGACACAAACTAGTGTTTTATCAACCGCAAGTCACTAGAATAAGGGTGTATGATGCTGAAAGACCTGAAACATCCGATTTTAGGACCATCATTATCAATGACACAGAGGATGTATGTTTACAGCAGTTTAAAAAATAAAATGTGACGCTCTTAATTGTTATGACGTTATCCCTTTAGCTATCACAACAGATGCAAGTGATACTTTTTAACACCAGAAATCTTTTCGCTTTTTGATTGTTTTTAAAAATAAGTAAACAGTCCAGATATTTAAATCGGACTCAATGGTTTGTATACTATATATGAAGAGCTTGTCAGAAAAAAATTTAAAGAATATGTAATCCATGACATCAGAATAGTATTCAGGAGAAATCCTGTTCTTAGAAAGCATCTTGTGTGAGCAAAGCCCTCTACAGAAAAAGTCATGACTAAGAACTATCTCTATGCGATTCCATATAAGTGAAGAAAACTATTAAAGGTGAGCGATGTTGCTCAGTACAAGTAAGATTAGAAAAACACCAGAAAGCCGTAATACATGAAGATGTTGAAACTAGAGTATGGCCGACCACATATGGAGGGAAAAAGGAAACCATCTACCCTTATGGAATGAAGTAAAAGTTTTAGAAAGATAGTAAGATGTCACCCCCCCCCCAAAGCGTATATGTTGAGTGACAATGACTTAGTATAGAATTTAATATTTAAATTTAAGATTCAACATCCATCTAAAGAATCTTTCTTTTCGTAGTAATCTTTACTGAGATATAAAAGACACTGGAGAGTGTGAGAGAGAGAGAGAGAGAGTTCTCTATGGACTCAAAAACGGTTGGGACGATTTTTAAGAAATCTCATTTTATGTGCCTGGTAGTGTTCTAAGATAGGTTTTGTATCCGAATGGTTTTGATAAGTATCAACAATTGTTAAAAAAAAAAAAAAATCAGATAAAGGAGGAACAGGCGAATTTTAAACACAATTAACACCTTATAAAGCCTAACATCACAACACAAGTGCATTTGAGAAGTTTTATCACAGCACACACAGAACCCAACGTATAAAACCAACATTAATATTTCCTCCTGTATCAGAAAACATGCTATGTGATATACAAATATCTGTATGTGACGTTGCCAAGCTAATCAAGAACCTTGATTCCAGTAAAGCAACCAGCCCTGACGGTATTCCGATTATAGTACTCAGAAGACTTCAACCAGCACTTGCGCCCATTCTTACAAAACTGTTTAAACGTTGTCTTAAGGAGAATTGCTTCCTGTCATCCTGGAAAATCTCATCAGTATGCCCTGTATTTAAGAATTCGGGTGATCGCTCATCTCCCTCACACTACAGGCCAATAAGTCTCCTGTGCGTCATAAGTTGCTGGAATTTGTGTTAAATAGAGAAGTAATCAACCATCTTAGCAAAAATAACCTTCTTTATGGTTTCCGTTCTGCTAGATATACAGCAGATGTACTTACAGTTACATCTCATAGGATTAGCGAATCTCTCGACGGAGGCTACCTTTCTAGGACAATTGCTGGACATATCAAAGGCCTTTGATAGAGCATGGCATAAAGGCTTACTTCACAAGATCTCCAGCTATGGTATAGCTGGAAATGTCTTCTCAATTATTAAATCATTTCTCTCTGATACGTTCATAAGAGTAGTGGTTGATGGGCAGAAATCAGAAGCTCTTAGTATTAATGCTGGAGTCCCTCAGGGGTCAATCCTGGGCCCAACTGTCTTCCTGATCTATATTAATGATCTTCCAAATCCCATCCTTACATTATTCGTAGACATCTATGCTGATGACACTACTATCTATGGTGCACATATAAGACCGTAAACGACCAAGTTTTCTCTGATTCTCTCTCCTCTGATCTTGAGCATGTAGTACAATGGGGAAAGGAGTGGCTGGCTACTTTTAATGCATCTAAAACCAAGCTTTTATCTTTACATCATTAACGTTCTGATCCTCATCTGGCATCAATTGAAATGAATGGTTCTCGTCTTGAGGAGGCCTCATGTTTTGACAAGCTTCTGGGCTTAACCTTTACTCCTGATCTTAAATGGAACACATACATTAAATCTGTTGCCAAGGCTGCTGGAAAAATGGTGGGATCCTTCTATCGATCCAGTAGATCGATCACTGCTGATGCTATTCTCTATCTACATAAGAGCCAGGTACGTCCAAGGATGGAGTACTGTTGCCATATCTGGGCAGGAGCTGCTAGAAAGGACTTATCCTGCCTTGATAGAGTTCAAAATAGACTTTGTAACCTTGTGGGGGATGTCCTTTTCTCTTCCCTTGAACCTCTTTCTCACAGAAGAGATGTTGCGAGTTTGTCTCTGCTTTATCGTTATTTTCATGGTAGGTGCTCGGCTAGCAGTATCAGAATTTTTGTAGGAATTTTTGACACCCCTAACACGAAACTGCGAATACAATATAAAAATCTCGGAATTTCTCTGTTAAAAGTGGGTTATTTATTTTCTTTATGGATTATACTTCCAAAATAAACTATTACAGTTGTTTTAAAAGTAATAGAAATATTTTTTTTTTTTTTTTTTTTTTAAACAGTAATGAATTTTCCGAACTCAATATTTTTCAATTTTTAAATTTTAAAAATCTATCAAAATTTTTCTATTGATTCTATTTTTACGATATTTTCAGGGTCAATGTGAAATTTTATGTTCTTTCCAATAAATCGAATATAATATTTTAGACAAACGTTTTTTTTTTTTAAATTCACGACCCCCCCCCATCCCAATATTTAAGTGTCTATTAAAAAGTAAATACTTAATTTAGCAACCCGAAAGTAAATAATTAATTTACTCACAAATTGAAGAGAAAAGGTCAATACATAATATATTCAAATTTAAAAAAAAAAACAGTGTTCTTTTAGAATTTTACCTGTAAAGTCCGAAGTTTAAAACCTTTTTTTAAAAAAAAAACACTTTTTTTTTTTTTTTTTTTTTTTTTTTTTAATGAAATCTTGGTCCTTGCTCCTTTAATTGAAAAAAAAAATTAGGGCTTGAATTGCATTTTTCGAGGAGTTATAAGCTTGGAAAGATGGGGTGGAATTATTCGCTATTTTCACGAAATTTCTGACACTGCTAGTGCTCGGCTGAGCTCCATTCTATAGCCCCCCCCCCTCACCAAACTTTCACAAGAAACATCCGTCTAGCAGAAAACACTATCACTAGTTTTCCCCACTCTTTATCTGTGCCTAAACCTAAGCGTAGATTCCATGAGCAAAGCTTCTTTCTTAGAACTGCAGTACTGACAATTCCATAGGCGTGCAGTACTGCAGTACTACTGCACGCCTATGGAATTGTCTTCCGTTTTTCTGCTTTCCAGCTGACTACATATGGTTGTCTTCAAGTCTAACGTAAACAAGTTTTTGATGAGCCGTTTCATATAAGTTAAGAAATTTACCAAATCTCCATTACTAACGATTACTATATTGTCCAATTTCTACTGTACACTCTTTAACCCTTATTCTCGAGTGGCCTCTTGACCTTTAGAAGTGGTGATGCTTATGTAAAAAAAAAAAAAAAAAAGCTTTCACAGTACCAGGAATCCTGATAAGCAACAACTATATATTCACCAAGAGTTGATGGTAATTTTTGTCATTTCTATTGTTGCTTTACTGAAAGTTCAACTTTGTAAACAAAGAAATAAAATGGTAATTTTTTTTTACCTTGTTTTCACCTTAACATTTAAAATGATTACTTTTATAGGTTTTATGGTATGCTGAAAACGAATATCGCATTTAAATTTTCTGCAAATACGTATGTTATCGCTGGCAAACGTAATCCCCCAAAAAACTATGCGCAAACGCACGTACCAAGATGGCCACCCGCCACCACCAGCAATAACGTAAGAAATGACATTGCTTAATATCTGGAAAGCTACTAATTTGCGAAAAATTTAAATGCGATATTCGTTTTCAGGACACTCGAAAACCTTATTGGTGGTCATTTTAAAGAAAAATGTTAAGGTGGAAACAAGGTAAAAATTTACAAAATGCATCACAATGAAATTCTTTATCGAACAACCGCCTAATTAATTATTATTATTATTATTATTATTCAGATATCCTCAGTTAAAAAAAAAAAAAAAAAAAAAACTGGTTTTTATAGATTCGAAGAAAAAAAATGGTCTTAACAATGAGTTAAAAATAAATTCAAGTTTCATTATATATTTTATTTAATTGTTAGATGAAAGTACAGAATAGTTAACAAACCACCCTTCCTTCCCCATGTTAAGAATGGGTTTCTAAATATTATTTCAGCATGGTAGCATAAGCGCACAAATACAAGCACCTTTTTTTTTTTTTTTTTTTTTTTTACCACTAAAAACAACTCTACCTTAAATAGAAGTAAGAAGTTATAAATACAAAGATGTACTTAGTACATTTTGGTTTATTAACGCTTTTAGTGCATGGAAATCAAATTTGAAATACTTGAAAATAATTTCTTTAAATTGACAAACGCAGAATAAAAAAAATGAAACCTTTTTCTGTTTTCGTTTTGAAAGCAGAAAAAAACAGTTTTTGAGGTAATGTTGAAGATTCGTCTTCCTTTGTTTACAAAGCCATTTGGCGGAAGTGACGTCCGATATTTTTATCTACGGATGAGTATGACCAAAACCGTATAGAATGAACCTTTTTTCTATAAGTTTTATTCAAACAGTTTTTATTTTAATTTAATGGACTTTTTTTTTTTTTTTTTTTTTTGTATTTATTAACTGTTTTATCCTTTTTATCAAACACAAAAATAGAACTTGAATATATATTATGAACTGTTTTTCAAACATCGAAATTTTAAAATTTAAAGTTAGTTTAAAAATAAAAAAAATGACGGTGTTTGCAAAACTTTATAGTCTGGCGGCGGCGAATCAAAGACAATCATTTTGGAAATGTCATGTATTGGATACGATTTTTTATGTTTGATTAAAATACAAGAACAATGAAAAAAAAAACGGGTTTGTATTACTGTACACAGATTCGAAAAAGTTGTCAAAAAACATATATAACAAATAAATTTTATCAAAGGCAAGATAAGTTACTTTTCTACCTAACTGGATATATTTTTGTGTTTTTATTCAATGTAATTTTCAGCTTGAAAAACATAGTGTTTACCGATGTATTCGAAAATTCGGTAAATTTATACAAATACCGTGACAGCGAATTAGTAGAAAAAAATGTACCCTAACCCTAACCCAGTTTTCAGATTCGTGTTCAGCACACCGAAACGTAACCGAATACTACGTAAAAGATTTTACTAATTCGCTGTCACGGTGTTTGTATAATAATACCGAAAATTCAAGATGGCGTCTCACACCCCTCTTTAACACCGTAAGTTTGGGAAAAGGTGTTATAAATAAAAAAAACTATACAAAATACTATTAAAAACCCGCCGAATATATGTCAACCTATGTCACGGTAACATATATTGAGCGAGTTTTTAACAGTATTTTAACCGGTTTTTTATTTATTACACCTTTTTCCAAACTTACCGTGTTAAAGAGAGAATCGGCCGCTATCTTGAATTTTCCAATACATCGGTAAACACTGTATGCTTTTCGAGCTGAATAAACATGTTAAATTGAATAAAAACAGAAAATTATATCCAGTTTGGTAGAAAAGTAACTTATCTTGCCTTTGATAACATTTATTTGTTATATATTTGTTTTTTGACAACTTTTTCGAATCTATGTGTACAGTAATACAAACCCAAAACTTTCTTTAAAGAAATTTTGAAATTTTACGTTATAAAAGACCAATAAAGTCTTTTTTTAATGCAAAAATTTGTTAAGTTCAAATAAACAAAGACAATTATTTGGGGAATATCATATATTGGATACGGTTTTTATGATGTTTGGCCTTAAAAGTAAAATAATACCAAAATATGCATAGACGAAAAATCAGAACCACGTGGGTGACTTCACACGCAATTTTAATAAAACAAGTAAAAAAAGTTTTCATAGAAATATATTTCTACTTACCAAGTAATTTTTGGATAAACCTTCTTGCTACGTTGTTTTCGTCGGTTGATATCATATCTGTATTTCTTTTTTCCTCGAACTTTACGCGTTACACCTTTACCCATGTCTGAATATTTACAGTAAAACAATACAAAAAAAAGAAAAAGGGGGCAGAGAACGAAACCGGAAGTACTTCCGTAAAGACACTAAAAAAAGAGCTAAGTTGTTAGATTGGCCTTTTAAAGGCTAAATTTTACGAATTCGGCCTTTTTTTTTTATATATAAAAGAAGCAATTTGGCCTTTTACAAACTATGGCTACAAATTATTTTTTTTCCTGATTATTTAACAAACCTGTTTATCTGATAGTAATTATTAATGAAAACATTATAATTACTGTTTTTTTTTTTTAAGTAGTTAGGTTTCAAATATCGTTTAGGCGTTTTTTTTAATGTTTACTTTTTCTTTACTATTTTATAGGCACCGCCAAAAATGGCCGCAAAATCAAGTTGTTGTTGTTTTTTAAAACTAAATTACATTTATTAAAATCCATTATTTCTGAGTAACTTTTTTTTTCCAGAAAGATAAAACCCTGAATTTTATCATATAGAAACAGAATAATGTAAAACTTTTTCTACTATTTTTAATTCAATTTTAAATGTTAAATTTTCCCAAAAAGTTAACAATTGACATTTTTTGTCTTGCACAAAAAACGTACTTAAATATTTAAAAAAAAAAAAAAGGGTTTTTGAAATAGTTTATTTATTTATTTATTGTCTAACTAAGATTTAGGATGATTTTCTAAGAGAATATGCAAAAATATTATAATATAAGTACCTGAATTTCAAATAATTCCACTTATTCATATAGGTAACCAGATATTTCGCGTCGACGTAGAGTTCAGATCGACTCTGTTTACGTTTTCTTTTGATAAGAAGAAAACTATGGAAGACCAAACAGGCCAAAAAAACTTATTTTTCAGTGACGAAAATTTCAATGTATTATTAAGCTGGCCAGTACCAGATGGGTGACCATTTGTATGAGTTTGGTTTTTAATGTGTATGTGTGTGGGGGCCAGGCTCCCCAAAATGGGGGGGGGGCAATTTAAAGCAGAATGAAAAAAAATTATTTCAGCGCGTTTGGTCCACCGTAGTCGAAAGGCGGCAAACGTTTTCAAACGAGATCGAAAAAAATGAAAGGACACAATATTTATCGAATTTTTTTTTTTTTTTTGTATCGATTATTCAAAGCATGCTCTGTTTGATAATGGTCATGCATTATTCGGCTCGCTAAAAAAAAATTGTTAATTTATTTATCAAAAATTTTAAAATGGCTTTTTTCGTATAAATATTAAAAAAAAAAATTTTTTTGTTTTGCTTAACTTAAATTAATTATTTTACTTAACATATTCACCGAATTTCACACTTCAAAACTCAAAAGCGGGATAATTAAACACAATCGAAGTTCTGATATTCAGACGTCAAAATAAGGTATGCAAACAATTTTTTTTTTTTTTTTTTAAATCTATAATTCTGTCCCTTACAACAACACAATATGTTTTGTTCAGTTTCAGATGATTATTTTAAGCATATTTGTTCCCACTTCAAAACAAGGGGGGTTTTGTAAGCAAATATATATATATATATATATATATATATATATATATATATATATATATATATATATATATATATAAATATTGTTTATGAAAAATAAGTACACTGTTATAAAGTTCATTCTCCTCCTAATAATCGCTGAAAATTTCGTATTGATCGGATAATTACCTGATTTTTGGTAGATTTTTAAAAAGACGGTCCGTCAAAAAGTACTGACCTGCCCTCCCCCCCCCCCCAGTTTTGGCGGTGCCTACTATTTTACAAATGACATTGCCCCTGGTAAATGACAATAGCGTTTTGGGGTTATTTATATAAAATAAACTGGATATAAAAGTTAGTTTTAGTGGAAGAAGAAAATGAAGGGTATATATATATATATATATATATATATATATATATATATATAGGAAACATATATATACACACACACACACAGATACACAGACACGTTCACTTTTTTTTCTTTTACACCCCCAAACACCCGGGTAACGGTGGGCACCCCCGCTAGTCTATTATATAAAAGAGAAAATGTGTGTATTTGTGTGTGCATTTTTTTGTCTGTCTGGCAAAGGTTTTTGGAAGGGTGGCGCTCAGGAGGGTCACTAATTCTTACAACGTTTTATGCACTCAGTAGATTATAATGTCTCTGATTTACGAAACAAGGTCGCATCTATCTTTTATTCGACCAATTTTTACACGCTATTTTCGCGCTATTTTTCATTCTCTGTGTGTTTGTTTGGCTTTTCCATATATGAGCAAAACTGAATCCGTAGCAAAAAGAACCTCCCTGGCATTCATGCCAAGGACATCCAGAAGCAATGAACTTTGATCAATGCGATGAAAACCCATCATATCAGACAATTGCTATTCATTTGGACACTCCCCTTTTTATGGGGAGCTGGCTTTCCCTCAACATCTTGGGGAAACAAACAAATATGCAGAAACTGACTTGCAGCCAAAGTTAAGTACTTGATTTAATTCCCCTATGGCGTGATTTTGAACCTCGTTAAATTTACACACCTGTCAGTTAATTTTTAATTGTTTAATTTCAACCATTCTCACTTCTCTGCCCAGTTAGCATCACGGAAAATTATCACGCTTTTTTTCCCCCTTCGTCTCAAGGATTTGGGTTCGAGCCTACCTCCCTGCCAAAATTTTTTTTTTCTTTTATTACACCTCCAAACACCTGAGCAACGCCAGGCACCCCCACTAGTCTTCTATTATATAAAAGTGAAAATGTGTGTGTGTTTATGTGTGTGTGTGCATCTTTTTTGTATGTCCACCAGAGCCTTTTTTTGGGGGACGCTCGGAGGGGAGTCACTAATTCTTACAACTTTTATATACTCCCTAGATTATAATATCTCTTATTTACGAAACGAGGTTGTCTCTATCTTTTATTTGAGCAACTTTTATGTTACAAGATACAAAATTTGCGCTGTGATTTCATTTCTCTATGGCGTGATGATGTTTGACTTAGAAAATGAGACGTATTTCACTTTCACTTTCTGCATGTTAACTTTTTAATCGTTAAATTAGAACGTTTTCTACTTCCTGTCCCGTCGTGGCCGAGCGGTAAGATATTAGGGTTTTTTTTTTTTCACTTTCTTTTCCACCTTCGCATAAAGGCTTCATATTCGAGCCTTACCTGTCTATTACAACTTTTTTTTTCTCAACACACACCTACAAACACCTGGGCAACGCCGGACACCCCCGCTAGTCTTTAATATATAAACGAAAATGTGTGTTAGTTTGTGCACATTTTTTGTATGTTCAGCAAAGGCTTTTTTTCGGGGGGGGGGGAGATACTGTTTCTTAGAACTTTTTATATACTCCGAGGATTATAATATCTATGATTTACGAAAGAAGGTCATGTCTATCTTTTATTTGAGCAACTTTTACACGCTATTTTCACGCTGTTTTTACTCTCCATGTGTTTCTTTGGCTTTTCCGTATAAAAGTGAAACTGATTCGAAAAAAGAGTTGAGTCGCTGGCCTTCGTGGCCAGCAGGTGTAGCTTTGATCACTGTGGACACTACCCCTTCATATCAGACAATCGCTATTCATTAAGACACTTCTAGAGCTCCCCCCCCCCTTTTGGTGGGCTGATTTCCTCCAGCACGGCGGAAAGCTGAAAGCTTAACTGGCTTACGTGATTTCATTTCTTCTCCTACGTGAATTCACTTTCACTTTCTGCATGTAAACTTTTTAATCGTTAAATTAGAACACTTTTCACTTTCTGTCCTGCCGTGGCCGAGCGGTAAGATGTCAGGTTCTATTTCCCTTTCCTTTTTCACCTTCGCGTCAAGGCTTCAGGTTCGAGCCTATCTGCCTACTACAACTTTTTTTTTTTTTTCTCAGCACACACCTACAAACACCCGGGCAACGCCAGGCACCCCCACTAATCTACTATATAAAAGGCAAAATTTGTGTGCGTCTCGCAAAAACTTTCCACACATGCAAGGGATCCTCACAAGATCGGTATCATTTTCAAGCTCGATCCTTCACACGACAAATATCGAAGAATTGGCCAAAAACATTCATTCCTTCACCCTCAACTGGGCAGTCTTGAACAAGGAGGAGTCGCTTTTTTAGCAAATCATTGTCACCGTTGGATTGACTTCACTTAATTTCAACGCTCCTGACTTCCGGTTGCATGATGGAGACATCAGCTAAGATGTTATTATTTTTTACTTTCTTTGCGTTACGGGTTCAAGCCTGCCTGCCTACCAATACATTTTTTTTAACACTTCTCTTCACCCAAACTGCCTACTATTGCTTTGACCCCCCCCCCCCCGGCTACTACCACTTTTTTAACCCCCCCCCCCCCCCTCCGCGTTCCTTACTACAACTCCACACACCTGGGCAACGCCAGATACCCCTTCTAGTCATATATCAAAGTAATGTATGTGAGAAAACGATATTGTTTTTGTACCAACCTCGTATATTCATACTTATGAAAAGGGGTGTCTCTATTTATTTTCCTCCCCCACAAAAGCAAAGTCGGAGTAAGGTAGAATAATTTTAATGTAGGGATAATCTAACTTCCCCAAAAGAGACACTAGGGACAAGTGGGAATTGTAGATACCGGTGTAGGCAGAGAGAGAGAGAGAGAGTGTGAAGAAACAGGTCCACTCTCTTTGACGTCTTGTTGGAAAAAAGGCTAGAGTTTTTCTCGTCCGGGACGGAAGCAGTTATAGTTCCTTAAGGGGGTAAGGAAGATCCCTGCGCTATGCCTCTGATTGGTCAGTATGTGCCATATCGCACAGTCAGGGGAGGCACTGATGCACAAGAAAAGAGTTCTATTTGTTTCTGCTACACATACCTCTCATCAACCCCAATACTAATATAGAAATGAGGTACAACGAAATAGAAGTTTCATTCTATATTGATAAACTTTATTTGGTACTTTCGTTAGTGGCGTTTAGCAGAAGAGTACAAGGGAGAAATGTGTTAGTAAGAGAGTCGTAGATAGAAACGTATTGATATGATGAGTTCATTGTTCGTGTATTTATAGAAGTCGTGAAGGGTTCGTTGTGTGGTAACGAAGATTAAATATCCGATAATTAGATATAGGTGAGGCCTGTTGAAGGAGAAGGAAAGAGACAGATGTTCTTGTGTGAAGATACAATGTTCGTTTGGGTACCGCACGTGGAAGCAAGTAGTAGGAGTGTGAAGAGAGATATAGCCAGCTTATAATACTCACGTCCAACCTGGGGTTGACACCCCAGGCGATGTGTGCTTCTGAGCTGAACACAGTGAAAGAGAGAGAAGTGTTGGTGATTTTTGCCTTTTATATACTCGGTCACGTGACTGGGAGCTGGCTTCTGGTTGGACAAGCCAGGGAGAAATAGACTTCAAATCTCGAAGTTGTGAGATGTAGTCTGATTGTTTGTAGCGGCTGCTACACTAACCCTAAATCCAGAGAATACTTGAACTAAAAATATGCCATTAAGGGATAATGTGTTCCAGATCAATTGTCTAGTCAGAGTTGCTGTGATATCCTGAAGCTGGTGACCAACTCCATTAAGAGCATATCTCTTTCACCGACCATCCAGCTGCTCCCAACCTGATTCAAAACAGAACTCTCTACTAAATCAATGTACAGACTGGAACGATAAAATTGTTGCCCTAGAAAAGACAACATGATCCCATTTCTGTTTGATGAAAACCGGTTTTCTTTTTCGTTGCAAAGCATCTACTAGTTGGCCAGTTGTGTACAAATCCCAAGAGTGATAAGTGACACAATGTAAAACACAATCTTAAAATGCAAATCCAGACGGTTCAATGCTTGAGGATAGAACTGTTGCGGACCAGGATATAAATACCCTAAACTCGCTACAAGAAAAAATAATGAAACGAATTGAATGAAGGAAACAAAGAACTCAAATGCTGGAATAAAATAAACATGTCATTTATTTTCTGTTGAGAAATGAAAGTCTTGGGTGTACACGTGTTCATTTGGCCGTTGACGACTACGCGCGTGGAAGGAAAGGGGAATGCAATAGAGAAAAGCAAAGTGGTAAGCCGGCCTGTAGAAAGAGAGGGTTAAGCTCAGTAGAGAGTCGCACACATGTCTGTGTTGATGGACCAAAACCGAAGGGGAGATAGAGTGAGAAAGTCAATCCAGTTCATGGAAAGAGAAAGCGTATAAAGTGTACATGCGCTTATCCCACATTACAGTAGCAGGGAAAGTGACATTAAAGCGCGCGGTCGGTTCGTCGACTCAACAGGTCGAACCCTGGTCCGGACGAAAAAGGGAAGTTGACAGGTTTTGTTGACTTTAATACTGGAGTTAGTGTTCTGGGTGCGCATGTCTGGTTTTTACTTAAAAGGAAGTGACGTCGCAGCTTGGGTGTGTGTGTGTGTGCATGTTAGCGCGCATGTGTGTGTATGCGCATGAATGTGAGTGTGTGTATGAGGATGTGTATATGCATGCGTGCGTATGTGCGTGCATATGTGTGGGTGTGTATATGTGAAGAAAAGCATATTCGAACAGAACTCAATGAAGTTTCTGGCTTACGTGATTTCATTTCTGGCTTACGTGATTTCATTTCTGGCTTACGTGATTTCATTTCTGGCTTACGTGATTTCATTTAGTATTTTTTCATAGGAAATAAATTTAATTTATTGAAGCAAAAAACGTTTACAAGTTTGTTTTTTTTCTTTTTTAAATAAAAGCAATAATCATTAATTTCATCTGTTGCCTTGGCTTAGGAAATGTAAATATCTTTTTTTGTTTGTTTGTTTTTTTTTGGGGGGGGGTCGATGGTTATCTAATTTTGTCAAAAATAGCTGGCTTACCCTCCACTAGACATTCCCACGAAAATACTACATTAACTCTGTGGTTTAATCTCACTTAGATGAATGATCTCAATTTGTTTTAAAAGGATTTTATTTAACAAAAAATATATAAGACAACATTTACAGATATTTACAAAAAATAAGTAAAAATAAGAAACTTAAAATTTATGGACTGAAAAAAAAAAACAGCCATTAAAAAAAAAGAAAAGTGTAGTTAATGCATAATCAACCGTTAGATTATATGAAAGGATCTGTGTGTGTGTGTGTGTGCGCGCGTGTGTGTGTGTGCGTGCGTGCGTGCGCGCGTGCGTGTGCGAGTGTGCATGTGCACGCTCGCACGCGCGCATATGTGTGAGTTTGTACCCTACAGACTCAAAAACAGCTGGGTCGATTTTTATGAAATTTCACGCGAAGGTACTGTATGTGCCTGGCAGTGTTCTTAGATGTTTTGTATCGGAAATATTCGATAAGTATCGATAATCGATAATCAAAATAATCTGATGAAAGAAAGAACAGGCAATTTTGACTAAAGTTAACACCTTACACAGCCTAACATCACAAGTGCATTTGATAAGTTTTATTACCACACAAGCCGAAAGGCCCAACATATAAAATCAGCAGTAGGTTCACAGGGGCGCGCTCGAAATGAATATATCTTTTTAGAGCACAATTGAAGCATGATACTTGACTTTTTCATTTTAAACTTTAATTCAAGCCATTACATATAAAATGATTTTATAAAATCAACAGTAGATTCTCTACAGTGCAATGTAGACTACAATGTATTGTAGACTAAGTCACTGCGAGAGGCATGTGAAGTTTCCTCCTGGTGCACTGCGATGGGTCCCCAACTAGAGCAGGCAATCAATCGATTTGATTAAGAAACAGTTGATTTCATCGATTTCAATGACAATAAAAACATCCGTTAATTATTATTCAATCCTGCCCAAGTTGGGTTTCCATGCTAGTATATATATATATATATATATATATATATATATATATATATATATATATATATGTTATGGACAATTATGTCCTCATTTACTTACCTCCCCGTGGGGGTAGAATTAGACACAAGGTCAGTTTTAATGCAAATTTTAAAAAAAAACAGCTGACCACCCCCTAAAAAAAATGCACCCTAAATTGGGGCAAAAATTACAAATTTGTCTCTGTCTAGAAGGATTTCTCCTTCACTGATCGAGGACAGAAAAAAAAAATGAAGCGTAATATTAAGACATATGGCTATTATGGCTATTATGACTAAATTAAAAAAATAAAATGGGCTTTCCTTAGGAAAAAGAAAAAGAAAGAAATTAACAATGAACAATCTCTTCAGATGTACAATTTTTTTTTTTCAATTTCATTCTTTGAAGATTGTAATGCTAGGTATGGGGCAGCCAAACCATCTGCCAATATTCCCCTGCTTTTTATTGAAACTAAGCGAGAGCACTTTTTAGTATCCTCGTTGTTCCCTTAAGTGCAATTGTCTGAATTTCTCTTGCACTTGGTTCACCAGGAATATTAGTTTGTAGGACTTTAGGTTCTTCTCCATAAGCCCTGTGGCACCTATAATAACTGGTATAATTGATATCTTCCTAAGATTCCAGTTTCTTTTCATATCATACATGAGACCTTGATATTTGGTCTGTTTCTCTCTTTCAGGTCTGTTCAGACCTCCATCATTAGGGACACTTACTTCAACAAAGGTTTCCACTCTTTCCGACTTATTCCATATAACTATGTCAGATTTCACAGCAGCATTTTCAAGGTAGGTGGCTGTAGGGATTACATGGGCGTAATGTATGGTATATAAGTCATTTCCAACTGTTCTTTCAGGTTGATGTTCCCAGGATTTGCTGCTACACTGGATGTTTAACTTTTTACAGATGCTCCAATGGAGGTACTTACATACTCCATCATGTCTCGCTGTGTAGTAGCTGTCCCCCAAAAGAACCTTTGAAACTTAATATCAGTTGACTCACACTTTCCAATTCTGTATGGCAGAACCTGCATCTGTTGTCATTACTGATACCTACCTTCTTGAATGCATTGGTCATCAATCCCTGGTCTTGAGCAGCTATTAGAACCCTTTCCTGATCGTGGTAGAGTGCTCCCCTCTCGAGCCAGTCCAAGGAACTTTCTTTGTCTATGTATTCCTGAGAGACCTTCCCCCCACCTCAAATACTTTGCACGCTGATGTTGACCCCACTCTTTAAAGTTCATCCTTTGGAATGTCTCAGTATATTTCTGCCGACTCTTTCTAATTATTTTTGTGGCAAGCTTGTTTGGTGCTTCATTCTCATCTGTGAGACAACCTGACCAAAATGCTTGGCCAGATTAGTGACTGATGTTGTTCTGCTGGCTCTTGTTTCTTGATGTTCATATACTATTGAGAGGATGTGGTTCTGGGAGCTTCTCTTTTTACAGTTGGTCATTGTTTCTTAGTTTATTTTTTTCTTTGTTTATTTTTTCCGTTAAAATTATCATGTTTCCTTCATTTTTTAACAGTATTTGTTACGTTTTCATAATTGGCGAAGCTCGGCGATTAACGTTGTGTCCTGAGCAACGCCGATCGAATGTTGAGTTACGTCTGGTTCAAATTATGCACAAGTACCGTTCGTTCTTTATCACGCATGTTTATCAACAGAATCGCCGAAATCTTTGTGAACATATACTTCCACCATGCCAAATAATAGTGCCATAATACTAATCTGATGCTTCAATGAATGTTAGCATGTGTGCCTTGTTTTACATTGAAACACCGGCTCTCAAAGTTAAGGCATGACGAGTCTGGTCAGTCAGAACTTGTCCGTTCCTCATCCTATAGCATCTATGACACAGTAAAAGATCGATTTCAAGACTTCATTACACTTGCATAGGTACTCTTGGGCATTGATCTATAATCTGACCCAAGGTCGCATCAGCATCTTGATAGACTCTCCCGTTGATTTCGATGTATGAGCTTCCGCGACAGCAACTAAGTGGCGCGAAAATTCACACAGATGTTTATAGTGGTGAAGGCTTTGTGTAGAACCAGCCACACTTTTTGGTATTACTGCTAACCTTTGTCGGTGCAGATGACTGCCACAGGATAAAGCATAATGTAGACTCTAGGCTTTTACATCAGTGTTTACTTCTCCTAGATGCATGTCTTAACGAAGACTGGGGGTGCATCTCTAAAATAAAACAAAAAACTTGTTACAGTAGGTCGTTGTTTCTTGGTTTATTTTGTGTTTTTTATTTCTTCTGTTAAAATAATTATGTTTATATGTTTCCTTTATTTTATTAGCAGCGTTTGTTACGCTTTTATAATCGGCGAAGCTTGGGGATTAACGTCGTGTTCCGAGCAACGCCGATCGGACGTTGAGTTACGTCTGGTTCAAATTATGCACATATATGTATAATGAAATCAAAGGGATGTAGTGTTTACCTGATATACGCAATGGTAAACTTCAAACTAATATGCGCAGTGTGTTTTTATATTTTTTTCTATATCCAACATTTTTTCACCTATTTTCTTGGCAATTTATAACTACAATAAATTATGGTTTCACTTAATGCCATAACTACCAAATTCTAGCATTGCTACAAATATAATTTGCTGGTTTCTTTATGTCCTCTGATGAGAAGAATAACAAGAATAGCATTCTTTGAAACTCTGTGGAATAAGGACTTTGTAAATTGTTTTTTGGAGTATTCAGTCGAACAATAAATTTGAATTGTAAAGTTCAACTTACAGTTTTAATTTTATATATATATATATATATATATATATATATATATATATATATATATATATATATATATATATATATTCTTATCCCAAGTTAAATATTCTTATATTCATTCCATACAAACAAATCAAAATTTATATTAAATAAATACATAAAAAAAATAAAAATAATCTCTCTCTTGGCATTTTTCAAATAGTTGTTTTCTCTTTTTCCCTGCCGTTTCATTGATGAATACAGGGTGACCCCCCCCCCCCAAAAAAAAAACAGAGGACATTAAATTGTTTTTCTGGGCATTTTACAGTCAACGGAAAAAAAAGGCCAAAGACTCAAGTGTTTTGATGTGATTTTTGAATATAATAAACTAGTTATGACCAAAGTTTCATTTCATTCGGACAAAACACCAAGAAACGGGGCCTAATTAGAGTTGGGGCCCGTTTTTTTTTGTTTTTTTTTGGTCACCCTGTATTAGTCTCTCCTTTCTAATTTCCATTTAAAGTAAGTATTAATATTGTATGTATCCCACGCTCAGTTTTAAGACCACGTGATTCGATTTTAAACTATATTTGTAATGTATGACTTCTTCTAACAATGACATTAAATAATAGAAAGTATGTTTCCTCTGATTTTGTCATCAATCAAAATAATAGGTGACTAGTGAGCAGGTCTGCTATGCAATTACCAAATATCACGATCCATTGATCTTCCACCACAAGCTTATTCCTACTTCTCTCTAAATCTTTATTAAACTTCTATAAATACATCCTCATCTCAATTCCTTTTCACTATATTTTAGCCTTCATAAATGTAGTTTATCTCCAGATAACTGGCGTTTGGCCAAAGCCAGAATCCTTATATGGCTATATATGGATGTAACCAAATTAAATTCAGTTCAGCCTGTAGAAAATTGGCAGGAACATTCACACATTGAAAAACCATGTAAATCGTATTTTCCCAAAAGTTAAAGCCTCCCAGATTCAAAATCAAATAAATCAGGGGTCTTCAAATTACAGCCCGCAGGCCAAATCCGGCCCGCCAAAGTATCTAATGCGGCCCATGGAGCTCTTATGATAACATAAAAATATTCAGGAAAAATGAAAAAAATAGAAATGTGTCATAATAGTGAGGTGGTTTTACACCCTTCGAAAACTTTGGAAACCCCTGATATAAATGAACAGAAGTACTGCCAGATCAGACTGTTTGAAGATCCAGAGTGCCCCTCTTTGTAGGGCTGAATTTTTCCACATTAAAAACTATCCATATATCTAACTCTACCCCCCCCTCCCCGGGCTGTGTTTATTTGCTTCCTCACGAGAGTAAATTAAGCATGAGGCCGTTTTTTAATACTACGTTTAAATGTTGGAGATAAAAAGAACGTGAAGCATAAAACCCATTTCCAATATTACTGGATTCAGCATAAAAAAAAAAAAATCTGAGAACAGTTGATATGCCGTAAAAAAAAAACAAAAAAAAAACAACCAAACTAAACACCATGAATAAATATTTGAAGATATAAAAAAATAGAAGCATAAAAACTTTGGAAAAAGTTTTTGGATTCAGCATTAAATGCCCCGAAAACTGTTGATATGCCATAAAACAAAACAACAAATATAAATGAACACATTACTGCATACGTTTTATATACATAGTATATATTGTCACATATTTGATTATTTACAATAGGCTATATACACAACTTCTTAAAAGTCAGTATCACGAAAAAAATAAAAATAAAAAAGAAAGAAAGAACAATTCCATTGTCCAAGCATTTTCTCACACTTTATTTTGACCAAAATATCATCATTGTTCATACAGCTCTTTTAACCACGCACCTTTCACCAATAAAATGTTTGAAATTCCATACAGACTACTGAGTTGAGTTTGACATAGAGATTATTGAGTTGGACAAGATGCACTTGAAGAAGGTCGGGGATTACATCAATCAAAATGTTGTGAAAATAACATCCAAGATGAGAACAGTAGTTCGCATAATGCAAATAATACAATACACAACCATACATGTGTTCCTGAAGAAGGCCGAAAGGCAGCATCAGTATCAAACGTTGATGAGGACAATAGTCCAAAAAAGCAAAAACAATATATATACTGATACATCCTCATCTGCATTATTTTATGATCCCGGTTTAATATCGCTCTTCAAGTAAAATGTTGTATGGGGGTGACCTGTAACCAGCAGTCGATATGAGCCCATCTACTGGAGGAATCTCGCCAGGGGGGCTTGATATATTGAACTTCTGGAAAACGGAAACGACTATGATGAGCATTTCCGGTTTGGAAAAGGTTTCTCCAAGACACACTCTACGGCCAGCCATGAAGGGCAAAAATGACGTGGGCTTGCCAGCAAGTTTACCAGATCCATCAAGGAAACGCTCCGGATTGAAATCAGAAGGATTATCCCATTTCTGCGGATCATGATGTAAGTCCCAAAGGTTGAACACAACCTGAGTTCCTTTTGGAATATCATATCCTCCTAAAAAGATAAAAGATAGAGAAAAATAAATGAAAAAGTAATGTTGAAACTAATTACTTATGCATGCCTATATATATATATATATATATATATATATATATATATATATATATATATGACGAGATCCCTGGCGACACCAGATGATCTTGCTTTTCAAATAGAGGAAGAGAAGATGGGAGAGGAAAAACAGATGTTTATAAGATTCCTGTCCACAGAAAAGAGTAAATATTTCAATGAGAAGAAATAGTGAATATTTCGATGGGAAATAAATAAATAAATAAATATGATAATGAGATTCTCGAGTAGGCAGAAAAAGCAATACAGGGTCGTTTTCTGGTTTAGGTTAGAACAACAATTCAAATTATTAAAGAAACAATGTTTTGTTGAAAGATACAATGACTTGGGTTCAAAAGGTCTGTTTTGGTGTCTGGGAGGTGTTGTGTTTAACTGCCAGATCACCAGCCAGTGATGGGTTGGTTGGACAGATAAATAAATAAATTGAATCTAAGAAGAGATATGGTCATGAAAGACGAAGAAGAGAGAAAAGAAAGAGAAAATGAAAAGAATAAAATAATGAGTTCACGAGAGAAAGAAAAGAATAAGATAATGGAAAAGAGAAGAATAACTCCAAAAAGGCAGAGGGGGGAATTTCTGATTTGATAAAAACGATTGACTTTTTGGAGTTAGGGGCCGGATTCCAGAGTCCATTTTCCTAATTGGCATCGAGACGTACACATCGCTCTCACCCCGCCAGGGTTGGGGGGCGAAACCTCATAAGAGCTAAGTTGAAAAGCTCTTGTTTTTAGCTGGGAAATTGATTAGTGGAACTTAAGTATATAACCTGCATCATGAAGCTTGAATCAAAGAACTCGACTAAACAAGTGTAAAACGATTTATGAATAATTATTTTGTTTCGTTATATAAAAATGTCCCAGAGTTTTTCCTTGTTTCTCGCTTGCCGGCCTGAATGAAGATGCAGTTTGTTTCAGATATCCCTTGACGCCAGATGATGGAGGAGACAGACTGGATCCAGCACAAAGCCAGAGTGACGGCCGAAATCGACAATGTTGCCACACGGACTTAGGGTCATGCACATTTCGCGTGTCCTGAGCAGCAGAAGATATTTTCCAGTGACTAGTGAGAGTTTGGTCACCCTTGAGGGGTCCACCACTAGACAAGTAAGAATGTAGCCCTGCTGGATTGCATCTATGGTCCTGTGAGCTGGGAGCGACGAGCACGAACAGAAGTACGTCACAAGTATACTCCAGTGAACCAGGATAGCGACGGATGCGGCCCGGCCCCCGGAGAAGAGGGGGTAGGGTTATATTATATATATATATATATATATATATATATATATATATATATATATATATATATATATATATATATATATTCATTAGAATTTTCAGAATGTGAGATAATATAATTATATATTATATATATATATATATATATATATATATATATATATAATATAATTAAAATATTAGTATATATTATATATATATATGTATATATATATATAATATAATTATATTATCTCACATTCTGAAAATTCTAATATATATATATATATATATATATATATATATATATATATATATATATATATATATATATATAATCATTTATACAGCATAATTACGTTGACACACCGGTTCTTGCTAATTCAGCAAAGTTAAACAACGATCAGCCTAGCCAGTACGAAATGGGTGACCATTTGGGAATACTAAATGTTGTATATATTGTGCAGAGACATAGAAATTTACAGTTAGTTCCTGGGAGCACTTTTAGAGATGAACCCTCAACCTTCGTTAAGACATGAGGTCTCCTGTCTGCTCTATCCATGGGAACGGTTCCAAAAAGTGTGGATGGTCCTACACAAAGCCTTCACCACTATAAACAAATCATCTGTGTGGATTTTGGACAACTTAGTTGCCTAAACCTCATGCAGTGGGATACAATGGGAGAGTTTATTTATATATATATATATATATATATATATATATATATATATATATATATATATATATATATATATATATATATATATATATAGAGAGAGAGAGAGAGAGAGAGAGATATATAATAACTTAATAAATGTTGCAAGATCACCTTTTTAAAAATATTCTTCACACGGTATTGAATTCAAAACCTCTTAGAAGAATTCCCTCTAGTCTATTTCTTGATCAACAATCATGGGACGTGGAATGATAACATTCTACCCCAGTTGATTAAATAAAGAGAGTCAGTTTGAAATACTCAGAAGATAAAAAAAGGGGTGAAGCCTCGTTTCCATTTCTGATATGACGTCAGTGAAAAGTACTAATTAAATGAGATAACTTACTCCTATTACACGGAAGATAAACATTTAGTTTAAATTACAAAATAATCATTGATACTAAATATCGAAAAGGCATGAAACATCAAACGAGAATAGCCTACCCCTGATGAAAGAGGGTCGGATTAAAATTTCTAGATTTAAAGATAAGTTTTGCAGATTATTATTCTTCTCCTTCTTCTGAATTCTCAGCATCGAAATTTCAAGACACAGCTAATTCTTCCCTTTCTCACAATTCCAGGTCCTGCATTTGAAATATCAGGTGTGTACCAACTTTTAATCACGGCCTCAGAGGAGGATGAAATCTGGACAGTATAGTGAGCAAAACAGGAGATTTCGTTGGTTTGGTCACATTTAAACAATGATTGAGAGTGCTTGCACTGCTTGAGTAAGTATGCAGGAGAGTTGAAGTAGCAGGGAAAGCTGGAAGGGGAAGATCATGGAAAATATGGGAGGAAGTGATAACGGCAGAGTTGAGAGATAGCTTAGTTTGTAAGCCAATTTCTAAAAGCCGTCCAACACATGTCAGCATGTAAAACAGACGTTAAAGAAATGATGATGATGATGATGATGATGATGATGATGATGATTGTGGCGGTTTTGATGATGATGACGACGACAACGACGTTTCTAAGATGAGATATTTTTTTTTTTTTTTTACGTTTCAAACCATTTTCTTCATTTTAGTCATGACCATTTGCATGTGTTTCTTACTGGACGTTTCACCTTCTACGACGACGACAATGAGGACGACGACGACGATGGCGATTACTAACTATAGCAAAAGGCACCTGAAGAAGCATGGAGAGTGCAAAGGCCAGTAAAAGACACATGCAATTGGCCATGACTAAAATGAAGAAAACGGCTTGAAACGTAAAAAAAATATCTCAAGAACGTCATCAAATACTAAATAATCAACCTTTACCCAAAGTTGTATCACAAATTGTGGCACGAGGGATTCCAAAGGGTACGACTGGATACATTCGCATTACTTCCCGAATAACAGCTGTGCAGTATGGAAAGTTCACACTCATTTCTGCTTTCATGTTTTTCTGACCTATTAATAAAAAATACATACATATATATATATATATAAAAAAAAATAGCTAATTTTAGAGGGTCCATTTAGCATGTACTAGGAGTGTGCAATACGTAATGCCCCTGACCTACTTCCCATAGCAGTAGAGCAACGAAACTTGGCACAGTTATTAGTCTTTCTCTACATAGGAACCACCCAGAGTTATGCATTTCTCCCATTGTTTGATGCAGCTCTGGAGACCGTTTTTGTAGAACATCCCAGGTTGGTCCTCCAACCACGACGTGACTTTAAAAATCAAGGCTGCATCATCTGGGAAATGCTTTCTTTTCAAAAACAACTTCATGGCTGGGAAGAGGTGAAAGTCAGAGGGTGCAAGGTCAGGAGAGTAGGGAGGATGGGGTAGGATTTCATAACCACACGCCTGTGCTTCTGATCTGGTGACATGCGAGTTGTGGACCGGAGCGTTGTCCTGCAGGAGGAGGGTACCTTTGCTGATCTTGCCCCGCCTCTTGATTTTGATAGCTTCCCTTAATTTCCTCAAAAGTGAAGCATAATAGGCTCCTGTAATTGTGGTACCCTTTGCCAGGAAATCTGTCATCACTACTCCGTCCTGGTCCCAGAAGACTGTGAGCATGACCTTGCCAGCGGAGGGCTGCACCCTTGCCTTCTTTGGAGGTGGTGAATCAAAGTGCTTCCACTGCATTGACTGCATAGTGATGGACCCAGGTTTTATCCTGTGTAATCAGTCTTTTGAAAAACTTTGACTCATCTTCTTGGCACATCTCCAAATTTATCCTCGAGCACTCGACGCATTCTTGCTTCTGGAATGATGTGAGCAACCTGGGAATCCATATGGCAGACAACTTATGCATATGCAAATGGTCATGAATGATAGTTTCCACAAACCCTGTACTAATCTTGACATCTTGGGCTATTTGGCGAATAGTAATGCGTCGATCTTCCAAAATGGCAGCCTCAACTTGACAGACAGATCCCTCATCAATGGCAGAAGGGGGGGGGGCGACCAGGTCTGGGAGCTGTTTCCACAGACTCCCGGCCATGTTTGAATTCTGGTGGCGATGAAGTTGCTGCAGGCGTTTTTGATATTGCTTAGGTTTTTGAAGCATTTCTCATGCAGAAAGTTGTTGAGATGTTTGGAAAATGGTAGTCAGTTGGTGAAAGGTCTGGAAAGTATGGCAGATGAGGCAGAGTTTCATAGCCTAATTTGTTCAACTTCTACAGGGTCGGCTATATGTGGTCGGGCATTGTCGTGGAGGAGAATTGGGCCTTTTCTGTTGACTAATGCTGGGTGTTGTTGTCAAAGTTTCTGATGCATTTCATCGATTTGTTGACAGTATTTCTCAACCGTAATGATTTTGCCTGCATTCACAAAACTGTAATGGATTGTACATGTTGAATAGTGGGTTTATATTTTATCTGTATATTCATGTATGTGTAAATGTGTGCATGTATATACGTCGTATCATTTAGTTGATCGTCTAGTGTGTATATTTTAACATTTATGCAACATTTCTAACAGGAAACGATTGACGCGGACATATCGAAACAGTTGTAGACAAACAGTTCTGAGCAAACGCCGCTCTCTGCGTCATATAGAGACCAACTCCTTGAGTCATTCGATTTCTCTGATGTTCAGCTAATGACTAACTAGAATCTCCCCAAATCTATATCTCATCGCGCGTCTAAGACCCCCAACTGCTGATGTAACATAAATCTGATTATTTGTTTATCCAAACCAAAAAATTATGTTTTCCTGTAGTTTCCAAAATCACATTCTTCTCGTAGTTGTTTATTATTTCAACTGTCAATCACTTTTTCCAAATCTAATTGTTTATTTTTCAAATTATAATAATCGATCCAGTAACCCACCGTCGCTCAAATCAATTAATAATAATAATAATAATAATAATAATAATAATAATAATAATAATAATAATGTTTTGACCTTTGGCCCTGCCTGCCACAGTTAACACGGATACTACGCCATGATCACAGCCAAAGAGTCACAATATTACAGGATGAGATCGGTTGCAGACCACCAAACAGACAGCATTACCTTCTTTTGGTGCAACTTTGGCTTCGAGAAGTGTCGTGGAGCTTTATCGGCGTCTAACCACTGAGCTGAATGTCGCCGGTTGTCATAAAGAACATACTTTTCATCTCAAGTAACAAACTGGTCGAGAAACAGGTCGTTTTTGTTGCATAACAGCGTTTCTTTGGTTGTCGCTCAATTCGTAAGGCACATATTTATCAGTTTTTTAATCTCTTTCAAGTGGTTAGAAATCATCATATACATTACGTCTAATTCAGAAGCAAGTTCTCGAACAGTTGCGTGTGGATTGGTTTTGACAACATCGGATATTCAACCACTATGCTCATCATCTTCAAGACTCTCGTCACCGCCACAAAATTTCTTAAACTACCATTGTGCTGTACGTTCAGTAGTAGTTTCTGGGTCAAATACTTCATTGATATTGCGAGCTGTTTCAGCAGCTTTTCGGCCTAGATTGAATTGAAATAAGAAAATTGTGCAAATTTGCTTCTTTTTTTCCCATCTTGTATTCAACGTTCTGAAAAGAAGAGATACTTGTTTTAAAAACGATTGTAATTTAAACGATTAGGTAAAGTGAAAAACGCTGTTTAAAATGATATGTTTAAAATGATATGTTTAGAATGATATGTTTAAAATGATATGTTTAGAATGATATGTTTAAAATGATATGTTTAAAATGATATGTTTAAAATGATATGTAAATTAAAGGTATTATAGCGAAAACTTATTTGAAAATACATCATTCTCGTTAACCTAATGGATATATCTACCCAAGTTCCTATTTATTTGTCTCCCTGCGAGGACAAAGTTACACACAAGGTCGGTTTTTAATGTGGGAAAAATTCAGCTCCCTAAAAAGGGACACTCTAATTTGGGACAAAAAAAAAAAAAAAAATAGAAATTGTTTTAGTCAAGAAGGACTTCTCCTTCACTGACATCAGAAGAGATACGACATTTTGTTCCTAACCATAATGCCCAGAAAGGAGTATACCTGAATTGATTATTGATTTATTATCATTTGTTATGGCTTACTTGGGTTTAATATACTGGAATTCAAACAGATCTATTTTTTCTGTTATAAATATGTATTTATTGAATATTGCACATATATGTAGTAAAGGGTGCCATCTCCACTTACTCTTGATTTCCAGTTTATAATATTAAGTGATTAGTAAGGAAACAAGTGCTACTTTTCTTTTCTTGGCCTTTTTGGCTATGAGCAAAGTGTAGTATCTATTCTGATACTACACTTAACCTTTTCTGTCTTCGATCAGTGGAGGAGAAATCCTTCTAGACTGAGGCAATTTTTATTTTTGTTTCTATCCAGATTGCTCCTTTTTGGGGAGCTGGATTTTAACCATACTAAAAACCGACCTTCTGTCTAACTCTTCCCTTGTGGGGAGACAAATAAATAGAAACAAGTGCTACCTTGTAGTCTTTGATATGAGTTGATCAAGGATTGAACCCCAATCCCCTGCCCATTAGTGAATATGCTAACCATTATGCCAAATGAGCCAATTAGTTTTTGTTATAGTGCAATTGGTGATAATTTCTTTCAGATTGACTTATATTTTTCATTTGGTCTATAGTATAATTGCAATTGTAATTTAATGTTTCTCTTATATTTGTTGTAGTCATGTTTACTCTTTGTTATAATTTTCTTATAACTTTTTTTTATTGTTAAAGTGATTTTCTCTTTATTTGCATATCTCCTCTCACGTGATCAGGCTGGAAATCGTCTCTATCAATTTAAATGAATACCCATGGGTGTCACAAATAGGGGTTTCTGCATTTCAATGTTTCATGAATTCTTTCATTGCTGACTTTTGCCATCTTTGAATTAGTAATAAAAGGCAAACAGATAATTCAAAGATGGCAAGAGTACTTCGACACTCTACTGAATGTAGAATCCAATATGGATGAGGAGATTTTAAGCCACATAATAGTCTTCCCCCAGCAGATGGACCTGAACTCTTGGGGAAGTAAGAGAAACAATTGATAAAACTAAAATGAACAAATCTCCAGGAATTGACGGCATACCAGCTGAAGTATACAAGTTCGACGGAGAACAACTCATGAGAAAACTTCACCAACTAATAGCAAAATGCTGGCAACAAGAAACGCTGCCACAAGAATTCAAATATGTCATGATTATCCCAATCTACAAAAACAAATGTGATCACAAAGACTGCAGCAATTATCGAGGTATATCCTTGCTGACCATTGCCGGGAAAATAATGGCTAAAGTGGTGCAAGCCTGACTAGCCAGACTGGCGGAAAGGGTCCTAACCGAATCATAGTGTGGATTCAGGCATGAAAGATCTACAATAGATATGATCTTCAGCTTACGACAGATTCAAGAAAAAGCCATTGAACAGTGCCGGGAGCTCTACATAGTCTTTGTAGACTTTCATAAAGCATTTGATATGGTTGACCAAAAAATGCTGTGGAAGGTCCTTAAAGTGTTTGGATGCCCCAATCACTTTGTGGGAATTATCAAACAATTTCAATTTGAAGGAACAAAAGGGAGAGTTGTAGTAGAGAACCTAGAAAGCGAACTCTTGGAAGTAAACCACGGCACCAAACAAGGGTGTGTACTTGCCCCAACATGGTTCACCCTATTTCTGACAACCGTCCTAATGCTGCTTCATCAAAGCATCGAAGCATCAAAGAAGGTGTCTTCATCCGCACACACTCTGATGGGAAACTGTTCAACCTTGCAAGACTGAGGGCCAAGACCAAGACAAGGAAGGGGCTGATAACAGAACTACTGTTCATAGACGACACTGCTCTGATAGCTCACAATCAAGCTCAAATACAAAGGATAGTTGATACCTTCTCTCAAACAGCCAGGAAGATAGGCCTACAAATCAACATAGGGAAGACTGAAGTGATGTATCAGCCCTCACCAGATAACAACGACCCGCAAGAGCTTATAATAATAATCAACTGCAAGGTGCTAAAAGTTGTTGAAAACTTCAAATATCTTGGAAGCACTTTAAGCACTGATAACTGTACTGACAAAGAAATAAGCTGTCGAATCCAGAGCATATGTGCCTACTTCGGTTGGTATCCGGCTAGGCATGAAGTGTAGAGTCTACAAAACCATCGTCCTGCCATCCCTGCTGTAATCAGCAGAGACCTACACTGTATAAAGAACACATAAGGAGATTAGAAGCTGTCCAACAAAGACACTGGAGAAGGATCATGAAGATCAAATGGAGTGACTACATACCAAACACGGAAGTTCTCAGGAGAGCAAACCTAGATAGCATGGAAGCTACCCTTGCTACTATGCAACCACGATGGACCGGGCATATTGCCTGAATGGAAGACAACCGAATTCCAAAGATGATCTTCTATGGGGAACTGGAAAATGGAACCTGCAAGATAGGAGGTCAAAAGCTTCGCTACAAAGATGTAACAAAGCGGCACCTGAAGGCAATGAACATCAATGTCGAGAGTTGGGAGGAACAAGCCAAAGAAAGGAGTGGTTGGCGGAACAGTCTCCACAAAGTAAAGAAAGAAATAGAGAGAAAGATTGGAGAAGCCTTAGAGCTGAGACACTATAGACGACACAACTCTGGCACCCGCATATGCAGTGCCTGTGATTGGATGTTTCACACAGAAAGAGGACTATGCCAACACCAAAGGATAAAGCACTGAGGCCCCAACTAGTCATCGTCAAGACTGATGGACTGCATGATGATGACAACAGTAGGCAGCCCGGGTGGAGAGAGGTGTTAAAAAAAAAGTGATAGTAGGCAGGCAGGCTTGAACCCATACCACGAAGGAAGAAAAGAGGCTAGTGAATTAAATGAGTTGGTAATTAGCTTTTGCCCGGACGAAATAAACAAAAATATATAGAGAGAGTGGTGGGATTGAACTTGAAAATGTAGGGTAATTAGTCTTCCTCGCTAACCATTAAGCCAAAGAGGACAGTGAATTCAATGAGCTGGTAATTAACTTAAGAATCATAGGAGTCGGTGCAGAAATGAAAGTTGCTTTTAAACCTAGCCAAGGGCCAGTTAAGCTTTTTGCTGTCTGTCATGGTATTTATTTGCTTTCCCACGAAAGCAAATTAGACACAAGGTCGTTTATAATGTGGGGGAAAACCAGCTCCCTCAAAAAAAAAGGGGCACTCTGGCAATATCCAAATAAATAGTAATTGTCTCATTGTGAAGAGTTTCCCCTACATTCCTACATTGACCAAGGATGTATTACAGAACAAATGCTACCAGACCGGGAGGCCAGGCGGTTGCATTTATTAGTTTCGCTTTATTTATTTGAAAAAAAAAAAAACAAACAAACACTCGAAACGGGAGAATTTTTTTAAACCTGATCAAAAAAAAAAAAAAAATGATAGAGACGTTGTCCATTTGCAAATCTGAGATATTATGATCTAAGTAGTATGCAAAAACTTCCTCCAGAATCTAACCGAAGTGAGAACCCTCACCCAAAAAGCCTTTCATGGACGTACACAAACGCTCGCACCCATTTGCCTTTTATATATTAGACTAGTGGGAGTACCCATTGTTGTCCGGGTGTTTGTAGGGGGGGGGGTAAAGCAGAACAAAAAGGAAACTTAACCCTGTTTGAATATAAAAGAGCAATGTAAAACTTCCTAAAAAAAAAACAAAGCAAAAAAAACAGCGATTTTAAAAATGGAAAAAAAATCTTTTGTAGGTGTAAAAGAAAAAAAAAAGTGGTGTTAGTGGCAGGTAGGCTCGAACCCGGAGCCTTGAGGCCAATAAGCTGGCGATATACACTTGCACTATGGCAACAGAAACAATATAAGGTGTTACATTTACCAATTAAAAAGTGAATGAGTTCAAATTGAGGTCAAACATCACGCTATTCCGCAGTTAACAATTTCTGTGAGACAGTTTTTAAGTGCATTTTTAATGAGGTCAAATCTGCACTTAATTTTACTGCGGGATAGTTTTTTTTAGTTTTTTTTTTTTACCCAACTTTGTCTGGTTTTGTTTCCCCAACGTGTTGGGGAAAACCAGCTCCCCCGCTTATTAGGGAAGTGTCCAAATGAAAGCAATTGTCTGATATGACGGTGAAAACCGACATTGACCAAACGTCTATTGTTTCCTGGACCCTACCGGCCCGTAGGCCAAAAACCGTGCCTTAGTTTCACCAGTTTTGATTTTATACGAAAAAGCCGCATCAACACAAGAGAGGCTGAAATAGCAAGAATTGTGAAAACTCAATGTAAATGAATCTAGCCGCGATGCGCGTTCACAATTCGTACATATTATGATCTACAGGGTATATATAAGAATTTCTAAGCGATAGTACCCCCCCCCCGAGAATCCCTTGAAAAAAAAGCCTTTCTTGGACATACAAAAACTCTTGCGTGCGTTTTGCCTTTTATATATATAGACTAGCCTGAGTGCCCGGCCTCGCCCGAGTGTTTGGAGGTGTGTTGGGCAAAAAGAGAGAGAAAAAAAGTGGTAGGAGGCAGGCAGGCTCGAACCCGTACCGCGAAAGAGGAAAAGAAAGTAAAAAAAAAGTGACGTCTTTACTATTGCACCCATTGCCAAACCAGAAGTGACGTAGGTTTAAATTAAGGCTAGACAATCGAAAAGTGCTCACTTGAGAGTGAAAGAATTAATATTTTTAGACAATTTTTCGATATTTGGCGTCCGAAGGGTCGAGCTTCAAAACGATACCAATCTCATGAAAATCTGTCGCCTCTGTTGAAAGTTTTTGTGAGACATACAAACATACATATATACATGCATACATTTAAACAGGCAGGTGAGATTTATATTATAGGCTAGCATGTGTGCCCGGCGTTTCCCGGGTGTTTGGAGGTGTGTGTTGAGCAAAAAAAAAAAAGAAAAAAAATGTGGTAGGATGCAGGCAGGCTCGAAACCGTACCACGAAAGAGGAAAAGAAAGTAAAAAAAAGTGACGTCTTTACTATTGCACCCATCGCCAAACCAGAAGTGACGTAGGTTTAAATTAAGGCTAGACAATCGAAAAGAGGGGATGACTTTCGAAAATATTAGCGAAAAAAGCGACCTCTCACTGTAGAAAAGTGCCAACTTGAGGATAAAGGAATTGATGTTTGTACCCAATTTTTCGATATTTGTCGTCCGAAGGGTCGAGCTTCAAAGCGATATAGATCTTGTGAAAATCCGTTGCCTCTGTCGAAAATTTCAGGCAGACATACATACGTACATACATACATACATTTAAACAGACAGGTAAGATTTATATTATAGATAAAAGGAACATTTTGTGCAACAACGAACATTAGTGCTGATATGTATTTGAAAATGAAAATAATGCTTAAAGTGTGAGAGTATAACACTTTGAATGATCCTTTTATTTATTTATTTTTTTATTTATTTATTTTTTTTTTCAAACGTCCATGTTAGATAACCAAACCTGTTTGGGCACTTGATAATGAATGCACAAGGTAAAAAGGAATGTGTGTAGGCTTAGATTTTCTGATATAGAGATAGAATGTTTTTTGAAGTCTGTTTTTTAAAGGCTGCCTCTACATACAACCTCAAAATAAACCTGTAGCATTCTTTTCTCGGTCGTTGACCCCCTCTGAAACGTGACTTCATATAGCCGAAAAAGGAGCATATGTCATAATAGAATGTGTTCATAAATGGAGAGACCTCATTCCTGGGAAACATTTCACTATTATTACGGCTCAGCGATCCGTATCTTTTATGTTTAAACCTGCTAATCGCGGAAAGATTAAAAACAATAAAATTATATGGTGGAAAATGGAACTTTTTCCCTTTTCATATGATCTAAAACACCGTCCTGGGAATGAAAATGTTGCCGCTGATACGTTATCCCGAATATGTGGTTCCTTGTTATTTCTTTCTTGGAGGAACTAAAATCAATTCATAATTCTTTAATACATCCTGGAGTACAACACTTTTGGCATTTTGTAAGGTCACAAAATATGCCATTTTCGATCGATGAAATCTGGCGCGTGATTTCTGAATATCCTAAATAATAAATAAAATAAAAAAACCCAATTCCTTAGTTCCTCTAATCATATTCTTATCCTTTCTACTGCCTCGTTTCAACGTCTTTCTGTTAATTACAAAGGACCTCTTCCGGTATCCTCGTCAGGTTGCCATTACATACTTACTGTTGTCGACGAATATAGTCGATTTCCTTTCGCTTTCCCTTGTCGTGATTGCTCTTCTCAAATCACGACACAGTACCTAATGACTATTTTCTCTATCTTCAGACATCTCTCAGTTATTCATTCCAATCAGAGAACTTCGTTTATGTTGGGAGAATTCAAGCAATTTCTGCTCCGACTTGGATCCAGTAACCCTACTGTTTATAACGCAAGAGGTAACAGCCAATGTAAACGCTATAATGGAATTATATGGAACACTATCTTATTAGCTTTGGAATGTCAACGGTTACCCATTAACGCTTGGCATGACGTTCTACAGAATGTTTTACATGCTATTCACTCTTTACTATGCACAACCAATAATGCCACCCCTCACGAACGGTTGTTCAATTTTGAACGGCACTCTTCCACTGGCACTGCATTGCCTGTGTGGCTCTGTGAACCTAGAAAAGTGTTATTAAAATGATTTTGTGGCAGGAGCAAGTATGGCCCTATTATTGAGGTAGTGGAACTCCTCGAAGACAAGCCTACATACGTGAGTTCAACATCATGATGGTCGGGAGGATTCAGTAGCGTTGAAACATTTGGCTTGTTTTCCACAATGTCAGGATCCTGGTGAAAATCCATGCCCAGATCGACCTCAGGATTCTACTGAGAACGTAAACCTAGATCGACCTTAAGCTTTTAATGGGAATGAGGACCCAGATCGACCTCAGGATTCTACTGAGAATGTAGCCCTAGATCGGTCTTAATATTTTATTGGGAACATGGATCCAGATCGACCTCAGGATTCTACTAAGAATGTAGCCCTAGATCGGTCTTAAGATTTTATTGGGAACATGGATCCAGATCGACCTAAGGATTCTACTGAGAATGTAGCCCTAGATCGGTCTTAAGATTTTATTGGGAACTTGGACCTAGATCGACCTCAGGATTGTACTGAGAATGTAGCCCTAGATCGGTCTTAAGATTTTATTGGGAACTTGGGCCCAGATCGACCTCAGGATTCTACTGAGAATGTAGCCCTAGATCGGTCTTAAGATTTTATTGGGAACATGGATCCAGATCGACCTCAGGATTCTACTGAGAATGTAGCCCTAGATCGGTCTTAAGATTTTATTGGGAACATGGATCCAGATCGACCTCAGGATTCTACTGAGAATGTAGCCCTAGATCGGTCTTAAGATTTTATTGGGAACATGGATCCAGATCGACCTCAGGATTCTGCTGAGAATGTAGCCCTAGATCGGTCTTAAGATTTTATTGGGAACATGGATCCAGATCGACCTCAGGATTCTACTGAGAATGTAGCCCTAGATCGGTCTTAAGATTTTATTGGGAACTTGGACCCAGATCGACCTCAGGATTGTACTGAGAATGTAGCCCTAGATCGGTCTTAAGATTTTATTGGGAACATGGATCCAGATCGACCTCAGGGTTCTACTGAGAATGTAGCCCTAGATCGGTCTTAAGATTTTATTGGGAACTTGGATCCAGATCGACCTCAGGATTCTACTGAGAATGTAGCCCTAGATCGGTCTTAAGATTTTATTGGGAACATGGATCCAGATCGACCTCAGGATTCTACTGAGAATGTAGCCCTAGATCGGTCTTAAGATTTTATTGGGAACATGGATCCAGATCGACCTCAGGGTTCTACTGAGAATGTAGCCCTAGATAGGTCTTAAGATTTTATTGGGAACATGGATCCAGATCGACCTCAGGATTCTGCTGAGAATGCAGACCTAGATCGGCCTTAAGATTTTACCGGGAACGTGGACCCAGATCGACCTCAGGATTCTGCTGGGGATGTGAACCCCAAAAATCTGCCATCTTCGCCTGGTGCAAGTCCCAAGAGTTATATTTCCTTAAAGTCTGAGACTTCTGACTCTTCCGGTGGTGAACTGTCTCTCCGCCAGTCTAGCAGGACTCCTAAACCAGTCCAGCGGCTGGATTTATAAGCTTTCTAATAATTGGCATGACGTTCTACAGAATGTTTTACATGCTATTCACTCTTTACTATGCACAACCAATAATGCCACCCCTCACGAACGGTTGTTCAATTTTGAAAGGCACTCTTCCACTGGCACTGTTTCAAGTGGGGGAGAGTGTCAGAATTTTTTTATAATAACTTTCTTATTAAAATGACTTTCTCTTTATTTGCATATCTCCTCTCACGTAATCTTGCCATTTGCTTTTTCTTTATTTTCTTATTTAGATACTTTTTTTTTATTTTATTAACATGCATTCCTGGCTACTTGCTGCATTTGTCGTTGTAAAATGCAGTTGAATAAAACCTTGGAAAAAGGTCTTTCTGCTTACGTCTTCATTACATTACACGCTTTAACTTTAATAACTTAATTCTAATTGTGGGCCAGTAATAATCAAGACAAAGGCACAGTGGTATAGTTAAAAAAAAGAAATCTATTAACAAAAGTATGTTACAGAAGTATACATCATGGTTCTGGAGCCATGATTGCCATGAAGTTTACATGTAAGTGTATTTATTGCCTATGTATATGTCTATTTTTTTCCTGAAATGAGTAGCTCAACTTACCCCACAATACTAATAGTTGCCATGGCGAATAAGATGAATGAGTAGATAGAAGAGGTTAAGTTTGCTGCAAAGAGGGTTTTTTTTCTACCATGTTAGAAAACTTCTAGCACCTGCCAGCATTCTATATCTCCACAAAGGCACCATTCGCCTGTGCATGGAGCATGGGCAAGTGAACCTAATAAGTTCTGCACTGTCTACCAAGCTCCAGTTTTTCTCCCATGCTGAATCCTAGTGCTTGTTTTATGAGTACTTCCACAGAACGTGCTTTGACAAACGTACTGCAGTTATACCCCCTCAACGTTAACATCCCCATAATCAACCTGACTAGCGGCAAAATCTCGTCCTCCACTGTAGACCTTTTTTTTTTTTTATTCTAATTGCTATATTCTGGGACCACTAGCGCTTGAAATTCCCTCCCTGTTCCCTGTTTCCCCGACTGCATTATCATGTAGAAATTTCAATGTAATGTGAACAACCTAATAGGGTTGATAAATGAGTCTCTGCTTCTAAGCAAGGTGCAAAAATATAATTTCTCACCAAATAGGTTCCGTTCTGTCTGTCAAGCTCTAACTCCTGTCCCATCACTGCATAATTGCATCGTTATGCTTGTTGTACAAGTACTTCCACGGAATGTTGCCTGATAAATATACTAAACTTGTATCCCCTCATGAAAATACCCCCCAACCCTCAGGACTAGCAGCAAAAGCTCCCTACTCTAATAGTTTCTTTTTATTGGACTATTTCCTCAACTGTACCAACACCGAGATTTTTAAAATATGTGAACACACATTCTGCTGCCTAACTTCTTACTCACTTTGCCACCTATCAATCTGGTTTCTATCATAGTAGCTCTTACATTTCGGGGGCAATACGTCTTGTTTGGAGTAAAAAAAACACCAAAAAAAAAACACAAAAAACAAACAAACAAACAACAAAAAACAAAAAACATACCAAGGACAGAATCAATCTCTTTTTGCATTTTAATCTGAACGTGTGGGTTTCGAATCATCATTAAAATTAACCAGGCAATTGTCATGCTACTCGTGAAAGTTCCAGCTACAAACAAAAATGGTTTATAAAAATTATATCAAGACTTAAACATTAAAAATGCACCAAAAAATACTAAACAAATACAATGTTTGAATAAAATAAAATACTTATTAGATACGTTTGAAGTGAAAACAACGCATTATTACAAAGTAAACAGATATATATTTTGTTTGAAATTTATATTGAAATTTATAAGTATATTTCGAAGATATATTTATAAATTTCAATATAAATTTCAAACAAAATAAATATCTGTTTACTTTGTAATAATGCGTTGTTTTCACTTCAAACGTATCTAATAAGTATTTTATTTTATTCAAACTCGACCAGCGCTTCTATCACGGAACACAAACCCTAACGTAAATACAACGTTTATTAATTTTCGGACTGTTATCCTACATCTTCATGGTTGTTGTTGAGGTGTTTCACCACGTTTCGGCCAACTATTTCTCTCTTAACCACCTGAAGAAGGCCAGAGAAATAGTTGGCCGAAACGTGGTGAAACGACAACAATTATGAAGATGAGGATAACAGCCCACAAATAAATAAATAGATAAACAAATAAATATACAAATTACTCATCTCAAAGGATTCCAATAAATAAAAATAATAATACAAAACACAATGTGTTTATTTTGCAACAAAATTTATAAAATACAAATGAGTATCTCCCAAAATATTGTTTTGCATTTTATAGTTTTTTTTTTTTGTTTTCTAAAGGATGAAGTATAATGAAATAAATTGATAGTTCAATTGTAGAACCATACCGTCCCTCTAAAATCGCCGACCCCAACACTCCCGTGACCTTTTTTCTTCTTCATCTTCCATTCTGCCCGTGTCAAGAGAAAATACAAATTCCGAATCATTGTACATAAATCAGTTGTGCCCTTAGTGTGTGTGATAAAGGTCCTCCAAACGTTGTCTGTTGATAGCTGTCTGTCAAGAGCTTTGTTGGTCAGTTAATCAGTCCATCTTCACATTTGCTAAAGGTGTGTCCGATCAGCACCAAATCGCAAACTGTCATCAATTGAAAATTGTCTTAAAACTAACTCTAACTACATTGACTTCAGGATCGGAAATCCTATGTCCGGATCTTTTGTCTTACCCATCCTACTTCCGGGTAATTTCACACCACTGCGTTTGTATGCCTTGGTGAATCATTTCTAACCATTATTATGGCTTTAGTTTTGGTTTCGGCAAATTTTCCTTTTTCTTATGCTTTCCGGGAGTTGGAGGCGTCTATAATATATATTTGACACAATTATGATATTATGAAAGGACTGAAAATAAGAAATTGGGATGAATAAAATTTGATGCATTTTGAGGTCGGTTTATGACAAGTGATCATTAGATTTATTAGATTAAAAAATGTAGCCAGCGAGGAAGCAATCTTGTAAAAATGTATTCCGCATGTAGGAAGTTCTGGGAAAGAAACTCTGTTGTCATTTCTGAGTTTGTAAAATTGGCTCCCAGAGTCATGTGGTAGGCCGCGTTGACTAAGTGGTTCTGGTGGGTAACACAAGCAAAATGGCAACACACAGGAAAAGTTGGAAGTCATTTATGAAATCTCTAACCTTAAGCATGAAACAAGAAAACGAAAAATGAAAAGAATATACCATTCAAACACTATCGAAAGTTTGAATATATGGTTAAGTGTTAGTTTTACTCATTAAGACTGAGTAGACAGAATTTTAATTCAAAATTATTCCCACCCCTCCAAATGTCATCCATGTGTTATGTCGCAGAGTGAGTGTACATAACAGTGTCTTTGATATCTAATGAAGGCGTGTATACAGAGTATAGAAATATTCATTGTGTCCTGCATGTATCTAAACTGTTCATTGTGAGTGCGAGTGGTTGTGACCGCTTCTTCACAAATACACATAGTTAACAAATGTGACACATAAGCTTTTATAGACAACTTTTCTTGCAATCAAACGGATGACAATATGTCTGCTTGCCTCAGACCAAAAGGCACACATACCTTCTTATTTGTCCAAACTCCCCAAAAAAACGTTATAACAACGAGTTATATTTTACACAGATTTTATTTTTCATATAGATTCCCTTGTCAAAGTTTGGCATGCTGAGTTTCTTTCTACATTTTTACTGGTTCTTCCAGTTTCTGCTTTCAACAGGGTCGTCCACACGTTTACTTGCTAACGCATCTCTCACCAACTCATCAGCTTGATCTCTGCTGACTCACTATCACATCAACGAAACTCCCAACAATTTATCCAAGAACACAAACAGCTAAAATCTATTTATTTCTGACCAAATTCTACAGCTACTCTGAAAATTCCTTAATTAACTTTGTTTATTTTATTCCTGATTAAACAAGCTGTGAATCCACATTTTCCAAAATCCAATTGTTCTATTTTTTCTAATAGTAATAATAATAATCGACCAGATTACGCGGCGTTGCCCTGGCATACTACTAGATTACTACACATGGAATCGTTAATAAAATTCACAAACCATAAGCATACATGGAAACCCCTAGACAATTCTCCTAATACACAAAAAGAATGGTTGATCAAATTAAAAATATTTTCCACAATGCAACCCTGTTTGGCGCAAATAAATTTCAATCTATATCTCGCTTGTCCACCAATTTTCAGTCATAAATGTTCAGCAAACTTTGTTTTGTTTTCATTTAATGATAACCACACTTGAATGCAACGTGCAAAATTGTCAATATCTCCAACACATTCTTCTCTTGGTGCTGCCCCGATTTGGGTTATGAGTGCGATAGTTCAGGAATAAACTGACGATTATATTTGATAACCATTATATTTGAGGAATCCCATATATAAAAAATCTTAATGTCGTGCAAATGTGAAGCTCATTCTGGATTGCACCTCCTACTGATGAAATGATTGCTAAAGTGTCCCCCCACATATAATTTAACGTGAATAAAACATAAACTGTAAGACATTTAAGACTAAAACTGGTTGACAAGTCAAGCTTAGATTGAAGTTTATTCATCAATATAATATTCTGCTTGTTCGTTCCATAGTCCACATGTTACACTTTGAAAAAGGTCAAATACAATGTTTTAAGGCCAAACTGCTAAAAAAAAAGAGGCCAAATTTGTGAAATTTGAATTAAGAAAGGCTAATCTGGCAACTCTGGACAAGAATATGAGAGTGATATTCCTTTGATGTAGCCTCGTTTTCGAATATCATTATAATAATATATGATCATTGTTGTACTTGTGTGGGAAAGGAACTTGTAGTAATTTCGGCATGCAGTTAGTGAAACATTGTCTGCTGGACTGAAGGAGTAAATTAAAGATTGTCTCTTACAATGTGATTCTATTATTTGTATTGAACTATGTAGCACAATATTACTGTCTGGGTATTTATTAGTACTTATTAAATTATCTCATTTGGGTCAGTTCTATATTTAAAATACAATGGACACTATTTCCATGGAGTTGTTGATAAAATAATATTTGCTGCATGCTATTAATGTTTCTATTCAAAAAAAGCTTCTTTTTTTTTTTTGCGTTATCCAGAAAAATGTCAGCTTTATGAAAACATATTTGTTGATTAAATATATTTCTCATTCCTTGAAATTCCCATGAGTTTTGCTAGCATCAAATATGGTTGGATTGCAGAAAGAATTATTATCAATTTAATTAATGATTCTCGAGGTGGTATTCTTTTTTGGGCATCTTGTATTTTATAATCAGTTCATAAGATATAAATCTCGACCTTTATAAAATTAGATATGTGTATATGTTTATATATTCGTATATACAGGATTTTTTTTTTTTTTTTTTTTGAATCCTGTGAGATGAGGGTTTATAATTTGTGCATCCATTCTCTTTGCAGACTGTTATCTTCATTTTCACAGTTGTTGTTTTACCACATTTCGCCCAAATCATCCTCAGGCCTTCTTCAGGTAATTAACACGATGGGATAGGGAATGCTGTGTCTTATAACTTATCCTCAGTAATTACTGTCTTCCATAGTTGTTATCTCACCACGGTTTGGCCAACTAATACTCTGGCCTGCTTTAGGTAGGATTGAAACCGCTATCTCGAGATAATGCTAACCTGGAACCATAGAGACTGAATATCTCTATCTACTGCACCATGGGCCCCTATAACTATGGATGGCAATAATTACTGGGGGTAAGTTACAAGACTCAGTATTTATGTCCCGCCGTGATTAATCACCTGAAGAAGGTCAGAGGATGAGTTGGCTGAAACGTTGTGAAACAATAACTATAAAGATGGTGATAGCAGTCCGCAAAAAGAATGAATATACATGATTTGCTCTTAAACTAATTAACCAATCATTACGAATTTCGAAATACAGCTGTTGGGCCTAAGATATCCACAATATAGGTTACACATTTTAGTTTAATTTAGTTTCTGCAAAGAAAGGGAAGAAATGGAGGTGGAAACTCTTTTTGAAAAATTAAGATACTTCCAATTTTGGGGGAAATTTTTTCGATAGATATTAGGCATCAATTAATAAATATTCCACAAATTTCAGTTTCTTTGTAGCGTTATAAGGGTTTTTAGATGCATAATATTAGCACAACTATTCTATTGGAAATTCAAATATATCAGGTTTTCATTGAATAGTCATTAGACACCAATTAAGCAGGTCCTGGATATGACCTTAAACTATATCCGATGGTAAGGCCTCAGTTTGCAAGCTTTGGGGAGCGTGGAGCCACCCTTTAATAGCCATTGCTTCCAGGTCCACTCTGAGAGTGGTAGTACCTGTTAGGGTCCCAACTATGGATTAAATAGAAACTGACTTGAAAAAAAAACAAATATATTCTATTCAAAAATTGTTCTTCAAAATCACTGGATTCGGCATTAAATAACCTGAAAAGGGTTGATATGCCGTAAAACAAAAACAACCAACCAACCAATTAAGTAAGATTTCCTAAATTTCTGTTTCTTCTTAAGACCTCTTACGCTTAAGCCTTCAATCAATCAAAATTACATAACGGATTTTCATCAAATTTAGAATAAGTATTCTAAACATATGGTTTAGATAATTGATTTTAATCTTTGTAATTATAAGAGACATAAAAGTGGTGTCAAAACGGTTCTGGACAAGCAAATTAATTTTACCTGTTCTGGGATGTTCTTTTACTTCTCTAGACGATAGATAATACATATCTATATATTAATAGGATAGTGTGTGTGTTATTTATTTTGTGTGTCACACTTACATCCGAGTGACTGTCATTTAACTGTTATGGACTTCCATTTCTTGTAATAAATAATTTTACCAAGAACTCTTCATAAGTTTTGTTTTCGGTTTCGATTATAGCTGATGGCATTCAATTCATTTTTTTTTATAAATAATTTTACTAAGAATTCTTCATAAGTTTTGGTTTCGGTTTCGATTATAGCTGATGGCACTCAAGCTATATATATATATATATATATATATATATATATATATATATATATATATATATATATATATATTCATAAGTTTTGGTTTCGATTCAAGCTGATGCGGCCAAGTCATATGGATATATTTTTTTATTTTTTAAATCGCAACTTTATAGAACATTAACTCTTTAATAATATATACGAAATCGGCAAGAATTAAAACATGAAAATATCATATTCAAACGTTCTTTACAACTGGGCTACGTTGGGCGTTCCTGCTTGCTTAGATAAATACTTTTGTAGTTTTAACAAAAGAGCTACAATAATATCAGGGCATCTCCATTTACGCTGAACATCTACAGAATACCAACATCAATATACTACATATGAATGAGTCCCCTGTGGAATTTCTACAGGTCTTGCTAGTAGATATTATTATGATAGCAAGAAAAAAAAAAATGATGATCATATATAAATAATACCAACTCTTATCATATATGAATAATACCAATTCTTATCATATATGAATAATACCAATTCTCATCATTATCAGATCAATGGATAATTATAATAAAATTCTTGATTTAAGAAATTCAGGAGAATCTAAAGAAATCCAAAAACCAACGAACCAGTAATCACATTCAACATGGTCTGCCGCAAATGAACATCGGTCAACTCATTTAAAAGTTCAGTATTGCCTTCTTCTTGAGCCTTGTATTTGGCCAATAACAAATAGTCTGTAAAGTCCCTGGGATTATCTGAAATATAAACATCAAATAGTCATTACTAAGTAAATGATAAGATGTAATATTCAAACAGTTTTTTTAATTTTTCAAATATATAAATAAATAGAGCTTAGGGGTTTGAACAATGTTTAATCATTGTAATTTCACAAACCCACCTTAGCAGCAGCTTTTTTTTTTTTTTTTTACACAGTGGTCACCACTTATCAAGGCCCGGAAGCCACTCAGGGATAAGGGTTATTGCAAGTACATTACGTTAGTGTGGAGATTTGATGAAGTGTTTACTTAAGGGGGCGGTTCATTAGGAATTTGTTAACGTTGGACTTGAACACATCCAAGTTGTAGTCAGGTGGGAAGCAGGCAGACGGAACAGAGTTCCACAGGCGTGCAGTTCTAAGAAAGAAGCTTTGTTTATGGAATCCACGTTTTGATTTAGGCACAGATAAAGAGTGGGGGAAATTTTTCACAGTGGATTCGGCTAGACGGGTGTTTTTCGTGAAAGATTGGCTAAATAGCGTAATGGTTAGAAACTCCGACTGTCGCCTAGGGAGTCGAATTCCAGTCTTGGTTTGAGGTAGTTGCTAGTCTAGCCGCAGTGAAGAACTGTGAAACAGTCTGTGGATGACTATATATATATATACCAGCAGGCAACCTGGCATTGCATAGTCGTAAGATATACTTACATATGATATTTTAATTCATGCAGATTACATATTTATTATTAAAGAGACAATTCTCTATCAATTATTATATTGAACCTAATATATAGTAGTGAGATCAAAACTAAAAATATATATGACTTAGGCGGCATCAGCTAGAATTGAAACCAAAACATACAACTCTCCACCCTAATTCCTTAGTGTCGAAGTCACACCCATATATATATATATATATATATATATATACTAGCATTTCAGCCCGGCGTTGCCCGGGTGTTTGGAGGTGTATGCTGAGCAAAAAAAAAAAAAAAAGAGTAAATTTTTTTTAATTTGACCCCTATTATGACCCCTTAAAATTTATAGTTTCGGGCTCAAATCACTTTATTAAATTAGATCCAGGTTCGAGGAACCTATATCTAAAATTTCAAGTGTCTAGACCCAAAATTGTCGGAGGAGTTTGGTAGAGTTCTTAAAGGTCAAATCGTTGAAATTTGACCCCTTAACAGCCAAATTTCTGGCTGACGCCCGTCACATCGATTTTCCCAAATCTCAGTACCCGGTATTTCAAATTTCGAATCTGTAGACTAAAAATTGACAGAGTTATTGCGTAGGGAAATGTACACAGACAGACAGACAGACACGTTCACTTTTATAGATATACTAGCAGTTCCGCCCGGCTTTGCTCGGGCCCTATATACTGTTCATAAGGTTATGTGCATATGTATATATTAAAAAGTGTGAATATGTAAAGTAATGTATTTCTGTATAATAGTCTTCCTTAATTACCATAGAGAAAAGACAGACAGACATTTACACTTTTATAGATGTAGATAGATAGATAGATAGATTGGATGCAATATATAATAATGATTAAAAAAAAAGAAGATTCATGCGCCACCATTGAGAATCGAAACCAACATGTTCAGCTCACGATTTATTTTGCCTCTACCATAAATGACTGGGCTATGAAAACATGTTTACTGCAAGGCTAAAAATTAAAACATGAACCAATATTAACTACATTATGCATTCGTAATGGCGGCATTCGACCTTCACCTGGCAAATTTCATTTTTTTTTAATTTTCACACTTTTGCACGGATTTTTCCGGGCTAAAACCCAAATATAAAGTTTTACATGGATTCAAACATCTTATATATGAAATTTTATGTCCGTAGACCAAAAACTCTAGGAGGAGTTTGGTAGGCAAAATCTGTGCAACAAAAATATATACGTATATATAAATATATATGGAAACAATTTTGTGTTTACTGTAAACGTTTTACGCAAATATTACGCAAGTATAAATCATGTAGAATATCTGCATGAATATAATTACACGTAATAGTTAAATAAAGATGATCACCCCATAAGAAAACCGAAAAAAAATAATAGGAAATTAATTAAAATGAATGTTTAAAAGAATATGCAAATTAGCTAGATCTTTTGCAGATGGATGCAATTCCACAACCCATATATAAGAAAATTGTATTTTCTTTTTAAATAAGTAGAAAAGGGGTTTTTTAATATGAATATCAATACACCCAAAAGAAAAACGAATTTATAGGAATAGATAGATAGATACACACACACACAGTGTATCACAAAAGTGAGTATACCCCTTACATTTCTTCAAATATTTAAGTATATCTCTTCACTGAAAAAATGGATAGGGTTAAAAAAAAAAAAAAAAGGGTTTCAATCTAATAGGTTCTACTTTATCAGCTAAGCTCCAACCCCTGTTTGATTGCCGCAATGTTGCATCTCTGCGCCTGCTTTTACAAATATTCTAATTGAATGTGCTCTGATGAACTCGTTGCACTTGTGCCCCCTCGACATACATATCCCTGAAAACCCCGCTTAGCTACAAAACCTCACCCATTTACTCTTGATGTCTCTAAATGCTAGAAAGATTTCTACTCTAACAGTTTCTTCCTTCAAACGGCTAGACTTTGGAATTCCTTTCCTGTTACCTGGTTCCCTGACCGTACTGATATGCAGAAGTTTAAATGTAATGTAAACCAACATCTTGTTAATCTTTCCTAGGCAAGGTCCCTAATAGTAGCTCCTTACGTCCAAGTGGCGATATGCCTTATTAGGGATGAACGTGAGTAAAAGCAAAAAAAATATGAAGAATGACTGAGGGAAGAAGATAAAATTGTCGGGTTTGTTTTACTGTACACATAGATTCGAAAAAGTTGTCAAAAAACAAATATATAACAAATTAATGTTATCAAAGGCAAGATAAGTTACTTTTCTACCTAACTAGATATATTTTTAGTGTTTTTATTTAATGTAACATGTTTAATCAGCTCGAAAAACATACAGTGTTTACCGATGTATTGGAAAATTCAAAATGGCGCCCGACTCTCTTTTTGACACGGTAAGTTTGGGAAAAGGAGTTATAAATAAAAAACTAGATAAAATACCGTTAGAAACTCGCTCAATATATGTTACCGTGACATAGGCTGACATATATTCGGTGGGCTTTTGAAAGTATTTTGCATATTTTTGTATTTTTAACTCCTTATCCCAAACTTACCGTGTCAAAGAGAGAGTTAGGCGCCATTTTAAATTTTCCAATACATCGGTAAACACTGTATGTTTTTTTAGCTGAATAAACATGTTACATTAAATAAAAACACTAGAAAATTATCCAGTTAGGTATAAAAGTAACTTATCTTGTCTTTGATAACATTTATTTGTTATATACTTGTTTTTTTTTGACAACTTTTTCGAATCTATGTGTACAGTAATAAAAACCCAAATTGTTATTTAATCGTCTCCATCATATTATTACTATGATTGTATTATACAGAGTGTTCCACAAGTCATGAACACATTTGGACATTAAATATGTATATGTATTAACTATTAAGGAAATAAAAAGCATGTCGATATATATATATATATATATATATATATATATATATATATATATATATATATATATATATATAATCATTAGTATTTAAATGGAACTTGATAAATTTAGGCTTAAAATCATGTCATGTTTGCTATACTTTTTTCGACTACTGTAGTATCTTTCAGTGCTCAATGCAAGGGCAGTGTAGATCTGTTTTGTTGTCATGAAATCATACTCCCGAGCATTACATCCTCTTCTGAAGAAAGACAATGTAGTTTATGCGAGTTCGTCATGATACCACGCTTTCTTTTTATTCATTTTTTAAGGTAGTATCTGTTCGGTTGTCATAAAAACATCCTCTATGGGCGGGGGGGGGGGGGAGAAGAGCAGTGTAGTATATGTTCGTCTGCCCTAATATCATCCTCCTTAGGTAGCAAAAATATATTTACTTGTATTTATAATAATACATGCTTAGATAAGTAAGATTTTCAATGATATACAGGGTGTTTCACAAGTCGTGGACACATTTGGACATTAAATATCTCAAAAAGCATTAAAGAGATATATAAATATATAAATATATAATCATTGATATTAAAGTTGAAGTTGATAAATTTAGGCTTAAAATCATGTCGCTTTCGGTTAACATATACAAGTCAAGGTTAGATTGAAGTTTATTCATCAATATAATATTCTGCTTGTTCGTTCCATAGTCAGTCCTGTTCGAACATTTTTTCCCTCACATATACACACCCACATGTACGCACGCACGCACCTACGCACACACACACACACACGCACGCATATACACAGCCTCATACACACACTCACATTCATGCACACACACACACCCGAGCTGTGACGTCACTTCCTTTAAAGTGAAAACCAGACATGCGCACCCAGAACACTAACTCCAGTATAAAAGTCAACAAAACCTGTCAACTTCCCTTTTTCGTCCGGACCAGCGTTCGAGCTGCTTAGTCGACTAACCGACCACACATTCTAACGTCACTCTATCTCCCCTTCGCCTTTGGTCCATCAAAACAGACATCTGCACGACGCTCTACTGAGCTTAACCCTCTCTTTCTATAGGCCGGCTTGCCACTTCGCGTTTCTCTATTGCATTCCCCCTTTCCTTCCACGCGCGTAGTCGTCAACGGCTGAATGAACACGTGTACACCCAAGACTTTCATTTCTCAACAGAAAATAAACGACATGTTTATTTTATTCCAGCATTTGAGTTCTTTGTTTCCTTCATTCAATTCGTTTCATTATTTTTTTTTGTAGCGAGTTAGGGTATTTTATATCCTGGTTCGCAACAGTCCATATGTTAAACTTTGATAAACGGTCAAATACAATGTTTTAAAGCCAAACTGCTTTAAAAGAGGCCAAATTTGTGAAATTTGACTTAAGAAAGGCTAATCTGGCAACTCTGGACAAGAATATGAGAGTGATATTCCTTTGATGTAGCCTCGTTTTCCAATATCATATGTGATCATTGTTGATCAATGTTGTACTTATGATGAATCTACTTAAAATTTGTCCAAGACTTCTGAGACACCTTGTACAGTCATCATCAGTTTGCTGCATTTGATTATTATCTGTATGTTAATACGATAGCGTGTGTGTTCTTTTGTGTGTCACGCTTACATCCGGGTCGTTTAATTGTTATGTATTTCCATTTCTTTTAATAAATAATTTTATCAAGAGTTCTTCATAAGTTTTTGTTTCGGTTTCGACTGTAGTGGATGGCACTTAAATTATCTATTTTTTTTATAAATAATTTTATCAAGAATTCTTCATAAGTTTTGGTTTTGGTTTCGATTATGGCTGAAGGAACTCAATATATATATATATATATATATATATATATATATATATATATATATGTTTTTATTTCGGTTTCGATTCAAGCTAATGTGCCAAAGTCATATGGAAGTATTTTGTTATTTTTGAAATCGCAACTTTATAATATATAAAAATCGATAGAAAATTAACTTTATAATATATAAAAATCGATAGAACATTAACTTTATAATATATAAAAATCGATAGAACATTAACTTTATAATATATAAAAATCGATAGAACATTAACTTTATAATATATAAAAATCGATAGAACATAAACTTTATAATATATAAAAATCGATAGAACATTAACTTTATAATATATAAAAATCGATAGAACATTAACTTTATAATTTATAAAAATCGATAGAACATTAACTCTGTAATATACAAAATCTGCGAGAATTCAAATATCATAGTTAAGTGTACTTTACGACCGGGCTTTACCGGGTGTTCGTGCTAGCTTAGGTAAATACTTTTGCAGTTTTAACAAAAAAAGCTACAATAATATCAGAGCATCTCTATTTACACTGAACATCTACAGAATGCCAACATCAATATATTACATATAAATGAGTCCCCTGTGGAATTTTCACAGGTCCTGCTAGTTATTATAATTATTTGTAAAAGTATAACCAAAGGGGGAGTTGGTTGTAGGTTTATTAAAACATCATAATTACTACACTTAATTTCATAAGATCCCAAGGACTGCTTAAGACAAATTTGATGATATCTCCCCAGCAGTTTTGAAGCCGACTGATGACAATCAGCATCCCAAGAATTTTTCATGCTAAATTAAGTACAATTTTTTAAATTACTTTGGAAAGGCCTAAGAATTTATTATGTGCATACATGTGAACATGAGAGATTGAGAGTTCTCACACAGGTCATTATGAGAGAGTGAGAGTTTTCACAGTCGTCATTATGAGAGATTGGGAGTTCTAATGCAGATTCTCATGAACGATTGAGAATTCTAATGCAGATTCTCATGAGAGATTGAGACTCCGCACACAGGTCATCATAAACGATTGAAACGTCTAAAGCAGGTCATCATGAGAGATTGAGACTTCTTAAAGATGTCATTATGAAAGACTGAGAATTCTCATGCAGGTCATCATTAGAGATTAAAGGTTCTAATGC